>NC_091460.1:97142232-97884626 GCF_027789765.1 Dendropsophus ebraccatus | reverse complement strand
AAGGGTATAAACCCACACACCGTATATGCAGCGTATTTACTGCTGCGATACGCAGCAAACTCGCAGCAAACTCGCAGCAAAATCGCAGCAGATTAGATCTAAATAACTGAACACAGCATCAAATCTGTACCAACAAATCTGCTGCGTATTTGTTGAATATCTGCTGCATATACGGTGTGTGGGTTTATACCCTAAGGGTGCGTTCACACCTACAGCATCTGCCTGTAGGTGTGAACGCACCATAAAAAAGTAAAATATGTTTATGAAATGAAGCCAGAATAAAGAGGACATATCGGTAATGTGATTTAGTAACTAATTTATGTGATACGACTTTCTTTTTTTAGAAGCAGAGAATTTCAAAGTTCATAAAATGCTATTTTTTTCAATTTTTCATGATATTTTGATGTTTTTCACAAAAAACACACAAAGTAGTGACCAAATTTTGCCACTAATATAAAGTGCCATATGTGACGAAAAAACAATCTCAGAATCGCTAGCATACATTAAAGCATCACTGAGCTATAAGAGCATAAAGTGAGACAGATCAGATTTTGAAAAATGAGCCTGGTCTTTTAGGTGCAAATAGGCTTGGTCTTAAAGAGGTTAAACAGAAGAGGGCCCAGTACTGACCCTTGGGGTACACCACTTATTACCGGGGACCATTCGGAGTAGGAGTCATTGACCACCACTCTCTGGGTACGATTATTAAGCCAGTTTTCAATCCAGTTACACATTAGTGTGTTAATTAGATTTGTTCCAAGGTCGCCCAGGAGGCCAATCTATGCCCTTGTTTTTTTTTGTTTAAGGGGAAATCGCCAGGAGCCCTATATACCCCTTTATATGCTATATACCTAACAGTTCTGCACTATTTATGTAAATTATAGGTTACAAATAAACTAAAAACTTTAAACATCCTAAATACCTAATAGCTAAACTGAGATACAAACTGTATCTCTGTATATAAACTGTATACAGAGCCTGGTTATATAGAACATTGGCAGTTTTATATACAGAGCCTGGTTATATGCAACATTTTCAGTGTAATATACAGCCTGGTTATATGCAACATTGGCAGTGTTATACAGTTTACAGCCTGGAATACAACATTAACAGTGTTTTACTGAGCCTGTTTATATACAACATTAGTAGTGTTATGCTGAGCCTGGTGATATGCAACATTGGCAGTGTTATATACAGATCCTGGTTATATACAACATTGTCAGTGTCTTATACAGCCTGGTTGTATGCAACATTGTCAGTGTAATATACAGCCTGGTTATATATAACATTGGCAGTGTTATATACAGACTGGTTATATACAACATTGGCAGTGTTATATACAGCCTGGTTATCTACAACATTGGTAGTGTTATGCTGAACCTGGTTATATACAACATTGACAGTGTTAGTAGAGGTCCTGTATACCTGTAGTATACAGTTGGTGGCGGTCCTATACACCTGTAGTGTATAGTTCTGGGGCCCTGTATACCTGTAGTATGTATTTTGCCCCCCCCTGCCGACTGCAGACCATAAGTAAGGTGTGTGTGCAGAAAACCTGCAGCTTATAATAATCAGTGCATATATAATCTGGCCCTTTTAGGCACTACCTTTCATCCTTGGTGAGGACAACACAGAAGAGGTTTCAAAGTTTCTAAAACTGCATACACCCCCCCCCCCCTGCAGGTAGCCCCCGTACTGTATACACTCCCCACCTTGCAGGTACTCCTATACTGTATACACTCCCTCCCTAAAGGTAGCCCCCATATTGTATACACTCCCCCCCGCAGGTAGCCCCCCTACTGTATACACCCCCTACCCCTGCGGGTAGCCCCCATACTCTATACACTCCCCCCACTTACAGGTAGCCTATATACTCTATACACCCCCCTTGCAGGCAGCCCCCATACTGTATACACTCCCCCCTTCTTGCAGGTTGCCCCCATATTGTATACACTCCCCCCTGCAGGTAGCCCCCATACTGTTTACCCTCCCCCCTGCAGGTAGCCCCCATACTGTATACACTCCCACCTTCAGGTATCCCCCATGCTGTACAAACTCCCCTCTGCATGTAGCCCCCATGCTGTATACACTCCACCTGCAGGTAGCCCCCATGCTGTATACACTCTTCCCTTCAAGTAGCTCCCATGCTGTATACACCACCCCAGGTAGCCCCCATGCTGTATACATTCCCTAACACCCCCTTACTGTATACATTCCCCAACACCACCACCCGGCAGGTAAGCCTATTGCTGTATACACTGTATATACACTGTACACTGTTAGGGTGCCTACAGGATCCGCAGCGGATTTCATGCTGCGAAATCCGCTGTGGATCCAGTGTTATTCAACTCTATGACACTACATACTCGCAGCGAGATTGACATCCTGCTGCGAGTATGTAGATTAACCCCCTCAGCGTCCGGAGCATAACTTACACTGACAGAGACACCCATCATCCCGCCCGCACAGACCGCTGTTAGATCGTGCAGGCTCCCCTCCAGTGTGTTCAGCGCAGTGCTACTGCTGCCGGGCACGGCTCTCTCCTCGCGGCTCTCTCTGTACCCACCGAGGCAAGCTGGAGCGGTGTGTGCAGGGTTCAGAGCCGTGAGGAGAGAGCTGTGCCCGGCAGCAGCAGCACAGTGCTGAACACACTGGAGGGGAGCCTGCACGATCTAACAGCTGTCTGTACGGGCGGGATGATGGGAGTCTCTGTCAGTGTAAGTTACGCTCCGGCCGCCGAGGGGCTTAATCTACATACTCGCAGCAGTGCTGTATACCTGTAATGTATAGTTGGTGGAGGTCTTCTATACCTGTAGTTTATAGTTTGAGGGTCCTGGATACCTGTAGTGTATAGTTGGTGGGGGTCTTGTATACCTGTAGTATATAGTTCGGGGGTCCTGTATACCTGTAGTGTAAAGTTTGGGGGTCCTGTATACCTGTAGTGTAAAGTTGGTGGAGGTTCTTTATACCTGTAGTATAGAGTTGGTGGAGGTCCTGTATAACTGTAGTGTATAGTTTGAGGTCCTGTATACCTGTAGTATAGAGTTGGTGGAGGTGCTGTATACCTGTAGTATAGAGTTGGTGGAGATCTTGTATACCTGAAGTATATAGTTCGGGGGTCCTGTATACCTGTAGTATATAGTTGGTGGAGTTTCTGTATACCTGTAATGTATAGTTTTGGGGTCCTGTATACCTGTAGTGTATAGTTTGGGGTCCTGTATACCTGTAGTATAGAGTTGGTGTGGGTGCTGTATACCTGTAGTGTATAGTTTTGGGTTCCTGTATACCTGTAGTGTGTAGTTTAAGGGTCCTGTATACCTGTAGTATAGAGTTGGTGGAGGTCCTGTATACCTGTAGTGTATAGTTTTGGGGTGCTGTATGCCTGTAGTATAGAGTTGGTGGAGTTCCTGTATACCTGTAGTGTATAGCTTTGGGTCCTGCATACCTGTAGTATAGAGTTGGTGGGGGTGCTGTATACCTGTAGTATAGAGTTGGTGGAGGTCCTGTATACCTGTAGTGTATAGTTTTGGATTCCTCTATACCTGTAGTGTATAGTTTGGGGTCCTGCATACCTGTAGTATATAGTCGGTGGAGGTCCTGTATACCTGTACTATAGAGTTGGTGGAGGTCGTGTATACCTGTAGTGTATAGTTTCTGGGTCCTGTATACCTGTAGTGTCCTGTATACCTGCAGGGTCGTATTTACCATTAGGCACTCGTGGTCTAACTAGGGCAGCACCTTGCATGGGGGCAGCACCAGGGAGCAGGGGGAAGGAAACAACTTTTTAATTTTTTTTTTTTTCTAGTCTTCCACCTCCTGTTCAGACTTGCCAGAAAATCTAGTGTCTTTTCGAAGGGGGGTATGGTAGTATTGGTCAGGTCTGGTGTGGCAGTGTTATCCAGTCACGGTATGGTGGTATTGGTCAGGTCTGGTATGGCAGTGTTATCCAGTCACAGTATGGCGGTATTGGTCAGGTCTGGTATGGCGGTGTTATCCAGTCACAGTGTGGTGGTATTGGTCAAGTCTGGTATGGCAGTGTTATCCAGTCACAGTATGGCAGTATTGGTCAGGTTTGGTATGGCAGTGTTATCCAGTCACAGTGTGGCAGTATTGGTCAGGTCTGGTATGGCGGTGTTATCCAGTCACAGTGTGGCGGTATTGGTCAGGTCTGGTATGGCGGTATTTGTCAGGTCTGATATGGTGGTGTTAAATGTGACCTCTGGAGCTATTACCTACCAATCTATCGGGATGCTAATTGGTGAGTGAGATGGGGCGTCCTCAGGTTTAGCGCTTAGGGCAGCAACAGCTGATAATACTGCCCTGTATACCTGTAGTTACCTGTAGTTGGAGTAGGGGGACTAACAGTTATTTCTGTGGATGCTGTGAGGCAGCCTCCCTAGCAACCATAGCTCCCTGTGAAAATGAAAGTAGTGATCCTATTGGTTGCTAAGGCTCCCATTTACTGCTGGGAAGAGCTGCAGCTAATTATGTCACCTGTGTGTGCAGTGTGGAGATTTTTCCATTCATTTCTATAGGGCGTTCTTCCGCATCCCCCTTCTCTCCTGTACATCTAGCGGGGACGGGACCTTTGCTCTAACCTTCACGGGCACCCAATGTATCTGTGTGCTAAATTTGGGGTCAAACGGTTCAGGCGTTTGGAAGTCTATATGGGACAGACAGACAGACTTTCATTTTTATGATATAGATTAGGAATTTGTCTAATTTTAATAACATATAAAAAAATAGATTTTCACCTTCAAATTACAAATCTGTATAACTTTCTGATTCTGGTTGATTTAAAAAAAAACATGATTCAGGTAGATGTTTTGCTTTTAGCATATCTCTCAGTTGTCTATTATGTGTTTCATTTAACTTTTTTTTTTTTTTATGTTTACAGTGTCCCTTTGATAAAAAAAGCATCAGAACGAATGCATATTGATGGGCTGAGTTCACTGAACTACACAGTTATCAGTATAACTAAACATAGACTGTATACCAAGGTGACAGTGGACGTTGGCTTACCAGAGAAAGACATCTACTAGAAATATTGAGCTCTGCCGAATATTTACCAAGCATTTACTTATCATAAGAAAGAGAAAGAAACAAATACAGGATTAAGATAGAAAACAGGCTGCTAAAACCAGAAGACAGAAAACAAAGAAATAGGCTTTGAATAAAAGAGAAACTGGTAAAATGAACATTGGTTGCTGTGATTGGTTGCTGTAAACAGTTCACACCAGTTTCTTTTTTACACAGATCATGGCGCAAAAAATGACAAAGCCTTATAGACCAAAAAATAAAAGCATGGGAATAAAGTGATTTTAAACACATTTAGTTTTTTTTAAAAAAAAGGTTTTAATTTTTTAAAAGCAGTCAGATAAAATAAAAGTCACAAAAGTTACATATTATTGTAATCATACTGATGTAAGAAACATAGATAACATGTCAGTTTTACCATAGGGCGAATGGCGTAATCACGAAACTCCCTTAAATTAAAACAAATTCCTTTTTTTTTCAATTTTACAGAGCAAATTATTTTTTTCTGGTTTTGCAGCATATTTTATGGGAAAATAAAGTCTGGAAAAAGCAAAAGTGCAAAAACGAAGATTGGCTTTGACCCTAAGGGGTTAAAGTGTAACTGTCTCTCCCCCCTTCCCCCAGAAATCAGAAGTATAAGTGATTTTAAGAAACTTCATAATAGCTTTTTGAGTACAGAAAGAGGCTTTTTGGCCTAATAAAACCTATTTTCCAGAATCCCCCCCCCATGACTTCTTATCTGTTCATTATGAGGCAAATCCGTCTTCATTACAGAGAAGCTAGGGAAGACTGGTTCAACTGTGTCCATTATATCCTAAGGAGGGGGGAGGGCCGAGGGAGATGAGTGAGCAGGAAGAAGAGACATGAAGGTCAGCTGTTTGTAGACTGTCTGGGCACCTAAAACATTGGATTCAGAGGTCAGAAAGGTCAGTGCTTATCTATTCTAGTAACTTGCTGAGAGAAGATTGCAGGGTGTTGTGCTGTGCAGGACTCCTCAGTGTTCTATCACTCCTCTAGACCACTCCCCTCTCCATAAAGCATAATGGACACAGAAATCCTGCTTCTTCTGAAGTGAGGAGGGAGCTATGAAAACAGCTTTTCCACTACAAAAGAAAACGACTTCCTTACCGGGGAGTCCTTATTACTGATCATCTGATATAAATTAATAGCAAGGAAATACTACATAGGTGTTTAATATATGAATTTTAATGTAAACATCCTTCTATGCACGAATATGTAATGTATGCACTTATATCTATCTATAATATATCTATATATACCCCTAGCACAGGTTGTATTGTATATTGCTGGAGTGCTTTTTTCTCTTGTTTTTAATGTATTTATATTTTATGTGAAGTATAATAAAATAATATATTGATTGTTGAAATAGCTATGGTCTGGGTTTTTCCTGGTATAAATAACCAGCAAGTTGCTAGCTGTATCACTGGGTCTGTGTTACCATTGCGACCCCCATATCTATGTCCCTGCCTGTTCCCTTTTAAGCCCAATGCCCATTATTTATTTACATGTTGTACCTGAAAGTTATAAGGACGCCAAATATGTGGAGGTGACTGTTTAGCATGTGTGTTTTCTATTTTTTTTTTTATAAAATGTATTTAGTTAAAAAAAAAAGTGTTGCATACATTTTTAAAAAATACTAATTTATTTTATTTATTACTTTTTTTCAACTCATTAAAGAACCTTTCACATAATATTTTGGAACCATATACTGGCAAACGTATAATATTCACTACCATACTGTCCACTAAATATATTTATATATGTGCGTGGCCACATAGCGGTGGTAGCCGCTGGGCGCGGTCTCTCTCCCCCTCTGAGAGCCCGGTAGGACCTGATAGATTTGATGACCGAACAACTGCTCTCACGTCCCACATGGTTTTCTTTGTCCCCCCAGCTTTGGTGAGGTGGTATAGCGCATACTGGGTCCTGCTTGCTGGGGGGCCTCACTGGAGCTGACCGGGACAGTGCAGTGTGATGGGTGTTATCATGGGACGGCATTGGAGGGGAGTGTTGGTGGGAACCCTGCAGTGATACGGGCATACCCAGCCTGGCGGGAGGAGGTCAGCTCGAGGCAGAGTTGGGGCCCTTGACTCGGGGGGGGGGGAGATCCCTCCACCTGTGAGAATAAGTGCCGGCAGCGTGCGCTGCAGGCTCGCTGCCAGCGTACCACGGGAAACCAGACCTGCAATCCTGCCAGGAAAAACTGAGCCGACAGGGCCACAGGGGACACTGTATTCAGCCAAACTCTGCAAATGCAACGCTGAAAGACCTGTTGCTCAGATGGCCATAGCACAGGTAGAATGCGGTAATGTTATATATGGAGACGGCCATGCCCCTGGGAATCCCCGGGTGAACCAGACCAGGAAGAGAGTTAAGGGTTAATGGTACTGGAATAGGAGTAAATAGACTAAAGTCATGGGACTATGTGGGGGCTGCCAATCTTGGTGGACATAATTACAGTTAGATGGCTTTTTATGCACTAAACTTTGTTGTAAGGTAGAGGTGATCAGGGCATAGTAGTGGGGTATGATCTGAAAGAATGTACTGAATCAGGCCCCATTCACACGTCAGTGTCAGTTTTTACTGTCAGGAAATCCTGATCAGGAGGCCTCAAAAGCCATCAGGAAAGTATCAGGATTTCCTGACAGTAATCCGTTTTTACCATCAGGAAAAACCTTCAGGATTTCCTGATGAGAAAAAAAAGGGAGATGTCGTTCTGCAAACTGGATGGTCACAGCTTGCAGAAGTAAAACTCCCACCATGTCCTGCTGACAGGTCATGATGGGAGTTGTGCTTCTGCAACCTGGATAGCCACAGGCTGCAGAAGTACAACTCCCATCATGACCTGTCAGCAGGACATGGTGGAAGCTTTACTTCGGGGGAGGGGGGGGGGGCGGTTTGATCTCACCTGTCCTGGTTCCTGGTCTTCTGATCTGGAACCGGGGGTGAGGATACAGTCCGGGGTCCGGGCGGGTGGCGGTAATCTAAGGTCTGGGGGGGCGGGGGGGGGGCCGCTGGGTGAGAGGTCCGGGTGCGGGCCGCTAATCTGAGGTCGGGGGGGGGTTGCTGGGTGAGGGGTCCGGGCGCGGCACCAGGAAGCCGGGGGAGCAGACGTGGACGGCGGCAGCAGGTGAACACCAGGGAGGCCGGTGAGTTATGCAGGTGGTGGGGGGTGCGCAGCTAATGCGGAATCACGGGCACTTTCCTGATGTACATCAGGAAAGTGCCCGTGATTCCGGCGCTCCCATAGACTTCTGTGGGGGCGTCCGGGCCGGAATTCCGGACAAAAATAGGACATGTGCTGTTTTTTCCGGACCTATTTTCCGGAACGGACACTCTTCCGGAAAAATCCGGTGTCCGTGACCAATTAAAGTGTATGGGTCCGGAAATCCGGATGGTTTTTCCGAACGTGTGAAGGGGGCCTCAGTAATGATAAACTTTCCTTAATATACCTCTTTACTTTTAGAGAATTCAAATAGATGGGAGACATTAGCAACCCTCTCTGAGTTTTGTGACCTAATCCCGGAAGTCTGGAGGGAATCAAGAACCAGCTCAAACAGAGAAAATGGAGAAATACCTCAAATCACCTTCAATTCATGCTAAGTCTTGCACGCAGAAAAATGTTTCAGCCCTTAAAGGGGTATTCCCCCAAGAGCTAAAAAAATAAAATCCTCCCAAACCTAGCTGGTTTTAATCACCAAGTCCCCCTGAGTTTTTTGAGCTGTCTCCAGTCTTTCTAGCTGCTTCGGTTTCATAGTTACAAGTTGTTGTTTTTTAAAGCCAAATCTATATCCAACATGGTGCCGGACAGAAAACTACATTACCCATCATGCAATGCTTATGCCTGATTGGTGCATGAAGTAGCAGAGCTGATAGCTACAAGATATAGCACAGTTAAGGTGAGGTCGTGACATAGCAGAGTTGAGGTAGTGACATAACAGTTGAGTTGAGGTAGTGATATAGCAGAGTTGAGGTAGTGGCATAGCAGAGTTTAGTTGAAGTAGTGGCATTACAGAGTTGAGGTGAGGTTGTGACATAGCAGATTTGAGTTGAGGTAATGACATAGCAGAGTTGAGGTAGTGACACAGCAGAGTTGAGGTAGTGACACAGCAGAGTTGAGGTAGTGACACAGCAGAGTTGAGGTAGTGACACAGCAGAGTTGAGGTAGTGACACAGCAGAGTTGAGGTAGTGACACAGCAGAGTTGAGGTAGTGACACAGCAGAGTTGAGGTAGTGACACAGCAGAGTTGAGGTAGTGACACAGCAGAGTTGAGGTAGTGACAGCAAAGTTCAGGTAGTGACAGCAAAGTTGAGGTAGTGACATAGCAGAGTTGAGGCGTGACAGCAGAGTTGAGGCAGGAATAAAGCAGAGTTAAGGCAGTGATATAGAGTTGAGGCAGTGACACAGCAGAGTTGAGGCAGTGTGATCTTGTGACATAGCAGAGTTGAGGCAGTGTGATCTTGTGACATAGCAGAGTTGAGGCAGTGACATAGCAGAGTTGAGGCAGGTATTTTTTTTAGAGGTGGGTCAGCAGAAGGGGGCCGCCAGGGGGGAGTTGGGGTTGAGTCCCCGTGGGGTGGGCTGGCACAGATGCATCACGGGGGGTGTTTAGTTGTGCCGCGAGTGAGTCGCGGGGGTGAGTGGGGAGTGTGCCACGGGGGAGGGGTGAGTCGCGGTGGAGGGGCGGTGTGGGTGAGTTGCGGGGGGTGGTGTTCCATGGGCGAGTCGTGGGGGTGGTGGTGACGTGGGTAAGTCGTGGGGGGTGAGGGGGTGCCCTGGGTGAGTGTGGGGGGCACAGTGTGGGGGCCACAGGTGACCTAGGGGCTGGGTTAGAAGCACTAACCCAGCCCATTAAAGAGACAGAGCACACGTGATCCTGACAGGGAGGGTGGGGGCCAGGAGCAGGGAGTGGTGACGGGTTGGACTGAGATTTGATGATTCTTTGCATTTGGTGGGGGTGAATGCATCTAGATAACAGCAAAACTGTGCAGAATCCATAATAAATTGATATTGGAAAGATGGAAAGCGAGGGGTGGGCAATGTATTAATGGGAAAAAAAATTTTGGGTGGGGAATATCCCTTTAATATGTCACAGGGTAAAGAGTCCCAATTTCTGTACTAGAGCAAGAGGGAGCCCCACCTATAACTGAGGAGCAGTCAGAGGAGGGGGATGATCTGATATTAAGTAAAATATTGTCTGAGGTGCAGAGGTGTAACTCTGGCAAGGCAGAGATGAAATAACAAATGCATGGACTGATGTATCATTGATACGGGACAATCTCAACAAAATTAGAGACTATGTACAGAATATGGAGAATGTAGTTCCACATCCAGACACGGATAAAGGAACTGACGGCTGAGATAAAATCTCTTAAAGTGAATTATCTTTACATTTCTGGGAGATTAGTGGATATAGAGGATTGGTCCAGGATGGTGGGGTTTCCGTTTTTTTTACATTACCTGCAGATATGGGTGCTATGCCCTTACCTGAATAAAGATTTTACTTTTATATGTACAAATTGTTACAGATCAGGAAGAGCGATAACTGTGATATCTGGCGTTATGTGATCTTTAGGATAGAAGGGCTTAGATATAGCATGCTATTTGAATTCTTAGATTCCTATAGATGGAGTCAATACAGGGAATGGGAGACAGTTAAGTTATGGGGGAAGGTCTGCAAGAAAAAAAAGAGGGTATTAGACATCCCAGCAAGCACTACACCTCTGTGGCGGAACTGTGGTGTCCCACTGTTAGTGTTTTATTCACCTGTTACCAAGTTTTGACATCAGGTTAAGTGGTGATGAGGTATTTACAGTTTCACCACGAGCTGTCAGTATTTTCTATGCTCTTATTTATATGCACAGCTGAAGTCAGTATTGGGTTAATGTTTTTGTTGTGCCATGTGTTTGTTACTGACCAACAGGAGGTGCTCTTCACTTCTAACCTCTTTTCTTTCTCCTGCACAAACTCATGCCCACCACTCACAGGCAGACATACAGAGGCCCCTGTAGGAGAAGTTTCATTGGTGGAGGAAGTGCAGTTTAGTTCTAGCCCCTTGAGGGCCAGGCCCAAAATGACCCAGTGGACCGAACAAATTTTCATTTTTGTGTTTTCGATTTTTCCTCCTACCCTTCTAAGAGATCTAGCACTTTCATTTTTCTATCTACAAGCCATGTGAGGGCTTGTTTTTTACAGGAGTAGTTGTACTTTGTAATGGTGTCTTTCATTTTACCATAACATGTATGATGGAACCCCAAAATATTATTTATAAAGATATAAATTGGTGAAATCGTAAAAAAAAATGCAATACGGTAACTTTTTTTGGGGGGGGGTTCCTGTTTCTACGTAATGCACTATATGTTAAAAGTGACATGATACCATTATTCTATAGGTCAGTCCGAACACAACCACATGCAGGTTTACACATATTTTCTAATGTTATATATATATATTTAAAAAAAAACAAACTTTTTTTGCGGTTATTCATAAAATGGGCTTATTGTGACACCTATAACGGTTTTATTTTTTCACCTACAGGGCTGTATGGAGTGTAATTTTTTCCGCCATGATCTCTAGTTTTTATTAACACAATATTTGTGAAGATTGGACGTTTTGATAACTTTTTATTAATTTTCTTTATATCTAATGTAACAAAAAAATTGGTAATCCTGGCACTTTTTCCCTCTTTTCGTCTACGCCGTTCGTGATGGCACGCTACGGTATATTATGTGGGGTTTTTTATGTATTTTTATATGTTTTATTTATATAATGCGAAAGGGGGTGATTTAAACTTTTATTGGGGGAGGGGCTTTGGGGTATTTATAAAGACATTTTTCCTTTTTTTTTTTTTACACATTTTAAGTCCTCTTGGGGGACTTTTACATATATTTATTAGATTATACACTCTAATCATTGCTATGCCATAGGCATAGCATTGATCAGTGTGATAGGCACGTTAAAAACTATCGGGACCCCTGCAGTCACACTACGGGGGTCCCGATCAGTAAGTGACAGGGGACTGCCCCTGTCACTTACACTTAAACGCTGCAGTCTCGCTGCAGCATTTTAGGGGTTAATTACACACTGCAGCGAGATTTCTGCAGCCTGTCATTAACAGAGAGGGCAGGGCTGCTCACTGCAGCCGGCCCCCACCTCCTATGAAGCGTGCTCCGCTCCAGAGCGCGCTTCATAGTCCAGGACGTACTGGTACGGCCAGGGTCATCTGGGGACAGTGACCCAGGGCGTACCGGTATGTCCAGGGATGTTTAGGGGCTAGGGCTAGGACACAAAGGACAACAGTTCCTGCTGTAGTTAAGCCAGGACCTGGCTGATGCCAGGACCCCATACAGGAACCAAACTTAGATGCGGCTAAAGACAAACATTTTTGTAAGCAAGCAGCTAGTTCTATTATGCAGTGCTAAACAACAGTGAGGGAGATCAGCCACCAAGGAACACCCTAGCCCATGCCAGGAACTCCAGGGCCATTGCTAAGGGACTGTTCTCTTCTCAAAACCCTGTAAACAGGAAACAGGAAGAAAACACTGCATGAAGCAGGAGGTATGTCTTTTCAAATCCCCAGCTGAAGGAACTTACACAAGGCCCTTTATTCTCACAGTCTGATCAGACCAAAGTCTATATACAAGTACAAGTAACACTTCACTATTGAAGCTATATCCAGGTTTCGGCAGAGTACTTTGCTACACTGGGTTTGGTCTCCTCTGGCCAACTCCTTTCCTCTACTCTACAAGCATCACTACAACTACCCCTCTCTCTTGCTACCCTCAAGCATCTCCTCCAGTACAAAAGTCAAGCACTCCAGTGTGTAAAGATGTATCTTCTTGTAAAACGTGCACTGTTCTATTGAAACATCTGACAGTAAAGCTGTTCTGTTTTTGTACTACCGGGACTCTGTTATCTTCCATTCGCACCAGCACCTATACACACAGCATTTCAATACCTTGGGTTATTTTCCCCCTTCTGTGGGTGGCGGTACTGACAGTTGCCACTCAGGACTACCGTGAGAAGAGCTCAAGGGTCCCGCAGCGATGTTCGAACGACTTGTGAACGATCAACGTTGAAAATCGGTCCAGATTCTATCAAATTATCGATTTCACGTTGGTTGTTAATTTGTTGCCTGTTATTACACGAAATAATTACCATTTAAATCGGAACGATCTAACGATTTTTCGAACAATAATTGTCACTTGTAATATGGCCCTTAGATTCTGCATAAGGATTATAAAATAAACTGAGGGAATGTAATTGCGTCATGCTGTATCTTTGTAAAGTTGTCTCTCTTGTAATATGAGATTTTTTTTAATTCAAGAAAAAAAAAATTAAATAAAAAAATATCTCTATATATCTATATCTTATGGTCAGAAATTAGAAAACTGAGTTTAGGCGACTCCCAGGAGAGGGTCTCAGTTGGCAGGGCCAGCCTTTGGGGTGTGTGACTGCACAAGGCGCATCACCCTATCAATCAAAGCCATTGGCTAACAATAACTCTTGTGACCGCAGGCAGTATAATGCCTGCAGTCACAAGAGGCCACTCTGTGTCACTGCTCCAGTGTGAAGTGCTGATGATATTGCACATCTTAGGAGAAAGAAAGAGTGGGGACAGGTCACTGGAGGAGACAGGAGCCTTCAGAAGACTACAGGAGGAAAATGCATACTATATGGGGGCTTCAGAGGGAATGTGGGAACTGTTACTATATGGGGCTGCAGGGAGGATCTGATACTATATGGGGGCTGCATGCTTAGTAACAAACTATATGAGGCCTGCAGAGGAGGGGGGCTGATATTATATGGGGAAAGGGGGGGATGCTGTATAGGGGTTGCACGGAAGAGCTAATACCATATGGGGAGGATGCACAGGGTGGTATGGTAGGGTTGTAGGGTTGATATCATCTACAGTACAGTACTACTGTACTATAAAAGGGCCTTACTATTATATAGGGCTAAAGAGCATACTGAACTTTTATTTGGTGGCACAGGGGGGCCTTAAAACTATATTGGGGCAATGAGGGCCTAACTACTATATAGGGGCACAGGGGACCTAACTATTATATGTGCTGAAGCAAGGAGCCTAAAATGTTTCTCTGAGATGAATTCATGGCCAGGAGAACACTTCAAGATGGCCCAGGATGGATGGAGAGAAAAAGGAAAAGTAAACAACTCTGATCAGAGAAGATGTCCACTGTGAGTCGCTGGATGTAACTGTATTTTGTTATATGGTCTATAGTGGTAGTGGTCAGGATGTGGCAATATTAATTCAGTATTATGTAATGTAATAATAATAATAATGGTATTATTATTGTAGTGGTCATGATGTGGCAATATTAATTCAGTATTATGTAATGTATTGCAGGGTATTCTGTGGATAAAAGGTGCTTACTGTATTATCAACACTAAGTGTCACTAACTTTTTTCTCCTATAGCAAGCACAGAAGCACAAGCAAGTATATTACAAAGGGTTAAGTACAGTGTCGGACTGGAGTGCCTTGGGCCCACCAGGGGAAATCATTCTTGGGGCCCACCCTTCTGCCACCATACTTATCTATGGTAACATTAATAAGGGTCCATTAACACGGTGTGATATGGGGCAGCATAGGGCTGCAAATGATTGCTAATCAGCAGGGCAGGTGATGTGCAGCCGACAGCAATGATCTTAGCCGCACAAAAGATCAAATCAGTCGACTATGGGGCATTTGCTTGCATGTCAGCAGATCTCTGGCACTTTTACATGGGCCGATCATCGGCTGAATATACTTCCTAGGAGCACTTGTTACCAATTATTGGCCGGTGTAATTGGGCTATAAGACAATTTCCTTTGCATGATAACACTGTATACTTAGATACAAGTCATACAGCTACCAATATCACCAGTATACAAAGAGCAAATATCCCCACACATATTACCGCTATATAGTAACTGACCAAATCCTGTCTATCAAGACCGATATTACCAATAAACCAGTATACAGGAGGGAAACAGTATCACCATACATATTACTGCTATGCTGTTACTGACCAAATCCTGTATACTATGACCAATATTACCAGTATACAAGGGGGAGATATTACCGCCACACCACAACCATCACCACCATATTGTTACTGACCAAATCTGGTATACTAAGACCAATGAACACCGCACCAGATTACAAGTAACAAATAATACCCACACATACTGACCAACACCACCGCTACTACTGAATTCTCTGAACAAAGATCAATATCCCCTCATACAGTCATATAGAGGTAGCCCCAGCTGTACACCATATACATTACAGTGCACATAGATTTAGCGACTCACAGGAGACATCTTCTCTGATCAGAGATCTTCCCTTTTCATCTTCTTCTCCATCTGCCCTGGGCCGTTATGAGAACTTCTCCATAGCCCTGACTATTTGTAGTGTGTGTGTATATATATATATATATATAATGTGTAGACACCTTGTAGATGGCCCCTTGTTCAGTCCTCCATATAGATGGCCCTGTGTGCTTCTACTATAGTAGAGATCCCCCTCTGTGTAATCCCCTTACAGTAGATGACAACCTCTGTGCATTCCCTATATCAGGGGTAGGGAACCTCGGCTCTCCAGCTGTTGCAAAACTACAACTCCCATCATGCCTGGACAGCCACAGCTAAAGCTGTAGTTTTGCAACAGCTAGAGAGCCAAGGTTCCCTATTCCTGCCCTATAGTATATGGCCCCCCCTGTGTAGTCCCCTTATAGATGACCCCTCTGTGCATGCCCTATTGTATACACACCGCACCCAGTATAGTTACCCTTATAGATGCCCCCCATTGTTGTCCCCCTCTGTGTAGTGCCCTTTATAGATCCCTCCTCAGTGTTGTCCTCCTTATAAATTGCCCCCATCCAGTGTCCCTTATAGATGGCTCCCTGTGTTGTCCCCCTTATAACTGGCCCGCTTGTGTTATCCATCCCCCCATATAGATAGCCCCCTTATGTTGTCCATCCCTATCCCTCATATAGCCCCTTATGTTGTCTATTCCCCCATATAGCCCCCTTATGTTGTCCTTGCCCCATATATAGCCCCCCTTATGTTTTCCTTCCCCTGTATATAGCCCCTTATGTTGTCCTTCCCTGTATATAGCCCCTTATGTTGTGCTTCCCCTGTATATAGCCCCCTTATGTTGTCCTTCCCTGTATACAGCCCCTTATGTTGTTCTTCCCTTTATACAGCCCCCCTTATGTTGTCCTCCCCCTGTATACAGCCCCCCTTATGTTGTCCTCCCCCTGTAAACAGCCCCCCTTATGTTGTCCTCCCCCTGTATACTGTATATAGCCCTCTTATTTTGCCTACGGCTTCCCGCCCTGTCAATCAGAACACTGCTTACATTTAACTGAAAGCGATTGTTGCGATCGCTTCCAGTTAAAAAGGGAGGTGCGGCACCTGGCCCCCCTAGGAGCAGGGGGCCCACTCCAACTCGGTTAAGTATACATGTAACATTTGTACAGCCGCCTCCCTAAACCTCTGGGCTTAGCCTGGTTAAGTATACATGCAACATTTGTACAGCCGCCTCCCTAAACCTCTGGGCTTGTCACAGGTCTGTAAAAACTCTCCCTCCAGTTCTGCCCTATCAGGTGTAGAGTTAACATACAGCCTGCTCCATCAATAGGAAATAAGTTCCAGAGCTTACTTATATGACTAGTTGAAAAGGCCAGGTAAGGCTTATTTTCAGTTTTGTTTAGTTCCACAATAGTGCCTGAGCAGACTAACACAGAACAGATTTCCTGAAGGAGTCCATTCGAAGGAGTAGTCCTGTGGACAAAGTGTGGCCTGTCAGTGCTAAAAGACTATATCCTAAATGATTTCTTATAAAGTAAAGAAGGGGGAAGGCAAGGGGATTACACCTGTTCATGCTTTTGGGATTATCGTTCAAGTCATCTCAAGTATCTCAAGTCCTTCCAGTTACACAAGGACTGTCTCAAAGCGGTTGGAAAAGTTTCTACAAGCCTACGTACCCCATTGCTTTTAGGCATAGGCCTAGGAGCTAGCTCTGCCAGTTGTGCAAACCTGGCATTTGCACTACTGGACCTGGAGTCTGCATGTTTTTGCATTGTACACTACATCACACTTCAGAGGAACACTAAGAACACCTTTAATGTGTGTATGCTGGTGTTCAGGGCATACGACAATACACCTCCTCTCCAAGTATGAATGTTCAGGGCAAGCTCCTACCACTCCAAGCCCCATTGTGGTGTGAGCCCTCGCTGATGATGTTATATCGGAGGATTGACCGGTCTCTTGCTAGATGGTGGAGTATGACTCCACTCCGGTGGTGGTTGGCCGAGATACAGCCGGACCTTGAGGTGTTACTTTGTGATGCCAGTTCCAATGGGGCACAAAGGTGTGATGGCACGCCTGCTTTTATTTTACAAGGCCGATTGTACCTTTTTCCCCTGTGGTCAGTGTCCTGCTGGGCTGCTACGTGGTCTTTTGGGAAAGTGTGATCATGAATGGCCAGAGCGGTGTAGTGACCCTCCAGGACTATCAGAACTGCACAGAAAGGGGAAGTGTCCCAAAGTTGTGTTGTATACTGTGACGGTGTAAGGCAAAAGATCACATAATTCCTTTATCATAAATAAGGCTGTTTTTACTGAAGAGTATGTGCTTGCAACAAGTTACAAGGTTATGACGTTTCTCTTGATAGTACACTTGATCACACTTGTAGACAAATACTTGGCAATACAACAACCAAATCTGGAACAGGAATATAGTGTTGAATACAGTTGTGCTGACTAAGTAGCGTGTTGAGTGATACAGAGAAGCAGAGTAGCAGAGAGGAGGATGTGAAAGTCTCAACCCAAGTAGTACTGAACTCTGTGCAGGGATGTTGGAGGATGAGGTAGAATAATATTTGGAAGAAGAAGAACACCTGTGCCCTGTATTGACCTTTTGTAAGTCTTCACACCACCTGATGCCCACTAGATTTGGCCAAACCGTCCTAGAGGGTAACACAGGCCCCAGACCTTGTTACCTAGGATGAGCGGAATGCTGAGGATTTCCCGCTGACAACTTTACTCTATCTGGATCAGTTCCTAGCTTCTGTGGCTATTGTGGATACTGTCCTGTTCTGTGACTCTCCTAGTCAACGGCGTGGGTTGAGGTTGTCTCTCACTTGTCCTCTTTTAAAAGGGGTTTAACACTGCATAGTGTTGTGTAGTGTCACTGAGAAAAAAACTGTGTGTTGTCTTGTATCCTACCCATACGAGGTTCTAGCAAAGCCTGACTTAGGTAGGGGACCTGGCAGGGGGCCAGGGCCCAGAGTGGACCACTGTAGAGAGTAGTGATGTCACGATAGCAGAATTTTGAGTTCGATACCAATACCAACTTTTTTATTTCAATACTCGATACCATTTCAATACCTAATAACTTATTTAAAAAAAAAAAAAAAAAAAAAAAATTTGGGGGGAGATTTATCAAACATGGTGTAAAGTGAAGCTGGCTTAGTCGCCCTTAGCAACCAATCAGATTCCACCTTTCATTCCTCACAGACTCTTTGGAAAATAAAAGGTGGAATCTGATTGGTTCCTAGGGTCAACCAAGCCAGTGTCGCTTTACACCATGTTTGATAAATCTCAACCCCCCCTAAACAGCAGCTATAATTTTACACTGTTCACTGTGTGATACATCTGACATGTTTTCTATATTATTCAGCTCCTATTACAGTGATACAATTTCTGTTCTTTTTATTTTACAACTTTTACAACAATTGCTGTGCTCTGATTCCCATAGCTTTCTTATTTTTCGGCCTGTAGGGCTGTGTGAGGGTAATTTTTTTGCGCCATGATCTATAGTTTTGACTGGTACCATCTTTGTATATATGTTTGTATATTTGTTACATTTTGATTACTTTTAATTACATTTTATTTCTGGAATGCTTAGCTGCTGTATCTAAATCTGCCTGGCGTTATACAGTCTGCTGAGATTCTGTTTGATCCTACTATGGATGTCATCTCTAATGTATCTAAGCTTGTCTGCTGAGAAGGGGCTGCCTGTGTCATTTCTAATGTGTGGTGTGCTGCCCAGGTCCTCAATATAAGGGGGCTGCTGTACTATACAGGGTGCAGGCACCAATAAAAAAAGAATAGGGGGCTATATATAAAATATAGCCAGTACATAACATACAGGGCAGTATATAACATATAGGGCCGAGGGAATAGCTTTGCCAAATTAAAAATGTAAAACCTCAAAGATCCTCAGGTAGCAGCTTATTAGGAAGGCAGCAGAGACCAAGAATTAGACATGGAGCATTATTACTGGATAACAATAACCTGTTATCACTTCCCTATTGACAGGTTGGATTAGCTATGCTGATAATGTGTAAGCCAAGAGTAATATCCAAGTCCATATTGCAGCTGTAAGTCCCACCCAACCAGGATCACAGGGCCATACGATGGAGTCACTACTGTGACTTATTAGATCTGTGGTGAATGGGACTGGAAGCTGTAACTAAAACACAGAAATGCTAGAGACAAGAAAGTCCATTATAGCCATTGATGAGCCTTATCTCCAGCATTGTTTGTCACTACTGTAGAAAGACTTGTGATGTGAATAAGTTAGAATCCATTATGTACTTTTATCTTTGAGCTCTGGTGTTCTGCTATGTCAGTGGGTAGTGAGGGGTTAACCCCTGGCCGTGCTGAGCTCCGGTGTCCTGCTATGTCAGTGGGTAGTGAGGGGTTAACCCCCTGGCCGTGCTGAGTTCCGGTGTGAGGCGTCCATGTGTATCGCTGAGCATTATTCACCAGGTTATCTGGCAGTTACATGGACATGCTAGTGAACTCTGACCTGGTTTGCTGCGGGCCCGGCTTCTGCTCTGACAATAAGATTCACGACGAAACACCTCCCCAGCACAGCGGGGAGAGGACGACACCGGGACCAGGCAGCATGAAGCAGCAGCTGGTGACCCGGGATGTAAAGGTTCTGCAGAGCAGGGGGCAGCACACAGAACATGGCCGGCGCTCAGCTAGCCGTGTTCTCTGTGCTATACTTTATGTTAAGCTGCACTATTGCACAGTTTAACATAAAGTATCAAATACCAGGAAATCCTGGTACCGAACCATTTTTGCACCTGGAATATCGATAGTAGTATCGATATTTCGGTGCATCGTGCATCCCTAGTGGAGAGCTGTCTAACTTGTGTCCTTCCTCTACAATGTCGAACACAAAAGTCTCATACACTTCCTCCACCCATGTGACTTCCTTCCTCCAGGGTATCTAAAGTGCGCTGTGAGTGGGTGAAGAGTGCAAACACAAGTAGTAAAGAGAAAGGTGGGAGGAGAGAGGAAGAACAGATTCCTGTTGGTTCGCAGATACATGTGACATACAAATAAACAATGACCCTTTACACACTTCAGCTGTGCAGCTTCTAAACACACATACAGCGACATCTAGTGGCGAAACTTCAATACTACTTTCATCACCACTTAAGTACAATAAGTACAGACTTTTCCACACCATGGTGTGGTAGGACACCACACCATGATAAATGCTGCAGCGGTATCACAACATTAGTTCTCGAAAGTAATACCTAGCATCCCTGGGTCACCACATGACAAGACCCCAAACCACCAGAGATAATCTTTGAGGGCTCTTTAAAGAGCTTAACTGCCTGCCCCCATTCTAAAACTACTGACATTTGTTTTGGGGGGATCTTAGTTCTGTATAACGTTGTTGTACTTCCTGGTGGAGCATAATAAAGTCCCTGCAGACAGATGCCCCACTTAGCCTGTCAGTGACTTGGCGGGACATCGCTGCAGTCACTGATTGCCTGAGCAGGCTCAATACCAACCTTTAGTGATGTTTCAGCTGGGTCGTGATATACCCCGAAGACGGGAGAAAATTACATTTGGCAGGGTACGGGAGCCTGGTGATGTGGCGCAGTGTTGGCAGATGCTTAAGGTGAGAACATAGTTTTGCCTCTTTATAAATCACTAGTCAGACCACACATGGAATACTGTGTACAGTTTTGGGCACCGGTATATAAGAAGGACACAGCTGAACTGGAGCGGGTGCAGAGGAGGGCAACAAAGGTCATTAAGGGAAGGGTGGGTTACAGTACCAGGCCAGGTTATCAAGCTTGAGGTTATTTTCGTTAGAAAAAAGACGTCTTAGGGGCCATCTGATCACAATGTACAAATATATGAATGGACAGTACATAGATCTTTGTAGTGGTCTTTTTACTCCTAGGTCTGTAACCATGACAAGGGGGCATCCTCTACATCTAGAGGAAAGAAGATTTCACCATCAGCATCGAAGCAGATTCTTTATTGTCCGAGCTGTAAGACTGTGGAACTCTCTGCCACATGATGTTGTCATGGCCGATTCATTAAATAAGTTTAAGGGAGGCCTGGATGCTTTTCTTGAAAAATATAATAAAAGCCAAATGGCGCTCCTTCCCTTTGGAGGCTTACCCTGCACCCGCTTAGCGCTTTATGTCCACATGTGGGGTATTTTCGTACTCAGGGGAAATTGCTCTACACATTTTTTTTTTTTTTAATCTTTTAACCCCTTGTGAAAATGAAAAAAATCAAGACAAGATCAATGATTTAGTGTAACAATTACAAAAATGTTTACACTTAATGTTGGTCTAGCCTTGATTTTTTTTCTATTTCCACAAGGGGTTAAAAAAGAAAATGAACACAAAACGTGTAGGGTAATTTCCCCTGAGTACGACAATACCCCACATGTGGACATATTGGGTCATTTGGGCACAGGGCAAGACACCAAAGGGACAGAGCGCCATTTAGAGTCTCCATAATGACAGTCATGATACTCCTTGGATCAACTTGAACCCTGAAATAGGAATAATGGGAAGAATTTAGAAAATGTACTCCAATGACATATGGTACGCCTTGAAGCGATCCTGTATACAGAGGCTGGAATGATCAGGACAGGTGTCACACTGGAAAATGGTGTCCTTCCTGATCCCCTTTTTACGCCACCACACTCTGCACTTCTGGGGTCTCCTGTTTTCCAGTGTGAGGGACGTCACCTGGAAAATGTTGCCCTGGTGCAATTCGGGTCCTTCATATCCAGAAGCGCTGGGTCCGCTCCATGGCTGCTAAATATTAGGGCTTTATTACGGCTTCTGATATTTTCGGATCGTTCCGCAAGCTACAGTAGCTCGGGCAGCGAGGGACCGGAAGAGGGGATGCTGGTATAAAAGTCATCCCCGTACAGGTGGTAACCTTTATCCAGCAGTGGTAAGATCAGTTCCCAAACGATCTTCCCACTAACTCGGAGGATGAAGGGGGGGGGGGTGGCATCTGGGGGCTGGATTCGGGTGTCCCTTCCTTCATACACTCTAAGGGTACGTGCACACTGCGGAATGGCGAAGGATAACCCTTTGTGCATTCCGCAGCTGGCACCCACCGGCGGACTGATGCGGGCGCGCGTCTCCTCTCGTGTCACACTCCATTCTATGCACGTTCATTCTTTGGATGGACAACGGAATCCGCCCGTGCATAGAATGGAGTCTATGACACGGGTGGAGACACACGCCTCCATCAGTCCGCCGGTGGGTGCCAGCTGCGGAATGCACAAAGGGTTATCCTTCGCAATTCCGCAGTGTGCACATACCCTAAATCTGTAAGTGTACCCTGAGGTACTCTCACAGAGTTTGTAGAATTTCACGCCATACCGTGATCTCTTATTGGGACGGCACTGGCGGAAAAGAAGTGTCTAGGGGGCAGCGTACGCTACGCTACCCCCAGACACGTCACTGGATGATGAGGACGATGAGGATGAATGGAGGAACGAAGGATTCATCCTCACTGGCTGTTTCGATGTCGGAGGCAATAATAACGTATGCCTCTGACGCCGAAAACACCCTAGGGGCCATCTTTGGTATATGGGGTATGTAAATGTGTAATGTAGTGTAGAACTTTATTCCATGTAGTGTGGTGTATTGTAGTGTTTTTTACATGTTTTTTGACAGTAAAAAAAAATATCCCTACGCCGAGAAAGGAGCTGCTGATAAATGCCGCACTTATGTGCGGCACTTATCAGCAGACAGTTGCGGTAGGATATAGGGGGGAAAAAACGCCTTACGCCAAAAAGGAGGAGTTGCTGATCAGCGGCGCACTTATGTGCGATGCTGATCAGCACTCAGCGGCGTTAGGGCGCAAAAAAAGAAAAAAAGAAAAAATTGAAGAAAAAAAAAAAATCTTTTTAACCCAAAGCAACTGATCAGTGAATGATATTCACTGATCAGCCGCTAGGGGGCAGTAGAGCGACGCTGCCGGAGATTGCCGAGGCCCGCCGAATCCGAGCGTTTCCGAAGATTTCCGACGCTGGACGACCGAACCCGGAAGTGACCCGAAGAAGACGCGAGGACGGCGCGGACCGCAGATCTTCGCTCCGGACGCTCAGATCAGGTGAGTATGGTACACCTGCACCACACACACCTGTTCTGCACCCCTCAGCTACCTAGCTGAGGGGTGCAGAACCCAGCAAAACATTTTTTTTACAGTTTGATCGTTATGATGGGCGGGCCGGTACTGGCCGGCCTAACACGGCGATCGTGGGGGTGGCATTCCCCAGGACACTAATGGCGATTGGTGCTATCTCGGACAGCACCAATCACCATTGCTTTCCGGGTCACCGATGACCCGGAAAGCTGTTTTCAGCTGCTATATGCTGATCTGTATTGATCAGCATATAGCAGTGATCGTCGGCATGGGAGGGGTTAATCACCCCCCGTGCCGACGAGCAGAGATGGCCTGCTATACATTATAGCAGGCCATCTTCCCCGACCGCTGTGTGTGAACACACAGCGATCGGGGAAACATCGGGCGTAAGTATACGCCCATTTGCGTTAAAGCCCACCCTGCGGGGGCGTATACTTACGCCCGATGTCGTTAAGGGGTTAAAACTAAACCTTTATTAACCCCTTCACATCAGTAATCTGAATATATACGTTGCTACTGCACATACCCCGTCCAGTAGGAATGTATAAATATGTTCCTGACTGAAGGGGCTGAGGATAATGAGAGGCAGCTGCGATCCTACAGCTGCCTCTCATTAACCCCTTAGATGCTGCGATCTATAGCGATTGCAGCATTTAAGGTACTCAGTGACAGGACAAGCTCCTGTCACTGAGTGATCGTGACCCCCGCAGCGGGGGTCCCTATCGCTTGTACCGATGGCCGGGGATAAGTCACTTACCTCCAACCTGTCGGATCAGCCATTCATGCATAGAGTCTGCTCTCAGACACGCTCTATGCATAGATCGCCGATAACACTGATCTATACTATGCTATGGCTAGAGATGAGCGATTCTGCTGTTTTTTTTGTTCGCATGAACCAGAAATCTCGGCATCTAACTCCCGCTGTCTGCCGGCTCCGTGCAGCGGGAGGATACAGCCTAAGAAACACCTGGAAAACTGGGATACAGCCTATGCCATGTTTTACTATAAAAAAAAAAAAAGTTATAAAAGTTGTAAAATAAAAAGTTTTAAAAGTATTAAAAAACCCTTATAACCCCCCTCTCAATAAAGGTTTAAAATACTTCCTTGCCCATTATAAAACTAAAAATATAATTTTTTAAATAAACAAACAAAACATATTGTATATCATAGTGTGCAGAATTGTCTAAGAATCTATTAAAATATAACATTATTGTTTCTGCAGGGAACAAAAAAACAAACAAAAAACACTAAGCTTGCAGATTTTTTAAAATTATATATCACAAAAAAATTAATAAAAAGCAATCAAATTTTTTCTGTTACACCAATATGATATTAATACAAACTAGAGATTATTACACAAAAAATGAAACCTCAACCAGCCTTGTAGGTGGAAAAATAAAAGCGATATGGCTCTTAGAAGACGGGGAGGAACATTGTATTAATTTGACTCGGACATCCGTGCATCAATGGGCTTAGTCTTGAAGGGGTTAATAATATCATTAAAAACAGCATAACTTACAAGGAATAGGCCAAGCTATGTAAATCTTTAAATCCTCTTTGTGGGTATATACACCAAAACATCGACCAAAATGGACATTAATCTGGCCCACTCACATCTAAACAAGTGTCTCTTATGTCTCTACGCATTTCACCCAGAAATATACTGGGATCATCAGGAGACAGGAGTCGCTTAGACAAATATAGGTACAAGATAGACAGATGTAGATACATGATAGTAATGGCCAATGAGAGTATGAATGGGGGAAAACAGTGATCACAGATACTGTATACCTCTATATAAAAAAACGATATATAGTGCTAGATATGTGGCACATGTAACTGTTTCACCAATAAGCAGTCAGTCATATACAATAATCAGTCCTAAATGGTTGCACCATATTAATTATCAAAGACCATATTGATGTGAATGGTGATATAGAGCCATAATGTGCTCCACTCTCATACGCAGGCATCTAAAAGTATACAGTAAATTGTCGCCACTGACCAGAAGAGTAAGCCAAGCGGTACCCTCTCTCGCATTCTTCTCTTGAAGTAGCCTCATCTGGTCCTCGCCATCTGCCATAATTGCAGGTAGCAGGGATACACCACCAACACAAGTCTTCTCTCCACATGGTGTGATAGACCCCGCCTGCTAGTGATCTTCTATATATGCCCATCTGTCTTGGGATCTCCCCTAACTGAACTAACCAATCCCCTGCTCCTGCCTATGTGACCCAGCTCACCAAGCCTGCTCAAACTCCCCTTAAGGGGGCAGCCCACAAGTCAGGAGCACTTGCAGCTTAACCCCTTAGCATCCCATGACGTATCTGGTAGGTATCTGCCGTGACCTCTCTCTGAATCACAGCGCTGATAGCAGCTGAGAACCATGGCTATAAGCGGGCACAGGCTGATCACCACACCCGCTAATTAAGATAGTTAATCCCTTCCCGCATGAGGGTGTAACTGTACGTCCTCATGCGGGTGGGGGAGTTCAGAGGGGGGCCTGCTCTGAACCGCCGCGATCCCGGGTGCCACTTGTAGCCCGGGACCGCAGCAATTTGCTTGGCCACTTCCCTGGTGTCCGGCCGAGGTCTGCGCCGTAATGCTGCAGCCAAAAGCATTAGAGTGCCTATCTCATGGATCTATGCAGTATATCTATACTGCATAGATCTCTATGAGAAATCAGAGCAGGCATACTAGAAGTCCCCCAGGGGGGCTTCTAGTATGTGTGCAAAAAAGTAAATAAATGTTTTTTTTATTCATAAAGAAGCCCCTCCCCTAATAAAAGTTTGAATCACCCCCCTTTCCCCATTTTATAAAAATAAATAAACAAACATATTTGGTATCATGTGTATTTGTATCGGCGCGTGTAATCGTCCGAACTATTAAATTATCACATTCCCAATCTCTCACGGTAAACAGTAAGCGCAAAAAAAATTCCAAAGTTCAAATTTGCGCATTTTTGGTACACATCATGGCGCGAAAAATGACACCTCAAAAAGCCCCATAGACCAAAGGATAAAAGCGCTAGGGTAAGGCTACAAACCCACTTGGCGGGTCTGCAGCGAGTCCCCTCGCTGCGTATTTGCAGCGAGACTCGCTGCAGATCCCGGCCCTATACTTTCAATGGCAGACAAACACGCAGTTTGTCTGCAGCCCACCCCATTAACCCCCCGGCCGCCGGAGCTGATACTTCACCTGATCACGGCTCCGGCGGTTCCCGATGTCTTCAGCAAGCCGGAGCGGGGACCAGGTGAAGTATATGCTCCAGCCAGCCGCCCGCAGCCCCTTTAACACCTCCCGCAGCCCTGGCCGCCCGATCGACCCCCCCAATTGCACGCCCGCCCCAATCGCCCCCCGCAGCACCGATCGCTCGCACGCCCCCCCAATCGCCCCCCCCCCTGCAGCCACGGCCGCCCGATCGCCCCCCCCCCCAATGGGGGCTGCAGGGGGGGCGATCGGTGCTGCCGGGGGGCGATCGAGCGGCCGCGGCTGCAGGGGGCGATTGGGGGGGGGGGGGGGGCGATCGGATGGCCGGGGCTGCGGGAGGTGTTAATGGGGCTGCGGGCGGCTGGCTGGAGCATATACTTCACCTGGTCCCCGCTCCGGCTTGCTGAAGACATCGGGAACCGCCGGAGCCGGGATCAGGTGAAGTGTCAGCTCCGGCGGGGTTAATGGGGTGGGCTGCAGACAAACTCGCAGCAGGGATGTACATCCCTGCTGCGTGTTTGTCTGCCATTAAAAGTATAGGGCCGGGATCTGCAGCGAGTCTCGCTGCAAATACGCAGCAAGGGGACTCGCTGCAGACCCGCCAAGTGGGTTTGTAGCCTAAGCCTGGGAATAGAGCGATTTTAAAGGAACATTAATTTATTAAAAAGGTTTTAATTTTCTTAAAGCCATCAAATAAAATAAAAGTTGAACATGTTACATATCGTTGTAATCGTAACAACTTGAGGAACATGCATAATAAGTCAGTTTTACCCTAGTACAAACGGCATAAATACAAATATTCCCCAAATTTAAAAAATGTGTCCCCCCCCCCCCCCCCCCAATATTATCATACATATAATTTTTTTCTGGTTTTGCAGCATACTTAATGCAAAAGTTAAGCCTGACATTGCAAAGTACAATTAGTGGCGCAAAAAAATAAGGGCTCATGTGGGTCTGTAGGTGAAAAAAGGCAAAAGCTATGGCCTTTTAAACACGAGGAGGAAAAAAGAAAAGTGCCAAAAAAAATTTTTTGTCCGGTCCTGAAGGGGTTAAATGCAGCTGCCATAACTGACAGCTGCATTTAAATGCGTTCTAAAGCCCCATCTTACCTGACCAAGCCTTTGCGACGCAATGACGCTAATCCTGGCTCGGCAATCCATAGCTCTGGGCTGTTGCAGACCAAAGCAGTCCGGCACAGATCCAGCACCAATACTGCACTGATCCCTATGATCTGTATGAGAGATCAGTGCAGTTGTATTAGAACTCCCTCAGGGGGACTTTAAATTAATCTATATGAAAAAAGGTCTTTTTATTAATAAAAAATCCCCTCCTCTAATAAAAGTTTGAATCACCTCCCTTTGGATGATTTGACATGCATTTTATCTGAGTGGAATACCCCTTTATGCTTTATATAAACCCCTGATCACCCCAGGGGTGGCCTAATTTCATATGTAGTAATTCGTACAGGCATGTGGCTTTCTGTTGTTGGGTTTGTATGCTTAATGTCTAAAAGACAAAAGAAAGGCAATAAACCAGACCTGCAGGTATGAGTCAGGTTTAACACTAACAAGAGGACAGGCAAGGTAATATTTGTATAATCTCCAAGTATTGACTGCCAACTGAGGCAGAAAATCGTTGTTACACAACGGCATGGAAGTGGAGGAGCTAAATGATACCACACAGTTTAAAAGAAATAGTACCGGGCATGACAATTGGGTGCCACCTGGTGGTAATTGCATTTAACTACAGGCTATTGGCAAAAAAAAGTAATGCGCCCAGATACAAATGCTTGATTGCTGCAAAACTCAGCATGAAGTTGTGTCTCAGGCAGGTATATAAAAAATTACAGGTAGTCTTATAAAACACTGAGTCTTGCCACAAGTGCTTCCCCTACTGTCCTTTAAAATAATCTTAAAGTCCTTTTATACTTACAGATAAATCACTTCAGTGATTGATTAGCAAATGGCAAGCAATGATTTCTTATTTTAAACAAGATAAGAAATCACTACAAAAGTCGTTAATTCTCCTAACAAAGCACTTAGGTTTAAAATGTGTGAGGATGTCCGAGGTACTCATGGTTGTGGTATAGCAACAGAGACTTCTTTTGTCTACATACAGGGAGAGACTCATGAATGCTACGGCCAGGGCAGACACCAGGGAGAAGGGGCATTCGCTGCAAGGTGGGGAGGAGACATGGTCTTCTCTTGCGCCTGATTTGCCATGATTTACGCCTGCTCGCAATTGGGTCTTTATAATTTTTATAAATATATATTTATGCCTCTCTGGTTTATTTATTCATGTCCTGTGACTACCATATGCATAAAAGCTTGGCTGGGTCACTTTTACATAGGCATTTGTATTGGGCCCATTTTGCCAACACTGATCACTATGTGGTGGTCCACTGGGTGATGTTATTACTGGTGGTTGTTCGGCTCAGCCGAAGGTGTTAGGTGACGCCAGTGCTTGTCTAGCACACTGGTGTGATGTTGGTACCTGATTTGTTTGTGTGGCTAACTGTATTCCCCAAATGGTCGGGTTGTAGTGGGTCCTTTGGGCTCTTGTCACAGTAGTCCTGAGTGGCAACTGACCCACCCAGACTATGGGCACCGCCACCCACAGTCCAGGGGAAAAATAACTCAAGGTGAACAGAGCTGTGTGTATGGGTGCTGGTGCTTATAGAATATGACAGCCCCAGTGATGAAAAAAAAATAGAACGGCTTTACTGTCAAGTTTTTCAACAATACACTTTTGCAGAATAGATAAATCTCTGACACAGACTTTAATGCTTGAACTTGTTGTGCTTAAAGAGAACCAATCATGGACGAAAGTTAAAATTTTTTTTTTCCCTAATTAGATGTAAATCATCATTTTATTAACATTTGTAAATATAATTCATTATTTTTATTGTCACGTTTTTTAATTATTCACTTTTTATTTTCCTGTCTCGAGCCGGCTCTTTTCAAAAGAGCCGGCGCGAGACAGGAAACTCCCGTCATGCAGAGCGGCAGGAAAGGTTCCCATGATCCTTTGCCCGCCGCTCCGTTAATACACAGTGATCTCGCGCTATACAGCGCAAGATCGCTGTGTATTTTCTAGTCCCTTTCCTCTAATCTATTTATGAAGATACAGACTGCCTCTGCAGTCTGTATCTTTATACTTTACCTATCCTCTTCTTCGGTGCAGCAAGGCCGGCGCCGCCATCTTGAATACGTCACTTGCGTTCCAGCGGTGGAACGCAAGGCCCGTAATCAAGATGGCGGCGCCCGGCCGTGCGGCACTCAAGCAGAGGATAGGTAAAGTATAAAGATACAGACTGCAAATACAGTCTGTATCTTCATGAAGTCTATCTATGAAGATACAGACTGCCTTTGCAGTCTGTATCTTTATACTTTACCCGATTCTCTGTTCCCTGGCTGTTCCGGCGGCGGCGCCATCTTGATGACGTCACGCTGGAACGCACCGCTGGAACGCAAGTGACGTCATCAAGATGGCGGCGCCCACCGGAACAGCCAGGGAACAGAGGATCAGGTAAAGTATAAAGATACAGACTGCAAATGCAGTCTGTATCTTCATGAATAGAGTTAGGGAGAGATATACTTTCATAATAGGGACAGTTACATTTAGGTGATTGGTCCTCTTTAAGGAGGTGCTTCAGAAGTAGAATAGAAGAGAGGCAGTTATAGCGGTTCATAAGGAATAGAGGAGTCTGTCAGAGGAGCCCCAACCCAATGTAGCTGTGTAGTCTGCTGGAACTTGAAGATATGCTTAATAGTGAGATACTTTTCTTGTAGTTGTGTTTAGACTTTGGTCTGACCACCTTCTGCCCTACAGTGTCAAGCTACCCATCTTGTCAGGGTACTACAAACCCCAGCCGTGGTTATCTGGGCGTAGCTAAGTGTCCGGGGGTGTCCCAGTTACCTGCACTGCAAATGGGATATGTAGACCTTCTTTACGGTAACTTTGTCCTATCCAGGCTAGATCCTCTTGTGTTGACGATACTGCCCTGCTCTTTGTAGACGTGTTCTTGGGAGGGGTTAGGGTGTTCCTTGATTACTCTCTCTTTAAAGTGCTTAGCACTGCATAACAGATTAAGTGGTAGTAGTCAAAGAACTAGTTGTCTCTTGCTCCATCTATACACTTGGGTCTAGACTCAACTGACTGTGTTGTCCCTGACAGGCATCCTGGCATCAGCCAGGCCCTGGCCTAAGTGCAGCAGGAACAGTGTTTTTTGCGTCTTCCCTCTCTGAAAATCTGGATAAGAGTAACGGTGCACTTTCTCCACCATGTAACTCCTCCTACAGGGGCCTCTGTATGCCTACCTGTGAGAGGTGGAAATGAGTAAAGAAGAGAAAAGATTGGTTAGAATTAAAGAGCACCTCCTATTGGTCAAAAATAACACATGGTACACATAAAACCTTAACCCAATACTGACTTCAGCTGTGCAACACATAGACATATAAAATACTGACACATAGTGGTGAAACTTTAGAATACCTCATCAACATTTTTTAACTTGAAAGAAGAAGCTTTTGGACAGTTGCACATTAGAGAGAAAAACCGCCTGTGGTGGGACACCACACTAGTCAGCACTTCTCGCACCCCGCCACACTGACTCCTGCCCCCCTCCCTACCACTACCACAGCAGTGCTGGACACTACAAATAGATGGGGCTGATGCAATATTACTAACTCCATTTAATCCTTTTGTATAAATTGAAGCCAATTGTAGATTTTTAGTCCAATACTGGCCATACTCCATACTAGGACCCAATGTACCAATTTCCTGGTCTTTTTCTGTCTGTCAAGTAAAAGTATTGCCTGTTTAACTACTTGCTGCACTCCGTGGTTCCTCTGCGCTGCACCTACACTACACTACACCAACCTTTAACAGGCGTGTTGGTATATCTAAGGGTGGGCTCATATCACTCCTGGTCACAGTGATAAGTTCCTAAGCAGAACGCCATTGCGGTGTCCCACCATGGGTGTTTTTCTCTCTCATGTGTACCTGTCAAATAGCCTTTTCTCTCAAGTTGAAGAGGTATTCTAGGTGTCAGTATTTTCTATGCTCTTATACGCACAGCTGAAGTCAGAATTGGATTAAAGGACAAGTGCCATGAAAAACTTTTTCCCAGTAATTGAAGCACATTACAAAGTTATGTAACTCTGTAATGTGCTTAAATCACCTATCTGCCTCCCCTCCCTGTCTTTTCCCCCCTCCACCCCCCACCAGGAAGTGTCCTAACTCACACAGACCTGATTACTGTCGTCACCGTCACCAAGCTCTTCTCTCAGCTCCTTCTCCTGTTACACTAGCCTCCCCTCTCCCCTGCCTTGTCTGGTGACAGGCTTGCTCAGCTCCCATTGGCTGAACAACTGCAAGCCATTACTTGTCACATCTCACTTGCTTATCTTCCCTCAGACTGACTCAGGCACATAGGCAGCTCCCCCCTCCCCTCATACCTTCTCTCCTGCTGCCGTGGACTCAGTGAAGGAGTCATGTCACTAGAGAAGATAAGCTGAGCAAGCAGAGTCACCTGACAAGGAGGGGAGGGGGAGACTGGTGTAACAGGACCTAGAGCAGCCCTCCTGCTGATGACTCATCCTCACAAGAAGGAGCTGCCTGGTGAGGGTGACGGCAGTCACTAGGTCTGTGTGAGTTAGGACACTTCCTGGTGGGGGGTGGAGGGGGGAAAAGACAGGGAAGGGAGGAAAATAGGTGATTTAAGCACATTATAGAGTTATATAACTTTGTAATGAGCTTTAATTACTGGGAAAAAGTTTTTCATGGCACTTGTCCTTTAATGTTTTATGTATACCATGTGCATAGCTCCCAATCGTCCCGGATTCCGCGGGACAGTCCCGTTTTCGGGGTTCTGTCCCGCGGTCCCGGAACGGTCCCACCAAAAAAATAATAAACCAGTAACTCACCTGTCCGCCGGTCCCAGCAGCTCCTCTCCCGGCAGAGCGCGCACTCACGTCATCCTCCGGGGCGGGCAGCGCGGTATACAGACACTGACTGTACCGGAAGTGACCTGCAGCCTCTATATGAATTACTTCCGGTACAGTCAGTGTCTCTGTACCCCGCTGCCCGCCCCGGAGGATAACGGGAGTGCGCGCTCTGCCGGGAGAGGAGCTGCTGGGACCAGCGGACAGGTGAGTTACTGGTTTATTGTTTTTCTGGTCGGGCCACACAAAGGGGAGGATTGGCTACTATGTGGGGCGCTATATGGGGGATTGGCTACTATGTGGGGCGCTATATGGGGGGATTGGCTACTATGTGGGGCACTATATGGGGGGATTGGCTACTATGTGGGGCACTATATGGGGGATTGGCTACTATATGGGGGGATTGGATTCTATGTGGGGCACTATATGGGGGGATTGGCTACTATGTGGGGCACTATATGGGGGGATTGGCTACTATGTGGGGAACTATATGGGCGGATTGGCTACTATGTAGGGCACTATATGGGAGGATTGGCTACTATGTGGGGCACTATATGGGGGATTGGCTACTATGTGGGGCGCTATATGGAGGGAATGGTTACTATGTGGGGCACTATATGGGGGATTGGCTACTATGTGAGGCACTATATGGGGGATTGGCTACTATATGGGGGGATTGGATTCTATGTGGGGCACTATATGGGGGGATTGGCTATTATGTGGGGCACTTTATGGGGGGGATTGGCTACTATATGGGGCACTATATGGGGGATTGGCTACTATATGGGTGATTGGATTCTATGTGGGGCACTATATGGGGGGATTGGCTACTATGTGGGGCATATATGGGGGGATTGGCTACTATGTGGGGCATATATGGGGGCATTGGCTACTATGTGGGCACTATATGGGGCATTGGCTACTATGTGGGGCATATATGGGGGCATTGGCTACTATGCGGGGCACTCTATGGGGGATTGGCTACTATGTGGGGCACTATATGGGGATTGGCTACTATGTGTGGCACTATATGGGGGGATTGGCTACTATGTGGGGCATATATGGGGGCATTGGCTACTATGTGGGGCATATATGGGGGCATTGGCTATTATGTGGGGCATATATGGGGGCATTGGCTACTATGCGGGGCACTCTATGGGGGATTGGCTACTATGTGGGGCACTATATGGGGATTGGCTACTATGTGGGGCACTATATGGGGAATTGTCTACTATGTGGGGCACTATATGGGGATTGGCTACTATGTGGGCACTATTGGGGGGATTGGATACTATGTGGGGCACTATAATAGGGGATTGGATACTATATTGGGCCTTTTGGGGGGGATTGGATACTATATAGGGCACTATAATTAGGATTGGATACTATATGGGGCACTATTCAGTCAGCAGCATGTGGTGACTGTAGGGGCATGGCTATGGAGGGTCGCTATGGAGGGTCGCTATGGGGGCGTGGCTATGGGGACCGCAGCGCACATGTCCCTCTTTGCTCTTTGCAAAAGTTTGGAGGTATGCATGTGTTTGGTGCTGACCCATGGGAGGTGCTCTTTACTTCTAACCTATCTCTTCTCTACTTTCTCCTGCACACACTTATCCCCACCACTCACAAGCAGGCATAGAGAGGCCCCTGTAGGAGGAGTTTCACTGGTGGAGGAAGTGCAGGTTAGTCTTGTCCAGATTTTCAGAGAGGAAAGACACAAAGACAGCTATTCCTGCTGTAGTTAAGCCAGGGCCTGGCTTATTTCAGGGCCACTGTCGGGGACAACCAAGGAAGTTGAGTTTAGTCATGCAAATGTACATATACAGTTAGAGACCAACAGTTCTATTGCTACCACTACATTCAGTATGCAGTGCTAAGAACCTTTAAGGGGGAGTTCACCAAGGAACACCCTTACCCATGCCAGGAAAACGTCAGAACAGAGCAAGGCAGTATTCCGAAACAAGAGGAACTAGCCTTGATAGGAAAAAGTTACCGTAAAGGTCTATGTATCCTATCATGCAGTGCAGGTAACTAGGACACTTTGGACACCTAGCTACAACCAGATTACCATGGCTGGGGCTTGTACTACCCTACTGGGACAGGTTCGACAATACCAGGGGGCAGAAGGTGGTCAGACTAAGTCTATATGTGGTATCCGACTAGTGGTGTTGCAGTTATATACACCCTTTGCAAAAGTTTGTACTTCTTGTATTATTATTAAGGTAAAAGTAGTACTAAAAGTTAGTCACTAGATGTCGCTGTATTATGTATGTATATGGGGAAGCTGCACAGCTGAAGGATCGCAAAGGGTTATTGTTCTTGTGTGTTACCAGAATCTGCAGACCAGTAGGATTTCTGCTATTTTCTTTCCTATCATCTCCCTCCTTCCTTCTTCTATTGCACTCTTTTTCACCCACTCACAGCCCACTTTAAATGCTGGAGATGAAATTAGTCACATGGGTGGAGAAGCAGGAGTCTTTTCGTTCTGTATATTGTGGAGGAAGGACACTCGCTAGATAGCTCTCCACAATGGTCCTATTTGGGCCCTGGCCCTCTGCCAGGTCCCGTACCTGAAGTCAGTATTAGTATCCTGCATGGGAAGGACGTAAGACAGCTCACTGTTACCCACTTCTTTACTAGTGACTATCCAATGCACTATGATATGTTAAACCCCTCTTAAGGGAGGACTAGCCAGAGATCATCTCAACCCACACCGAGGACAAAAAGAAGTCACAGTGCAGGACAGTATCCATACCAGAGCCATAGAGCCAGGAACTTATCCGGGTGGAGCAAAGTTGCAGTAGCCTATGAACTCTATCTCACAGCGCAACAAGAAACCCTCAGCATTCCTCTCATCCCAGGTAACAAGGTCTGGGGCCTGTGTCACCCATTAGGAAGGTTCAGCCGAGTCTAGTGGGCATAAGGTGGTGGAAGACTAAAGTCAAAGGTCAATACACAGGCACAGGTCTTCTTCTCCTTCTCCTTCTCCTTCTCCTCCTTCTCCTCCTCCTCCTTCTCCTTCTCCTTCTCCTTCTCCTCCTTCTCCTTCTCCTTCTCCTTCTCCTCCTTCTCCTTCTCCTTCTCCTTCTTCTTCTTCATCTTCATCATCATTACAGGATTTACGACTGACGGATCTGTCTGAAATTACCACGGTATCCTTTGACGTTTGTTCATTGTACACTTCCATTGTACATAAGAGAGAGGAACGAGGGCGGTCTGTATGGCGTTGACCAGCACCGGATGTGATCCAGGGGGTGTGGAGTTTGTTTTGGAACTGCTGAAGTTTGTTCTCCATAACAACTATTTTTTATTTGAGGACACTTTTTACCAGCAGCGGAGAGGGACGGCCATGGGGTCCAATATGGCCCCGGCGTACGCCAATCTGTACATGGCCCTCGAGGAGGAACATATTTTTTCCTCAACCTACATGGATCACGTCCGGTGCTGGTTGCGTTATATAGATGACGTTTTCATGATTTGGGATGGCCCGGAGGGGCTCCTGGATGAATTTCATGGGTATATTAATTGCATTCATGAGGAACTACAATTTACCATAGTAAGATCAAGGTCTGAACTACAATTCCTAGATACTAAGGTGTACATCAAAGATAATGCATTTCACACAGATTTGTATGTGAAGGAAACAGATAGGAACAACTTGACAAGATTTGATAGTAATCATCCCAGAACCACATTGGAATCACTCCCCTGGAGTCAGCTCCTTGGGGTACGCCGCATTACAAGTGAGGAAGAAAACTTTGAAAAAAATGTCGACTTGATGTGTGACAAATTTACCAAACGCGGATACCCAATGGAGCTGATGTCCCAACATAGAGAGAGACTTAGGTCAGTGTCAAGAAGGGAGACTATGATCCCCAGGGATAGGAGTGAGGGTAACAAGAGAATCCCATTTGTGTCGGTGTATAATCCATATAGCAAAAGAATAGCGGGAATCCTGAAAGGAGAATGGCCGGTCCTCAAGAAGGGGTTGGGGGATAAGATCCCAGAATTTAATCTTCCCCCAATGATGGCCTATAAACAAAAAAAAAAACAATCAGGGACACATTAGTTCACTCTGATATTGGGTCAGCTAAGAGGGAACCACAAAGAGTACTGAGAAAAATGAAGACGGGTAATTTCCCTTGTTTACACTGTAGCAACTGCAATAATGTAATTAAAGGTGATACCCATCAGCATCCTCATACTGGTCAAAAATATGATATTCGGGACAGATACACATGTGACTCTAAGTATGTGGTTTATATGATTCAATGCCCTTGTGGCTTGATATACGTGGGGGAGACCACTACAGAGGTGAGAACAAGAATCAATAACCACAAGAGTACAGTGAGATTGAAAAAAGTTGAACATCCAGTGGCAAAACATTTCATTGAATTGGGACACACAGTAAGCCAACTGAGGTTTAGTATTATTGATAGTGTCCCAATTTTGAGACGAGGAGGAGATAGAAAAAGAATGTTGAAACAAAAGGAGATGAGATGGATACATACACTGGACTGCCTTTGGCCACGTGGTATGAATCTGGATTACAGCCTACATATGTTTGATTAATAAAACCTTTTTCCCTCTAGTAGCTGTTCACATACTGTGTTTTGTGTGTAGTGTTTTTAAATATGGGTTTTTTATTTATACACAATCTTTTATATTTATTTGTAGATATGATGGGCGCAGTGATCCAGGGGACCTGTGACTTGGTTCTGCACCGCCATGAATCCACAGCTGCTCCACAATGGTTGCTTGTCTTGATGATGGGGATGGCTCACCTTCTGCTCATGATATGATTAGCAGACTGCTGTAAATTCAATTATATCCGAAAGAAATACATTGATTTGCACTTCGAGAAATGTAGAAGGAACGTTGAGGTGTATGCCTGCTCGGTAAGTAGCGGGCACAATACCACCTGGGTTAGTTCCAGAAGAACAAGAAGATACTGCTGTATTGTAAGCGCCGGACTTACTTTAATGTGCTCGTGTTGACCTGGTGAGTAGCGGGTTAACATGGAAATCAGCATTTTTTCCTGATGTTGAAATGTGAACTATGTTTATATGCGATGCGGTACCGCTGTTGGTAATGCCGTGAAGATAAATAACATTAAAAGGACTTATGTGACAGTTTGATAATGGCGTCTGTGAATCATGGATGGAATTCTGAATGCTAACTATCACGGGCATACATCATTATAAATGGGCTGAGTGCGCTTAGGGCTATGAACTGTCATGTATGGGTGGTATCCATGTAAAGTTTAAATCCATGTGTGATTGGCGCCTGGTAACCAGGATACGGTTGCCGTGCCTGTGACTTCTCTGATTGGAAGATAGATGAATCGCTTTGACTCTGTGAACATTGAGCGTATGCCAGTATGACGTATGCTAACCAACGTGGATGCAATCTAGCCAATCAATGGAGTAGTGGTGCGCAGCCACCGTATCGTTGTTGACAAGCTGACCCGAGGGAGCAGCGTGGAGCGGGTCTGATGTACGGGACCGGAGATCGCTGAAAATATGAAGGTAGCGAATCGATTAGGTATAACCCCAGGTGGGGAATGGACATGATTAAAAGCCAGAAATGTAGAAATCTTGGTTAATTATGATCGCTGATTTAATCCCGCCTATGTCCTCATGTGATTGGTTACAATTTTATTGATTGTGTATGGTGATAGGTGATTCTATGTATAAATATGTATCTTGCACCTTATTGTGATATACTTGAGGCTCAGGAGTGTTAGAGCCGAACAGTCTGTATTTTTATATGCAATGGCTTAAAATAAACTAAAAAAATATTTTTCACCGGATGAATGCTGTCTCCACACCCTTTTGCTATTTGAATATCAGGTGCGGGCTTTCCTGACGGAGACTGTGCACCTTAAGGAGGTTCCGCTGTTCCAACCTTGGATGTGTTTATCTTCTATATATATATATATATATATACTAGAAAATGTACCCGGCGCTGCCCGGGTATAAAGTGTCAGTGTGTTAATTAGATTTGTTCTAAGGTGCCCAGGAGGCCAATCTAAAAGTATTGCTTAATCAGTGGAATTAGTGTATACCTGTAGTGCATAGTTGGAGGGGTTCTGTATACCTACAGTGTATAGTTTTTAGGGGTCCCGCATATCTGTAGTGCATAGTTGGGGGGTGGGGGGGGCTGTATACCTATAGTGTATAGTTGGGGGAGTCCTGTATACCTGTAGTGTGTAGTTGGGGGGGGCTGTATACCTGTAGTGCATAGTTGAGGGAGGTCCTGTATACCAGTAGTGTATAGTTGGGGGGGCTGTATACCTGTACTGTATAGTTTGGGAAGTCCTGTATACCTGCAGTGTATAGTTGGTGAAGGTCCTGTATACCTGTACTGTATAGTTCACGGTTCCTGTATACCTGTAGTAAATAGTTGGTGCTGTATACCTGTAATGTATAGTTGGTGGAGGTTTTGTATACCTGTAGTTTATAGTTTGAGGGTCCTGGATACCTGTAGTGTATAGTTGGTGGAGGTCTTGTATACCTGTAGTATATAGTTCGGGGGTCCTGTATACCTGTAGTGTATAGTTTGAGGGTCCTGTATACCTGTAGTATGTAGTTGGTGGAGGTCCTGTATACCTGTAGTGTAAAGTTTGGGGGTCCTGTATACCTGTAGTTTAGAGTTGGTAAAGGTGCTGTATACTTGTAGTATAGAGTTGGTGGAGTTCCTGTATACCTGTAGTGTATAGTTTGGGGTCCTGTATACCTGTAGTATAGAGTTGGTGGGGGGTGCTGTATACCTGTATTATAGAGTTGGTGAAGGTCCTGTATACCTGTAGTGTATAGTTTTGGGTTTCTGTAAACCCGTAGTGTATAGTTTGGGGTCCTGTATACCTGTAGTATATAGTTGGTGGAGGTCCGGTATAGCTGTAGTTTACAGTTTGGGGGTCCTGTATACCTGCATTATAGAGTTGGTGAAGGTTCTGTATACTTGTAGTATATAGTTTTGGGTTTCTGTAAACCCGTAGTGTATAGTTTGGGGTCCTGTATACCTGTAGTATATAGTTGGTGGAGGTCCGGTATACCTGTAGTGTAAAGTTTGGGGGTCCTGTATACCTGTAGTATAGAGTTGGTGAAGGTGCTGTATACCTGTAGTATAGAGTTGTCCTGTATGCCTGCAGGGTCATATTTACCATTAGGCACCCATGGTCTGGTGCGTAGGGTAGCACCTTGCAGAAGGATAGTACCCTCCCGTTCAGACTTGCCAGAAAATCTGGTGTCTTTTCGAGGGGGGTATGGCGGTGTTGGTCAGTTCTGGTATAGCGGTGTTATCCAGTCACAGTATGGCGGTATTGGTTAGGTCTGGTATGGCAGTGTTATTCAGTCACAATTATATCACCTGTGTTTGCAGTGTGGAGATTTTCCCATTCATTTCTATGGGGCACCGCTCTTCCCCCTCCCCCTCCCCTCCTGTACATCTGGCAGGGACGGGACCTTCGCAATGACCTTCCCGGGCACCCAATGTATCTGTGTGCCAAATTTGGGGTCAAACTGTTCAGGCGTTTGGAAGTCTATACGGGACAGACAGACAAACTTTCATTTTTATGATATAGATGAAGATATAAATAGGTGAAATCGTAAAAAAGAATGCAATATGGTAACGTTTGGGGAGTTTCTGTGTCTACGTAATACACTATATGGTAACAGCGACATGATACTATTATTCTATAGGTCAGTCCAAACACAACCATATGCAGGTTTACACAGATTCTCTAATGTTATACAGTATATATTTTTTAATGAAATCCTTTTTTTTTGACAATTAAATATTAATAAAATGGGACTATTGTGACGCCTATAACAGTTTTATTTTTTCACCTACTGGGCTGTATGGGGTGTCATTTTTTCTGCCATGATCTCTAGTTTTTAATAATACCATATTTGTGAAGATCGGACGTTTTGATCACTTTTTAAAATTTTTTTTTATATATAATGTAACATAAAATGGGTAATCTGCGCACTTTTTTTCCCTCTTTTCGTGTACGTCGTTCACCGTTCGCAATGACGCTTGTTATATTTTAATAGAACAGACAATTAGGCACGCTATGGTATACTATATATTTATTTTTATATGTTTTATTTATATAATGGGAAATGGGGGTGATTTCAACTTTTATATGGGAAGGGGTTTTGGGGTAGTGTGTTAGTGATTTTAACTTTTTTTAATGCATTTTAAGTCCCTTTGGGGGACTTGTACATTGATTACTTTCATTATTCACACTGATCATTGCTATGCCAACGGCGCTCTGCTCATTGAGCCTGCCTGTGCAGGCTCAGTGACCAGAGCGCCGATCGGACCGTATGGAGGCAGGTGAGAGACCTCCGGCGGTCCGTTTTAACGATCGGGACCCCCACAGTCACACTGCGGGGGTCCCGATCGGTAAGTGACAGGGTACTCCCCCTGTCACTTACAGTTAAACGCAGCGGCGTTTAAGGAGTTAATGTCACACTGCAGCGCGATCGCTTGAGTACCGTCCCTTTAAGAGTGGCTTGGGTACCATCCCTTTAAGAGCGGCTTGGGTACCGTCCCTTTAAGAGCGGCTTGGGCACCGTCCCTTTATGAGCGACTTTGGTACCATCCCTTTATGAGCGCTTGGGTATCGTCCCATTAAGAGTGGCTTGGGTACCGTCCCTCTAAGAGTGACTTGGGTACCGTCCCTTTATGAGCGGCTTGGGTACCGTTCCTTTATGAGCAACTTGGGTCCGTCCCATTAAGAGTGGCTTGGGTACCAACCCTCTAAGAGCGAGATGGGTACCGTCTCTTCAAGACTTGGGTACCATCCCTTTATGAGCCACTTTGGTACCGTCCCTTTAAGAACAGCATGGGTGCCGTCCCTTTAAGAGCACCTTGGGTACCGTCCCTTTAGGAGCGGCTTTGGTACCATCCCTGTCAGGAACCGGTGACACCAGACACACAGAGACAGTGAGCCCTAAGCTCAGCCCCGCCCACTGTCCTCTACCTACTTGCCCCCCTAGGCTAAACCCCAGGGCAGCAACTGGGCGGCGGTCCCTGTACTGGCTTGGTGGGACAAAAAGACAAGACAGACAGACAAAACACAATGAGAATGGTCAGGAATCCGGGTCACAACAGTCTGGCAGCGCAGTACAAAAACACAATCCAAGAAGCAAGGTCTATAAACAGGCAATATGGTCAGGGCAGGCAGCTAGCAGGGATGGTCAGAAATACAAAGCAAAAGAGTCAGCATAAACAGAGCAGGAGAAACAGAACCAGGCAGAGACAAGCTCACTATCCGGCAGTGAGAGGCAGGCTGGCAGACACTATATAGGAGACCAGAGGTCCAGTGCAGGAGCTGATTGGACCAGTGCCCTAATCTCCTCAGAACACCTGGGGCAAGAGCAACCTGACTGGCAGAGAGAACAGTCTATCAGACTAGCTAACCAGCATCATAGTTAACTCCGGAGTGGCCAGGAGTATCTCAGGCAAAGCGGGTGTGGCTGAACAAACACAGAAGGAAATAGAGCAGTGTTCAGACAAGGTTCAGGACACTGCACAAACATACAAAAACACTGAATATCAGCGCCATCTCAGGCTCGCAGCACGAGCCAAGGGGCGCACGGAGTTCGGTACAGGCACATTCATGACAATCCCTTTATGAGCGCTTAGGTACCGTCCCATTAAGAGTGACTTGGGTACCGTCCCTTTATGAGCCACTTTGGTACTGTCCCTTTAAGAACGGCTTGGGTACCGTCCCTTTAAGAACGGCTTGGGTATCGTCCCTTTAAGAACGGCTTGGGTACCGTCCCTTTAAGAACGGCTTGGGTACCGTCCCTTTAAGAACGGCTTGGGTACCGTCCCTTTAAGAACGGCTTGGGTACCGTCCCTTTAAGAACGGCTTGGGTACCGTCCCTTTAAGAACGGCTTGGGTACCGTCCCTTTAAGAGCGCCTTGGATACCGTCCCTTTAAGAGCGGCTTGGGTACCGTCCCTTTAAGAGCGACTTGGATACCGTCCCTTTAAGAGCGGCTTGGGTACCGTCTCTTTATGAGCGACTTTGGTACCGTCCCTTTATGAGCAACTTGGGTACCGTCCCATTAAGAGTGGCTTGGGTACCAACCCTCTAAGAGCGAGATGGGTACCGTCTCTTCAAGACTTGATTACTTTCATTATTCACACTGATCATTGCTATGCCAACGGCGCTCTGCTCATTGAGCCTGCCTGTGCAGGCTCAGTGACCAGAGCGCCGATCGGACCGTATGGAGGCAGGTGAGAGACCTCCGGCGGTCCGTTTTAACGATCGGGACCCCCACAGTCACACTGCGGGGGTCCCGATCGGTAAGTGACAGGGTACTCCCCCTGTCACTTACAGTTAAACGCAGCGGCGTTTAAGGAGTTAATGTCACACTGCAGCGCGATCGCTTGAGTACCGTCCCTTTAAGAGTGGCTTGGGTACCATCCCTTTAAGAGCGGCTTGGGTACCGTCCCTTTAAGAGCGGCTTGGGCACCGTCCCTTTATGAGCGACTTTGGTACCATCCCTTTATGAGCGCTTGGGTATCGTCCCATTAAGAGTGGCTTGGGTACCGTCCCTCTAAGAGTGACTTGGGTACCGTCCCTTTATGAGCGGCTTGGGTACCGTTCCTTTATGAGCAACTTGGGTCCGTCCCATTAAGAGTGGCTTGGGTACCAACCCTCTAAGAGCGAGATGGGTACCGTCTCTTCAAGACTTGGGTACCATCCCTTTATGAGCCACTTTGGTACCGTCCCTTTAAGAACGGCATGGGTACCGCCCCTTTAAGAGCACCTTGGGTACCGTCCCTTTAGGATCGGCTTTGGTACTGTCCCTTTAACCCCTTGCCTCTAAAGCCTGTTTTGGCCTTAATGACCAGGCAAATTTTTTTTTAAATCTGACCTGTCTCACTTTATGCACTTATAGCTCAGTGATGCTTTAACGTATGCTAGCGATTCTGAGATTGTTTTTTCATTACATATGGCACTTTATGTTAGTGGCAAAATTTGGTCACTACTTTGTTTTTTTTTGTGAAAAACATCAAAATATCATGAAAAATTAGAAAAATTTGCATTTTATGAACTTTGAAATTCTCTGCTTCTTAAAAAAGGAAGTCATAGCACATAAATTAGTAACTAAATCACCTTATCAATATGTCTTCTTTATTCTGGCATAATTTGGTAAACATATTTTACTTTTTTAAGGTGTTACGGGGCTTAGAAATTTATTAGCAATATATAAAATTTTCATGAAATTTCCAAAATGGATTTTTTTTAGGGACCAGTTCTTTTTTTAAATGGATTTAGGCGGCTTTTATACAGGAAACCCCTATAAGTGACCCCATTTTGGAAACTAGACACCTTAAAGAATTAATCTAGGGGTATAATGAGCATTTTAACCCTACAGGGGCTGGAGGACAGGGTTCACCATTAGGGCGTAAAAAAATGGAAAATTTAAATTTTCCAATAATATATACGTTTAGATTAAAGTTTCTAATTTTCAAAAGGAACATGAGAAAAAAAGCACACCAAAATTTGTAACGCAGGTTCTCTTGAGTACAACAGTACTGCATATGTGGGCGTAAACCACCGTATGGGCACACAGCGGGGCTCAGAAGGAAGGGAGCGCCAATTAGCTTTTTTAATGCAGATTTTGCTGAAGAAGTTTCCGAGCGCCAGGTGTGTTTGCAGTGTTTGTAGTGTCAGCAGAGAGAAAACCCCCCATAAGGCACCCCATTTTCGAAAGTACACCCCTCAAAGAATACATCTTGGTGTGTGGTGACCATGTTGACCCCACAGGTATTAGAGGAAAGTATTCAGAATTAGACAGTTAAAATGAAAAACCTGAATTTTTCCAATAATATGTTAGTTTAGTTTGAAATTTCTCAATTTCACAAGGAACAGGAGAAAAAAAGTACCCCAAAATCTGTAACGCAGGTTCTCCTGAGTAGAACGGTACCCCATACGTGGGCATAAACCTCTGTATGGGCACACAGACGGGCTCAGAAGGGAAGGAGCGCCAATTAGCATTTTCAGTGCAGATTTTGCTGAAGAAGTTTCTGAGCCCCAGGTGCATTTGCAGAGCCCCTGTAGTGCCAGCGGAGTAAAATCTCTCCATAAGTCACTCCATTTTGGAAAGTACACCCCTCAAAGAATTCATTTTGGGGTGTGGTGAGCATTTTGACCTCACAGGTATTAGAGGAAAGTATTCAAAAGTAGAGAGTAAAAATGAAAAACTCGAATTTTTCCAATAATATGTTTGCTTAGTTAGAAATTTCTAAATTTCACGAGGAACAGGAGAGAACATTCACTCCACAATCTGTAACGCAGGTACTCCTGAGTAGAACGGTACCCCATATATGTGGGCATAAACCACTGTATGGGCACACAGCGGGGCTCAGAAGGAAGGGAGCGCCAATTAGCATTTTCAGTACAGATTTTGCTGAAGAAGTTTCTGAGCGCCAGTTGCGTTTGCAGCACCCCTGTAGTGCCAGCGGAGTAAAATCTCACCATAAGTCACCCCATTTTGGAAAGTGCACCCCTCACAGAATTCATCTTGGGGTGTGGTGAGCATTTTGACCCCACAGGTATTAGAGGAAAGTATTCAAAAGTAGACAGTAAAAATTAAAAACTCGAATTTTTCCAATAATATGTTCCTTTAGTTTGAAATTTCTCAATTTCACGAGGAACAGGGGAGAAAATTCACCCCAAAATCTGTAAATCAGGTTCTCCTGAGTAGAAGGGTACCCCATATGTGGGCATAATCCACTCTATGGGCACACAGCGGGGCTCAGAAGGAAGGGAGCGCCAATTAGCATTTTCAGTGCAGATTTTGCTGAAGAAGTTTCTGAGCGCCAGGTGCGTTTGTAGCGTCCCTGTAGCGCAAGCGGAGTAAAAAAAAAAACATAAGTCCCCCCATTTTAGAAACTGCACCCTTCAGAGAATTCATCTTGGGGTGTGGTGAGCATTTTGACCCCACAGGTATTAGAGGAAAGTATTCAAAATTGGCCATTAAAAATGAAAAACTCGAATTTAATAATATGTTGGTTTAGTTTAAAATTTCTAAATTTCACGAGGAATAAGAGAAAAAATTCACCCCAAAATCTGTAACGCAGGTTCTCCTGAGTAGAACAGTACCCCATATGTGGGCATAAACCACTGTATGGGCACACAGCAGGGCTCAGAAGGAAGGGAGCGCCAATTTGCTGGAGCAAAACCGCAGCTAGTAATGGTTATTAGAACAGCGCAGTTACTAAAATACAATAAAAAAATGAGATTACAGGTAATGTGGGGTGGTTTACGGGCAACCTGGGGTGGTGATAGGCAACCTGCTGTTGTTACGGGTAATCTTGAGGTGATTACAAGCAACCTGCTGTGGTTACGGCCAACGTGAGGTGGTTACGGACAATCTGGATAAACTAAAGTGCTTATATGTAATTTGGGTTGGTTACGGCAATCTGGCGTGGTTACGGGCAATCTGGAGGGGGTCATTGGCAATTTGGGGTGGTTAGAGGCAACGTGCGGTGGTTACGGGCAACGTGCGGTGGTCAGGGGCAACGTGGGGTGGTCAGGGGCAACGTGGGGTGGTCAGAGGCAGCGTGCGGTGGTCAGAGGCAGCGTGCGGTGGTCAGAGGCAGCGTGCGGTGGTCAGAGGCAGCGTGCGGTGGTCAGAGGCAGCGTGCGGTGGTCAGAGGCAGCGTGCGGTGGTCAGAGGCAACGTGCGGTGGTCAGAGGCAACGTGCGGTGGTCAGAGACAAAGTGCGGTGGTCAGAGGCAACCTGCGGTGGTCAGAGGCAACGTGCGGTGGTTAGAGGCAAGGTGCTGTCGTCAGAGGCAACGTGCGGTGGTTAGAGGCAACGTGCAGTGGTTAGAGGCAGTGTGCGGTGGTTAGAGGCGACGTGCGGTGGTTAGAGGTGACGTGGGGTGGTTAGAGGCAGTGTGCGGTGGTTACGGTCAACGTGTGGTGGTTACGGGCAACTTGCGGTGGTTGCGTGCAATCTGGGGCGGTTACGTGCAATCTGGCGTGATTACGGACAACCTGGGGCGGCTACAGGCAACCTGGGGCGGTTACGGGTAATCTGGGGGGTTAGGGGTAATCTGGGAGTAAACTGCAGTTATTACTATAATAAAAAAAGTGTGTGTTTTATTTTTTGTGTGTTTGTCACTTTTTGTACTTTTACACATTTGTTTCACTGTATTACTATGATTACTGTGATATTTTCTATCACAGTAATCATAGTTCAGTGACAGAGACCAAATTGGTCTCTGTCACTTTAAATTTTCAGAGTTGGCTGGTTGTGAAGCGCATGCGCACTTCATAACCAGCCAGGACGTCGAGGAGGAAGGAGCTCCAGGATCAGGTAACGTATATGGGGAAGGGGGGGTGATTGGGGGACGGGGGTGACAGGGGGGGTGGGGGGCGACTTGGGGGGCGACACTAGGGGGCGACACTCCGGGCAGAGGCAGCAGGGGGATGGTGTGTGACACAGCCTCCTCCTGCTGCCAGATCTCACCTAGGGACAGAGGGGGGAGGCAGGGAAGCCATGAAGTTCCTGGAACGTCATGTTGCGGGAACTACCTGCTTTACATGACGTTCCAGGAACGTCATTTTGCGGCAAGGGGTTAAGAGTGCTTGGGTACAGTCCCTTTAAGAGCTGCTTGGGTACCGTCCCTTTAAGAGCGGCTTGGGTACCGTCCCTTTAAGAGCGACTTGGGTATCGTCCCTTTAAGAGGGACTTATGTAATGCCCCTTTAAGATTGACTTGGGTACCGTCCCTTTAAGAGCGACTTGGATTCCGTCCCTTTAAGAGCGACTTGGGTACTATCTCTTTAAGAGCAACTTAAACCGTTAACCCCTTCAGGACCAGGCTAAGTTTTTGCGTTTTCGTTTTTTCCTCCTTGTGCTTAAAAGGCCATAGCACTTGCATCTTTCCACCTAGAAACCCACATGAGCCCTTATTGTTTGAGTCACTAATTGTACTTTGCAATGACACACAGAATTTTTGCATTAAGTATACTACGAAACCAGAAAAAAATTCTAAGTGTGGTGAAATTGAAAAAAAAAAAAACGCATTTCTTTTATTTGGGGGGAATGTGTTTTTACGCCATTCGCCCTGGGGTAAAACTGACTTGTTATACATGTTCCTCAAGTCGTTACGATTAAAACGATATAGAACATGTATAACTTTTCTTGTATCTGATGGCCTGTAAAAAATTGAAACCATTGTTAACAAATATACGTTCCTTAAAATCGCTCTACTCCCAGGCTTATAGCACTTTTATCCTTTGGTCTATGGGGCTGTGTCAGGTGTCATTTTTTGCGCCATGATGTTTACTTTTTATCGGTACCTTGATTGCGCATATATGACTGTTAAATCGCTTTTTATTAAATTTTTTCTGGATTTGATGCGACCAAAAATGCTCAATTTTGCACTTTGGGATTTTTTTACGCTGACGCCGTTTACCATACGAGATCAGGAATGTGGTTAATTAATAGTTCGGGCGATTACGCACGCGGCGATAGCAAACATGTTTGTTTATTTATTTATTTATTTACTTTTATTTAAACCTTTTGAAAAGGGGGGTGATTCAGACTTTTATTAGGGGAGGGGGCTTTTTACTAATAACAATACTTTTTTTTTTTTTTTTTACACATATACTAGAAGCCCCCCTTTGATCTCTCATTGAGATCTTTGCTGTATAGTTATACAGCAAAGATCAATGAGATCGGCACTCATTTGCTTTCGGCTGCCGCAGCCGAAAACAAACGAGTGCCGGGCCGGGGACGGCGCCATCTTGGAGCGGTCCCTGGCCGGCTTCAGTAACGGAGATCGCTCCTCCGGGACAACGTCCCGGAGGAGCGATCTCCGCCACTAGACACCAGGGAAATGCTGCATCCGGTAATGTTTGACAGCTGCATCTGATTACTGTATCAGCGGGCACGGCGATCGGACCGTGCCCGCTAATACCCGCGGTCCCGGGCTACATGAGGCACCCGGGACCGCGGCGGTTCAGAGCGGGGTCGCCGCGCGGCCCCGCTCTGAACGCCCGCCCCCGCGAGAATGTACAGTTACGTCCTCGTGCGGGAAAGGGTTAAGGATGCTTTCACATGTACAGGATCCGCGGCAGATCTGCGGAAGATTTGATGACCAGAATCTGCAACTACACATCATCAAATCTCTGTGGATCCTGTACGTGTGAACGCACCTGAACCTCTTAACCTCTTAGGGACGCATGACGCGCGGCGACCCTGCTCTGAACCGCCGCGGTCCCGGGTGCCGCTTGTAGCCCGGGACCGCGGGTATTAGCGGACACGGTCCGATCGCCGTGCCCGCTAATACAGTAATCAGATGCAGCTGCCAAAGATGACAGCTGCATCCAATTACCGGATGCAGCACTTCCCTGGTGTCTAGTGGCGGAGATCACTCTTCCGGGACGTTGTCCCGGAGGAGCGATCTCCGTGACTGGTGCTGGCCGGGGTCTCCGTCAAAATGGGGCTGATCCCGGTTCGGCACTCGGATGCTTCCGGCTGCAGCAGCCGAAAGCATCTGAGTGCCGATCTCATTGATCTTTGCTGTATAACTATACAGCAAAGATCTCAATGAGAGATCTGTATAATTATACTAGAAGTCCCCCAGGGGGGCTTCTTGTATAAGTGTAAAAGACAAAAAAAAAATGTGTTATTATTACTAAAAAGCCCCCTCCCCTAATAAAAGTCAGAATCACCCCCCTTTTCCCATGTTTTTAATAAAAGTAAATAAATAAATAAACATGTTTGGTATCTCGGCGTACGTAATCGCCTGAACTATTAATTAATGACATTCCTGATCTCGCACGGTAAACGACGTAAGCGCAAAAAAATCCTAAAGTGCCAAATTGCGCATTTTTGGTCGCATCAAATCCAGAAAAAATTTAATAAAAAGCGATCAAAAAGTCGTATATGCCCAATCAAGGTACAGACAGAAAGTAAACATCATGGCGCAAAAAATGACACCTCACACAGCCCCATAGACCAAAGGATAAAAGCGTTATAAGCCTGGGAATGGAGCGATTTTAAGGAACATATATTTGTTAACCTCTTAAGGACCCATGTCGTACCGGTACGTCATGGATCACTGTCACTTAAGGACCCATGACGTACCGGTATGCGGGTCCTTTAAGAGGGCGCCGCGGCCGGCCGGGTCCCGATCGGGGGAGATAGCCTGCTATAATACATAGCAGGCCATCTCTCCCTGTCGGCATGGAGGGTTGTTAACCCCCCCCATGCCGACGATCGCCGCTATTGGCTGATCAGCCCATAGCGGCAATCGGAACCTTTCCGGGCCATCGGTGGCCCGATGACCCGGAAAAAAATGGCGGTCGGTGCTGTCCGAGGACGGCACCGACCGCCATTACTGTAAAAAGTAATGGTGGTCATGGTACCACCGTCCCGATCGCCGTGAACGGCGATCACGGCAATCACAGTCCCACAAGTAATAAATACCTGCTTCGGACCCCTCAGCTAGGTAGCTGAGGGGTCCAGAGCAGGTATTTGTACATTACTCACCTGTCCCGGGGTCCTGATCGGCGTCTTCCGGCGTCCTCTTCTTCTTGTCGGGTCTTCGGCTTCTTCTGTGACGTCCCGATCGGCTTTTTTCGGCTCCAGCGTCGTCTTTTTTCGTATTTTTCCGGCTCCAGCGTCGTCTTTTTTCGGATCTTGCGCTCTGCTGCCCCCTAGCGGCTGATAAGTGTAATACACGTATGAGCCACTATAGGGATGTTCAGAATGTAGTAAAAGTTTTGGGGTTTTTTTCCAATTTTTTTTTTTTTATTTTCCGCACCCTATCGCCGCTGAGTGTTGATCAGCATCGCACGAAAGTGCGCTGCTAATCGGCAACTCCTCCTTTTTGGCGTAGGGTGTTTTTTTTCTATATCCTACTGCCACGGTCTGCTGATAAGTGCCGCACATAAGTGTGGCATTTATCAGCAACACCATTTTTGGCGTAGGTTTTTTTTATACTTACTGTAAAAAAACACGTAAAAAAACACTACATTACACCACACTACACTACATTGAATAAAGTTTTACACTACACCACTACATACCCCATATACCAATCCCTATATAAAAGTGGCCCCCGGCGTGTTTTCGGTATCGGACGCATACGTTATTTTTGCCTCCGACACTGAAACAGCCAGTGAGGATGAATGGGGGGATCCTTCGTTCCTCCATTCATCCTCATCGTCCTCATCATCCAGTGACGTGTCTGGGGGTAGCGTAGCGTACGCTGCCCCCCAGACACGTCTTTTCCGCCAGTACCGTCCCAATTAGAGATCACGGTATGGCGTGAAATTCTACAAACTCTGTGAGAGTACCTAAGGGTACACTTACAGATTTAGGGTACGTGCACACTGCGGAATGGCGAAGGATAACCCTTCGTGCATTCCGCAGCTGGCACCCGCTGGCGGACTGATGGAGGCGCGCATCTCCATCCGTGTCATAGACAACATGTTATGCACAGGCAGATTCCATCGTCCGTCCAAAGAATGAACACGTTGGACGGAGAGCGGAATCCGCCCGTGCATAGAATGGAGTCTATGACACGGACGGAGACGCGCGCCTGCATCACTCCGCCGGGGGGTGCCAGCTGCGGAATGCACAAAGGGTTATCCTTCGCCATTCCGCAGTGTGCACGTACCCTTAAGAGTGTATGGAGGAAGGGACACCCAAATCCAGCCCCCAGATGCCCCCTCCTCCTCGGAGTTAGTGGGAAGATCGTTGGGGAACTGATCTTCCCATTGCTGGATAAAGGTTACCACCCGTACGGGGAAAACTCCCATACCAGCACCCCCTCTTCCGGTCCCTCGCTGCCCGAGCTACTGTAGCTTGCGGCACGATCCGAAAATATCAGAAGCAGTAATAAAGCCCTAATATTTAGCAGCCATGGAGCGGACCCAGCGCTTCTGGATATGAAGGACCCCGTATCGCACCAGGGCAACATTTTCCAGGAGACGTCCCGCACACAGGAGAACGGGAGACCCCAGAAGAAGTGCAGACTGTGGCGTAACAGGGGGATCAGGAAGGACACCATTTTCCAGTGTGACACCTGTCCTGATCACCCCGGCTCTGCATACTGGATCGCTCCAAGGCGCACCACACGTCATTGGAGTTCTACATTATCTAAATTCTGTCCCTTATTCCTATTTCAGGGGTCACGTTGATCCGGGGATTATTCTGATTGCCATTATGGAGTCGGACCACTTAAGGACAATTAATACATAACCTTTAACCCCTTAACGACATCGGGCGTAAACTTACGCCCTCGCGCCCTGGTACTTGGCGCATCAGGGCGTAAATTTACGCCCGATGTTTCCCCGATCGCTGCGTGTTCACACACAGCGGTCGGGGAAGATGGCCTGCTATAAATCATAGCAGGCCATCTTAGCTTCACGGCACGGGGGGTGGTTAACACCCCCTGTGCTTACGATCGCCGCTATAGGCTGATCAATTCAGATCAGCCAATAGCGGCGATCGGAACCTTTCCGGGTCATCGGCGACCCGATGACCCGGAAAAAAATGGCGGTCGGTGCTGTCCGAGGACGGCACCGACCGCCATTACTGTAAAAAGTAATGGTGATCGCCGTGCCACCGGCCCGATCGCCGTGAACGGCCGGCCAGCCGTTCACGGCGATCGGGCCGGTGGCACGGCGATCGGAGTCCCACAAAAAAGTAAATACCTGCCCTGGACCCCTCAGCTAGGCAGCCGAGGGGTCCAGAGCAGGTATTTGTACATTACTCACCTGTCCCGGGCTCCTGATCGGCGTCTTCCGGGTTCGCGGCATCCTCGTCTTCGTTCGGGTCTTCGGCTTCTTCCGTGACGTCACGTTCGGCTTCTCTCGGCTATTTTCGGCTCCAGCGTCGGCTGTTTCCGTATTTTGCGCTCTGCTGCCCTCTAGCGGCTGATAATGTGTAATACACGTATCAGCCACTATAGGGATGTTCAGAATGTAGAAATTTTTATTTATTTTTTTTTCAAATTTTTTTTTTTCTATTTTCCGCACCCTATCGCCGCTGAGTGTTGATCAGCATCGCACGAAAGTGCGCTGCTAATCAGCAACTCCTCCTTTTTGGCGTAGGGTGTTTTTTTTCTATATTCTACTGCCACGGTCTGCTTATAAGTGCAGACCGTGGCAGTAGAATATATCACCAACTCCTTTGTTGGCGTAGGTTTTTTTTTTATACTTACTGTAAAAAAACACGTAAAAAACACTACATTACACCACACTACATTGAATAAAGTTTGACACTACACCACTACATACCCCATATACCAATCCCCGTATAAAGATGGCCCCCAGGGTGTTTTCGGCGTCAGAGGGATACGTTATTATTACCTCCGACACCGAAACAGCCAGTGAGGATGAATGGGGGGGATCGTTCTTTCCTCCATTCATCCTCATCCTCCAATGACATGTCTGGGGGGTAGCGTAGCGTACGCTGCCCCCCAGACACGTCTTTTCCGTCAGTACCGTCCCAATAAGAGATGACGGTATGGAGTGAAATTCTACAAACTCTGTGAGCGTACCTCTGGGTACACTTACAGATTTAGGGTACGTGCACACTGCGGAATGGCGAAGAATAACCCTTTGTGCATTCCGCAGCTGGCACCCGCCGGCGGACTGATGCGGGCGCATGTCTCTACCCGTGTCATAGACTCCATTCTATGCACGGGCGGATTCCATCGTCCATCCAAAGAATGAATACGTTGGACGGAGAGCGGAATCCGCCCGTGCATAGAATGGAGTCTACGACACGGACGGAGACGTGCGCTGCATCAGTCCGCCGGTGGGTGCCAGCTGTGGAATGCACAAAGGGTTATCTGTCGCGATTCCGCAGTGTGCACGTACCCTTAGAGTGTATGTAGGAAGGGACACCCGAATCCAGCCCCCAGATGCCCCCTCCCCCCCCATCCTCGGAGTTAGTGGGAAGATCGTTCGGGAACTGATCTTCCCACTGCTGGATAAAGGTCACCACCACCTGTACGGGGATAACTTTTATACCAGCACCCCCTCTTCCGGTCCCTCGCTGCCTGAGCTACTGTAGCTTGCGGCACGATCCGAACATATCAGAAGTAGTAATAGGGCCCTAATATTTAGCAGCCATGGAGCGGACCCAGCGCTTCTGGATATGAGGGACCCCGTATCGCACCAGGAAAACATTTTCCAGGTGACGTCCCCCACACTGGAGAACAGGAGACCCCAGAAGAAGTGCAGAGTGTGGCGTAACAGGGGGATCAGGAAGGACACCATTTTCCCGTGTGACACCCGTCCTGATCACCCCGGCCTCTGCATACTGGATCGCTCCAAGGCGCACCACACGTCACTGGGGTTCTACATTATCTAAATTCTGTCCCTTATTCCTATTTCAGGGGTCACGTTGATCCAGGGATTATTCTGATCGCCAATATGGAGTCGGGAAGGAATTTTCCCCTGTGATGAGGCTACTGTCGTCTGCCTTACGAGGGTTTTTTTTTGCCTTCCTCTGGATCAACACAGGTTGAGTTTGATGGACACCTGTCATTTCCAACCTTATAAACTAATAATTGGCCTAATACCCCCAAATAAATTAGAATTGTCCCTTTTCCCCAGCTAAGTAGGTATGGCTGCCATTCCCATTAGAGGATGCCATGATGCAATTACAAAGCCTCTGTGCGGCCAGGACAGTAGAAACCCCCCACAAGTGACCCCATTCTGGAAACTACACCCCATAAGGAATCTAAGAAGGGGGGCAGCGGGGATATGGCCCCCTGGTGACGGCCACATTTGGGACGTGAAAATGAAAAAAATTGTATTTTTTATTTTCTCGGCACATGTTCTACGTAAGTGCCCGTCACCAGTGGGGTCCATATGCTCACTGCACCCCTTGTTAGATTCCTTATGGGGTGTAGTTTCCAGAATGGGGTCACTTGTCGGGGGTTTCTACTGTCCTGGCAGCACAGGAGCTTTGTAATTGCGACATGGCCTCCATCCTCCATTCCAGCCTCTAAATGGCGCTCTGTCCCTTTGGTGACTTGCCCTGTGCCCATATGGCACATTATGCCCACATGTGGGGTATTTTCGTACTCAGGGGACACTACCCTACACGTTTTGTGTTCATTTTCTTTTTTAACCCCTTGTGGAAATGGAAAAAAATCAAGGCTAGACCAACATTTAGTGTAATTTTTGTAAAATTTTTACTCTAAATCATTAATCTTGTCATGTTTTTTCATTTTCACAAGGGGTTAAAAGATAAAAAAAACATTTAATGTGTAGAGCAATTTCCCCTGAGTACGGAAATACCCCACATGTGGACATAAAGCGCCATGCGGGTGCAGGGTAAGCCTCCGAAGGGAAGAAGCGCCATTTGGTTTTTGAAGGCTGGATTTGGATGGAATGGATTTCGAGGGGCCATGTTGCATTCAAAAGGCCCCTGTGTTGCCAAGACAGTTGAAACCCCCCACAAGTGACCCCATTATGGAAACTGCACCCCTCAAGGAATGTAACAAGGGGTGTAGTGAGCATATGGACCCCACTGGTGACGGACACAAATGTGGAACAATGTGGCGTGAAAATGAAATATTACATTTTTTACACTATAATGTTGGTTTAGCCTTGAATATATCATTTTCACAAGGGGTTAAAAGAGGAGAAAAAAAACAAAATGTGTAGCGCAATTTCCCCCGAGTCCGTAAATACCCCACATGTGGACATAAAGCGCCATGTGGGCGCAGGGCAAGCCTCCGAAGGGAAGGAGCACCATTTCGTTTTTGAAGGCTGGATTTGGATGGAATGGATTTTGAGGGGCCATGTTGCATTCAAAAGGCCTCTGTGTTGCCAAGACAGTTGAAACCCCCCACAAGTGACCCTATTATGGAAACTACACCCCTCAGGGAATGTAACAAGGGGTGTAGTGAGCATATGGACCCCACTGGTGACGGGCACAAATGTGGAACAATGTGGCGTGAAAATGAAATATTACATTTTTTACACTATGTTGGTCTAGCCTTGAATTTATCATTTTCACAAGGGGTTAAAAGAGAAAAAAAAACATAAATGTGTAGAGCAATTTCCCCCGATTCCGTAAATACCCACATGTGGACATAAAGCGCCATGTGGGTGCAGGGCAAGCCTCCGAAGGGAAGGAGCGCCATTTGGATTTTAGAGGTTGGATTTGGCTAGAATGGATGATGAACGCCATGTCGCATTTACAGAGCCCTCGTGCTGCCAAAACACTGGAAACCCCCCACAAGTGACCCCGTTCTGGAAACTACACCCCTCAAGGAATCTAACAAGGGGTGCAATGAGGATATGGAGCCCTTGATGACGGGCACATTTGTGTCGTGAAAGTGAAAAAATGAAAATTTTCACTTTCACGTCACATTGTTCCACATTTGTGCCCATCACCAGTGGGGTCCATATGCTCACTGCACCCCTTGTTAGATTCCTTGAGGGGTGTAGTTTCCAGAATGGGGTCACTTGTGGGGGGTTTCCAGTGTCTTGGCAGCACGAGGGCTCTGTAAATGCGACATGGCCCTTGAAATCCATTCCAGTGAAATCCAGCTTCCAAAAGCCAATTGGCGCTCCTTCCCTTTGGAGGCTCGTCCTGCGCCCGCTTGGCACTTTATGTCCACATGTGGGGTATTTCTGTACTCGGGAGAAACTGCGCTACATGTTTTGTGTTTTTTTTTTTCTTTTATCCCTTTGTGAAAATGAAAAATTGAAGGCTAGAACAACGTTTTAGTGTAAAAAATACTTTAGTCTTTTTTCACGCCATATTGTTCGGAAAATCTGTGAAGCACCTGTGGGGTCCAGATGCTCACCGCACCCCTTGTTACATTCTTTGAGGGGTGTAGTTTTCTGAATGGTATCCCTTTAGGGGTGTTTTTTAGGTTTTGGCACCCCAGAGCCTCTGCCAACCTGAAGTGGTACAGTCAAAAATGACCAAATATAACGGAGCCATTGAAATGCACTAGGCGCTCCTTTATATCTGAGGCTTGTGGTTGCGTCAAATAGCGCAATAGGGCCACATATGGGGTATTTCTATGAACTGCAGAAACGGGGCAATCAATATTGGGGTGCATTTCTCTGGTAATAAGTTTATAATTATGAAAAATATTGGATTACGGGGGGGCGTGGCCTGGCCATGGAGGAGAGAGCACACTAGATCTTGAGCTCCGCAAGCAGACTCCCTGATTTTGGCTATTCCTCGCCACAGATCTCCTTTCCCCTGTACCAGATGGTCGGCGGCAGACGCAGGAACAGGACCGGCGCCCGTTCCCTGCCTTCCCCTGCCCCCCGCGGCAGTATCGACCGGTTCCTGACACCGGATCCCGCTGGAGGCCCAGCAGACAGCGCGCGCCAGCGCAGCCCCGGACCTCGCGTGACGCGGCGCTCCCAACTTGCCAGCTCCCAGGTACCTGCTGCAGCTGCATCCACATCGGACCGCACTGTCCCCACGCCCAGAGCCTCGTCTAGCCTGCCTCTCATCGGGGGAGACCCACGGTCGGCAGTCCGGTCACCCGCCAGCCCGGCGCCAGGTATCGGTGCAGCACTAGCCCACGGTATACCACGACCGGTACCTCATACACCCGGCCGCGCGGCTGCGGCCTCTCCCACCTCCTCCTTGCCTCAGTTGGGGGCTGAAACCATAGAGCCTGAGGCCCAGTGGATCGGGGACCCGGCTCCCTCGGCCCTGCAAGATATGGACAGATCTTCCTTGTCCCCTGCGGCATCCATTTTCACTCCCACAGAGGAGGCGCCGCCATCTTGCTCCACACGCACTTCTAATCAGCAACAGCCTAACATGGCGGCTCATAGAGAGGGGCAAGAACACTGGGACTGGCGAGAACATGTTAAATTATTGCCTACGAGGTCAGACATGGAAAAGCTGGTGGAGAGACTTGAAAGTGCATATAAAAAGGAGCTGGGCACCTTGAGGGCTGAAGTGCAGGCCGTGGATGCTAAAGTTACAGACTTATCCTCTGATCACATGTCGTTGTCTGCCACAGTTGAGGATGTCCAAGCTACATTGGCTGTGCAAGACCGCCATATCCAGCACCTTTACCGCTTACAGGAGGACTCAGAGAATCGCAATAGGCGGAACAATATCCGCATAAGGGGGCTCCCGGAGGCTACTAGAACAGCTGACCTTATCCCTACACTCCAAGGTGTTTTCGCTTCACTTCTGAATCGCCCTGTTACCGAAGATTTCGAGATCGACAGAGCACACAGGGCTCTGGGCCCCATGTCAACTGATGTAAATAGGCCGCGAGATGTGATATGCAGGTTGCATCATTATCGGATCAAGGATGACATTATGAGAGCTGTGAGGAACCTGGACTGTGTTGATTTCGATGGAGCCCGGCTTGTCTTTCTGCAAGATCTATCCAGGTCTACCCTGTCGCAACGGAGAGCCCTGAAACCATTGTTAGAAGTGCTACGTGAGCGGGATATCCTATACTCCTGGGGCTTTCCGTTCCAACTTGTGGTGAGGAGGAACGGACGTAGGCATGAATTGTCCACACCTGAGGATCTACCGCTGTTCTTGAAGGAATTGGACTTACCGGATATGTCCCTTCCGGATTGGTTGCCTACCCCCGTTCTTCCAACTCGACAACCTCCACGCCGTGTCAGGCCGCCTTCAGAGGCTGGGGATTGAGACTGGACAGTAACTGTGGTCTTTTGCCCGCTTTTATGCTACCACCTCCTGGTCATTGTTGACTTAAAGGACAACTCCGGTGAAAATTTTTTTTTGCTTATTTAACACACATTACAAAGTTATATAACTTTGTAATGTGGTTAAATACCCGGTCTGGCCCCCTTCCCCCACTTTCCGACCCCCGACCCCCCACCCCGGAAGTTAAAGAATATATACATTACCTATTACGGTCGTCACGGTCCTCTTCTCTGGTGTCGGGTGATGTCAGAGCTGGGGGCGGTCCGGGTCTTCTTCCTCCTCGGCGTCTTCATTGAGAGTGAATGGGAGAGAAAAGGCTGCTGTTGCACATGCGCACCAGCAGCCTTTTCATTGGCTGGAGCGCATCACATGGCTTCCAGCTTGCTCAGCCCTGATTGGCTGAGCTTGCTGGAAGCCATGTGATGCGCTCCAGCCAATGAAAAGGCTGCCGGTGCGCAAGCGCGCTGGCAGCCTTTTCTCTCTCATGGACCCGGAAGAAGGAGACATCGCTGGACGGCGGACGCAGGTGACGGTGAGGCGGACGGCGGGCGAATGGAGTGGCGATCGTCACCGGAGGGATGGTGAGTATGGTGTCTGTGTGTGTCTGTGTTTTTTTTTTGTTGGGGGGGTCCCGCCGGAGTTGTCCTTTAAGTGTCAGAGGCTCGCTTCACTAACCTCGTTCCTTTACGGCCTGAAGGGGGTGGGGGGGATATGCTTAGTACGGTTGCAGGGGATTTGGTGTGTGAAACTAATGTTCTTTTTTTTGGGGGGGGGGGTGTTTGTTTGTATGTTATACTTTGCAGTTAGGGTGGTACTCTCCTCTCCCTGCTGGCGAGGAATGCCATATTTTTTTGCTAATATTCTATACCGGGGGAGATCTGCTGCACTTTGCTCTTTTTGCCTTTTTTGGTTAGTTCGTCCCCTCTTAGATTGAACGCCTGGTGCGTCTCTATACACCCTGTTGGGTTTTCTTGTTCTCTGGACTAGTGTCCGGTTAGAATCCGGTCTATTTTAGGCCTTTTCTTTTCTTGTCTTACCTTTCCTTTTTTCTCTGTTGTGTTTTTTTTTTGTCAACTCTTTCCCTATTGTTTAGTTACTACCCTACCTTTCTGTACGGGACTATATTCTTGTTCCTTTGAGTGCATACTAATACGTTTCTTTTCCCTTATCCTTCCTATTTGAGTCTAGCACGTCTCCTCGGTCACATCCAGATGTCGTCAGCGTCCATCAAGATCGCTTCTCTCAACGTCAGAGGCCTCAACGTTCCAGAAAAAAGAACTCAGGTGACTTACTCCATGCATAGACAAAAGGTACAGATCCTGTTTTTGCAGGAAACGCATTTCAAGACCAGCCATGTTCCCAGCCTCAGGAAAACTTACTACCCCCACTGGTTCCATAGCACTAACCCATTATCTAAATCTAAGGGGGTATCCATAGCGCTGCACCGTACCCTACCACATACGGTCGTGGATTCACTGATTTGTCCTGAGGGCCGATATATTTTCCTTAAACTGGACATCCATGGTAATATCTACACAATAGGCAATGTTTACCTCCCCAACACTAATCAACAGGTTAGGTTGCGGGCCATACTTAACTCTGTGGCATCATTCCTCGAAGGGGTTTTGATCCTGGGTGGGGATTTTAATCTGGTCATGGACCCCGCTGTGGACACCTCCTCGGGCAGATCTTCACTACCGCGCTCGTCTATTTCTCAGGTCCACTCACTGTTGACCATGCATAGACTAGTAGATATATGGAGGGTCTTGAATCCCACTGGGAAAGACTACACTCATTATTCCAATGCGCATGGCTCTTATGCTCGATTGGACATGTTTTTCATTTCCCATCGTGCATTGACCATGGATCCTAGAGCGACTATTGGTTCGGCCGTGTGGTCTGACCATTCCCCTATTTTTCTCACTCTTTGTCTGCCTGGGGTGGTGCCCAGGGAGTGGACATGGCGTTTGAATGAGACGCTTTTGAAAGATGTTGTGTGTAAAGAGGCCATTTCAAGGGCTATTAGTGATTTCATAGCCACTCATGAGTTGGACGAGACTCCTCCGCCATTGCAATGGGAGGCGTTGAAGTGCGTCCTCCGGGGAGTACTCATTCAGCAGGGAGCCAGACTGAAAAAAGAAATTGGGGCAGGCATACAAAAATTGCTCTCTAAAATTGATAGCCTTTCCAAATCCCATAAAACATCATTGTCAGCGGAGATAGGTGTGGAATTGGCACTGGCAAAGGAAAAACTGAAAGACCTCTTGCTGCGCAATTCTTCATACCAGAGGGCGAAGTATCGGAGTTTTCTCTATGAACAAGCAAACAAGGCAGGACGAGCGTTGGCGAGGCTTATTCACCCTCTCTCTGCTCGACCACTTATGTTTCTCATCTTAAAGAAGTATCGGGTGCAGCGGTACACCATCCGAAATTGATTGCTGAAATGTTCCGTACATACTACGCTTCCTTGTATGACATTAAGGGCAGCTTCTCTGACATGCCTACTCATACTCTAGATGATAGAATACATACTTACCTACAGGATACGGCCATTCCGTCTATTTCATCTGAGGACATGGACTCCCTGGAGTCTGATTTCTTAGAGGTGGAAGTAAAATCAGCCCTGTCGGATACTAAAAGTGGGAAGAGTCCGGGCCCAGACGGCTTTACAGTGGCCTTCTACAAGATGTTTCAGACAATGCTGATGCCAATCCTCTTGAAGTGCTTCAATAGTATTTCGGAGGGTTGTTCGTTCCCCAAACAAGCCCTTGAGGCGCATGTGGTAGTCCTGCCTAAACCTGGGAAAGATCCTGTCTATTGCAAAAATTTTAGACCAATTTCCCTCATTAATTGTGATGTTAAGTTATACTCTAAGGTGTTGGCGACGCGACTGGCCAGTGTGATACCGGATTGCATCCATTTAGATCAGGTGGGTTTTGTGCCTGGAAGGGAGGCGAGGGACAATACCCTTAGGACTATTGCACTGATCTCCCATGCCCAACGCCAGAAGTCTCCAGTGTGCCTTCTCTCTGTTGATGCCGAAAAAGCATTTGATAGGGTGCATTGGAGATTCCTCAGGGCAGCTCTGGTCCACATGGGGCTGGGCTCGTCCTTCATAGATAGAATCATGGCACTATACACGATCCCAACGGCGAGAGTTCGGGTTAATGGCATATTGTCCACTCCCTTTTCTATCCATAACGGTACTAGACAGGGCTGTCCCTTGTCTCCCTTACTCTACATCATCACTATGGAGCATCTGGCGGTCGCGTTACGCTCTAATCCAGACATTAAAGGCGTAGAGGTTGGGCAGGACTGCCACAAACTAGCCCTCTACGCGGACGATTTACTCTTATATGTTTCTTCCCCACTCACGACCTTGCCCCAGGTCTTGAGGGAGTTCGAGCGCTTCGGATCCTTGAGCAATTTCAAGGTGAACATTACAAAAACAGAAGGGCTGAATATCAGTCTTCCCCAACCAGAGTTTTCTAGCGTTCGGAATGCTTTTGCGTTCAAATGGCGCACTGATTGTATTAAGTATCTTGGAATTTATGTTTCTCCTGCCCTACATACTCTCTTCGCATTGAATTACCAACCTCTGGTGGGGAAGATTGAAAAAGAACTGAACCTCTATTTTCCTAAGCCTGTCTCTTGGTTTGGCCGTATGCAGATTATTAAAATGGATGTTCTGCCCAAATTATTATACGTTTTTCAGGCGGTCCCGATATGCGTCCCGTCCAAGTTTTTCCACATACTACAACGAGCCATATCTAAATTTTTGTGGGGTGCCTCCAAACCTCGCGCCAGTTTCATGACTCTGACTAAACGTAAGGAACTCGGTGGCGTGGGTCTCCCAAACCTCCGATTATACCATGAAGCGGCTCTAGTGGGACATATTTTGGACTGGGCGCATTCCGGCCTCCGGAAACGGTGGGTCGCGCTCGAGCTCTCTCTCTCCACTGTCGATTTGGTGCTGGCTCCCTGGTTGCTCCCTGGAGACCGCGGTTCAGTCCCTTGTTGGCCGTATCTAGCAGCGCATGTGTTCGCTGTGTGGGACAATTGGATAGCTAAATACCCCATAGGGTCGCGACTTGGACCTATGATGCCTGTTTTACAAAATCCGGCTTTTGCCCCGGGATTCCGCTCCCCTACTTTTTTGATATGGCCCCGGGGCGCCAGGCTACGCCTGAGAGATGTAATGGAAGGAGGGGCGTTACTTTCACTTCAATCCTTGCAGGATAGGGGAACCGGTTGTGCCCTCTCTTGGTTGGAGTATGAGCAGCTATCCTCCTTTGTTAGATCTGCTTTTCTGAATTGCCCCTACAACTCTTCTGTGACGGACTTTGAGGACATGGTACTCTCTGCGTCCCCTATTTCTCATTCCCTCTCCAAAGTCTACCAAGTACTCCTCCACCTCTGTAATGCTGGCAGGGCCTCTTTTTTCGATAAATGGGAGACGGACTTGGGGATTTCTCTAGACCAGAGCTCTGTCCTAAAGTCCTGTGAACTGACTCATGGTCTTTCCATGGCGTCGCGAGCCAAAGAAAAGAACTATAAGATTATTTCCAGGTGGTACTATGTGCCGACCAGACTTTGTGCCATGTTCCCAGAGTCCTCAGATAGATGTTGGCGCTGCCTCACTGATCGGGGTGACCTTCTACATATTTGGTGGTCGTGCCCCAAGATCAAACCATTATGGACGACTGTTTTCAACATCTATGAAAAGTATGCTGGTAAGAGAATCCCTCACACGCCTCAGGTGGCATTACTGTCCTTGTTACCGGGTTCCATTTCTCAGGTTAAAAAGGGTATTCTGCGACATCTTATCGCAGCTGTCCGCGCAATCATCCCCCGTCATTGGAAGAGCCCAAATGTCCCCACATTAACTGAATGGATTGCGGAGGTAAGGGAAACGGGCAGGATGGAGGAACTCATTGCTGAGGAACATGGCCGGTCCGCTAAATGCACTGCAACATGGTTTCCATGGAATCAGTTTATGGATACGCCTGAGTTTGCGGCTTTGACCACTGCTAACAGTTAATATCCGAAGGTGCCCAAAGTTATGGTGTTGCCGGCGTCTGGATGTGACCGAACCCCTGTCCTGAGATGCAGGTATCATGTACCGATCTGGGGAGAGATGTGGATCTATATGTTGTTCCCCCCCACCCGGTGCCCCTGTCTCGTCTTGCCCCCCCTGCGTGTTTCCCTTTTTGTCCTTCCTTACTATCCCCCCTCCTTATCCTTTCCTTTGTCCTGACTTGACTTTTCCCTCCTTTTTCTTTCTTTCAATCCTATCCTTATGTTGGTATTGCCGCTGTGGCCTTACGTCAGTAGTTGCGCTTTCTAGGTTGTGGAGCGATTATTATGGAATTATATGTTCACCTTATGTGGTAGTTGGTGGAATTTGCGACCTCTAGGGGTCTTAAAATGGAAAAAACTCTCTCACTGCTGCTGTATATCCTTTATTCACGTTGTGTATGTACTTATGTACTGTTTGTGTTTCGTGTGAAAGATTAATAAAAACAGATTTTCCATAAAATATTGGATTACAATAAAATCTCTGCACAGAAAATTTAAATTTTCAAATTTCTTACACAATTAGCTTTTATTTCTGTGACTCCCCTAAAGGGTTAAAAAACTTTCTGGATGTGCTTTTGCAGAGTTTGGGGGGTGCAGTTTCTGAAATGGGGTGCTTTGTGGGGCTTTCTAACACACAGTCCCCTCAAATACACTTTAGGCTGGGTTCACACGCTGTAACTGTGCGGCTGTATTTTTTATGCGGCTGTAAATGTGCGGGTGAAACTACTGCCGTGGGAAAAAATAGACATGCGGCTCAAAACATACGGTCATTTACTTGGAAATCTGGTTCAACTAAAAATAACAAATAAAATGTTAAGAAAGTGATGCAAACACCTCTGGATGCATCTGGGAAAGCAGGGAACACAGTTTACATGAATCGCTATTACCGGGGTTTGCGATCCTCTGCACTATAGCCGATGTCTCTCATGGTTAATATATTGAATTAATAAAACACATTTTCTGTCTAATAAAGTCCCTTTTATTGTTCAATAATTAAATGTAAACGATTCCATCATTTTGCAATTAAATATACTGTTAAAATGAATATATATATAAATAAATGTATATTTATATATATATATATTTATTTTTTGACAGTATATTGAATTGCACAATGATGGATTCGTTAGAATTAAATTATTGAACAAAGAAACTGTATTTATTTAAACGAAAATGTATTCTTTATACATAATATCCCCATATAAATGAGCGCCATGTTTGACAATGCGGCCCAATGTACATCTTGTGCGATGTATGCAATCCTTGATCAACCGATCGAGGGTGCATACCATTGTGGGAGATGTGTGCATGTTGCTGGTTTGGAAGCCCAGATCCTGGATCTAAATGAGCAGCTGCAACGATTGAGATGCATTGGCAAACTGGAAAGGGGTCTGCTTCTGACTGAGCAAGCACTCCAAGGGGTAGATGGGGGAGAGAGTGATAGCATGGAGGTACAGGAGGAAGAGGCAGCTAGTTGGGTCACAGTTAGAAAAAGGGGTAGAGGGAAGAGTGTGAGGGAGGCCAGTCCTGATCTGGCACACCCCAACAAGTTTGCCAAATTGGCGGATGAGGGGGATGTTGATTCAGGGGTGGCATTGCTGCAGCAGGACACTGCCTCTGAAAGCCAGGGGGGTGTCTGCTCCAGTAAGGTGGGAAACAGGAGTTCAGGGCAGGCCAGGCAGGTACTGGTAGTGGGGGACTCAATTATTAGGGGGACAGACAGGGCAATCTGTCACAAAGACCGGGATCGTCGAACAGTGTGTTGCCTTCCTGGCGCTCGAGTTCGTCACATCGCGGATCGGGCTGACAGATTACTGGGAGGGGCTGGCGATGACCCAGCAGTCATGGTGCACATTGGCACCAATGATAAAGTTAGAGGTAGGTGGCGGGTCCTTAAAAATGATTTCAGGGACTTAGGCAGGAAGCTTAAAACTAGGACCTCCAAGGTGATATTTTCCGAAATATTACCTGTACCACGAGCCACACCTGAGAGACAGCGGGAGATTAGGGAGGTAAATAAGTGGCTCAAGAGCTGGTGTAGGGTAGAGGGGTTTGGGTTCATGGAGAACTGGGCCGACTTCTCGGTCGGTTACAGGCTCTACGGTAGGGACGGGCTGCATCTCAATGGGGAGGGTGCAGCCGTGCTGGGGGAGAAGATGGCTAAGAGGTTGGAGGAGTGTTTAAACTAGGGACCGGGGGGGAGGGCAACTACAATATAGTAAGTAAAGACAGAGTAGATGGAGAGCTGGGCCTAGATTATGGAACTGGGGGTGGAGCGGCGGGAGGGGTTAGAATAGTCACTAGTGATAAAAGGAAAGGGAATATGGACAAATATATTAAATGTATGTATACTAATGCTCGAAGCCTCACTAATAAAGCTGAGGAATTAGAACTCATAATGGTTGAAGAGAAATATGATATAGTGGGGATAAGCGAGACATGGCTGGATGAGACCTATGACTGGGCCGTTAATATCCAGGGTTATAGTCTATTCAGAAATTACCGTAAAAATAAGAAAGGGGGAGGGGTCTGTCTATATGTTAAATCATGCCATAAGCCTATTCTGCGGGAGGATATATGTGATGATAATGTGGAGTCTCTTTGGGTAGAAATAAGGGGAGGGACGAAGAATAATAAAATTCTTATAGGAGTGATTTATAAACCGCCAAGTATAGTGGAAGAATCAGAAAATCTTCTTATAAGACAAATAGATGCGGCAGCGAAGCAGGGGGAAGTCATTATTATGGGGGACTTTAACTACCCAAATATCAACTGGAAAGCAGAAACCTGCAGCTCCAGGAAGGGAAGCGTGTTTTTGGAAATAGTAAAAGATAATTACCTTTCCCAACTAGTAGAGGAACCAACAAGAGGGGGGGCCCTTCTGGACCTGATCTTAACCAATAGGCCCGACAGAATATCAAAAATAGAGGTGGGGGGTCACCTAGGTAATAGTGACCATAACATAGTAAGTTTTCAATTATTCTTCAATAAAATGATTAGCAGAGGGGCTACAAAAACATTAAATTTCAGGAAGGCTAATTTCCAAAAACTAAGAGAGGACCTTGGGAACATAGACTGGGACAATGCCTTCAGAAATAAAAGTACACAAGAGAAATGGGACATATTTAAGAGCATCCTGTGTAAATCGTGTGAACGACACATACCATATGGGAATAAACGTAGTAGAAATAAGAGAAATCCAATGTGGTTAACTACAGCTGTAAGGGGTGCAATAAATGATAAGAAACAAGCATTCAGACAACTAAAACAAGAAGGTAGTGGGGAAGCATTGAGCAACTATAGACAGAAGAATAGAATGTGTAAAACGCAAATAAAAGAAGCAAAAATAGCAACAGAAAGAAGGATAGCCAAAGAAAGTAAAACAAATCCCAAAATGTTCTTCACCTATATAAATAACAAAAGACTTAAAACCGAAAATGTTGGTCCCCTCAAAAATAATCTGGGTGTAATGGTGGAGGGGGAAGAGGAAAAGGCCAATCTACTAAATACATTCTTCTCTACTGTATTCACAGAGGAGAATCCCATAACAGACGATATGACTAGGGATAATGTTAATCCTCCCATAAATCTCACCTGCCTAACACAACAAGAAGTGGGGAAACGCCTTAAAAATATTAAAATCCATAAGTCACCGGGCCCAGAAGGTATCCATCCTAGAGTTTTGCAAGAATTAAATACTGTGTTAGACAGACCGTTATTCCTATTATTTAAAGATTCTATTACGACAGGGATTCTTCCACAGGACTGGCGCATAGCTAATGTGGTACCAATATTCAAGAAGGGGTCAAGGAGTGATCCTGGAAACTACAGGCCCGTAAGTCTAACATCTATAGTAGGTAAAGTATTTGAGGGGATTGTAAGAGATGCTATACTGGAGTATCTTAATGAAAATAATCTTATGACTCAGCACCAGCATGGATTTATGAGGGATCGGTCCTGTCAGACTAATCTGATCGGCTTCTATGAAGAGGTAAGTTATAGACTGGACCTGGGGGAGGCTGTGGATGTTGTGTATCTGGACTTTTCAAAGGCATTTGATACTGTGCCGCATGAAAGGTTGGTCTACAAAATGAGGATGCTGGGACTCGGGGAAAACGTATGCAAATGGGTAAGTAACTGGTTGTGTGATAGAAAACAGAGGGTGGTCATTGATGGAACATATTCAGATTGGGTTTTAGTTACTAGTGGGGTACCACAGGGGTCAGTGTTGGGTCCACTTCTTTTTAATATTTTTATTAATGATCTTGTAGAGGGGCTACAGAGCAGAATCTCCATTTTTGCAGATGATACTAAACTGGGTAAAGTAATCAGTACAGAGGAGGATAATATCATATTACAGAGGGATTTGGAGAAGCTAGAGGCTTGGGCGGAGAAATGGCAAATGAAGTTTAATGTGGATAAATGTAAGGTTATGCATTTGGGCCATAGAAATAATAAGTACAGTTATGTGCTAAATAATAAAACACTGGGTAAAACTACTTCCGAAAAGGACCTGGGGGTATTGGTGGACAGTAAACTCAACTTTAGTGATCAGTGCCAGGCAGCAGCTGCCAAGGCTAATAAAATAATGGGATGCATCAAAAGAGGTATAGATGCTAAAGATGAGAACATAGTTTTGCCTCTTTATAAATCACTGGTCCGACCACACTTGGAATACTGTGTACAGTTTTGGGCACCGGTATATAAGAAGGACACAGCTGACCTAGAGCGGGTGCAGAGGAGGGCAACAAAGGTCATTAAGGGAATGGGTGGGTTACAGTACCAGGACAGGTTATCACGCTTGGGGTTATTTACGCTAGAAAAAAGACGTCTTAGGGGCGATCTGATCACAATGTACAAATATATGAATGGACAGTACAGAGATTTTTGTAGTGGTCTTTTTACTCCTAGGTCTGTAACAATGACAAGGGGGCATCCTCTACGTCTAGAGGAAAGAAGATTTCATCATCAGCATCGACGCGGGTTCTTTACTGTACGAGCGGTAAGACTGTGGAACTCTCTGCCACATGATGTTGTCATGGCTGATTCAGTAAATAAGTTCAAGGGAGGCCTGGATGCTTTTCTTGAAAAATATAATATTACAAGTTATGGGCATTAGATTTCTGGTGATACGTTGATCCGGGGATTGTTCTGGTTGCCATTGCAGTCGGGGGAGGGGGGGGGGAGTTTCTCCCTGTGGTGGGGCGTTTGTCTTCTGCCCCATAGGGGTTTTTCGCCTTCCTGGATCAACACAGTAGGATTTTCCTAGGTTGAACCTGATGGACTCTTGTCTTCTTTCAACCTTATTTACTATGTTACTATGTTACTATGTTAGTACAGGAAGCTCTATAAGCCGGTAATTCATATTCCCGGCAATAGAGCATTCCGTACTAATCATCACTTTACTTTACTCAAAACATCAAATGTTTCTTCTAATTATGTTGTGACAATAACATTATTAGAAGAAACATTTAGAATTATATGTGCGCTCAGCTGATTGGCTGTTCGGCTGAGCGCACATATAATAAGCCGGTCCGCAGTACAGTGACTTCATTGTGCTGCGGACCAGCGAAGAGGACACATCGGGGTGAGTATAGAGCTCTCCTCACCCCCTCCCCAGCACTGCACCCCTCCCAGCAAGGAAGGGGGGTCAGTTAACCCCTTCCTTGCTGGGATGGGTGCAGTCTGACATCAGTCTGGCCCCCCGGGGGTTAAGGGGGATGCAATACATCCTCCCTTAACCCCTTGGGGGTCAGACTGTAAGCAGCGATCTGTAAAGATGCTGCATACTGTAAGGAGCACAACACCGCTCACAATGATGGGTGTTGTGCTCCTGTTTGTGTTTTTTTTGTGTGTTTCTCCCTTTTTGTTTTTCAGATATCGGTATCCTGGGGATTACGTCGGATTCCATGGACTACGTCGATGACCAGCGGTTGTTCTTTGAATTTTTTAAATAAAATGGTCAATGAGGGGTGTGGGGGTGTTTTTATTTGAATAAAAATTTTTTTTAACTTGTGTCTTGTCTTTATTTCTTTACTTTTTAGACTTAGTAGTGGAAGCCGTCTAATAGACGGAATCCATTACTAAGTTGGGGCCTAGTGTTAGCCGGTATAAAATGGCTAACACTAACCCCCCATTATTACCCCAGTACCCAATGCCACCAGGGGTACTGGGAAGAGCCGGGTGCCAGTGGTCCCGGAGCGTCAAAATTGGCGCTCCTGGACCGGGCGGCAGCAGACTGGTAAGATTTAGGCTGGGGAGGGCCTAAACCAATGGCTCTTCCCACCCTGGTGTTACCAGGCTGCTGTCGTTTGGTTTTTAACCCGGCTGGTTATAAAAATAGGGGGGACCCTATGCGTTTTTTTTTTTATTATTTATTTATTTAAAAAAAAAACTGCATAGGGTCCCCCCTATTTTTATAACCAGCCGGGTTAAAAACCAAACGACAGCAGCCTGGTAACACCAGGGTGGGAAGAGCCATTGTTTTAGGCCCTCCCCAGCCTAAATATTACCAGCCTGCTGCTGCCCGGTCCAGGAGCGCCAATTTTGACGCTCCGGGACCACTGGCACCCGGCTCTTCCCAGTACCCCTGGTGGCATTGGGTACTGGGGTAATAATAGGGGGTTAGTGTTAGCCATTTTATACCGGCTAACACTAGGCCCCAACTTAGTAATGGATTCCGTCTATTAGACGGCTTCCACTACTAAGTCTAAAAAGTAAAGAAATAAAGACAAGACACAAGTTTAAAAAAATTTTTATTCAAATAAAAACACCCCCACACCCCTCATTGACCATTTTATTTAAAAAATTCAAAGAACAACCGCTGGTCATCGACGTAGTCCATGGAATCCGACGTAATCCCCAGGATACCGATATGTGAAAAACAAAAAGGGAGAAACACACAAAAAAAACACAAACAGGAGCACAACACCCATCATTGTGAGCAGTGTTGTGCTCCTTACAGTATGCAGCATCTTTACAGATTGCTGCTTACAGTCTGACCCCCAAGGGGTTAAGGGAGGATGTATTGCATCCCCCTTAACCCCCGGGGGGCCAGACTGATGTCAGACTGCACCCATCCCATCAAGGAAGGGGTTAACTGACCCCCCCTTCCTTGCTGGGAGGGGTGCAGTGCCGGGGAGGGGGTGGGGAGAGCTCTATACTCACCCCGATGTGTCCTCTTCGCTGGTCCGCAGCACAATGAAGTGACTGTACTGCGGACCGGCTTATTATATGTGCGCTCAGCCGAACAGCCAATCAGCTGAGCGCACATATAATTCTAAATGTTTCTTCTAATAATGTTATTGTCATAACATAATTAGAAGAAACATTTGATGTTTTCATTAAAGTAAAGTGATGATTAGTACAGAATGCTCTATTGCCGGCATATGAATTCACGGCTTATAGAGCTTCCTGTACTAATTAATATTTAATGAATAAAACACATTTTCTTGGAAATAAATTCAGTTTCGTTGGTCAATAATTTAATTCTAACGAATCCATCATTGTGCAATTCAATATACTGTCAAAAAATAAATATATAAATATACATTTATTTATATATCTATTTTTTTTAACAGTATATTTAATTGCAAAATGATGGATTCGTTAGAAATAAATTATTGATCAACGAAAGTGTCTTGATTACAAATAAAATGTCTTTGATTAATTTAATATATTAACTATTAGAGGCATCGGCATTCGGCATCATTGCCGGCTATTTTTGAAGTACTCCGTACGGACCGCCTGTCAATCCACGGCCGCATGTCCAGCCGCAAACAATGGTCTTGTTCATTTTTTACGGGTCCGTTTACGATAGGGCCGTAGATTCAGAGATAGTGTGCACTGTGCAGCCGCATATCCTATACTTCCCAGCATACACACGAACCATCAAAAATACCGCCGCACAATTACAGCCGCACATACAGCCGCACTCTTACAACGTGTGAACCGAGCCTAAACCTGAACAGTTCCCTAAAAATATCTGATTTTGAAATTTTACTGAAAATTTGGAAATTTGCTGCTAATGTTTTAAGCTTTCTATTGTCTAAAAAAAAAGAAATATAGTTTAATAAATGCCGCCAACATAAAGTAGACATGTTGCTAATGCTATTTAATATATAATTTATGTGGTATAACCATTTTCTGTATAAGCAGAAAAGTTTTAAAGTTGGAAAAATGCATTTTTTCACAATTTTTCACGCTATTTTGGGTTTTTTTCATAAAGATTCGTTATAAGTATCGACTCCAATTTACAAGAAATGCGAAGTACAATATGTCACGAGAAAACAATCTCAGAATCAGCCGGATAGGTAAAAGCATCCCGAAGTTATTAATGAATAAAGTGACACTGGTCAAATTCATAAAATTTGCTCCGGTCCTTAAGGCCATTTCAGGCCCGGTCCTTAAGGGGTTAACAATGGTTTGAATTTTTTACAGGCCATCATATACAATAAAAGTTATACATTTTAAATATTGTTGTAATCGTAACGACTTGAGGAACATGCAGAACAAGTCAGTTTTACCCCAGGGCGAATGGCGTAAAAACAAAAAAAACCTAAATAAAAAAGTTTTTTTGTTCAATTTCACCACACATTGAATTTTTTGCTGGTTTTGCAGTGTACTTTATGCAAAAATTTAGCCTGTCATTCAAAGTACAATTAGTGACGCAAAAAGTAAGGGCTCATGTGGGTCTCTAGGTGGAAAAATGCATGTGCTATGGCCTTATAAACACAAGGAGGAAAAAAATAAAACGCAAAAAATGAAAATTGGCTCCGTTAAAGGGAACCTGTCACCAGGCATTCCAATGCTGAGCCTGCTGACCCCCTGGTGCAGCCCTAGATACTTACCTTTTGCTGCAAGTCCCGCTCCTGGAGCTGGTCCCGGGACGGAGATATCGCCGTCTGCAGCCGTGCGCGCGCTCCAGAGACGAGTCCGATGCCCATAGAAAATTACGATTCCAGTCATTTTCTATGGGCATCAGGCTCATCTCATGTAATTTGCATACAGCACGCGCTCACCTTTCGGCGCCGATATCTCCGCCCAGGGACCGGGTCCAGGAGCGAGACTTGCAGCAAAGGGTAAGTATCCGGGGCTGCAACGGGGGGTCGGCCGGGCTCTGCGTCGGAATGCCGGGTGACAGGTTCCCTTTAAAAGCGGCTTGGGTACCATCCATTTAAGAACGACTTGGGTACCGTCCCTTTAAGAGCGGCTTGGGTACTGTCCCTTTTAAGAGCGACTTATGTAATGCCCCTTTAAGAGCGACCTGGGCACCGTCCCATCAGCTCTGCTACTTTACTGACTGAACTCTGCTACTTATAATGGTAAAGATCATTGCTCGGTTACTATGACAATCTTACTGTGTGGACTTTGTGATGCATTGACTGACAAGACCTTAGAATTTCTATTGGCTGCTATATTTCAGCTATTTGCATATGTGCTGTGATTGGCTGTTAGCATTTACAGTGTGGCCATTATTTCCAATGGTCCATTATTTTCTTTGGGAAATTAGGGGTTTTTAAACGTAAATTTCTTAAAAACAACAAATCCGATCGAAACCAAAAATAGATAGCACACCTGTCACTGCCGAGGGCTTAGTAACGTAGTTCGAACGAAGTCTGTGCGCAAAGCGGTTTGGGCTGGATTATTCGCAGAAGAATGGCTGGAAGCAGAAGAAGAATACAGATTACAATATAGTGATTTTTCAAGCACTATAATTAGAGGGCACATAATATACACTTCTGACATACGTGGCTATATGCTGGCATATAGTTCTCTGTGTGGCATGTATCCTGCTGGTACAGTACATAGTTAAGTATGCAGTATAAACAATTGCTGGTCTATAGGTGTATGTATGTTATATACACTGCTGGTATATAGTCATATGTGCGGTATACAGATATGTAGGGTATATTTCCGGGGGCGGAAGTAATAGTAGTATGATGATGGAGGGACAGGAGGATGAAGGGGGTAGTAGTATGATAATATGGGGTGCAGCTGCATCATATGGGGAAAAACTACCAGTATATACAGTCAGTCAGTAGAGTGCTATCTCTGGGCCAAAGCCTGTATGCTGAGGTGGGGTGTGTAATATACTGGGGACCTTAGACTGGGTTGTGTACTATACTGGGGACCTGACACTGGGGTGTGTAATATATTGGGGACCTGATACTGGGATGTGTTATGTTCCTTTTGTGTTGTTCTGACTGGAAAATTCTGGAAAAAACCCACTGGTGACAAGCCACACCCCTTAAACCCCACCCATGACAGGGCACACCCCACTGAGGCCCCTTGCTGTCAATGCTAAAGTGTCCCTGGAAAAAAACTCAAATGTTGGCAACTATGGTGTTGTAATATGCAGGACTACATCTCTCATCATTGGGTGTGGTAATATGCAAGACTACATCTCACATCAAGGTGTGTGGTGACGGTCTAAGGCTTCATTCACACATCCATCAGAAATCCTGATCAGGAGGCCTGAAAAGGCTTCAGAAAAGCCTTTGAGTACCTTGTGTACCCTGTCACCTTTTCCCCCTTGTGTGCTTTGTCACCGTGTCCCCCTCATGTGCTCTATCACTGTGTCTCCCCCGGTGTTCTCTGTCACCGCGCCCCCCTTGTGTACTGTGCCACCATCTCCCCCTCATGTACTGTGTCATCCTCTAATCTGTTTCAGAACTACAACTCCCATTATGTAATGCATTCCTGCATTTTACCACACACAATGCTGAGAGATGTAGTTCTACAGCTTACCCTAAACACCATGGGGGAGATTAATCAAACATGGTGTAAAGTGAAACTGGCTCAGTTGCCCCTAGAAACCAATCAGATTCCACCTTTCATTCCTCACAGACTCTTTGGAAAATGAAAGGTGGAATCTGATTGGTTGTTAGGGGCAACTGAGCCAGTTTCACTTTACACCATGATTGATAAATCTCCCCCCATGTTGGTAGATGTAGTCCACAATATTACCACATGCCTTGCTGGGAGATGTAGTTGTACTGTGCCACTGCCTCCTCCTATACTGTCTGATCCTTTAATCTGTTGCAAAATTACAACTGCCAGTATAAACTGCCAATAGGGCATGATGGGGGTTGTAGTTCTGGATGACCACAGGCTGCAAAACTACACTATGAACTGTTAGTAAGACACAGTGGGTTGTAGTTCTAGAAGTTAATCTCACCAGTCCTTCATCCTGCTCTGGCTGCTTTGAGGGGGTTCAGGCAGGCAACACCAATGAGCTCTGGAGTGTGTGTGTGTGTGTGTGGGGGGGCGTCGTGTGGGTTCAGGAGGAAGGCGAACAGCATCGCTGAGGTCAAGAGGCAGGACCGGGACAAGTTATTTTGGTGCCCTAGGCAGGGAAGGTAAATGCCCCCCCCCCCCCCGCCACGCACACACACACACACACACACTTCCCAAAATAGAAACACACACACACACATATATTATATATACACATATATATATATATATATATATATCCATAAGAAAATGTTTTAAACATATTTCATACTAGACAGTCCCGATTTAATGTTATTCATATAGGGGAGTGGGAGGTGGTTGGAGCTATTGATCACTGCTGAGTGAGGTCTGGGGGCCGTGACTTTATTAGAGGGCATAATTTTACATGTGGTAATATATATATTTAACGGATACAGTGTATATTATATAGAATTTCATTATGTGTAAAATAATACATTTTTAAGGAGTAAATTTGTATATTATAATGAATTTCAGGGAGCTGTAGTCTGTATTATAATGAATTTCAGAGTACCACAGTGTTTATTAATGGATTTCTGTGGACCACAGTGTGTATTACAATAAAGGAAACACAGAACGGTTTTTGGGGGTACAGTGCATGGAAATATTCAGTGGGTACAGTGTGTTGAGTTCTTGTGGCACTAGTCTTCATATAGAGCAGGGGTGGGGAACCTCCGGCCCGCGGGCCGCATCCGGCCCCTGACACCTTCGGATGTGGCCCGCGGCTCCCCTGTGACATGCGCCGCTCTGGAGGAGAAGGAGCCGACACACAGGGCATCCTCCTGTGTCTGTGACAGCTGCCAGGAGGATGCTGTGAGTGCCGGCTCCTTCCCCTCAGAGCGGTGCACATCTTCTGACTCCTGCCCTCCTGTGACGTGCGCCGCGCTGGTGAGGCAGGAGCTGCCACAGACACAGGAAGATGTGTTGTATGCCGGCTCCTGCCTCACCAGCGCGGCGCAGAGCGGCGCACGTCTTCTGACTCCTGCGGGCCGCGCGCGATGACGTCATTTCATCGCGCGCCGCTTGCAGGAGAAGACCGGCACAGAAGAGAGGAGGGAGAAGAGGACCTGGACAGCGTGGGAGCGGAGGAAAGGTGAGTGGGATGTTTATTTTTTTCATTTGGGGCAGACACTGGGGGTTAACTAGGCCACCAGGGACATGACTGGGGGGGGGGGGGGGTTAAATAGGCCACCAGGGACATGACTGGGGGGGGGTTAACTAGGCTACCAGGGACATGACTGGGGGGTTAACTAGGCCACAAGGGACATGACTGGGGTGTTAACTAGGCCACCAGGGACATGACTGGGGTGTTAACTAGGCCACCAGGGACATGACTGGGGGGGGGGGTAACTAGGCTACCAGGGACATGACTGGGGGGGTTAACTAGGCCACAAGGGACATGACTGGGGGGTTAACTAGGCCACCAGGGACATGACTGAGGAGTTAACTAGGCCACCAGGGACATGACTGAGGAGTTAACTAGGCCACCAGGGACATGACTGAGGAGTTAACTAGGCTACCAGGGACATGACTGAGGAGTTAACTAGGCCACCAGGGACATGACTGAGGAGTTAACTAGGCCACCAGGGACATGACTGAGGAGTTAACTAGGCCACCAGGGGCATCACTAAGGATTCAAATCAGGTACAAGGGGCATCACAGAGGGTTAACTACAATAGCAGGAGCATTAGGGGAACAATACTTTGCCTTGTTCGGGTGCTGCAAACCCCCGCGCACAGTATAACATTGAGTGCGGCCCTCGAATGATTTTATTAAGGCCCGACCGGCCCTCGACATGGAAAAGGTTCCCCACCCCTGATATAGAGAATAAGGACTGGCTCCCTGCAACTAGAGTGTAGAGGGGAAGGGGTGGTGATTGGAAACCTGACAGAATGGGGACACACGGACACACACATGGACACACACACACACACACACACACATACATACACACACACACACACACCTCCTGTGTCTCCTTACTTATATCCCAATTTCAGCCAGGACAGCAGTGAAGAGGTCAGGTCCTCAGATAGGAAATGCTGCAGATGGTGGTATACAGGATGGGACACAGCACACACAGCTCTGCATATACAGTTTCCTACTGCTCACATGCTGTGTCACCTCTGCAGCCTGCTGCCCTGTGTTTTCTCCCCCTTCCTTTGTGACCCAACATTTGCAGACAGCTATAGAAAGGTCAGGACAACAGGAAGAAGACTGTATTTTCCTGTGTGGCCTTCTCCCATCCTCATGCGGCAAGGTCCTGCACTGTGAGCAGAGGGGGCGGGGCCTAGAGAGAGACAGGCCTCAGTGCTGCAGGAGAGACACTGACAGTAAGTACAGCTCACTGTGCCTGTGTAATAACTAAACTATACAGGGCAGATGAGTGGACCTGCTTGAGGGATTCTGATACCTGGGGCAGAGGGGGCACACTGGAGGTTTCCGAGGTGGCCCAGTCTGAGCCTGGCGCCCCCTGCCCTGGACCACTAGATGGTGCCCTAGGCCATTGCCTACCCCGGCCTATGCATTATCATGGTCCTATCCAGAAGGTGTGGGGAAGGGGGCAGGTGGAGGTTGGCGAGTGGGCAGCCGCTGAGGTCTGGGGAAGGGGTTGGGTCAGGCGTTGGGCCAGGCAGGTGCGCTTTACCACTGCTGCTGAGGTGTGACCGGGGTGAATGCAATGGCGGGCAGCACCACTGAGGTCCGATGTTGGGGACGCTCTCAATCAATGTGGAATTCCTAACACTTTCCTGATGTGCATTTTTTGGAATGGACACCCTTCAGGAAAAATCCTGAAGGGTGTCAGTTAGTGATGGGAAATCTAGTTCGTTTTGGTGATTAGTTCACTATGAACTAGTTCACTGAAAAGATTAGTTCATTTAGTTCAGTATTTCTCTGGATTCTGCTGAGAAGATATTGAACAGTTCTAGTTCATTACACAGAAGCTGTGGCTCCTAGGATGAGTTATAGTCTGTTAAAATGATCAGATATAGTTTATACATCTGATCATTATATAACAAACTTTTGTTAAAGGGGTATTTTGGAGAAAATAAATTCAAAAGTTATTTATTCAAGTTAGTAATTTCCTTTTTTTTCTTTTTTAAATATTCAAGCCTCCCAGTACTTATCAGCTGCTGTATGTCCCACAGAATGTCATGTTGCAAGGAGCTCTGTGTCAGACTGGGAAGATTACATGACTTCATGTGGGGCATACAGCAACTGATAAGTACTGGAAAGCTTACTTAAAAAAAAAAAAATGTTTAACTTTGATCATTCTCCAGTTCTCTCACTTGCCAGAGCAATATCAGAAAGCTGAGCTGTGATTGGTTGCTATGGGGGCAAAGAAAATCTTCCTCTAAAACAGCCTGCTGATTCTCCACCCATATCCTATGAGGAGCTGATAGAGAGAGGCATCATGTGACCTGTGAACTAGATGAACTGCTGAACGAAATGGTTTGAGAGTGAATCAGGATGTGACGCATATCACTGAGCCCAGCACTGCCCCCTGTGGTAGTGTAGAGTACTGACTCATAATGAATGTGAATGAGGGAGCTGAGAAGCAGATCAGCAGCCACCATTTTGAGTACAGAACAGGAGTCGGGGGTAAAGATTTTAGCAAGACTGATCTTCTAGGCTCCAGGAGGCTGATCTAATCCCAAAGACAGGTGAGGGACATGAACCACACATAGAAACTTTTTTCTCTCTCTCTCTCTCTCTCTCTCATACACACATATGGGCTGTGTCTGTCTACTGTGCAATTTCAATGTTATTAATATTATTACTATTATATTTGTATGTGATGTGTGCGGTATAGTGTTTTACTACCTTATTTTACAGCATCAGGAGCTATAGAGCAAGTGTGAGAGCAGGGAGCTTGTTTCCTGGAGCTGGATGAGGGATCACTGTCTCCTCCCACTTTCTGTTTAGTTCATAATGAACTAATCTCTGTCAGGATGGTGAACTAGATGAACTAGTTCACTCTGAAGATTAGTTCATTTTGAACTAATCACTCACGAACTACCCATCACTAGTGTCAGTCACTAATGTACTCCTATGGGTCCAGAAATCTGTCAATATTTCTTGATAAGAAGGCAGGAAAAAAAAGTGTTTTCAATATGGTCTAGTATGCCTACATAAATTGCATACATAAATCTTCTGTACTGACATGGCCGCAATGTACTGTGCCACTATCTCCTCCTGGTGTCCTGTGTCATCCTCTAATCTGTTGCAGAACTACAACTCCCATTATAAGATGTAGTACTGCATATTACCACACATCATGCTGCGAGATGAAGTTCTACAGCCTGCCGTATACGCCATGCTGGGAGATGTAGTTCTATAGCCTAACCTATATGCCATGCTGGTAGATGTAGTTCTACAGCTTACCCTATACACAATGCTGGGAGATGTAGTACTGTGCCACTGCCTCTCCCTCATATACTGTCATCCTCTAATCTGTTGCTGGGGGGTGTTGGGTGGGTCACTGCTGCTGGGGGGGGGGGGGGATTGTTGCTGGAAGGATCACTGCTGCTGGGAAGATGCTTAAAGCGTAACTGTCATTTCCAGGCCCAAATTACACCACCCCAGCCAAACAGTAGATTATGCATAGGTATAATCATACATCCAGTCATTTAGCTGAAATCATTTGGTTTAGTACCTTTTTCATCCCCTGTACATGCTGCAGCTGCCACCTCAGTAACTGTCCTGTATTTTGGCTGGTGGGCGGGATCCTCCTTTGATGATGTCTGCCCTTCCTTTCTGCCTCACGCAGCCTTCCCTCACTACCCATAATCCACCACAAACCAGCCGGGAGCGAGCACAGAGGACAGAACAATCAGAGCACTGCAAGCTCTGACACACCCCCTCCCATTCTCATAGCACAGCCTATGCCGAATACAGTCACACCAGAATAGCTAGAAGATGGTACAGCAGAGAAATAGTGGACATTATGGTTAATATAATAAAATACGTTTGTTATACATACAGCACTTCCACAACACTAATTCTGATTATTGTTTGTCTCCAACTATAGTATCTGCAGCTGTAGCAAGACTAGCACTCCCATCATGCTTTCACTTTCATACCATGATGGGAGTGGTAGTCTTGCTGCAGCTGCACATGTCTTTCACTCAACTACTGAAAAGTAATGCCCCCTCCTCCATCCCCCTGCACTGGAATGATCTGGTCTGCATCAGCTCCTGGTATGGCTCCCTCTCTCCACACTAATCCACACATGTGACAGAGTTGAAGATGCAGAAATCTGCACAGAGAAGCTGCAGCAGCAGCACCACCTCCATCCCTCTGCAGTGACCCCTGCTCTCTCCTGCTGCCATGTATGCAATCCGTGCATAGGGGAGGGGGAGGGGCTGCACAGCAGAAGAGAAAGTAGAGATGAAGACAAGATGAAGCCTTGCTGGGCTGTCGGCATTCAATCTTCACATAAGGATCTCCCTGCTCTTTGAAGCTGACAGCTCCCTCACATCCCACTGCAGTGACTAGGAGAGGACGGACTGAGAGATAAGAATGTGATGATTACATGCTGGGAGTCCGGACAGCAAGAGAGGAGGGCAAGTCAGTTAACCCCTTTCTTGCTGTCCAGACTCCCGGCATGTAATCATCACATTCTTATCTCTCAGTCCGTCCTCTCCTAGTCACTGCAGTGGGCTGTGAGGGAGCTGTCAGCTTCAAAGAGCAGGGAGATCTTTTGTGAAGATTCTGATTCGGACGGCAGCACCTCTCTCTCTGTAGTAGGAGCTATGACACAGCTCCTATGGCTCTGAACAGGCTGGGCATCGGCTTCTACACGGGAGCGCGCACGTAGGCTCTGAGGGAGGTGCTCAGAGAGAATCCGTCTTCACAAAGGCAGAAAATGTGAAGACGGATTTTATTGAAAAGCTGTGAAAGATTGTGCAGATAACAAAGGCTAGGGGGGAGGATAAAAGTCAAGATTAATTGGACTAGATGACAAGAAAAGCTGATAAAGTATATTAGTAATTAATTTGAAAACGCTTAATCTATGCAAGTAAAAAAAAACCAAAAAAAAAACATGACAGTTACGCTTTAAGGGTGCCTTCACACCTACCGTATTGCAGCAGAAAATCCGCTGCGGATCCGCAGGAAATCCACAGCAGATTTAACTAAATGAATGAACACAGCATTAAAAACGCACTGTCAAATCCGCTGCGGATCCGCAGCGGATTTGTAAGTGCAGATTTGATGCTGTGTTCATTCATTTAGTTAAATCTGCTGCGGATCCGCAGCGGATTTTCTGCTGCAATACGGTAGGTGTGAAGGCACCCTAAAGGTTCGCTGCCGCTAGGAGCTGGGGGCTGGGAGGAGGGCTGAAGTCCAAAATGGGAGACACAGTGTGATGCTGTATGGGTCATGGGGGGGAGATGGAGGATGACCGTGCTGCTGCCAACGGGCACAGTCAAGAGGATTACCGCGCCACTGCCAAGGCAGGACAGGACAGAGGACCACCAAGCTGCTGCAGTTCCAGCAGGTTGGTGTCATCGGTGCTGAGGCCCGGATTTCCTGATAAGAAGTCCAGATGGATTTTATGGACGTGTGAAGGGGGCCTGAGGCATTTGGTTGATACAACAGAATATCCTAACAGTATGCTTTATTGTCAAACTAAATTTGTTTAGTATTTAAAGTTTGTGGTTTCCTCCATGTGTTTAGTTTTGGCGCCAGCTGGAAGAGGAAGAAGATGTTTTAGCGATATTTGTTTTAATGTCTGACTGATCATACAAAATTGTATATGTATGCTTATTATACAGAACGCTGGTAATATAAAGGAAAATTCGGATATATACTTTATTTGCTATATACGTTTGATATCGTTTTTATATTTTATTTTAAAAAATGTCGATCAATAGCTAGTACAATTTGGAAGGATATACACAATGAGCAGATGCATTTCTGTCCTGTGTCAACCAATAGAATTTTTCTGTGTCATATGTTTCTTTTCCTCCTTTGATAATGATTGTTCTCCTGTCCAACAGAATTTCATTTGTATGGTGTTATGGTATAGACCTACTGATCGCTGCCAAACAACCGAATAACTTGCAAACGATTAACAGTGATTTTAAGGTTTTCTACAAAAAACAAACAAACATACAAGTTCTTGTTTGTTGTTTGATCGCGTTTGCCTTTACAGCAGAAGATTATCGCCTAAATACAAACGATTTAACAATTTATCACACTATAATCGCCCTGTGTAAAATGCCCTTAAACGACCACCCTGTAGAGATTTCACATATCCTAGTAATAGTATGCTGCTATTCATGTTTTGTTGGCCTATTTTTCATTGCCCCTGTTAGCCAGAATCCTACTTCACACTGGCGAGGGGCAACTACCCTAAAACGGCTGTCTGTGGATGGATGCCTGCCTTGGTAAACCCTTGTCATGTCGCAATACTCGCCACAGAGTTAGACTTTGATGCAAAAGGGGCCACCTGGTATTTCCCTATTTGTGTTCCAATACTCGCAACCGAGTGGGACTTAAGGGGCTACGTATCAGGGTGGTTTGGTGATCCCCCACTGGGAGTAACCCCCTTGGCAATAGGCTTTCCTCCCATGGAGGGATATCTGGCTATTCCTGTGTTTTGAGACTCGTAACTGAGGCTCCACAGACCCCTCTTTTGCATATGGGGGCTAGGTTCACACTATGTAACTGTGCGGCTGTATTTTTTATGCTGCTGTAAATGTGCGGATGAAACTACGGCCGTGGGAAAAAATAGACATGCGGCTCAAAACATACGGTCATTTACTTTGAAATTTGGTTCAACTAAAAATAACAAATAAAATCTTAAGAAAGTGATGCAAACACCTCTGGATGCATCTGGGAAAGCAGGGGACACAGTTTACATGAATTGCTATTACCGGGGTTTGCGATCCTCTGCACTAATGCCGATGTCTCTCATGGTTAATCTATTAAAATAATAAAACACATTTTCGTTGTAATAAAGTGCCTTTCATTGTTCAATAATTAAATTTAAACTAATCCATCATTTTGCAATTAAATATACTGTTAAAATAAATATATATATATAAATAAATGTATATTTAATTGCACAATGATGGATTCGTTAGAATTAAATAATTGAACAACGAAACTGAATTTATTTAATCGAAAATGTGTTTTATTAATTAAATATTAATTAGTACAGGAAGCTTCATAAGCCGTTAATTCATATTGCCGGCAAAAGAGCATTCTGTACTAATCATCACTTTACTTTAATGAAAACATCAAATGTTTCTTCTAATTATGTTATCACAATAGCATTATTAGAAGAAACATTTAGAATTATATGTGCGCTCAGCTGATTGGCTGATCGTCTGAGCGCACATATAAAGAGTCGGTCCGCAGCACATTGACTTCATTGTGCTGCGGACCAGCGAAGAGGCCACATCGGGGTGAGTATACAGCTCTCCCCACCCCCTCCCCAGCACTGCACCCCTCCCAGCAAGGAAGGGGGGGTCAGTTAACCCCTTCCTTGCTGGGATGGGTGCAGTCTGACATCAGTCTGGCCCCCAAGGGGTTAAGGGGGATGCAATACATCCTCCCTTAACCTCTTGGGGGCCAGACTGTAAGCAGCGATCTGTAAAGATGCTGCATACTGTAACGAGCACAACACCGCTCACAATGATGGGTGTTGTGCTCCTGTTTGTGTGTTTTTTGTGTGTTTCTCCCTTTTTGTTTTTCAGATATCGGTATCCTGTGGATTACGTCGGATTCCGTGGACTACATCAATGACCAGCGGTTTTTTAATGTTTTTTTTTAATAAAATGGCCAATGAGGGGTGTGGGGGTGTTTTTATTTGAATAAAAAAATTTTTTAACTTGTGTCTTGTCTTTATTTCTTTACTTTATAGACTTAGTAGTGGAAGCTGTCTAATAGACGGAATCCATTACTAAGTCGGGGCCTAGTGTTAGCCGGTATAAAATGGCTAACACTAACCCCCTATTATTACCCCAGTACCCAATGCCACCAGGGGTACTGGGAAGAGCCGGGTGCCAGTGGTCCCGGAGCATCAAAATTGGCGCTCCTGGACCGGGCGGCAGCAGGCTGGTAAGATTTAGGCTGGGGAGGGCCTAAACCAATGGCTCTTCCCACCCTGGTGTTACCAGGCTGCTGTCGTTTGGTTTTTAACCCGGCTGGTTATAAAAATAGGGGGGACCCTATGCGTTTTTTTTTAAATAAATAAATAATTAAAAAAAAACGCATAGGGTCCCCCCTATTTTTATAACCAGCCGGGTTAAAAACCAAACGACAGCAGCCTGGTAACACCAGGGTGGGAAGAGCCACTGGTTTAGGCCCTCCCCAGCCTAAATCTTACCAGCCTGCTGCCGCCCGGTCCAGGAGCGCCAGTTTTGACGCTCCGGGACCACTGGCACCCGGCTCTTCCCAGTACCCCTGGTGGCATTGGGTACTGGGGTAATAATAGGGGGTTAGTGTTAGCCATTTTATACCGGCTAACACTAGGCCCCAACTTAGTAATGGATTCCGTCTATTAGACGGCTTCCACTACTAAGTCTATAAAGTAAAGAAATAAAGACAAGACACAAGTTAAAAAATTTTTTTATTCAAATAAAAACACCCCCACACCCCTCATTGACCATTTTATTAAAAAAAAACATTAAAAAAACGCTGGTCATCGACGTAGTCCATGGAATCCGACGTAATCCACAGGATACCGATATCTGAAAAACAAAAAGGGAGAAACACACAAAAAACACACAAACAGGAGCACAACACCCATCATTGTGAGCGGTGTTGTGCACCTTACAGTATGCAGCATCTTTACAGATCGCTGCTTACAGTCTGGCCCCCAAGGGGTTAAGGGAGGATGTATTGCATCCCCCTTAACCCCTTGGGGGCCAGACTGATGTCAGACTGCACCCATCCCAGCAAGGAAGGGGTTAACTGACCCCACCTTCCTTGCTGGGAGGGGTGCAGTGCTGGGGAGGGGGTGGGGAGAGCTGTATACTCACCCTGATGTGTCCTCTTTGCTGGTCCGCAGCACAATGAAGTCACTGTGCTGCGGACCGGCTCTTTATATGTGCGCTCAGCCGATCAGCCAATCAGCTGAGCGCACATATAATTCTAAATGTTTCTTCTAATAATGCTATTGTGATAACATAATTAGAAGAAACATTTGATGTTTTCATTAAAGTAAAGTGATGATTAGTACAGAAAGCTCTATTGCCGGCAATATGAATTAACGGCTTATGGAGCTTCCTGTAATAATTAATATTTCATTAATAAAACACATTTTCGATGAAATAAATTCAGTTTCGTTGTTCAATAATTTAATTCTAACGAATCCATCATTGTGCAATTAAATATACTGTCAAAAAATAAATATATATATAAATATACATTTATTTATATATCTATTTATTTTAACAGTATATTTAATTGCAAAATGATGGATTTGTTAGAATTAAATTATTGACCAACGAAAGGGACTTTATTACAAAGAAAATGTGTTTTATTAATTTAATATATTAACTATTAGAGGCATCGGCATTCGGCATCATTGCCGGCTATTTTTGAAGTGCTCCGTACCGACCGCCTGTCAATCCTCGGCCGCATGTCCAGCCGCAAACAATGGTCTTGTTCATTTTTTACGGGTCCGTTTACGATCGGGCCGTAGATTCATACATAGTGTGCACTGTGCAGCCGTATATCCTATACTTTCCAGCGTACGCATGAACCACCAAAAATACCGCCGCACAATTACAGCCGCAAATACAGCCGCACAGTTACATAGTCTGAACCTGGCCTAAAAGCGTAACTATAAAATATTTTGACCATTCAGTTTTAGTTAGCTTAGGTCATGATAAGACTTTTTGCAATATACATTAATAACCTAAAATGAACAGTTTTTTAAATACATAAGGCTGATTATGCCCTTACAGCCCTCTCTGGCTGTGACTTATTTCTGCATTCCTGCTGGACACGCCCCCTCCCTGCAGATCCTGAGTGTACAGACTCTGACAGGAGGATCAGAAAACAGCCCTGACACAAAGAGAAACAAACCCTCCTCCCCCTCCTAGCAGCACATTCTCCCCCCTCCCCTCACAGAGGTGACTAAGCAGAGCTGAGGGTGTTGTGTGTGAGGAGCAGCGCAGGGAAAGAGCTGGATGGAGGGACAAGTACCCAGTGCTTCACCCAGAAGGGACATCCCAGCCATGACCCAGCCAATGTACTGCATGAGGAAGAGTGGGTGAGTCACTTAGGGGAGGACTATAAGTCCAAGCACAACACAGCTGTAGTCCTTCCATAGTACATATAACATTCACTATCAGATGTCTGCAGCAGGTGCCCCCACCTCCATGGCTGACATTATCCTACAGTGTTATGAGAGCAGATGACTGTATCTAATCCCTCTCTGTGTGATACGATCTGCTGGGGCTCTGTATCTAATCTTACTGTGTGATACTGTATGCTGAGGCTCTATCTGATCCTGCTATGTGTGATACATCTGCTAAGGTGCTGCTCAGTGAATAGAGGGACCAGCCAGGGAGATGAGGGATAGGCCACGCCCACTTTGTCTTAGCCAGGAGAAAAATTCATTTATTCCTCTGAGCCAAACAACTGGGGATATCTCAGCGAGCGCACACACTATCAACGCAGTTTAGGGCTCTTTTTAAAGGGTAACACGAGGGCTTTTTATTTGAGGAATTTCATTTTTTGGTTACTGAAATTATAGTTGCGCTTTAAATTTATAGGGGGCAATGTATCAATGGAGACTCTTTAGTGAGTACTCCATTTGATTTTTTTGTCTCTGGTCTCCCTGAGCTCAGCGATTGCTGTGTTTTGTTATTCAGAGATCTAGTGCTTTATCTCAGTAAAGACAATTACAGTTGTACAATACAGCAGTGGTATGGGGCGGGACCTTATTTGTAAAACAGGTAATTCATCCAGTCTACAATCTGACAGGAAAGGAGAAAGCATAAAGTATTGAGGAAGCACAATACTGTTGAAGATGACTTGGAACAAAAAGAAATTATTTTATCTTCTGGCAGGACTTTTTCTTTTTAGCATTGGCCTCATGTGTGGCTTCTACCTGAATTCATCATTAGTGCTGAAAACCTATTGGGAAGATGTAGAATTTAGACCTGATTTTCAAACACAAAGTAAGTAAATGACTTTCCTTCTGTCAAAGAATCTTTACAGTGGTGCCTTGGATTACAAGCATAATTCCTTCTAGGACCGTGCTTGTAATCCAAATCCACTCTTAAACCAAAGCACATTTTCCCATAAGAAATCACTGAAATGCAGACAATTGGTGCCCCACCCCAAAAATAATGATTTTTTATTCTGAATAACATGTAAAACAAATTAAACAAAGATTTAGAAACAGCTGAATATGTGATAAGTTACTGTAAAGTATAGTAATCAGCATGTGGAGTATAATGTATAGTAAGTGCATTAACCTGAAAAACAGCAGTAGTTTGTAGCTACAGGATGGAACTGCAGATCCCCATAATGGCGAGGATGGGAAACACAAAGGCTGACAGAGACTGCAGGGAGTATGAAGGAAAGAGCAGGGCAGATGTGGATACAGCATAGCAGCACTCTCTGTCCGGGGAGAGAGGGGTTACAGCTATGGAGAGATTACCTCCACAGTCCTGTCCCCTGATGCAAGCCCAAGCCTGAAGTGGATCTGCTATGATTTAGACGGTGAGGAAAACTTCCTGGGTCAGAGTACAGGGCTGTAGACCTTGCTATGCAGGCCATGCCCCTCCCCCACTCGCACTCCCACCCAGTAAAGGGAGCTCACAATTTTGAAAAACTCTCTTTAACCAAGTTACCACTGTATTATATTCCTAAAGTTGGTGGAAATATTTTTATTGTACTTCTACACATCATCAGTCGAAATTAGTGAATGTACAGTAATAACAGAGCAAATCGCTTTGCTAACTCGGTAGTCGGTGCTGCCTTTTAACTTAGTGCCTACTCTGTGACGCTCCTCCCCTGGTCCTAGGAAAAGTTGAATCCAGTCCTGGAAAGCTTCTCTCAGTTTCCTAGGACCGGATCCAGCTTTTCCTGGCACCCAGAGCAGCAGTGAGTTAAAAGGCAGCTGGCTGATAAGCAGTATTGCAGCTTGTGCTGCCACCTAACATTCATGTATATAGAAACATAATAAAGCGTCACCTGCTGTAATTTTCTCAAAGAAAATTAAATTTTAGGTGTTTAGTTTTTGTTGTATGCGATAACCATTGCCTATCGCCTTTAGAAGACTTAAAATCTTACTGACCCTAGTCACCAACAGGTTGTTTGATCCTTAAATAGACATATACAGTTCATGATCATCAGGAATTATAAATAGAGATGAGCGAACCGGGTTCGGGTTCGAGTCCATCCAAACCCAAACGATCGGCATTTGATTAGCTGGGGCTGCTGAACTTGGATAAAGCTCTTAGGTTGTCTGAAAAAACATGGATGCAGCCACTGACTATATCCATGATTTCCACATAGCCTTAGGGCTTTATCCAACTTCAGCAGCCCCTGCTAATCAAATGCCGAACGTTCGGGTTTGGATGTACTCGAACCCATCTTGCTCATCTCTAATTATAAACATTTAACCCTTAGAGGACTGGGCCAATTAAAATTTTTGGGTTTTTACGTTTTTTCCTACTTGTGCTTAAAAGGCCATAGCACTTGCATTTTTTCACCTAGAAACAGGTGATTTTAAGAAACTTTGTAATTGGGGTTATTAGGCGAAAAATGCATTTTTATCATGAAAAAGCTTTATCATGAAAAAGTTTGAAGCTCTCCCCCCTGTCTTTAGAGTTAATTTACAATTACATAACTGGGCTATCTCCTCGGAAATCAGCACTGACCTCTCTGACCTCTGAATACAGGCTTTCATACAGCTCCCACTGTGTAATCCTTTGTTCTCTGCTGGAGACTAATCTCCCTCCTCCCCCCTCCCCTCTTTATAAATTACACAGGGCATGTCTGATGTTAAAGAGTCGTGATTTCCTGATAATAGACAGTGAATGAGAGAGAGGAAGGAGGGGAGGGACCTGGGGAAAGTCTTTTTGAATGCAGATAATGGCATATTTGCCTAATAAACCCAAACCCAATTACAAAGTTTCTTAAAATTGCCTGGACTATTGATTTCTGCAAAAAAAACAAACACATGACAGTGACTCTTTAACCTCTTAACCCCTTAAGGACCGGGCCTGAAATGGCCTTAAGGACCGGAGTAAATTTTATGAATATGACCAGTGTCACTTTATTCATTAATAATTTCGGAATGCTTTTACCTATCCGGCTGATTCTGAGATTGTTTTCTCGTGACATATTGTACTTCACATTTCTAGTAAATTGGAGTCGATACTTATAACAAATCTTTATGAAAAAAAACAAAATAGCGTGAAAAATTGTGAAAAAATGCATTTTTCCATCTTTAAAACTTTTCTGCTTATACAGAAAATGGTTATATCACATAAATTATATATTAAAAAGCATTAGCAACATGTCTATTTTATGTTGGTGGCATTTATTAAACTATCTTTCATTTTTTTTAAACAATAGAAAGCGTAAAACATTAGCAGCAAATTTCCAAATTTTCGGTAAAATTTCAAAATCAGATATTTTTAGGGACCTGTTCAGGTTTAAAGTGTATTTGAGGGGACTGTGTGTTAGAAAGCCCCACGAAGCACCCCATTTCAGAAACTGCACCCCCCAAACTCTGCAAAAGCACATCCAGAAAGTTTTTTAACCCTTTAGGGGAGTCACAGAAATAAAAGCTAAGTGTGTAAGAAATTTGAAAATTTTTATTTTCTGTGCAGAGATTTTATTGTAATCCAATATTTTTCATAATTATGACCCTATTACCAGAGAAATGCACCCCAATAATTATTGCCCCGTTTCTGCAGTTTATAGAAATACCCCATATGTGGCCCTATTGCGCTATTTGACGCAACCACAAGCCTCAGATACAAAGGAGCGCCTAGTGAATTTCAATGGCTCCATTATATTTGGTCATTTCTGACTGTACCACTTCAGGTTGGCAGAGGCTCTGGGGTGCCAAAACCTAAAAAACACCCCTAAAGGGACACCATTTAGAAAACTACACCCCTCAAGGAATGTAACAAGGGGTGCGGTGAGCATTTGGACCCCACAGGTGCTTCACAGATTTTCCGAACAATGTGGCGTGAAAAAAGACAAAAGTATTTTTTACACTAAAACGTTGTTCTAGCCTTCAATTTTTCATTTTCACAAAGGGATAAAAGGAAAAAAAAGACACAAAAAGTGTAGCGCAGTTTCTCCCGAGTACAGAAATACCCCACATGTGGACATAAAGTGCCAAGCGGGCGCAGGACGAGCCTCCAAAGGGAAGGAGCGTTTGGAAGCTGGATTTCACTGGAATGGATTTCAATGGCCACATCGCATTTACAGAGCCCTCGTGCTGCCAAAACACTGGAAACCCCCCACAAGTGACCCCATTCTGGAAACTACACCCCGCAAGGAATCTAACAAGGGGGGCAGTGACTATATGGACCCCACTGGTGACGGGCACAAATGTGGAACAATGTGACGTGAAAGTGAAAAATTTCATTTTTTCACTTTCATGGCACAAATGTGCCTGTCATCAAGGGGTCCATTTGCTCACTACACCCCTTGTTAGATTCCTTGAGGGGTGTAGTTTCCATAATGGGGTCACTTGTGGGGGGTTTCCACTGTCTTGGCAGCACAAGGGCTCTGTAAATGCGACATGGCGTTCATAATCCATTCTAGCCAAATCCAACCTCCAAAATCCAAATGGCGCTCCTTCCCTTCGGAGGCTTGCCCTGCGCCCACATGGCGCTTTATGTCCTCATGTGGGGTATTTACGGACTCGGAGGAAATTGCTCTACACATTTTGTGTTTTTTTTTCTCTTTTAACCCCTTGTGAAAATGATAAATTCAAGGCTAGACCAACATTATAGTGTAAAAAATGTAATATTTCATTTTCACGCCACATTGTTCCACATTTGTGCCCGTCACCAGTGGGGTCCATATGCTCACTACACCCCTTGTTACATTCCTTGAGGGGTGTAGTTTCCATAATGGGGTCACTTGTGGGGGGTTTCAACTGTCTTGGCAACACAATGGCCTTTTAAATGCAACATGGCCCCTCGAAATCCAATCCAGCCAAATCCAGCCTCAAAAAACCAAATGGCGCTCCTTCCCTTTGGAGGCTTACCCTGCACCCGCATGGCGCTTTATGTCCACATGTGGGGTATTTCCGTACTCAGGAGAAATTGCGCTACACATTTAGTGTTTTTTTTACCTTTTAGCCCCTTGTGAAAATGAAAAAATCATGACAAGATTAATGATTTAGAGTAAAAATGTTAAAAAAATTACACTAAATGTTGGTCTAGCCTTGATTTTTTTCTATTTCCACAAGGGGTTAAAAAAGAAAATGAACACAAAACGTGTAGGGTAATTTCCCCTGAGTACGAAAATACCTCACATGTGGACATAATGTGCCATATTGGCACAGGGCACGCCACCAAAGAGACAGAGCACCATTTAGAGGCTTGAATGGAGGATGGAGGCCATGTCGCAATTACAAAGCTCCTGTGCTGCCAGGACAGTAGAAACCCCCCACAAGTGACCCCATTCTGGAAATTACACCCCATAAGGAATCTAACGAGGGGTGCAGTGAGCATATGGACCCCACTGGTGACGGGCACATGTGTAGAACATGTGCCGTGAAAATAAAAAATTAAATTTTTTTCATTTTCACGTCCCAAATGTGGCCGTCACCAGGGGGCCATATACCCGCTGCCCCACTTGTTAGATTCCTTATGGGGTGTAGTTTCCAGAATGGGGTCACTTGTGGGGGGTTTCTACTGTCCTGGCCGCACAAAGGCTTTGTAATTGCATCATGGCCTCCTCTAATGGGAATGGCGGCCATATCTACTTAGCTGGGGAAAAGGGACAATTCTAATTTATTTGGGGGTATTAGGCCAATTATTAGTTTATAAGGTTGGAAATGACAGATGTCCATCAAATTCAACCTGTGTTGATCCAGAGGAAGGCAAAAAACCCTCGTGAGGCAGACGACAGTAGCCTAATCACAGGGGAAAAATTCCTTCCCGACTCCATAATGGCGATCAGAATAATCCCTGGATCAACGTGACCCCTGAAATAGGAATAAGGGACAGAATTTAGATAATGTAGAACCCCAATGACGTGTAGTGCGCCTGGAAGCGATCCAGTATGCAGAGGCCGGGGTGATCAGGACAGGTGTCACACTGGAAAATGGTGTCCTTCCTGATCCCCCTGTTACGCCACACTCTGTACTTCTGGGGTCTCCCTTTCTCCAGTGTGGGGGACGTCACCTGGAAAATGTTGCCCTGGTGCGATACGGGGTCCTTCATATCCAGAAGCGCTGGGTCCGCTCCATGGCTGCTAAATATTAGGGCGCTATTACTGCTTCTGATATTTACGGATCGTGCCGCAAGCTACAGTAGCTCAGGCAGCGAGGGACCGGAAGAGGGGGTGCTGGTATAAAAGTTATCCCCGTACAGGTGGTAACCTTTATCCAGCAGTGGGAAGATCAGTTCCCGGACGATCTTCCCACTTGTTCCGAGGATGGGGGGGGAGGGGGCATCTGGGGGCTGGATTCAGGTGTCCCTTCCTTCATACAATCTAAGGGTACGTGCACACTGCGGAATCGCGACAGATAACCCTTCGTGCATTCCGCAGTTGGCACCCACCGGCGGACTGATGCAAGCTCCCTGGTGTGTGTGCTGCCGGGGACGGGACTGGACAGAGCCGGGGAGCCACAAGTCAGCCGGGGGCCCGTCCCAGCCTGCCTCTTGTGATCGCAAGCAAAACATTGCTTGCGGTCACAAGAGGGAGTGGGAGGGGGTCAGTTCAGTGGCAAGGGGGGGCTTTGCGGGCGACTGCTGCGACTGTGGTAGCTACGCTACTGCCTAGGGGGCTTGCAGACCTATCAGTATCAACAATCATGTTACGAAGAAATCGTTTTTTTTACCTTGGCATGTAAAGAGATAATCTACCAGGAACAGAAGTATTTCTTTTCCTGGTGGATACAGCTGGGGCCTAACTGTCAGGGCTCCTGTTATCCCCAGACAGGGGAACTGCATCACCTTATTCTAACCACATCATACAAAAGGTAGTGAGCTAAAATAAGTATGTTTAATGACTGTGTCATTAAGAGGTTAAACTCATATCTAGGTGTGGTGTCCCACCACGGGTGTTGCTATTGGTTACACCCTTCGCAAAATCCTGTACTTTTTGGTGATGTAGTAGTGATGAAGCTTCACAACAAGATGCCGCTATTGTAGGTATATGTACTTATGTACTGTATGGAAAGGGTTATTGTTTGCTGGTATGTCACATGGATCTGTGAACCTATGAGAGTATCTCCTTCTTTAGTCTTATCATCTTCTTCTTTACTTCTTCTATATGCACTCTTAACTCATTCACAGCACACCTTACAGGAAGCTGTAGATAGGAAATCACGTGGGAAGAGGAAGTGTGTGTGCCTTTTGATATTGGATGCAAGCTAGAACACTCCCTACAGTGTCTCCTTGATCTAACAGTATGTCACAGTACCATCAGTCTGAAACATGAAGCAAATCTCAAGTCCCTGTAATAGAGCTAATGCACGGAACTCACCAATGCGTGAGAAGTTTCCATGACAACCCGAACTTCACAAGTCAGTTGGGTCTGCATGCGGAAGTTTTAAAGGTTCCACCGTGATAGGCACGCTTTACAACCAATAGATTAAAGTGGATTAATTCATTGCTCTTTTATTATGGACCCAACACCTGACCCTGCTGTGGTTCATCAGTACCAGAGGTAGAGGACCACCGTAACACTGGTTCTGATGGACTGTGGGAGGTTGTGTCTGTAATACAGGAGCAAAAAAAAAAAAATACACCCACCTGAGCACATTTATCATTCTCTCTGCGCACTTATTTTGGCTAATTTGTTTTTGCACACATTGTAATATTATATGCAACATTTATCAAGGAATTTGAGCTGTTTTTGAGCAATTTACATCAGCTGTACTTTTTTACATTTTTTATCATGTGTGAAAAAGATCGCGCAGCAGTACTAGGCATAGTTTTTAGCCAAGTTTTCTAAGCCAAGATTGGCCCAAGCACACGAAAAATGCACAAGATTCATCAAGATGCGTCTAATGATAAATTTGAGCAAGGTCTGTGAGTTTTTGTGCCGCATGGAAAAAATGCGCATAAGCGGGGGAAAAAAGCCACTAAATCTTTTCTCTTCTGAAATATTGTAGAGGTTTCTTCAGTCATAATTATTACTGCTAGGACTGTGGCACATAGTGATCACTGCTTGAAAAGCGGTCAATGGGCTTATAATGTATACAATTTATTGATGTTTGTTCTGGTGTTTGGTGCTACCTATTTGCCAATACAATCCTTGCAGTGGAAAATTTCGGGGTCATGGAGTAATGACAGGCGGGGGTCTGATACTGGATGCTACTAACAACTGTAACTTAAGTGTATGCTCATCTATCTGCTACCATATACGTGAAAAACATTTACGGGGCATAAAAACATTAAAAAAACATCTTTAGTTCCTTTGTTAAAGGTGTTTTTCCGCATTGATGTATACAAATTTGTTCAGTGCAGCTCCCGCTCTTACTTTCTTTAATTGTTAGGGCAGAACTTTCTTTAAAAAAAAAAAAAAAAAGAGAAGATGTCCAGCACCTTTTCGATATTTCAATATCTTACATCTTTATTATTAGTAAAACAAACACTCCATAGTCCACCTTCATGTTTCAGGCCAGATGGCATAAGTACAAAATTTACAAAAACCCATTTAGCACAGCCACACATGGGTTCAATGTCCTAGATACACTGATGATGAGACACGTGACGGGGTTTTGGTTGATCTGCCTGAGGTCGACCAGCGTCCTTCCACATTGGGTCATGTGATCCGTGTACCACCCATTGGGAAACTCTAAAAACCTGTAGAAAAAAAATACATGTTGCTAGCAAGAAAGCATAGTAGCATACAAAAACTGGAAAAAACTACATTTACAGCAACAAAAGACACATATATACATTAACGTATTTCCTTTTGCAGCTACTTCAATTGTGTACAAAACTTGAATACATACATATGAATTTCTACAGTAGTGTTCCATGTAACCATCTAGAATATTACTATGATTCCATTTGTCACAATACTTATTAATATGTGAGCATGAGGTCCTGTTTTGAACTAAGACCTTTGGGATATCTAGTGACTTTCTTTTATGATGCAGCAATGTGCCGCTGCTGGTCAGTATGCACGTACATAGAGAAAATATCCAGCTGTGACCTCGTTCCTCTGCGCTGTCTCAGTTCCAAAATCACAGATGTAAAATTTGGGTCAGAAACTATTGTGCCTGCACAAGGATGTGCAATCCTGACTCCTTGCTGTCTACACCGTATCGAGGCCCTACTACATAGATCGATAATCATGTTAAAACCCGCCAAAACTATTGATTGATTGCTTGCTAGCAATCATCATTAGGTGTTGTGGGGTTTAGTGAGCACACAACAAAAACAAAATTGTTAGATAGTCGCTGATCATCTCTGGTCTTTCGCTGAAAATTTGCCAATCTGTTTAGTAAGAAGTCTTTCAGTCGCTTGGGGGGGGGGGGGGGGGGGGGACACCAAAATATAACAACCCCAAAAATGATCGTTCATAATAGTAATAGCAATCAGTTAATATAAAAACACTAGAATTGTTTGCTACTATATCGCTAGGTTATCACTAGCGATCGATTGTTTTGGCAGGGTTTTTGCACAATGATAGGTCCGTGTAATAGGGTTTTAAGAATCTAGGTATCTGTTAAAATCAATTATCTAAAATGGGAGTACCCCTTTAGGCTATAATCTCAAACAATGTTTTTGCTCAGCATCTTGGTCAGTATTTTGCAACCAAAATCAGGAGTGGATTGAAATCACAGAAAGGCTCTGTTCACACACAGTTAAAATTGAATGGATGGTCACCATTTAATTACTCTTATATTAAAACAACGACCATTATTTTAAAACAACGACTATTATTTGCCATTAAATGATGACCATCCACTCAATTTTAACAGTGTGGGAACATAGACTTTCTGTGTTTTCAATCCACTTCTGGTTTTGGTTTCAAAATAATGACCAAAATACTGAGCAAAAATACTGTGTGGGAACATCTATAGAGAAAATTTTAAAAACAATAACATTTTTTAAAAATATTAAAAACAAAAAGAAAAGAATTTAAAGGCATCAGTATACACTAGGTTATGTGTCATAGATATAGATTTAGAAGAACAAATGAACCTAACAAACCTCATATAAAGGTAAATCTTTCTAGTTAGTTTTTTTCTGAAGATCCGACATTAACTGTGAATTTAGTGTACAGTTTGTGTCTATGGGATTTGATGACATCATACTTCAAGGAGTTAAGTCCATCCGTGTGCATGAATATGGCTGCTTGATTTATAAGGTGAAAACTAGAGAGAAGGAAACAATAGAAACACTGAATGAAATAAACATAATAGACAGTCAAAATAGCTGCGCAACATATAATGCAAAAGATACAGTATAGACACACACACTATTTAGACAACTGAAAAAGGAAAAATAAATTTCATGCTGACCATTTTAGCATTTTAGAGATGTAAGGCAGTGAAGGGGTCAAAGTTTTCTTTGCAGGGCCAATTTAAAGCAAATGTACCATCATTAGGGCTGAAACCTTTTTTTGCAGTATCTACTTAACGCTGATGCAGGGATTCTGGTGAGGCTTGAGTTAAACACTATGATTCGGAGACATATCTCCATGTTGTTCCATAATTTTAGAACAGTATACGCAGTAGTCCCAGAATCTTTAGAAATTATGGGCATAGAAAGTTTTTTTAACCTGTTAGGGGAGGTGATTAAATACGCAAACAGCTGGATAGAGAGAATTTTTTAATTTTTTCTTTCAAAAATTTTATCCATACAAAAAAATTTTTAAATTGCAAAAGAATTCCAACATATTATGTCTTCACAAAGAAACAGTATGTCTGATCTCTTCCATTCATCAACATAAGACAATGCCGATTCTGCACATTCTTCACAAGAGAGAAAAGGAAAAAAAACAACAACCATCCTCCACTTGTTTTTACTTCCCAAGGGACCTACCCTCCGAAAAAGCTTCTCAACAACAACTCATCATTAAATTGCTTATCCTATCTCCATTCCTCCCCAAATAACTTCACTGTGACTCCACAACCCCCAGATTGTGCTACTTTATGGACCATTATTAATAATTCCACCCTATCTATCACTAAACGGGCAGAAAAAAAGAACCACCACATACAACTTTATGGATGGTACTCTTGGTCCTCCTGCCTCAGTCTTGAAAGCATTTAGCTCCATCGAGCCCACCTTAATTATACCACCAAAGGGGCCAGGTCAAATTTACACACATCTCTGATTCTTAGAATACATTACCCTTTTTATATAAACCAGTAATAATCCAATAAAAGTAATAGTAATCCACATACCTTCTATTATCTTACTTATTAAAACTGTGTACATGGAACAACCACTTCATCATCCTTTGCACAGTCCGGAAACCATAAAGTCCCCACCCATCTTACCAATATTCAATAAACAAAAAAAGGAGAAAATACTATACCACTCCTATTTACTAATTCGGCGCTCAGGAAGGAGATCCCCTGATCGCTGTCAGCGCTTGTTTGCTCCTCGTTCCCCGCTTGCTGCTGCCGCTAATACATGCGGTGGTAGCGATCGGGTGAGTACAGGGGGGGCTGCCCAGGTGATTGCTAGTTCGTCTGGGCAGCCCATATTGCAGTGATGGCTAACCTTGACACTCCAGCTGTTGCAAAATTACAATTCCTTGGCAGCCAAAGCCATATCTTTAGTTGTTCAGGCATAATGGTAATTGCAGTTTTACAACAGCTGGAGTGTCTAAGTTAGCCCCCACTGCCATAGAAGATGGCGGCAGTCTGCTGCCACCACTCCTGTTCCACGTAGCAGTGTTGAAGGACAAACCACAGCAAAGATCAGCCGACATTGTTTATGTCGGCTAATCATTGCCTTCTATTACACTGGGCGATTATCGGCCATAAAGGCCGATAATTGTTACTTGTAATAGGGCCTTTAGTTCCAGCACCAAAGAAACTGACCAGATCATTACCGTTAAGTTTCTGAACTTATGCCAATGTTTGCCGTTCACTTATGCCAATGTTTTACCTACTGACCTAACTCCCCCCATCAATGGTGAGCAATAAAATTAAAAAAAACCTTACCTCAGCTTCCATTATGGATGTTTACTTATGCCTTAATTTGACCATAGCTGTAACCTACTGAAACCTAATTCCTTACTATCACTTATCTGATTGCCATAAATAATTCATAGACAACTCCTCTTTCAACCTTCGGGAGCTCTTGTCCCTCTATTACCCCTAATATTGCACATTAGAGCTTATCACTAACATTAACCCTTTGAGGGCCAAGCCAAAAAAGACAGTGGACCGCGACAATATTCATTTTTACGTTTTCGTTTTTTCCTCCTCCCCTTCTAAGAGCTCTAGCACTTTAATTTTTCTATCTACAGGGCCATGTAAGGGCTTGTTTAAAAAAACAGGAATAGTTGTACTTTGTAATGGCAGCTTTCATTTTACCATAACATGTATGATGGAACCCGAAAAATATTATTTATGAAAATATAAATTGGTGAAATTGGAAAAAAGAATTGTCAGAAACCGGTGACACCAGACACACAGAGACAGTGAGCCCTAAGCTCAGCCCCGCCCACTGACTCTACCTACTTGCCCCCCTAGGCTAAACCCTAGGGCAGCAACTGGGCGGCGGTCCCTGCACTGGCTAGGTGGGACACAAAGACAAGACAGACAGACAAAACACAATAAAGAATAGTCAGCAATCCGGGTCACAACAGTCTGGCAGCAAAGGTACAAAATCAGGATCCAAAAGCGTAGTCAGAAAACAGGCAGTATGGTCAGGGGCAGGCAGCAAGCAGGAAAGGTCAGAAATACAAAGCAGAGTCAGAATAAACAGAGCAAGAATAGCAAACACAGAACCAGGCAGAGACAAGCTCAATATCCAGCCAGGATATCCCAGACTGAGGTAGTAATAAAGGAGGCCAGGGTTCTGATCCAGAACATAATTGGACCATCCCCCTGATCTCCAAGCACAGACAGCTGAGAACAAAACAGATCCACTGGCAGGAAGACCTGTCAGTCACAGCAGAACCAAAACACAGATTAACCCTGACATGGCCAGACAAAACTCAGCAGGTAAAGTCGGGTGTGTCTCTCAAGGTGAGCAAATAACCAGTGTTCACACACTACAAAACAAAACACAGAAACAGAATGCAAGAAAATCAGCACCTTCTCGGCCGCACAGCATGAGCAGAGGGACGCATGACGCTCCGCAAAGATACCATCCTGACAAGAATGCAATATTGTAACTTTTGGGGGCTTCCTGTGTCAACGCAAATGCAATTTGATACCATTATTCTATAGGTCAGTCCGAACACAACCATATGCAGGTTTACACAGATTCTCAAATGGTTTTTTTTTTTTCTGAAATACTTTTTTTTGATTATTAATAAAATGGGCCCATTGTGACGCTTATAATGGTTTTAGTTTTTCACCTACGGGGCTGTATGGGGTGTCATTTTTTGCGCCATGATCTCTAGTTTATATTAATACCATATGTGTGTAGATCGGACGTTTGATCACTTATTAATTTTTTTTATATAATGTAACAAAAAAAAATCCCGGCAATCCTGGAGCTTTTTTCCCTCTTTCCGTTTACACCGTTTGTGATAACGGTTGTTATATTTTAAAAGATCGGAAAATTTCACACGCTACGGTATATAATATGTTTATTTATTTATTTTTATATGTTTTATTTATATAATGGGAAAGGGGGGTGATTTTAACTTTTATTTGGGGAGGGGCTTTGGGGTATTTATAAAAGCATTTTTACTTTTTTTTTTTTACACATTTTAAGTCCTCCTGGGGGATTTTTACCTGCAATCATAAGATTGCAGACACTGTACAATGTTATGCCTGTGGCAGATTTAATGAGCAGAAAGCCGATTGGACTGCACGTAGGAAGGTAAGAGACCTCCGGCGGTCCAATACAGCGAGGGGTCCCGATCGGTAAGTGACAGGCGACTGCACCTGGGTACGCCCAGGGTCGTCTGGGGACAGGCACCCATGGTGTTCCGGTACGTCCTAGGTCGCCTAGGGGTTAATTTCATAAATAACTCATACTTTTGAAAATATCCTCCCAAAATTTACCCAGTTCTTGACATGCCCACCAATGATGCTCTTGATCAACATTCTCATTTCTACACCTCACACACCTGACTACCCTATTCTTAGTCCACTTACTAATGTCTCCACCTGAGTAATATACCGTATTTTTCGCTTTGTAAGACACAATTTTTTGCCTCCTAAAGTGGGAGGAAAAACTAAGTGCGTCTTATAAAGTGAAGACAACGCTGGACGGCTGCAGGGAAGCTGTCCCGCCAGTCCACCCCCTAGTCACGTGATCATGATTTCTCCTGAGCACGTGACCAGTCACATGACCCTGACATTATCAAAGGCCCTGCATCCACCAGCTTTCCATCGCTGCTGTGTATGTTGTGCTTTGAATGACACGAAGGTGACGGCAGCCTGAGGATCTGCTGTGTGCGGCTGTCAGCAGTCAGCAGGCCTCCCTGTACCGTGTGTGAGTAATGGCTTCTCCTCACTATGGACACCTCCTCTGCTGCTCCAGCGTACGCTGCACACAGGACGGGGCAGCACTCACTCATAGAAACCGCTGTCATGTGTGTACATGGGCTAATGGACCGACACATACTATACACTTATCTTTAGACGCACGTACATGCTGACAGGTACAACTGAAGCTATACAAGATATACACGCTGATATATACTCAAAGCTACTGATATATACATGTTCAAAATATATATTTTTTTTAATTTTTCTCCTCTAAAAATCAGGGGTGCGTCTTATCAAAAGGTGTGTCTTATAAAGTAAAAAATACAGTAATCTATGTGTATAAAAAAAATTTGAATAACCTTATGCCTTTTATACATGATATTATCTAGTGTGTTGGTGTAAACTTCCACCCAAAACTCTCTTCGTTGTCCTATAATTTTCTCCCATTTTTTATGTGAGATCATAATGAAATCATTCCCTTGTGTTTCACCTAAGAACTAATATTTCCCTTACGTCCTCAGCAGCAGCACAAATGGGGAGGATTCTATCTCCCTGCAATGGTAGGACAGATGGTACTAATAAAATTGATTAGGAGACCTATAAGTAGCAGCTCTGACTCCCCCTCCTTGTGTTTTTTTCTGTCCTCCTGTGGGACAGGTGGTTGAAGAGAGATGTGGAGGATGCGGTGATGTATTTTCTATCTTTTCTCTTCTAACTTTCTCCCCTGCGTGGTCGCGCAGGGATCGGGGAAGTTATATGATTGTATTGTTACTGTTTTTTAATTGTAAAATATGTACCTCATGTTCTTATGTATAACTTAGACCTCTATCGAATTCGGCGTTTTCTCGGAACTCCTGCGCATGTGCGAACTGAACGATGACGATTCTTGTGTCATTTCAGAGTTCCAGGTTGTTTGGTCCTGAATTGGACATTCTAATGGAGGGGGTCTCAGACATGAAAGGCAAATACCTACCCCAGTCTCAACCTAAGAAGAAAGTTTCTTCCTTTCGTTCCTCATTCTCCAAAAGGACCAGCTAGGAAGAGGCTCATCCTCTGGAAACAAGAGAAATACCTTCTGAAGCCAGAAGAGCCCTAGTCGGAGGCAGACTGACCCTATTCCTCTCGGCTTGGGAAAGGTACGTGAAAGACCCTTGGGTCATTTCTATTATAAGAGACGGTTATCATCTAGAATGGCACAATTTACCCAGAGACAGGTTTCTAAGCACTCCAGTCATGTCAAGAGAAAAACAGAGATCTCTAGAAAGTATGATCCTCGAGTTCTTACAAAAGAGGGTCTTGGAAGAGGTTCCGGTGACAGAGAGAAATTTGGGAATTTATTCCCAGGTTTTCCTTGTACCAAAAAGTACGGGAGGCTGGAGAATGATTATAGACCTTCGGTTTCTGAACAGATTTTTAACAAAGAGAAAATTCAGGATGGAGACTATCCGTTCGGCCAGACAGAACTCAGCAGGTAAAGTCGGGTGTGTCTCTCAAGGTGAGCAAATAACCAGTGTTCACACACTACAAAACAAAACACAGAAACAGAATGCAAGAAAATCAGCACCTTCTCGGCCGCACAGCATGAGCAGAGGGACGCATGACGCTCCGCAAAGATACCATCCTGACAAGAATGCAATATTGTAACTTTTGGGGGCTTCCTGTGTCAACGCAAATGCAATTTGATACCATTATTCTATAGGTCAGTCCGAACACAACCATATGCAGGTTTACACAGATTCTCAAATGTTTTTTTTTTTTTCTGAAATACTTTTTTTTGATTATTAATAAAATGGGCCCATTGTGACGCTTATAATGGTTTTAGTTTTTCACCTACGGGGCTGTATGGGGTGTCATTTTTTGCGCCATGATCTCTAGTTTATATTAATACCATATGTGTGTAGATCGGACGTTTGATCACTTATTAATTTTTTTTATATAATGTAACAAAAAAAAATCCCGGCAATCCTGGAGCTTTTTTCCCTCTTTTCGTTTACACCGTTTGTGATAACGGTTGTTATATTTTAAAAGATCGGAAAATTTCACACGCTACGGTATATAATATGTTTATTTATTTATTTTTATATGTTTTATTTATATAATGGGAAAGGGGGGTGATTTTAACTTTTATTTGGGGAGGGGCTTTGGGGTATTTATAAAAGCATTTTTACTTTTTTTTTTTACACATTTTAAGTCCTCCTGGGGGATTTTTACCTGCAATCATAAGATTGCAGACACTGTACAATGTTATGCCTGTGGCAGATTTATTCCCAGGTTTTCCTTGTACCAAAAAGTACGGGAGGCTGGAGAATGATTATAGACCTTCGGTTTCTGAACAGATTTTTAACAAAGAGAAAATTCAGGATGGAGACTATCCGTTCTGCCTTTCCTCTAATTGCAGAAGGAGATTATCTAGCAACGTTAGATCTCAAAGATGCCTATCTACATGTTCCCATCTACCAAGGTCACAGAAAATACCTGCGCATCAAGGTGTCTGTCCAAGGGAATTGGCGGCATCTCCAATTTGTTGCGCTACCTTTTGGGATCACATGCGTTCCATATGTCTTCACTAAAGTCATCTCTGCTGCGGTTGCCAGCCCCCGGAATTACCCTGATTCCCTACATAGACGACTGGTTGATGATAGCGCCTTTGCCGCATCATCTACAGTAAGACATCAACAAGACACTAGACCATATCCAGAGGCTAGGTTGGTTAGTGAACTGGGAGAAATCCCATTTAAAGGGAATGTGTCGCAAAGTAAAAAAAAAAAATTGAAAGTGTTAAAACTGAATTTGTTTTTAGTTTTTTTGTTAATTTAGATGTTTTTCTTTTTTTTACATGTAAGGAAATATGAAAAATTAACAATCTAATTTTTCCTATTTCCCAGTGATGGCCACCAGGAGGAGCTCCACCAGGAAACTGCTGGTAAAAGCAGCCTGAAAGCTGGATGCTGAAAAGAAGAGGCAGTCCCTGTTCAACTGCTGTGACATCATCACCTCCCTCCTCTTTTCACAGGAGAACAAAGAGGGGAAAGGTGATACTATGTGTACTGCTGGGCAGCGCCATTTTGTTGTTGTCTGCACAGCAGTACACATAGAAGAAGCATGTCCCTAGCCTTTCATAATGCACCTCAGCTGCTGCAGAACCTCCTAATACACCTAAACCTGCACACAGCTATATATACATTTATATATACGTATGTATGTACAGGCTAATGCTCTCTGGCGTCAGTAGTGTCACACATTACACAGGTAGAGGTGGTGTGTGTATTTATATATATATATATATATATATATATATACAGTGGGGCCTTGGAATACGAGCATAATTCGTTCCGGGACGGCGCTTGTAATCCCAATCCACTCTTAAACCAAAGCAAATTTTCCCATAAGAAATCATAGAAATGCAGACAATTGGTTCCACCCCCCAAAAATATTGATTTATTATTCTAAATAACATGTAAAACAGATGAAACAAACATTCAGAAACAGCAGAATCTGTGATATTATAAGTTACTGTACAGTAATGGAGAGGATGGAAAACACAAGGGCGGACAGAGACTGCAGGGAGCAGGAAGGAATGAGCAGGACAGATGTGGGCACATACATGCAGCGCTCTCTGTCCGGGGAGAGAGGGGTTACAGCTATGGAGAGATGGGGTAATCCTGTCCCCTGATGCAAGCCCCAGCCTGAAGTGGATCTGCTATGATTTGGAAGGTGAGGGAGACTTCCTGGGTCGGATTGCAGGGCTGTAGACCCCGCTATGCAGACCATGCCCCTCCTCCACTCGCGCTCCCACCCAGTACAGGGAGCTCTTACACCAAAGCAATGCTCTTACACCAAGTCACAATTTTGAAAAACTGAGCTCTTAAACCAAAACACTCTTAATCCAAGTTATTCTTAAACCAAGGTACCACTGAATATATATATATATATATATATATATATATATATATATATATATATATATATATACACAGGCCCGTATCTGCCATGAGGCGAGGTGAAGTGTTTGCTTCAGGCGGCAGATAACACAGCCCTTGAGGGGGGCGGCATCAGCGTCCTGTGTCCTTATCATTACAACTAGTTACGGCTCAGTGCCCAGCCGTGTTTCCTGTCAGTTGCCTCATGAGAAGCGCTGAGGAGGCACTGGAAGCCTCGTATTCACAGGTATTCACATCACATAAGACATAGATATAGTGTCTCCTGCTGTTAACCCTTTCAATAATGCAGAGTTATTATATTCTGCATCACTTACACAACTGTAGAAAAGAAAAAGTTAACAGCAGCGGGGACGCTATATTATGTCTTCTCTGCACTGCCGAACTCCGAGCTGACCTCAGCATAGTGCAAGAGCAGGAGAAGAGGCATAAAAGTAATGTTCTGCTCTGCTGTTAACTCTTTCTGTATTGCAGAATGTAAGTGATGCACAGTAATACTCTACATTCTGCAGTACTGAAAGAGTTAACAGAGCAGCCCGTTTTATGGCTCTTCTCCGGCTCCTGAGGTCAGAGGTCAGCAGTTGCAGATTGTTGTTTGTTTTGAAGCTCTCAGGGGGCCCATAGTGGCTCAAACAGTTAAAAAATCTGGTCACGGCACGGCGCACACTGTTATCTATAGTGCTGTCCCATACACACTGCGATGCTGCACTGTTATCTATAGTGCTGTCCCATACACACTGCGATGCTGCACTGTGCCTGTCCTGGATCTTCTCTCCCTGACTATTGCTCTGAGGTCCCTGCAGTTAAGACTGCTGTCAGGTCACAGGATAGGAGACTCAGCTGAGGCATTAATCATGTTGAATGGGGGGACCTGGGAGTGCTGGAGTTCTTGTATGGGGAATGTGAGGGGCACTATGGGCACATGGTAATATTACAGGGAATGTGGGGAGGGCAGGGGGCATGATAATCTTGTAGGGGGAATGTGGGGGAACAGGGATATAATGCTGAAATGCAATTTTTCAGCTCATTCAAGTACAGCTGCTAGTACTGCTTCATGTGTCTTGGTGTATTTTTTCTGCTTATTTAACATAAAAATAGAAAATCGAGATTTAAATCGAGAATTGTGTGTGTGTGTGGGGGGGAGGGGGGGTAGCGCTTTGTCAGTTCTCGCCTCAGGCAGCAGAAAAGCTAGAATCGGCCCTGTATATACACACACATACAGGAGAGTACAGGCTATTGTTCTCTGGTATCAGCAGTGTCACACGTTACACAGGTAGAGGAGGTGTGTATATATATATATATATATATATATATATATATATATATATATATATATGTGGGCAAAGTCCTGCAGCACTCCACAAATGTAATACAGGTTGGTGTCGAACGGTAAGCACAAGGGACCAGTCGTGCCAAACTTATCGAAAGGTAGAAAACCGCAGCACTCCGGATAAATTCAAAAGAATGTGGTTTTTATTTTCACCCAAAAACTTGCGACGTTTCTCTCTCGCTGACACACTGCTTAATAAAGCTCTCAGCAGAACGTTTTTGGGTGAAAATAAAAACCACATTCTTTTGAATTTATCCGGAGTGCTGCAGTTTTCTACCTTTCTATATCTATATCTATCTATCTATATATATATATATATATATATATATATATATATATATATATATATATATATATATATATATATATATATATAGAGAGAGAGAGAGAGAGAGAGAGAGAGAGAGATAGATATACATATACATACACCTCCTCTACCTGTGTAATGTGTGACACTGCGGACACCGGTGATACCAGCGAGCAATATCCTGTACTATCATATATATACAGTATATATATATACACACACACACAGACACACAGAGAGGAGAGTACAGGCTATTGCTCTCTGATGTCAGACATTACACAGGTAGGGCAGCGAAGAAGCTGGGGGGGGGGGGGGGGTAGGCACACTGGGGTGACAGGGAGAAGCTGATGTGGCAGGGGGGAGGGAGGCTGGGGTGACAGTGGGGAGAGGCTGGGGTGACAGTGGGAGAGATGCTGGGGTGACGGGGGGGAGAGGCTGGGGTGACAGGGGGGAGAGAGGCGCTGGGGTGACAGGGGGGAGAGAGGCTGGGGTGACAGGGGGAGAGAGGCTGGGGTGACAGGGGAGAGAGATGCTGGGGTGACAGGGGGGAGAGATGCTGGGGTGACAGGGGGGAGAGATGCTGGGGTGACAGGGGGGAGAGATGCTGGGGTGACAGGGGGAGAGATGCTGGGGTGACAGGGGGAGAGAGGCTGGGGTGACAGGGGGGAGAGATGCTGGGGTGACAGGGGGGAGAGATGCTGGGGTGACAGGGGGGAGAGATGCTGGGGTGACAGGGGGAGAGATGCTGGGGTGACGGGGGAGAGAGGCTGGGGTGACAGGGGGGAGAGAGGCTCGGGTGACGGGGGAGAGATGCTGGGGTGACAGGGGGGAGAGATGCTGGGGTAACGGGGGAGAGATGCTGGGGTGACAGGGGGGAGAGATGCTGGGGTGACAGGGGGGAGAGATGCTGGGGTGACAGGGGGGAGAGATGCTGGGGTGACAGGGGGGAGAGATGCTGGGGTGACAGGGGGAGAGAGGCTGGGGGTGACAGGGGGGAGAGATGCTGGGGTGACAGGGGGGAGAGATGCTGGGGGGACAGGGGGAGAGATGCTGGGGTGATGGGGGGGAGAGATGCTGGGGTGATGGGGGGGAGCTGATGTGGGGCACAGGGAGAAGCGCGGTAGAGGCAGGCTGGTCCCCCGTTACGGGGCTGGAGTGAGCTGGGTGTCCGCCCCCACTAACCTTGCAGCAGACCGCAGACCAGCCAGGACGGTCCCCCCCAGTATAGTTACGGGGCCAGAGTGAGCTTTGGGCACGGACAGGCTGTAATACACCCTCCCGGAAGCTCACAGCTGCAGCCCCTCGGTGCCTGGATTCTCTCCTGCTCTGCAGCGCAATGTCACATGGCCGCCGAGCAGGAGAGAATCCAGGCACCGAGGGGCTGCAGCTGTGAGCTCCCGGGACGGTGTATTACAGCCTTTCCGTGCCCGAAGCTCACTCCGGCCCTGTAACTATACTGGGGGGGACCGTCCTGGCTGGTCTGCGGTCTGCTGCAAGGTTAGTGGGGGCGGACGCCTAGTCCGACGCTGGGGGGGGGGGGACCGCTGCACAGAATTCTCCTGCCCACTCACTGTGCGGTCTCTCTCCTCCCCTGTTCTCCTTCCTCTTGCAGGGACTTCAAAAAAAATGGCCACCCCTCCCCAGGTAAGCTGTGTACTGCGAATGTCTATGCACATGCGCAGTACACAGTGACGGAGCCTCCAGTTTGAGTGAACCAGACGGACTCCGTCGGTTCACTCCAATGTTATAGAGGTGCCGTATAGTGTCTGTGTGTATGTCGTGAAATTACGTCACACACAGACACTATTAAAATGGCAGCCCGCTGTGCATACATTAGTTTGAATAAAAGACACTCAAGACCAATGTAAAAAAAAAAAAAAAAAATACAACACACCTATTTTTTCTTGTTACTTTTTATTAAAAAATTTTCAAAAATGTGACACTGTCCCTTTAAGACCGTCCCAGATAAAATCTTTTCTGGGTTTTATATTGGACACACGATCCTTGATGATATCCCTACCTCCCGAAAGGCTTCACTTAAAGCAGGGAGCGTTATCCCTAAGAAGACCTGTCCCAGTCTCACTCCGTCAGATGATGAGGGTGTTGGGTCTTATGACGGCAGCCGCAGACGCAATTGAGTGGGCGAGGTGGCACACGAGGCACCTTCAACAAGAGGTTCTGACCTCTTGGGACAGAAGGATAGAGTCACTGGACTCAAAAAGAATAGTCTCTACAGAAACGAGAGAGTCCCTGTTACGGTGGATCTCGCCCAGGAACGGCAAATCCTTTGCACCAGTACAATGGATGCAAGTAACAACCGATGCCTCGAGCTCGGGTTGGGGGCCCACATGATCGGTCAATGGGCGAAAGGAGTTTGGTCTCCAGAAGAGAGGCTGATGTCCTCCAATCTGAGAGAACTAAGGGCCATCAGACTAGCGCTAACACGCTTCAGTCACCAGATTCAGAACAGGTCTGTCAAAGTTTTGTCAGACAACACCACTTCAGTCTCATATATAAATCGGAGAGGATCTTTGCGTGGGCAGAGAAGTCCCTATGTCGACTATCGGCAGTCCATTTGAGAGGGGTGCACAATGTCTTGGCAGACAGGCTGAGCAGAGACATTACTTTTCCAGGGGAATGGACTCTACACCCCTCCATCTTCCATCAAATTACGCAGAGGTGGGGCTATCCAGTAGTGGATCTTATGGCCACGAGACGGAACACGAAGGTTGCTCGCTTCTGCTCTCTGTTTGCGACTGACAGGCCTTGGAGGATAGACGCTCTATCCTTTAAATGGGACTTTACTCTGGGGTACATTTTTTCCCTGGTACCCATGATCCCGAAAGTCTTGCAAAAGATAAGACAGGATCAAGCATCGGTAATACTGATTGCACCGTATTGGCCCAGGAGAACTTGGTTCTCCCTTCTGAGGATAATGTCCAGAGGGACATTCTGGAAACTTCCTCAAATCCCTCACCTCCTTACTCAAGGAGACAATCATTGCCTAGACCTGAGACGTCTTCAGCTCACGGCGTGGATTTTGACAGGCCCCTATTGACAGGGAGAGGACTTTCGGAGTCAGTGATCCAGACTCTATTACATTCCAGAGCCTCGTCTACTAACAAGACTTACATGAGAGTAAAGAGAGCATTTGACAACTGGTGTGGTAGGAATGAACAAAGTCCTGTTGACCCATCCATTAGTGTTATTCTTCAGTTCCTACAGGATGGGTTCCAGAAGGGTCTCAAACCAGCGACTCTGAAGGTCCACGTTTCTGCCCTGTCAGCCTTATTTGAAAAGAAACTGTTCCAAGACCCTCTCATACAGAGGTTCGTCAGGGCCATTCAAAGATTACGCCCAACTAGAGTTGAGCCCTTTCCCAGATGGGATTTGGGTGTTGTGCTGGATCAGCTATGTAATCCACCATTTGAACCCTTATCTTCGGCAGACATAAAGTTAATCTCTCTGAAGGTATGCTTTTTGCTTCAGCTAAACGCATAAGTGAGATTCAGGCATTGGGAGTTTCAGAACCCTATTTAATGTTTCTGCAGGATAAAGTAGTTCTTAGGACTCTACCATCTTTTACTCCTAAAGTCCCTTCATTCGCTAACATTAATCAACAAATTGAATTGCCTGTCTTTTTACCTGAGCCGTCCTGTGAAGAAGAACTTAGACTTCATACTCTAGACGTAGGAAGAGCACTAAGTATTTATGTGGAGCACACCAAGCAATTTAGGAAGTCTAACCACTTGTTTTTGTCTTTCGCAGGAAAAAACAGGGGATGTAAATCATCCAGAGCCTCCTTATCCAGATGGATAAAAGAGACTATCTCACTATGCTACCAGCAGGCGGGGCTGGAAGTCCCTGAAGCCATAAAAGCACATTCAACTCGTGCCATGTCAACTACGTGGGCTGAAAAGAACTGTGTACCTATAGATCACATATGCAGAACGGCCTCTTGGGCCTCATCTAATACTTTTGTAAAACATTACAGGTTGGATATCAGAGACTCAGACCAACCCTTCTTTGGTACTGCAGTTTTTATGTCCTCTATTTGATCTCCCTCCCTATGATGTGTATAGCTTGCTATATCCCCATTCGTGCTGCTGATGAGGACGTAAGGGAAAGGACAATTTTTTACTCACCGTAAATTTTCTTTCCTGTAGTCCGAAGCAGCAGCACGGACTACCCGCCCTGTATGTGTATTATAAATAAATGATTTATGCAGCATACCTTCGTTTCGTTGTCTATTGACTTTATGTCTGCAAACTGTTGTTTATTATGTCGTTAGAATTACACAAGGAGGGGGAAATCAGAGCTGCTACTTATAGGTCTCCTAATCAATTTTATTAGTACCATCTGTCCTACCATTGCAGGGAGATATAATCCTCCCCATTCGTGCTGCTGCTTCGGACTACAGGAAAGAAAATTTACGGTGAGTAAAAAATTATCCTATTTTCACTATTACTCCCATTGTGGTTGCATCCATTCCCACTATGTGCTGAATTATCCTTGAATTAACTATTTTCGATCTCTCCCTTTCGTTAATCAATCTAATTATACTTCTTAACGGATAATACCTTAATTTAAATATCCTCATATTGATTATATAACCCAATTCATCATAATACAATCCCTTCAGTATCCAATACTTCGGGTCTGATACCGCCTCCAATTCCGGATACTGGCTATTACCAAACAGGGGTGTAAAATCCATTGCTCCCATGTTTTTTCAGATTTCTTCACATGCAACCATACATTCACCAACATCCTATTTTTTGGATACCTAACCTTAAAGCGACTCTGTACCCATAATCTGCCCCCCCAAAACCGCTTGTACCATGGGATAGCTGCTTTTAATCCAGAATCTGTCCTGGGGTCCATTCAGAAGGTCATGCACGTTTAAAAGTAGTTTTTTAGGACAAAAACTGCATCACCTGCCGAACGGACCCCAGGACAGATCCTAGATTATAAGCAGCTATCTGACAGTACAAGCAGTTGGGTAAGATTGTGGGTACAGAGTCACTTTAACCATCATTTCCAACAACTCAAAAATATTCTGTACCTTACACCTCTGTTCCTCAACCCACCTTACAATCTAATCAACCTCTGTCCATTTTACCATTCAAGATAGTACTGTAGCCACTTAATACTTTAAGAAGTCTGGCACAGCCAGACCCCTTTTTCTTCTATAAGTGTTAAATACTTTACTTTTAAACGCACTCGCTTCCTATTCCAGAAAAACTCAAGGGCCTCAATTCTCCCAAACCCTCTTTTATTAAGCCAAACTGGTGCACTGCCCAAAACATAATTTAGTTGGGACAGCCAGATCAGTTTAATAAGCGCAATCTTATCAGCCCTGGTCAAGGGAAGTCTGTTCCATATCGGGGCTTGTTGTTTCATTTTTACTATACTTAGGTGTAATATTCATATCCTCAAATCTTCCCATATCTGCAGCAATCCATATTCCTAAATACTGTTTAAATTTTGTTTGCAGAAATTAATAGTACAGGCGATTTTTAAGAAACTTTGTAATTGGATTTATTAGGCAAAAATGCATTTTTATCATGAAAAAGCAATTTGAAGCTCTCCCCCCTATCTTCATGGTTCTTATACGGAGAGGGGAGGGGTTAAGGGAGATGAGGCACCAAAATAGGACAACAAAGAGTTAATTTACAGCTACATCAACGGGCTATCTCCACTGAAGTCAGCACTACCTCCACTGTCTGCTAAGTACCGTGCATAAGTGCAGTATTTATCAGCAACACCTTTTTTTTGGCTTAGGTTTTTTTTTCTTAATGTTAAAAAAAACTTGTAAAAAAACATGTAAAAAACACTAGAGTATATGAAATAAAGTTTTATACTTCACCACTACACATTTACATACCCCATATACCAATCCCCATATAAAAATGGCTCACGGGGTGTTTTCGGCGGTGGAGGCATACACTATTATTGCGTATCCTTTTTCCCTCCATTCATCCTCATCATCATCATCCAGTGACATGTCTGGAGGTCTGCTGTGCCCCCCCCCCCCCCCCCCCGACACATCTTCTCAAAAAGAGATGACGGTATGGCGTGAAATTCTACAAACTCTGTGAGAGTACCTCAGGGTACACTTACATTCAAAGGCTGGGTTCACACTACGTAAATTTCAGTCAGTATTGTGGTCCTCATATTGCAACCAAAACCAGGAGTGGATTAAAAACACAGAAAGGATCTGTTCACACAATGTTGAAATTGAGTGGATGGCCGCCATTTAATGGCATATTAATATTTGCTGGTATTAATATTTCCTGGTATTTTAAAACAACGGCCGTTGTATTGAAATAATGGCAATATTTGAAATTGAGTGGATGGCCGCCATATAACAGTAAATAATTGCCATTATTTCAATACAACGGCCGTTGTTTTAAAATACTAGGAAATATTAATACCAGCAAATATTAATATGCCATTAAATGGCGGCCATCCACTCAATTTCAACATTGTGTGAACAGATCCTTTCTGTGTTTTTAATCCACTCCTGGTTTTGGTTGCAATATGAGGACCACAATACTGACTGAAATATACGTAGTGTGAACCCAGCCTTAGGTGCGTGTACACTGCGGAATGGCGAAGGATAACCCTTCGTGCATTCCGCAGCTGGCACCCGCCGGCAGATTGATTCGGGCGCACGCGTCTCTGCCCATGTCATAGATTCCATGCTATGCACGTTCATTCTTTGGACAGAGGGCGGAATCTGCCCATGCACAGAATGGAGTCTATGACACGTGCGGAGATGCACGCGCCCGCATCAGTCAGCTGAGGAATGCGCAAAGGGTTATCCGTCGCCACTCCACAGTGTGCACGTACCCTTAAGGCCCTATTCCCTGGAACGATTATCGTCCGTATTCAGCTGATATTGGCCGCTACGGACAATAATCGTCCCGTGGAATAGAGTGCAATGATCAGCCAACATCGTTCATGTCGGCTGATCGTTGCAGTCGCTTGTTTTTCAACATGTTGAAAAACAAGCGACTGATACAGCAACGATCTGCTGCCGTCGCTCCGTTGAATAGGAGCATCGGCAGCAGACGCTGCTGTATCCTATGGGCTGCCCGGACGATCAGCGATCACCCGGGCAGACCCCCCCCCGCAGCTCCCCGCCTCCCCTCCCGCACTCACCCTCTCGCTGCTGCCGCGTTGAATAGCGGCGGCAGCGAGCGGGGAACGAGGAGTAAACGAGCGCTGAGAGCGCTCGTTTGCTCCTCTAAACGACCCGTGAAATAGGGCCATTAGAGTGTATGAAGGTAGGGACACCTGAATCCAGCCCCCAGAATGCCCCCCCATCCTCGGAGTTTGGGAACTGATCTTCCCACTGCTGGATAAAGGTTACCACCTGTACGTGGATAACTTTTATACCAGCATCCCCCTTTTCCGGTCCCTCGCTGCCCGAGCTACTGTAGCTTGTGGCACGATCCAAAAAAAATTAGAAGCAGTAATTAGAGCCCTAATATTTAGTGCTTCTGGATATGAAGGACCCCGTATCATACCAGGGCAACATTTTTCAGGTGACGTCCCCCACACTGGAAAACAGGAGATCTTAGAAGTGCAGAGTGTGCCGTAAAAGGGGGGATCAGGAAGAACACCATTTTCCAGTGTGACACCTGTCCTGATCACCCCGGCCTCTGCATAAAGGATTGCTTCAAGGTGTACCACACATCATTGGAGTTCTGAATTTTCTAATTTCTTTCCCTTATTTCTATTTCAGGGGTCACGTTGATCCAGGGATTATTCTGATTGCCATTTTGGAGTCGAGAATAATTTTTGCCCTGTGATGAGGCTGTCGTCTGCTTCACAAGGGTTTTTTGCCTTCCTCTGGATCAACACAGGTTGAATTTGATAGACTCCTGTCCTTTTAAACCAATAAACCAATATAAACCAATAATTGGCTTATACCCCCAAAAAAATAAAAATTGTCCCATTTCCCCAACTAAATAGGCGTAGAAAACCCCCACAAGTGACCCCATTCTGAAAACTACACCCCATAAGGAATCTAACAAGGGGTGCAGCGGGGATATGGTGACGGGCACATTTGTGAAATGAAAAAAATTGTATTTTTTATTTCCACAGCACATGTTCTACATATGTGCCCGTCACCAGTGAGGTTCATATGCTCACTGCACCCCTTGTTAGATTCCTTGAGGGGTGTATTTTCAAGAATGGGGTCACTTGTGGGGGGTTTCTCTTGTCCTGGCAGCACAGGGGCTTTGTAATTGCGACATGGCCTCCATCCTCCATTCCAGACTCTAAATGGCAATCTGCCCCTGGTGGCTTGCCCTGTGCCCATATGGCAAATTAATGCCCACATGTGGGGTATTTTCGTACTCAGGGGAAATTACCCTACACGTTTTGCGTTCATTTCCTTTTTTAACCCCTTGTGGAAATGGAAAAAAATTAAGGCTAGACCAACATTTAGTGTAATTTTTTTAAAATTTTTACACTAAATCATTGATCTTGTCTTGATTTTTTCATTTCCACAAGGGTATAAAAGATTAAAAAAACACAAAATGTGTAGAGCAGTTTCCCCTGTGTATGGAAATAACCCACATGTGGACACAAAGCACCATGCAGGTGCAGGGTAAGCCTCCAAAGGGAAGGAGCACCATTTGGCTTTTAGAAGCTGGATTTGGCTGCAATGGACTTCGAGGGCCATGTTGCATTTAAAAGGCCCCTGTGTTGCCAAGATAGTTGAACCCCCCCCCACAAGTGACCCCATTATGGAAACTACTCCCCTCAAGGAATGTAACAAGGGGTGTAGTGAGCATATGGACCCCACTGGTGACAGGCACAAATGTGAAACTTTTCTTTTTCACAAGGGGTTAAAAGAGAAAAAAAACACACTATGTGTAGAGCAATTTCCCTTGAGTCCGTAAATACCCCACATGTGGACATAAAGTGCAATGTGGGTGCAGGACAAGCCTCCGAAGGGAAGGAGAGCCATTTAGATTTTGGAGGCTGGATTTGGCCAGAATGAATGATGAACGGCATGTCGCATTTACAGAGCCCTCGTGCTGCCAAAACAGTGAAAACCCCCCACTAATGACCCCTTTATGGAAAGTACACCCCTCAAGGAATCTAACAAGGGGTACAGTGAAGCCACATTAATAATGGCCACATTTGTGCCGTGAAAGTGAAAAAATGAAGTTTTTCACTTTCACGTCACATTGTTCCACACAGGCCCGGACTGGTAATCTGGCAAGGCGGGCAAATGCCCGCTGGGCTGGCCAGATTACCAGTCCGTGGGCCGCCCGGGCTGGATAATGAAAAAAAAAAAAAAAAAGATCACCGCTGCGGCCCGCTCACCTCGGCCCGGCTTGCCCGCCCCTGCCGTGCTCCTCCAATCTAATCAACATAGGGCCAATGTGGCCGGCCGCAGCGGCCCCTCGTTAATTGAAGGAGCACGTCAGGAGCGGGCAGGGGCGGGCAAGCTGGGCCGAGGTGAAAGGGCTGTGGTGGCGGGAGGGGGCTGCGGTGGTGTGTCTCTGCCCCTCCTGATCCCCCCCCAGGTGCCTAGGCCGCAGACGTGCCGCGCGCACAGGCATGTCTGCAGGCACCTATATCACCAGGCCCCCAGCGGCTGACGTCACTTCCCTGACGCGCCGCTGAGGACCTGGAGGACAGAGAGGAGAGGGGTCGCTGCCGCCGCCGCAAGATGAAACAGCAGCAGTGGACGTGGACCGAAGATCCAAGCTGCTGGGGAGCGAGGTGAGGTGAGAATGTTTTTTTTTTTCTTTAACCCCTTCACATGTGGCCACACAGCGGGAGGGGGGAGGCACGCAGAGGGGGCTATTCTATGGGTGTGTGTGTGCAGGGGGGGCTATTCTATTGAGGGGTGTGTGCAGGGGGGCTATTCTATTTAGGGTGTGTGTGCAGGGGGGCTATACTATTTAGGGTGTGTGCAGGGGGTCTATTCTATTTAGGGGGTGTGCAGGGGGTCTATTCTATTTAGGGTGTGTGTGCAGGGGGTCTATTCTATTTAGGGGGTGTGCAGGGGGTCTATTCTATTTAGGGTGTGTGCAGGGGGTCTATTCTATTTAGGGGGGTGCTTGGGGGCTATTCTATTGAGGGGTGCGTGTGCAGGGGGCTATTCTATTTAGGGGGGTGCAGGGGGGCTATTCTATTGAGGGGTGTGTGTGCAGGGGGCTATTCTATTGAGGGGGGTGTGCAGGGGGGCTATTCTATTGAGGGGTGTGTGTGCAGGGGGGCTATTCTATTGAGGGTGTGTGTGCAGGGGGGGCTATTCTATTGAGGGGTGTGTGTGCAAGGGGGCTATTCTATTGAGGGGGGGTGCAGGGGGGGCTATTCTATTTAGGGGGGTGTAGGGGGGCTATTCTATTGAGGGGTGTGTGTGCAGGGGGGCTATTCTATTGAGGGGTGTGTGTGCAGGGGAGCTATTCTATTGAGGGTGTGTGTGTGCAGGGGGGCTATTCCTTTGAGGGGGGTGTGTGTGCAGGGGGGCTATTCTATTTAGGGGGGGTGCAGGGGGGCTATTCTCTGAGGGGTGTGTGTGCAGGGGGGCTATTCTATTGAGGGGGGATGCGGGGGGCTATTCTATTGAGGGGTGTGTGTGCAGGGGGGCTATTCTCTGAGGGGTGTGTGTGCAGGGGGGCTATTCTATTGAGGGGGGTATGCGGGGCGGCTATTCTATTGAGGGGTGTGTGTGCAGGGGGCTATTCTATTGAGGGGTGTGTGTGCAGGGGGGCTATTCTATTGAGGGGAATGCAGGGGGGCTATTCTATTGAGGGGGATGCAGGGGGGCTATTCTATATGGGGGGGGATGCGGGGGGCTATTCTATATGGGGGGATGCGGGGGGGCTATTCTATATGGAGAGTTGTGCAGCAGGGAGTGGGGGGGCTATTCTATAAAGGGGGATGTGCTGTGGGGGGCTATTCTATATGGGGGGATGTACAGCGGGGGGGGCTATTCTATATGGGGGGGATGTACAGCGGGGGGGCGCTATTCTATATGGGGGGGATGTACAGCGGGGGGGCTATTCTATATGGGGGGATGTACAGCGGGGGGGCTATTCTATATGGGGTTATGCAGGGGGGGCTATTCTATATGGAGGGATGTATAGATGAGGATGTTGCTGGAGCATGAAGCCTAAAATGTCTGTCTGGCAGATCCTGTGGAGAGGAGTCATGGCCAGAGAAGCCTTCATGATGGCCGGAACCAGATGGAGAAGAAAAGGAAAAGTGGACGTCTGGTCATGCAGAGAAGACTCCTACTGTGAGTGACAGGATGTAACTGCACTATAATCACTTATGTCTGCAGAACCTTTACACAGCTGGGATCTACCTCAGTATCAGGGGTGTCACACTTCGGCCCTCCAGGTGTTGCAAAACTACAATTCCCGTCATGCTTTAGCCGGTCAGTCATGATGGGGATTGTAGTTTTGTAACAGCTGGAGGGCCGGAGTGTGACACCTGTGTTCTATGGTCACTGCTTTGGGAGAATATTGGTGTTTATATGATGGCTGTTATTTCGTGACAGTATAGTGGTATTATCCAGTCACCGTATGCTGAGGGCAGTGGGCATGGTGTGATGGTATTATTCGTCCTGTGTATTCTGGTATTATTGGTAATATTAGTGTTGTATATAGTGGATTGTATTCAGTCACAGTGTAGCAGTATTAGTCATTATGTGGTGATAATGGCCGTGCTCATGGTGTGGTGATATTATTTGTTACTTATATACTGGTAGTATAGGAAATATTGGTGGGTTTGCTTAGTAACAGTATGGCAGTAATGTGTACAGTTTGAGGATAATATTTGCTTACTGGTGTTAATACCTATGACAGTATTATCATGCACAGAAAATTCTTACCTATGTTACCCTTATATATCCTAAAATTTGTCCTGGGACCCTACTTATACCTAAGATAGATAGATAGATAGATAGATAGATAGATAGATATCCAGTAGGAAATAGAAAGATAGATATCCAGTAGGAAATAGAAAGATAGATATCCAGTAGGAAATAGAAAGATAGATATCCAGTAGGAAATAGCTATCTAGCACCTCATTACGTATCTTTGATTACACATGAGATCAGAACCAGCAGACACATTTTAATGATTAAAACCTTACTACTTATACCGCCATTATATGGAGTGCAGATATAGTCAGGATAAAAGGGATTTAAAAAATATAGTAACTTTTGTCCAAAAACAGCACCACCCTGTCCTCAGACTGTGTGTGGTATTACAACTTGGCTCCATTCACTTCAATGGAACTGAGCTGCAATACCTCACACAAACTGAAGAAGAGTGTGGCGCTGTTTCTGGAAGAAGGTGGCCATGTTTTTCCCCTTTAAAGGAAAACTGTGAGGTCCGTACCAGGTCTAGGGCTGTAGATCTCAGCAGACAGGTGTGAGGGAGATATCACTGACAGGATCTTTAGTCCAGTGTAAGCTTTTATAATTGTCCTTTTCATTTCCAACTAAAGTTTCACAACAGCAGCCGCAGCAGCAGCACTAACCTATACGTCCATCAGTCAGAGCAGGAAGGGGTGGGGGCAGAAGGAGCTGCTGTGGCTCCACCTCTGTGACACTTCAGGGGTAATGAAAAGAATGGTTACAGAGGTTTACACTAGACTAAAGATCCAGTCCCTGACCTGTACGCTGGGATCTACAGCCGTGTACCTGGTATAGATACCACAGGTTCCCTTTAAGGGCACGTTCATACCTAATCAAATGCGGATTTGATGCTTCTGATTTAATCAGTTGAAATAAATGCATAAATATGCCGCATCAAATCCGCAGCAGATTATGTTATAGGATTATTTTTAGGTGCTGATGGTGGGGTTCACATGCTTAAGGGAGTAGTGGGGACACGGCTAAATGAAGCAGAATTTGCTACAGCGCGTATTTTACCCCGCTATCCATGATATATAGGGAAGGATATGGTATGTGGGCTGCTGGGGTTTGATTGCCAGGGCTGACTTTAAAGGACAACTCCCGCGCTAAGGAAAAAAAACAAAAACCAATCAGAAACCTAGCCTTTGTACTTATCATCCCTCCTGAGCTGTCACTGTTTGAATTTCCCACCGTCTGTGTACCTTCTGATTTCTAGTCTTGTTCTTCATTTCTTCCTTGCTTCCTGGTTTCAGTTTCCCATGATGCACTTTGGCTGCTGTGACAAGCCAGCCCCCTGCTGTGACACTGCAACTGCCTGCCCGTCCATTCACTACAACTCCCATCATACACTACATATGACCCCCTCTCTGGCTCTCTTCAGTCAGGCTGCTATATACACACACTGAAGCTGCACACACATCACCTCACTGTAGTGTACATTCTGCAGGATTAGGTCAGGGCAGCAGGGGAGAGATAAGACGTCTGTGTAGCTGACAAGCTGGGAGTGAGGAGAAAGATAAGCAAGTGACATCACTCACTCACTGAGCCCACTCGGCAGCAGGAGGGAGTATGGGGGAGGGGGTCCTGTAGCTGGTTATGTGCCGGGAGTCGGTCACAAGTCATTATTGAGTTGCAGAATGACAGATGGCTTACAGTTGCTCAGCCAATGGGAGCTGAGCAAGCCTAGTCACCTGACCAGGCAGGGGAGGGGGAGGCTGGTGTGACAGGAGCTAGACCCGCCCTCCTGCTGATGACTCATCGTCACTAGAAGGAGCTGAGAGAGCAGCCTGGTGACGACAGTAATTAGGTATGAAGGAGTTTCTGACACTTCCTGGTGGGGGGTTGAGGGGGGAAAAGACAGAGAAGGAGGACAGACAGGTGATTGAAGTATATTACAGTGTTATATAACTTTGTAATGTGCTTCAATTACTGGGAAAAAGTTTTTCATGGGAGTTGTCCTTTAAGTCCCAGTCCGGCCCTGGTTCCACATTTCTGCCCGTTACCAGTGAGGTCCATATGCTCACTGCACCCCTTGTTAGATTCCGTGAGGGGTGTAGTTTCCAGAATGGGGTCACTTGTGGGGGGTTTCCACTGTTCTAGCAGTACGAGGACTTTGTAAATGCGACATGGCCCTTGAAATCCATTCCAGTAAAGTTTAGCTTCCAAAAGCCAATTGGCGCTCCTTCACTTTGGAGGCTTGTCCTGCGCCGGCTTGGCACTTTATGTCCACATGTGGGGTATTTCCGTACTCAGAAGCAACTTCACTACACGTTTTTGTTTTTTTTTCTTTTATCCCCTTGTAAAAATTAAAAATTGAAGGCTAGAACAACGTTTTAGTGTAAAAAAATTTTTTTTTTTCCTTTTTGACGCCACATTGTTCTGAAAATCTGTGAAACACCTGTGGGGTCCAAATGCTCACCGCACCCCTTGTTACATTCCTTGAGGGGTGTAGTTTTCTGAATGGTGTCCCTTTAGGGGTGTTTTTTAGGTTTTGGCACCCCAGAGCCTCTGCCAACCTGAAGTGGTACAGTCAAAAATGACCAAATATAACGGAGGCATTGAAATTCACTAGGCGCTCCTGTATCTGAGGCTCGTGGTTGCGTCAAATAGCTCAATAGGGCCACATATGGGGTATTTCTATAAACTGCAGAAACGGGGCAATCAATATTGGGGTGCATTTCTCTGGTAAAAGGTTTATAATTATGAAAGATATTGGATTACAATAAAACCTCTACACAGAAAATTTTAATTTTCAACTTTCTTACACACTTAGCTTTTATTTCTGTGTCTCACCTAAAGGGTTAAAGCACTTTCTGGATGTGCTTTTGCTGAGTTTGGGGTGTGCAGTGCAGTTTCTGAAATGGGGTGCTTTGTGGGGCTTTCTAAAATACAGTCCCCTCAAATACACTTGCAATGCGGCTGCGTTCACACTACGTGTATTTCAGTCAGTATTGTGGTCCTCATATTGCAACCAAAACCAGGAGTGGATTGAAAACACAGAAAGGCTCTGTTCACACAATGTTGAAATTGAGTGGATGGCCGCCATTTAATGGCAAATATTTGCTGTTATTTTAAAACAACGGCTGTTATATTGAAATAATGGCAGTTATTTACTGTTATATGGCGGCCATCCACTCAATTTCTACATTGTGTGAACAGATCCTTTCTGTGTTTTTAATCCACTCCTGGTTTTGGTTGCAATATGAGGACCACAATACTGACTGAAATATACGTAGTGTGAACCCAGTAAACCTGAAATTTTACTGAAAAAATTTGAAAAGTGCTGCTAATGTTTTAACCCCTTGCCTCTTCATCCTGTTTTGGCCTTTTACTTTTAAGGATGATAGCGAGCTTTGAAATTTTGCAGCGATTTTTCAAATTTTCAGGAAAATTTCAAATTCTGATTTTTTGGGGGGACCAGTTCAGTTCTAAAGTGCTTTTGTAGGGCCTTTATATTAGTTACCCACATAAATCCCTCCAGTGTAAAAAATGCACCCCTCAAAGTATTCAAAGTAACATTTCATGAGTTTACTAACCCTTTAGGTGTTTCACAGAAATTTAAGCAAGTTGGAGGGAAAAAAATTTTGGGGCAGATATTCCATTTTAATCCATTTTTTTCCTCTAACACAGCAAATACTAACTGAGAAATGCAACTCAATATTTATTCCCCTTATTCCAATGTTTCTAGAAATCCCCTATGTGTGGCCGCAGTGCATCACCTGACTCAGTACACCACAGACTGCAGACATGACAGAGACCTGGGGAATTTTGGGGCCTTTTTTTATTTTAGGGTTTTTTTTAGCCATTATACCATGTCACAGGCCTTGCGGTGCCAAAAATATTTGTGTAAGACAAGTTCCCATCGGTACCATTTTGAGGGACATGTGACATTTTTTATTAAACTTTTTATGAGGTGGTACGAATAAAAAACACAATTATGCAGCTGTTTTTCATCATTTTTCTGTACGCCGTTTACTATACGTTACATATGACATGTTATCGTTATCCCTCAGGTCGGTACAATTACAGTGATATCCATTTTATAGTTTAGTTTATAGTTTATGGTATTTATACTATAAAAACTGTGTCTTGCATATTGTAAGAGCAGCAATATTTTTATTTTTTCGCCAATGGAGTTATGTGAGGGCTTTTTTTTGTGGTACAAGCTGACACTTTTAGTGGTACATCTTTTGGGTACATCATGTGATGTTTTGATAGCTTTTTTTCTATATTTTTTAGGAGGCAGGATTAACAAAAAATTGTCATTTTGGTTAGTTTTTTTTTGTGGCGTTAATCCGACTGGTAAATTAATGTAAACAGTTAATAGACTAGGTCATTGCGGACACGGCGATACCAAATATGTGTATCTTATTCATAGGGAATCATTTATAAAGGGGGATGGGAATGGGGCGGCGGGCTGGAGGCATGGGGAGGACATCAGTAGTGGCGGCAGGAGGAGGCAATGTGCCGCAGCCTCCTCCTGCCGCCCGATCGATGAGGGAGACAGCAGATCTCCCCATAGACGCTGCGGTCACAGTGACCGCGGCGCCTATGGGGTTAACTGTCCAGGGGGGGAGCACGGAACCCCTCCGGGCAGTGGCAGCAGGGGGAGGCTGTGTGACACAGCCTTCTCCTGCTACCCGGTCTTAGATAGGGACAGAGGGAGGAGGCAGGGAAAGCATGACGTTCAGGGACGTCATGATGCAGAATGGCACTGCTTTTCATGACGTCCCTGGACGTCATATTGGGGGAAGCGGTTAAGCTTTTTATTGTCTAAAAAATGAAAGATAGTTTAATTAATGCTGCCAACATAAAGTAGACATATTTCTAATGCTATTTAATATATAATTTATGTGGCATAACCATTTCCCGTATAAGCAGAAAAGTTTCAAAGTTGGTAAAATGAAATTTTTCACGTTATTTGGTTTTTTTTCATAAAGATTAGTTATAAGTATCGACTCCAATTTACCAGAAATGTAAAGTTCCATATGTCACGAGAAAATCTCAGAATCAGCCAGATAGGTAAAAGCACTCCCAAGTTATTAATGAATAAAGTGACACAGGTCATATTCATAAAATTTGCCTCGGTCCTTAAGGCCATTTCAGGCACGGTCCTTAAGGGGTAAAAACCGCCTGTACTATTGATTTCTGCAAAAAAATTAAAATATGACAGAGACACTTTAAAGGATCTTTGTGGAGTTAACACCGGAAGCTCTAACTGAGGATCTACCTGCACTCCCTGATACAATGGCAATTGTATGGATTTTTTTTTCCAATTGATCTTCTTCAGCCCCGAATATAAACCAAATGTTTTCACTTCTACCATTACCTCGGTCAGACTGTTCTCCGTATTCTCTAAAAAGACTAACAAATCGTTGGCATAAAGCGCAACCTTGTCCTCTCTCCCCATCGCCCCAAACCCGCCAATCTCTCAATTTTTTTATACTCCTTTGCCAAGGGCTTGATTTCCAGGGCAAATAGCAAGGGGGAGAGAAAACACCCCTGCCTAGTCCCTCTCCCAAAGTCAAAATACCCCAACATCTCCCCATTTACCAGTATTCTCGTCTTCGGATTACGGTATATTATCTCCATCATCTCAGAAACCCATCATCAAAACCAAAGGCTCTCAGAGTTTTCCATAGGAAGGGCAACTCCACACCATCAAATGCTTTAGCAGCATCCAGCAACAGTATGGAGTGCCCCCCCCCTCAGATCCATGCTGAATATTAGTATAGACCCTGATATAACATGATATAACTGGCCCTGACCTGACCCTGATATAACATGATATAACTGGCCAATTAGACATTTTTTGCAAACTTTATACACCTTTGCTCGCAAACCATCAGAGCCTGGCGTTTTCTCAGATTGCATATTTTTCAGGGCCTGAATTAACTCCTCCTTCCCAATACTTTTGGTCTTATTGGGCAGTGTCAGAGACATTAAACAGTTCTCCATTTCACACTCCAATCCACTCGCCCTCAGTTCTTAATAAAAATGAACAAAGACTTCCATAATCTCACTAGTTTCTCTCACTATATTTCCAGTTATTGCTTGAATTCTAGTAATTAGCCTGTTTCTCTTTCAATTTTACCATATTTGACAATAATCTGCCTGGATTACCTCCTTGGGAGTAATATCGGGCCCCTCTAAATCTACCTTGATTAAGGGCTTTTTCTTTCAAGAAGCTATTTGATCCCTCCACCGCTTTCTGCTATTGTAATTTTGAATCCATTGAATTACTCTTAATATGTTCTTCCTCAGTTTTAATAACCTCTTTTCTTATGGTGCGTTTACACAGAAAGATTTATCTGACCTGTTACATCCACTCCTATTCTAACCGACACATGATCTGATAAACTCAGATTTCCATGTTTAATATTGATATTAGACTTATCATTCACTAATACCATGTCTAATCTTGAGAAAAACCCCTATGATGCATTGTAACAGGTAAATTCAGACACATCTGGATTCAGATACCTCCAGGCATCCAACCAACCAAATTCCTATAATATCTTTAACAAAGGGGATTTGCCACACGACCTTTCACGTTTAATCTCCCTTTTTCCGATCCACCTGTTCATTAATTACACAGTTAAAAACACCCATAATCAGCAACATACCCTCTGGATACTTTAGAGAAAATGTATAGAATTGTATACAAATATCCACAGAACGGCGGACAACCAAACAACCTTGTAACTTACATACAACGAAGACATACCTACCTTCTACATCTATTTTGGATTCAATAGGAACAAAAGCAATAGAGCGATTGATAAATTCACTCACTCCCCTGGAGTAAGTGATATTGGTGTGCCACCTCACCTCTCTCTAAGTGCGTTTCTATATTATTATTAGGCAGGGAGTTGCCTAATTCCTTTAAAATTGCATGTCTTAAGCTTTGTGTCTGCTAGCTTTTCATTATTACCTCTAGTATTACAAAATACAATCTTTACCATTTAAGTAAGAAAAGGAGAAAAAAAAAAAACAAAAGCTCACCACCAATGAGCTTCCCCTTTCCCCTTCCCCCCACATGAAATGTGACCCTAACCAAGTCAGAGTCCTAAACTACATGCCTTCTCACCACTTTGTTATGCCAAAAAAATACTTTCAACTTTATCTGTTTCATGCCTTGTGTGTCCAGCCACTCTACCACATCTCAAAAAAATGTGTCTACTAGACATGTATCACACAGAGCCTTGCTGGGTACTCCAGCGAAAAGCTTTTTCCCAGTAATTGAAACACATTACAAAGTTATATAGCTTTGTAAAATGCTTCAATCACCTATCTGCCCCATTCCCTATCTCCCCCCCCCCCTCAAATTCCCCAGCAGGAAGTGAAGTAAACTCATTCTTACCTAATGACTGTTGACCCCAGGCTTTTCTGTGACAGCCATTTTGTGCCAATGACATCATTAAGAGGGAGGCGGGTAAATGCAATATTTTTTTTTGAGGGGGTGGGTTGTGTTTACGATTGGTACGGTTTAAATGATATGCGACTTGCGTGACTTATTTTGTTTAATGGCTTTTAAAAAATTAAAACCTTAAAAAAAACTAAATGTTCCTTAAAATTGCTCTATTACTATCCTTATCCTTTGGTCTATGGGGCTGTGTGAGAGTTTTTGCACCATGATCTGTTCTTTCTATCAGTCCCTTACTTGCATATTTGCGACTTTATCAATTTTTATCACAGTTTTTCTGGATTTGATGCAAACAAAAATAGTCAATCTTGCACATTAGAATTTTTTTGTGCTTAGGCAGTTTGCCGTGCGAGATCAGAAATGTCATAATTTAGTAGTTCGGTCAATTATGCACACGGCGATACCAAACATGTTTATTTTATTCATTTATTTTTATTTATAAAATGGGAAAAGGGGGGTGAATTAAACTTTTATTAGGGGAGGGAATTTTTTATTAATAAAAAACTTTTTTTTTTCACCCACATTAATTAGAAGCCCCCTGGGAGACTTCTATATACACAGCACTGATCTCCCATTGAGAAAAATGCTGTGTATATAATAATAAATATATATCAATTAGATCAGTGCTCTATTATTCTGGTCTGCAGCAGACCAGATACATTGATTGCCGAGCTGGGAGTACAACAGATCCCGTGTGTGTGTGTGGGGGGGGGGGTTTGGCCACTAGACACCAGGGAGGGAGGCTAGGGAGAACTTTTAAATTTAACTCTCATATTTGACAGCTGCATTTAATTGTCCTAATTAGCGGGTGTGGCGAACGTCCGCAAGAGGTAATGCCCGCAGTCCCAGACTGCAGAATGCAGTGAGGTTCACAGAGGTTCAGAGCAGGGTTGCGGCGACACCTCTTTCAACCTCCCCATCTGCAGCAGGACATACCACTACGTCCTTCTGCGGGAAGTGGTTAACCAGTGTATTGTATCTTTAATAGCTTCCTGCCTAGATGGCAGTGTTGTATGGCTGATTTGCTAGCCCAGGATTTGTAGTCTGACACTGGGTGTTAATCAATGTTGTGATACTTTGTAAGCCAAGAGAGGTTGCGATACAGTTACTAGCACATCATCCAACTGATGAATGAAACATTAGAGGCTATTGATACTCTATTTTTTTTGAGCTGTAAGAACCACGTTGAGTATCTACACTTTTTCACCTTGAGTAGTGAAAAATCTGGGTAGCGGGGGTCTTAGTTTTTAGGTAGGGACCTTAGTTATTGTCAGCTAATAGCAAATAATATATTATACAAGCGGTTACAAGGATACCATACAGCAGCTAAGTGTTGGTGAATATACCCCGGGGATGCTGGCTCCCACAGGACTTAATAAAAAATAAAATAACAGCCCTAAAACACAGAGTATGGCTATGTTCTCACAACCTCAACAATAAGAAAAGTAAAGGCGGCTGCTTTTGCAATTTAAAATAACGTCAGTTTTGCCAGTGCATTGAAGTCAATGGAAAGACAGACGTCTAATGCGCACAATTAATTGAATAACGGACGTTTTTGCCGCAGACGTCAAATAATGGACATGATCATTATTTTTTGGACATCTTTTGCAAACAGCAGACGTTTTTTTTTTTTATTTGTAGTTCACACACAGTTTTCCTTTTGTCACCGTTCTTTCTCCATTTCTACTATTAAATTCAATGGACTTTTCAATTAAGCCGCACCCAAAGTTCAATTAGTAACCCCAAACTAGAATAATGTACCAGCAGCCCTCATTGCACTAAAGGGAGGTCAGGCTGTTAAATGACGTCTGTTATTTTTTTGTTTAGTCTATTTTTTTCAACCAGCACAATTCAGAAAATCTGCCTTCAGGAGACTGGACCCGGTGTAACAGGCCAGAGTATACCCCCAGCCCAGACTATACCTGGGGTTAAAATGGCCTAGGCTAGATTATACCCCGGGTATATTTTGGCCTAGGCTATTTTATACCCCGGGGTATATTTTGGCCTAGGCCAATTCATACCCCCCCAGGCCATTTTATACCCCCCATGAAATCAGCAGCACTGAGTGATAGACACAAGAATTACTTACTTTTTCACCATTTTATTGGGGATTCGGCTTTGTCTGCTGAGATAAGTGAGAAGCTGCTGATGGAAATCTTAAAAATCTAAATACATTGGGGCAGATTTATCATTGTGTTTGCATTATTGTTTTAGTTTTTGCTAATAAGGAGATTTGTGCAAAATATGTGCAAGATTTATTAAGGGTTTTGCGCTATTTTCCATCAGTTTCTGCCACCTGCACCTTTTTTCAATGTTTGCACTTGGAGGGGGCGGGGTTTTCTACTAACTACTTTTATCATTAGATTTATCATGTGCAAATTTTCAGTTTTTGCGCAAAATCCTCCCCCAGCGTAGCTTTTTAGCAAAGCTGTGTTAGGCTGGGTTCACACTGCATTTTTGCAGTCTGTTTTTTTTCATTCACTTTTTGCAAAAAACGGATGAAAAATGGATTTGTGTGATCCGTTTTTTCCATTGACTTTCATAATAAAAAAAAAGGATAAAAAAGGGATCAAAATGCATCAGTTTTTCTAGTGTACACAAAAATATGGTCCACCACGTTTCTATGTACGCTAAAAAAAATATACGTTTTGATTCGTTTTAAATCCTTTTTTTTTTTTTTTTTTTTTTACAAAAATGGTTGGAAAAAAAAAACCGGAAAAGGCTGTGTGAATCCAGTCTTAGACATAAAAGATGTATCAATGCAATTGCGTCTGAAAATGATTTTTGCGCAACAACCGTAAAATTTAGCGCAGCCCATACAAAGCACCGCCTGCTAAAAAATTTTTTGTAGATGATAAATGCCCCGCACTTCAACCAGAAAAACTTGGCTGTTTATAATATAAGGAAATCATACCCTGAAACTTTAACTTTACATGGCCAATTATCGGGTGAATATGAATCAGTCACCTGATCAGCACATGACGTGTCATACACGGATCAGCACATGACGTGTCCTACACCGATCAGCACATGACGTGTCCTACACCGATCAGCACATGAGGTATAATACACCGATCAGCACATGACGTGTAATACACGGATCAGCACATGACATGTCATACACGGATCAGCACATGACATGTCATACACTGATTAGCACATGACGTGTAATACACGGATCAGCACATGACGTATCCTACATCGATCAGCACATGACGTGTCCCGCACTGATCAGCACATGGCGTATGCCGCACTGATCAGCACATGACGTGTAATACACCGGTCAGCACATGACGTGTCATACACGGATCAGCACATGACGTGTAATACACCGGTCAGCACATGACGTGTAATACACCGATCAGCACATGACGTGTAATACACGGATCAGCACATGACGTGCAATACACGGATCAGCACATGACGTGTAATACACGGATCAGCACATGACGTATCCTAGACCGCTCAGCACATGACGTGTCCTACACTGATCAGCACATGACTTCATACACGGATCAGCACATGATGTGTAATACACCGGTCAGCACATGACGTATCCTACACCGATCAGCACATGATGTGTAATACACCGGTCAGCACATGACGTATCCTACACCGATCAGCACATGATGTGTAATACACCGGTCAGCACATGACGTATCCTACACGGATCAGCACATGATGTGTAATACACCGATTAGTACATGATGTGTCCTACATGGATCAGCACATGACGTGTAATACACGGATTAGCACATGACGTATAATACACGGATTAGCACATGACGTGTAATACACGGATTAGCACATGACGTGTAATACACCGATCAGCATATGATGTGACCTGGAAGTCCTGCAGAGATAGGAGACAGCGCACTTTTTAACAAAGTAGAGACAGTGTGAGAAAACCAGTGAAGTGATAACATTGTGACCTGGAGAGATATAGTCTATTTTAAGCCATTTTACACCCCTCGGGGTATACTCTGGCCTAGGCTATTTTATACAGCGGGGTATACTCTGGCCTAGGCTATTTTATACCCCGGGGTATACTCTGGCCTAAGCTATTTTATAACCCGGGGTATACTCTGGCCTAGGCTATTTTATACCCTGGGGTATACTCTGGCCTAAGCTATTTTATAACCCGGGGTATACTCTGGCCTAGGCTATTTTATACCCTGGGGTATACTCTGGCCTAGGCCATTTTATACCCCAGGGTATACTCTGGCCTTGGCTATTTTATACCCCGGGGTATATTCTGGCCTGGAGGGGTATAGTTTGTCCTAGGCTATTTTATACCCCGGGGTATACTCTGGCCTAGGCCATTTTATACCCCGGGGTAAATTCTTGCCTAGGCCATTTTATACCCGGGTATAATCTGGACGGGGTTAATCTGGCCTGCTACACCGGATTTCTGGTAAATTCAGCTTTGTTTTACAGCATGATAACGAAAAAAATGAATGCTAATAGCAAATTTACTTTATATCACATCTACTGTTGATTTAGATTTTGAAAGTTATAACGACAGGTACACTTTAAGTATTAACCCTATGAGGACCAAGCCCAAAATGACCCAGTGGACGGCATCAATTTTCATTTTTTTTCCTTCTCCCCTTCTAAGAGCTCTAGCACTTTCATTTTTCTATCTCCAGGGCCATGTTAGACCTTGTGTTTTTCAGGAATAGGTGCACTTTGTAGTGGCATCTTTCATTCTTCCATAACATGTTTAATAGAACCCCAAAAATATTTATGAAAATATAAATTAGTGAAATTGGAAAAAGAATGCAATATTGTAACTTTTGGGGGGTGGGGGGGGGGGTTCCTGTGTGTACGTAATGCACTATATGGTAAAAGTGGCAGGATAACATTATTCTAAATGTCAGTGTGAACATAACCATGTGTAGGTTAACACAGATTTTTTTATGTTTTATATATATATATATATATATATATATATATATATATATTGTAGGGATCTTCCCGGGGGATGGTGGGTTTGGACACAGTTCACAGCAGACTTGGACTTATAAAATAACAGCTTGGCGTTTATTTGCAGCATAAACAGTCCAGCAAAACATAAATACAGCAGCACCGTGCTTTTAAGAATAAAACAAACAAAAAGGTCTTGCCCGTCTGGGCTCTTACTAACAGGTTGGCTCACCTATCTAACCCTTATCACAGTGCGTCTTACACCTGGATACCGAAGGGTATACATCAGCTCCAGCAGAGGCTTTATTCCCAGGTTGCTCCCAAACAGCCACCCAGGCTGTTCACTCCTGGCTGAGAGCACTTCGCTCCACACTGTGAAACCTTTTGCCTTCTCAGGCTGATTGCTCACCTGATCGCAAAACCTGAACTGGATCGGGGGGAGGGAATGGCAGGTCCCACTACCAACCTACCCGCCATTCTAGTAAATCCAAGCCTGGAACAATGAATAACAACTCAGCAGCATAACACTGCTGAGTAACAGATCTCTCCTGGATTTACCATCTCACACTATGCAGTAACCTAGGTGAGATGTACACCCCCTCGAACACTTTTCCAGTGACATGTCTACAATATATATCTCATAAAAATGAAAGTCTGTCTGTCTGTCTGTCTGTCCCATATAGACTTCCAAACGCCTGAACCGTTTGATCCCAAATTTGGCACACAGATACATTGGGTGCCCGGGAAGGTTAGAGCGAAGGTCCCATCCCTGCCAGATACAGGAGAGGAGGGGGAGGGGAAAGACCGCCCCATAGAAATGAATGGGAAAATCTCCTTACCAGACCTGACCAATACTACCATACTGTGACTGGATAACACCGCCATACCAGACCTGACCAATACCGCCACACTGTGACTGGATAACACTGCCATACCAGACCTGACCAATACCGCCACACTGTGACTGGATAACACTGCCATACCAGACCTGACCAATACCACCATACTGTCACTGGATAACACTGCCATACCACACCTGACTAATACCGCCACACTGTGACTGGATAATACCGCCATAAAAGACCTGACCAATACTGCCATACTGTGACTGAATAACACTGACACACCAGACCTGACCAATACTACCATACCCCCCTTCGAAAAGACACTAGATTTTCTGGCAAGTCTGAACAGGAGGTGGAAGACTAGAAAAATAAAAAAAATAAAAAGTTGTTTCCTTCCCCCTGTCCCCTGGTGCTGCCCCCATGCAAGGTGCTGCCCTAGGCAGACCACAAGTGCCTAATGGTAAATACGACCCTGCATGTATATAGGACACTACAGGTATACAGGACCCCAAAACTATACACTACAGGTGAACGGGACCTCCACCAGCTATATACTACAGGTATACAGGACCCCAAACTATACACTACAGGTATACAGGACCTCCACCAACTATATACTACAGGTATACAGCACCCCCACCAACTCTATACTGCAGGTATACAGGACCCAAAACTATACACTACAGGTATACAGGAACTCCACCAACTATATACTACAGTTATACAGGACCCCAAAACTATACACTACAGGTATACAGGACCTCCACCAACTATATACTACAGGTATACAGCACATCCACCAACTCTATACTACAGGTATACAGGACCCTCAAACTATACAGTACAAGTATACAGGACCCCTGAACTATATACCACAGAACACTACAGGTATTTAGGACCCCAAAAGTATACACTACAGGTATACAGGACCCCAAAAGTATACACTACAGGCAGGGGCTGGCTGGCAAATTTTAGCCCGGGGGGCAAGCACACAGCACTGGCCCATAAGTAGCAGGCTGGCGGCCCATCCTTTAAGGACCACTCTGGCTTTACCTATAACATCTTCGTCATTTGTGACCAAATATCCTACTGTGCCCTGTGAAGGCATCAGAAGTCACTTTCCTGTATAAGTCTATGGGGCGGCTCAGCGATGACACGGAACGTACCCATAGACAGATGCTAGGAATGCTGGGTGACCTCTATCATACTGAGTATAAGATGCTGGAAAGCTGGGTGACCTCCATCATACTGAGTATAAGATGGTGGAAAAGCTGGGTGACCTCCATTATACTGACTACAAATACAAGATGCTGGGAAAGCTGGGGTTTCTGTATTTTTTTTTACAATAGTTTATATCACTTCTGTGGTCCTGTGGGTATAGGCATTCCTCTTTTTAGAACACCCCCCTCGTGTGTGCACCCCCCATTAGTAAAAATAATAATAAACAAAACAACAAACACACATACTTATATGTATCCTCTATGTACTCCTGTATATATGTATCCTCTATGTACTCCTGTATATGTCTCCTCCTGTATATATGTCCCCTCTATGTACTGCTGTGTATGTCTACTCCTGTATATATGTATCCTCTATGTACTGCTGTGTATGTCTACTCCTGTATATATGTATCCTCTATGTACTGCTGTGTATGTCTCCTCCTGTATATATGTATCCTCTATGTACTGCTGTATATATGTATCCTCTATGTACTGCTGTGTAGGTCTCCTCCTATGTGTGCGTGTATGTATATATATATATATATATATATATATATATTCACGAGGGAATATGCAATGCAGGAAAATTTGGATCAGTGTAAATATATATATATATATATATATATATATATATACACACAGGAGGAGACCTACACAGCAGTACATAGAGGATGCATATATACAGGAGTACATAGAGGAGACATATATACAGCAGTACATAAAGGAGACATATATACAGAAGTACATAGAGGAGACATATATACAGCAGTACAGAGGAGACATATATACAGCAGTACATAGAGGATGCATATATACAGGAGTACATAGAGGATGCATATATACAGGAGTACATAGAGGAGACATATATACAGCAGTACAGAGGAGACATATATACAGCAGTACATAGAGGATGCATATATATAGGAGTACATAGAGGATATATGATGTATCCTCTATGTACTCCTGTATATATGTATCATCTATATACTTCTGTATATATGTCTCCTCTATGTACTACTGTATATACTGTATGTATCATCTATATACTTCTGTATATATGTCTTCTCTATGTACTCCTGTATATATGCATACCCCCCAACTTTTGCTGGGGGGAAAAAAGGACATAGCCACGCCCATAACTGCGCTCTATGACCCCAAAGCCACATCATCTATTACCATTATATAAGTAACAAATATTATCACCACTCCTTCACCACATAGTTACTTATACCACCATACCACTGGTGCCTTCATCTAGGTAGGGTGTAGTAGTGGAGGTATAGTGAATAAGGGGTGTAGTAGTACAGGTAAAGATGAGGGGTGAGGTAGTACAGGTATAGATATGGGGGGTATTAGTAATACAGATGAGGGGATTAGTAGTAGTAGTACAGGTAAAGATGAGGGGTATGGTAGTACAGGTATAAATGAGGGGTGTAGTAGTAGTACAGATGAGGGGGATTAGTAGTAGTAGTACAGGTATAGATATGGGGTGTATTAGTAGTACAGATGAGGGGGATTAGTAGTAGTAGTACAGGTATAGATATGGGGTGTATTAGTAATACAGATGAGGGGATTAGTAGTAGTAGTACAGGTATAGATGAGGGGTGTAGTAGTACAGGTATAGATGGGGGTGTAGTAGTAGTACAGGTATAGATATGGGGTGTATTAGTAATACAGATGAGGGGATTAGTAGTAGTAGTAGTACAGGTATAGATGAGGGGTGTAGTAGTACAGGTATAGATGGGGGTGTAGTAGTAGTACAGGTATAGGTGAGGGGTGTAGTAGTAGTACAGGTATAGATGAGGGGTGTAGTAGTACAGGTATAGATGGGGGTGTAGTAGTAGTAGTAGTAGTAGTACAGGTATAGATGAGGGGTGTAGTAGTAGTAGTACAGGTATAGATGAGGGGTGTAGTAGTAGTACAGATATAGATAAGTGGTGTAGTAGTAGTACAGGTATAGATGGGGGTGTAGTAGTAGTAGTACAGGTACAGATGAGGGGTGTAGTAGTAGTACAGGTACAGATGAGGAGTGTAGTAGTAGTACAGGTATAGATGGGGGTGTAGTAGTAGTACAGGTACAGATGAGGGGTGTAGTAGTAGTACAGGTACAGATGAGGAGTGTAGTAGTAGTACAGGTATAGATGGGGGTGTAGTAGTAGTACAGGTATAGATGAGGGGTGTAGTAGTAGTACAGGTATAGATAAGTGGTGTAGTAGTAGTACAGGTATAGATGGGGGTGTAGTAGTAGTAGTAGTACAGGTATAGACGAGGAGTGTAGTAGTAGTACAGGTATAGATAAGTGGTGTAGTAGTAGTACAGGTATAGATGGGGGTGTAGTAGTAGTAGTAGTACAGGTATAGATAAGTGGTGTAGTAGTAGTACAGGTATAGATAAGTGGTGTAGTAGTAGTACAGGTATAGATGGGGGTGTAGTAGTAGTACAGGTATAGATGGGGGTGTAGTAGTAGTACAGGTATAGATGAGGGGTGTAGTAGTAGTACAGGTATAGATGAGGGGTGTAGTAGTAGTACAGGTATAGATGAGGGGTGTAGTAGTAGTAGTACAGGTATAGATGAGGGGTGTAGTAGTACAGGTATAAATGAGGGGTGTATTAGTAGTACAGATGAGGGGGATTAGTAGTACAGGTACAGATGTGGGCTGTAGTAGTACAGGTAAAGATGAGGGGTGTAGTAGTAATACGGGTATAGCTGAGGGGTCACTGGGGGAAACTGGGGGAGCTGGGGGTGACTGGGAGAGCTGGGGGTGTATGGGAGAGCTGGGGGTGTATGGGGCAAACTGGGGGAGCTGGGGGTGACTGGGAGAGCTGGGGTGTATGGGGCAAACTGGGGGAGCTGGGGGTGACTGGGAGAGCTGGGGGTGTATGGGGCAAACTGGGGGAGCTGGGGGTGACTGGGAGAGCTGAGGGTGTATGGGGCAAACTGGGGGAGCTGGGGGTGACTGGGAGAGCTGGGGCTGTATGGGGCAAACTGGGGGAGCTGGGGGTGACTGGGAGAGCTGGGGGTGTATGGGGCAAACTGGGGGAGCTGGGGGTGACTGGGAGAGCTGGGGTGTATGGGGCAAACTGGGGGAGCTGGGGGTGACTGGGAGAGCTGGGGGTGTATGGGGCAAACTGGGGGTGACTGAAGGGGGACTGGGGACAGTTGGAGTTGACTGAAGGGGGACTGGGGCAGACTGGGGGTGACTGAGGGGGACTGGGGCAGACTGGGGATGACGGAGGGGAAATGGGAAAGACTGGGGGTGACTGAGGGGGACTGGGGCAGACTGGGGGTGATTGAGGGGCACTGAGGCAGACTGGGGGTGACTCTAGGGGGACTGGGGCAGCTGGGGGTGATTGGGGCAGGATTGCACATAGCCCTCCTCCTCTTCCTCTCACCCTGGCACACAAGTTCTCCTCCCCGCCACACATGCAGGTCCCCAGTCTTTGAAGGAGGCCGCAGGGACTGTAGTGATGATATCACCACTACAGTCCCTGCGGCCTGCTCCAGAGACCGGGGACCTGCACGTGTGGCCGGGAGGGGAGCAGGACGTGATATTTATAGCTCAGGCAGGTCAGTCGCAGCTCTATTAGGCGGACTGCCTGACCGCCCTGCACCTCACCTCCAGCCCGACACTCCACGCACCGCCATAAGCCCGCCATGCACCTCACCTCTGCGCCGCCCGCTTGACCTGCACCTCTTGCCCGGCCGCCAACCCGACAATCCATGCTGCTCCGCCTGCAATGATTTTTTGTGAAAATTTAATTTAAGATTTTCACAAAAAATCTAATCGATTCTAACCTTCTGGGCGAATTAATTTGATTACTCACCCAGCCCTAACTCCTCTGTATGTCTCCTCTTGTATATATGTATCCTCCATGTACCCCTGTATATATGTCTCCTCCTGTATATATGTATCCTCTATATACTCCTCTGTATGTATCCTCCTGTATATATGTATCCTCTATATACTCCTCTGTATGTCTCCTCCTGTATATATGTATCCTCCTGTGTATATGTATCCTCCATGTACCCCTGTATATATGTCTCCTCCTGTATATATGTATCCTCCTGTATATATGTATCCTCTATATACTCCTCTGTATGTCTCCTCCTGTATATATGTATCCTCCTGTATATATGTATCCTCCATGTACCCCTATATATATGTCTCCTCCTGTATATATGTCTCCTCCTGTATATATGTATCCTCTATATACTCCTCTGTATGTCTCCTCCTGTATATATGTATCCTCCTGTGTATATGTATCCTCCATGTACCCCTGTATATATGTCTCCTCCTGTATATATGTATCCTCCTGTATATATGTATCCTCTATATACTCCTCTGTATGTCTCCTCCTGTATATATGTATCCTCCTGTATATATGTATCCTCCATGTACCCCTATATATATGTCTCCTCCTGTATATATGTCTCCTCCTGTATATATGTATCCTCTATATACTCCTCTGTATGTCTCCTCCTGTATATATGTATCCTTCTGTGTAGGTCTCCTGTATATATGTATCCTCTATATACTCCTGTATATATGTCTCCTCCTGTATATATGTATCCTCCTGTATATATGTATCCTCTATATACTCCTCTGTATGTCTCCTCCTGTATATATGTATCCTCCTGTGTAGGTCTCCTGTATATATGTATCCTCCTGTGTAGGTCTCCTGTATATATGTATCCTATATGTCAGGGATAGGGAACCTTGGCTCTTCAGCTGTTGCAAAACTACAACTCCCATCATGCATGGACAGCCTATGGCTGCCCAGGTATGATGGGAGTTGTAGTTTTGCAACATCTGGAGAGCCTTGGTTCCCTCCCCCTGCCCTATGTCCTGCTGTGTAGATGTCCTGCTGTGTAGGTACCTGGCTTTCTGCAGACACCATCTTCTCTGTCTTCAGGCTCTTCTAGCCCAGTTGCAGAAGAACCAGCTGGGAGGAGAGAGCGCCCTCTGGAGGCCGGAGGAAGATACTGCGTACAGCAGTTTGCTTTTTACCATAAGCCTCATAGGCTTATAGAAAGCATAATGGCCATAAAGGAGGCGGGGCTTAACATCATGGGGGGCGGGGCTTCAGCGGCCGCTTCCATCACAGTCCGGATCCACAGCAAGCCACAGGTAAATAAAACTGAAGAGGGCGGGGCTGTAAGCAGGGGAGGCACTGAGGACTCCAGCCAGCTGTCAGCAGCCATGCGGCCCTGACAACTGGGGGAAGAGCGGCCCGGGGGGCATATGCCCCCCTGCCCCCCGGCCCAGCCCGCCCCTGACTACAGGTATAAAGGACCTCCATCAACTATATACTACAGGTATACAGGGCCCCAAACTATACACTACAGGTATACAGGACCCTAAAACTATACACTACAGGTATACAGGACCTCCACCAACTATATACTACAGGTACAGTATACAGGACCCCAAACTCTACACTACAGGTATACGGGACCCCAAAACTATACACTATAAGTATACAGGACATTCACTAACTATACACTACAGGTATACAGGGCCCCAAAACTATACACTACAGGTATACAAGACCTCCACCAACTATATACTACAGGTATACAGCACCTCCACCAACTTTATACTACAGGTATACAGGACCCCCAAACTTTACACTACAGGTATACAAGACCTCTACCAACTATAAACTACAGGTACACAGGACCCCCAAACTATACACTACAGGTATACAGGACCCCTGAACTATGTACTACAGGTATACAAGACCTCCACCAACTATACACTACAGGTATCCAGGACCCTTAAACTATAAATTACAGGTATAGAAGACCTCCATCAACTATACATTACAGGTATTCAGCACCTTCACCAACTATATATTACAGGTATACAGGACCCCCAGTACAGGTATACAGGACCTCTACCAGCTATACACTGCAGGTATACAGAACTTCCCAAACTATACTGTACAGATATACAGCCCCCCCAATTATACACTACTGGTATACAGGACCTCCCTCAACTATACACTACAGGTATACAGCCCCCACCCCAACTACACACGACAGGTATACAGGACCCCCTCAACTATACACTACAGGTATACAGCCCCCCCAACTATACACTACAGGTATACAGGACGGATATTTGACGTTTTTAGTTTATTTCTAATGTGCATAAGCTACAATTTACATAAACAGTCCAAAACTGTCGGGTATATAGGGACATATAGGGCTACTGGCGATTTCCCCTTAAACAAAAAAAACAAGGACATAGATTGGCCTCCTGGGCACCTTAGAATAAATCTAATTAACACACTGACACTTTATACCCGGGCAGCGCCGGGTACATTTTCTAGTATATATGTATATATATATATATATATATATATATATATACACACTGTATATATATATATATATATATATATATATATATATATATATATTGTAGACATGTCACTGGAGATGTGTTCGAGGGGGTGTACATCTCACCTAGGCTGATGCATAGTGTGAGATGGTAAGTCCAGGAGGGATCTCTTGCTCAGCAGTGTTATGCTGCTGAGTTATTATTTATCTTTACCGGGCCTGGATTTACATGGAATGGCAGGTAGGTTTTGGTAGTGGGATCTGCCATTCCCTCCCCCTCGATCCAGTATGGGTTTTGGGATCAGGTGAGCTCTGATCCCAATCAGCCTGAGAAGGCAAAAGGTGTGCTCAGTGTGCAGGGGAGAGCTCTCAGCCAGGAGTGAACAGCCTGCATGCTGTGTTTGTTGGGAGCTGGGAATACAATCCTTTTTTTTTGCAATTAATTATTAATAAAATGGTTCTATTGTGACTCTTATAACAGTTTAAAATTTTCACCTATGGCGCTGTATGGAGTGTCAGTTTTTGTGCCATGATCTCTAGTTTTTATTAATACCATATTTGTGTAGCTCGGACGTTTTGATCACTTCTTTTTTTTTTTTATAGATATATAATGTACCAAACAATCAGCAATTCTGGTGCTTTTTTCTCTCTCTTCCTTTATGCAGTTCACCTTACACGATGACGATTGCTATGTTTTAATAGATCGGACAATTACGCTTGCTACGGTATATAATATGTTTATTTATTTAATTGTTTTTATATGTTGTATTTATATAATGGGATGGAGAGGGGGAGGGGCTTTGGGTAGTTTTAAAAACATTTTTCCTTTTTTTTTCTTCACATTTCAAGTCCCCTTTCGGGACTTTTACATGCAATCGTTTAGGACATAGCATGGATCAGTGTTATTGGCGCTCTGTTCATTGAGCCTACCTGTGACAGACTCAATCAGCAGAGCGCCAATCGGGCCGCACAGAGGAAGGTAAGAGACCTCCGGCGGTCAGGGGTCCCGATCGGTAAGTGAAAGGAGCTGCTCCTGTCACTTACACTTAAGGGGTTAATGACAGGCTGCAGCGCGATCGGTGCAGCCTGTCATGAACGGTGAGGGCCCGGCTGCTGACTGCAGCCAGCCCCCACCTTCTATGAAGCGATTTCCGCTCTGGAGCGCTCTTCATAGCTCCTTAGAGACCCATGACGTACAGTTACGTCCATGGTCGTTTGGTGACAGACATCCATGATGTAACTGTACATCCAGGGTCGTCTAGGGATTAATTACTATTGGTCTTCATAGACTATTAGAATCTGTTGTCTGCAAATATGTGGACTGGACACAACAAGATTCCTACAACTGGGAGACAGGAAAGCGTTGGACAATAAGAGGAATCTAGGAACCTCCCTAGTTGTTCCTCCAAACCGCAGGTAAAAGCAGAAAACTACAACCAGAAATAGGAGGGCACACTAAGGTCCACATTGAATTTACTAGCGAGGCTCTGGAATTAGTTCTCAAAAATACTTATTTCACATTTGGAGAAAATTGGTACTGCCAGACAACTGGGAGAACTGTCATGCACTTTTGTAAATCTTCATCTAGCTGTGTTTAACCCCTTCCCTCCTCAGGACGTACCGGCATGTCCTGCGGCGGGTGGGGAGGTTAAGAAAGGGGCCATGCCGTGACCCCGCCCTGAACAGTCGCAAACCTCGCTGCTTTCTGCAACCCAAAACTGAGCCTATTAGCGAGTGTGGACGATCACCGCACCCGCTAATTAGAACAGTTAAATGCAGCTGTCAAATGTGACAGCTGCATTTAAAAGTCCTTTGCAGCTCCTCTCCCTGGTGTCTAGTGGCGGATCTTCCCCTGCACTGCGATTTTAAAAATAAAAATAAACAAACATACATATTTGGTATCGCCGCATGTATAATTCCCCTAACTATTAAATTATCAGATTTCTGATCTCCCATGGTAAACAGCGTAAGCGCAAAATTGCATCAAATAAAAATAAAAAATTCTTATAAAAAGCGATCAAAAAGTCACATATATGCAAGTTAGGTAACAATAGAAAGTACACATCATGGCGCAACAAATAACACCTCACACAGCCCCTTAGACCAAAGGATAAAAGCGTTATAAGGATGAGAATAGAGCAATTTTAAGGAACATTTAGTTTTTATAAAAGACTTTACGTTTTTTAGATTTTTCAAATAAGATAAAAGTTATTAAGTTGCCTATTGTTTAATACAACGAATCCCCTAACAAATAAATTATCCCAACACAAAAAAGATACATAAAACAAAAGAAAATGCATGTTTTGGAAAATCAATATATAGAATACTTTTATTGGTACATAAAAAATAAAAGACCCAAACATTCGGGTCAAAGTATAACATGAAAGAAATACAGACAAATGGAATACAGACACAACACAGAGTCCCCACAAACAACAAAAGAAAGGACCCCAGTTGCCTATCATTGTAATCATATCGACTTAAGGAACATAGATAACATGTAATTTTTACCAATGGGCAATAAGGTCTCATGTGAGTCGTTAGGTGAAAAATGCAAGTGCTATGGCCCTTTAACCCAGTACGCCCTGGAAGTCTGTGCCCAAACGACCCTGGGGGTACCGGTATGTCCTGAGCTATGAAACGCGCTCCGGAGCAAAGCACGCTTCATAGCAGGTGGGGGCGGCTGCAGTGAGCCTCACCGTTAATGACAGGCTGCAGCGATCATGCGGTCCACTGGGTCATTTTGGGCCTGGTCTTCAAAGGGTTAAACATGAGGAGGAAAAAACGAACACCCAAAAATTAGCCCAGGAGGGAAGGGGTTATAGAAACATTTGTATACAATATGAAAAAATAATCTTACAAAAAAAAATCTTTACACCTGTTATGTGGATGACATGTTCCTAGCATGGGAAGGCAACGAAGAAGAATCTAAGGCATTTGTCAGTAACTTAACATTCAAAATGACTACACCATGTTTCTCACTAGTAAGTTTAGTGTTAGTGAACTATAATTTCTGGATGTTATTGTAAAAAAAAACCCAGAGGGTGTCAGAGAACCCAATGCAACTATTTACACGTTTCATGTTAAGCCCTTCAGGACAGGATTGTTTCCTGACAATGAATTTTTGCATGCTGTCAAGGCAAGAGGAGGCAGGAAAAGCCCACAAACAGTTGTAAAGCCTTTGAAAAGCCACTAAACTCCCAAACTATCAGTAATCTATTGCTATTTATGAACAAATAAATTAATTCTGGGTGGTAAGTGATCAATTTTTCCCTTTTTTTGTCAGACTTTTGCTGAATCTGTGGGATTCTACCTACCGGAGGTGGGGGATTGGGGGGCATTTATAATGGTGGATTGCCTACAGACAAAGCCTACATAGGGGGTACTACCTACTGGGGGGATAACTACTGGGGGAGGTTACCTATAGGGAAGTCTATATAGGGCATACTACCTACTGGGGTATTTAACTACTAAGAGCTACATGGGGTGTAGCTAATTTAAAGGGCGTATTCATACAGGGGGTGCCTGTATGGGGCCTAAGGTTAATGCTAGATGAGGGCACAGAGGGGCCAAGCTACTTTATGTGAGTGGTCCTAATACTACATGGGGGCACAGAGGAAACCTATTTACTATATGTTGGTATATCTATCTACTATATGAGGAGACATAGGAGCCTAACTACTATATAGAGACACACAATGGTCTTCATACTATGTGCTGAGACAAGTAATCTAAAATGTTTCTCTGGCAGATTTTGCAGAGAAGGCCCCACACTGCCACCTGATACTAGGGTCTATAATAAGATGAGGGTCTTATTCCAGGGTCTATAATATGCTGGGGACCTGATACTAGGATCTGATTATGGGGTCTGTATTATGCAGAGAGCCTTATACTGGATTCTTATTATGGGGTCCGTATTATGCAGGCTGCCACAATACTGAGGACTGATGATAGGGTCTGTAATATGCTGGAGGCCTGACTTTAATTGTAGGTCTGTAATATGCTGGGGGTGTGATGCTAGATTTTACCCCTGCATCCAACTTCTCCAGCTGCTGGGAGTCAAATGCTAAGTGCACAGGTTTGAACGAACGTTGCCGAATATGAACTTTAAGCAAGTTTGCTCATCACTACTCGGCACCACTTATTGAACAGCACAATTTGTCTAATTCCAATGTAGCAAAATCTATGTGTTTTAGCACTCTAACTGGATTGAGTGCCTAATGTGTTAAAGGAAGTATTCTGTACTGGCCTAGCTAACTTCATGTGATAATGACATCATCAGATCGCTTTTGACAGCTCACAGATTGTCTCCTTGCCACCCCAGCCTAAAGACTAAAATTTAGATAATACAACTCAATTATGAGTAAATGTAAAATACTTTTTTTCGACATGGCAGTATTTCTCTTGAATAAGAAAATGCATCAAAACTGGCTTCGTGGAAGCTGTAGGCAGCATTAGAGAATCACTTAAAGGGGCAAATACGAACCAAAACAGCTGAAATCGTAATGTCTGCCACATCAACTTAAAAAGGAAAGCACGCACAAGTCATACACATGAACCTCTACAATGTTCTGTAATAATAGCCTATGTTGCACCATATAAGCGATAAAGTACTTTAGAGTATGTACAAATGTACAGAGGGTCTCCTGTCTGTAATAATTACCTTCTGCCCGTTTTCTCATTTCCAGGGTCTCTTTTATGTAAAATTGCTTTGGATTTGGCAATTTGTGGATCTAAACGTTCAATCCTCATTCCTGCTGCTATCACTCTGAGAAAAAAATGTGAGTGAGTTAAACAGATATATGTTTATTTATAGCACTCTGTATGACTCCTTACCAACTTGTTCAACCCAACTCATAACACTTTTTGAGATTGACTAATGAGATCAACTTTAGAAAAAAACAAATAAAGAGGCCCCACCCTACAACTACCTACATTTCTTGCACACATATGTGTTTTTTTTTATATATGTGTGGTTAATAATGGTATTTGATAATGACATTGATAGTCTCCTCCCCAGGTTTGGCAGCTTTAAAGGGGGACTCCAGTAAAAACAAAATTTATAAGATCAACTGATGTCAGAAAGTGCCAGAGATTTGTATTTACTTAAAAAAAAAAAAAAATCTCCAATCTTCCAAAACTTATCAGCTGTTGTATGTCCTGCAGGAAGTGGTGTGTTCTCTCCAGTCTGGAGAGCAGGAGAGCTTTTATATCCGGATTTGCTACTGCTATAGGCAGTTCATGTTGGGAGTTGCAGTTTTTCTTGTCATAAAGAAATGTGTTGCATTAAAGTCGATGCAAACAATGACCATGGTTCACACACTGTATTGAATAACGGCTGTTGCTTGCTACGGTCATAGAAATAATTGATAATCAATTATTTCTGGCCATAGTACCTTGATATTTTAATGCAATGGCCTTTGTTTGATATTTGCTACAATGGATGTTGTTTTGGGGTGCTTTTTGAGTTTTTCATTCCTTGTGTGAGTATAGCCTTAAAAGGAGCAGAAGAAGACCGGGAGCGTGACGAGTTAATGTATTTAGTGTAGGGATGCACGGTTGGTGATTTTGGTGTCGAACCTTTAATCAGCCATATTAAACAGTTTTTTTTCAATCGGGGTCTGGGTGTTGACACCCCCAACCAATTGGTAAAACGAGCCAGAAGAAGCTGAAAACAACAACTTAGCATGGCAATGCTGGGGTTCTGAACATCCAGATGCCGACCAATCAAATAATTTTAAAAGTCTTACAGACAACACTAAGATCCCCACCAATCTCCAGCTTAAAACCCCTTCCCCACTAACTTATTAAAAGTGACAGTGTCTATTATAAGTCTATGCAATAAGTCTCCTGCAAAGAGTTAGAGACAGCACTGAACCCTTCTCTCAGCTATACCTAGAGATTTGTGAGGGTCTCAGCACTTAATAATAAAATGCAAATAAAAGTGAGACTTTGAAAATGTATTTAAATACAATGTAAACAATTTCCTTATAATAAAAATTCAAATTACCCCCCTTACCAAATATTTTTTTACATTCTTTCAATAGATTGCTTTATTGCTTGCTGTGATGAGACTGCCACATTCTGCTATGGTGTTATTGTTTTTCCTTTGTTGTTTCTTAATAGGTTTATTCAGAATCACTTACCTGTTGTAAAGCTCATCATCTTCTCCTCCCCATCCCCAAAACCGATTTGAAAATCCATTTATTTTTATAAACTGTTCTTTTGTAAAAGCCACTATACCACCAAATATGGTTTCATAAGGTAATCTGGGAAAAAAATAGGATTGTGTAAGTTATACTGTGTAGCTATAGAGGACATAAAGGCAGTAGTCATGGCTAGGCTTCAGCTACATAACTGGATACCAGTATAATAAATAGCTTATGATAGCTGGGTTGTCCTATTTAGCACTGAAACCCAGGAATTTAAAGTTATGGCGCTAAAAATAAGAAAAGGTTAGGGCACTGTTACATTGAGCGATTCAATGCTGAACAGGCCAATATATCCCTGTATAACATGTCCAGCAATTAACCCACGGAAATTCGCCAACTAATTAGTTTGTTTACTTCAAAAATTCACTAGCCGTCCCCATGTAATATTAGGATGTGCAATAATAACTTAAAGCATATGTACCATCATGTACATGGCGTCGGCATGGGGAAGCTGCTGCCGCCGCCATTGTTTTGCACCGTGGCCCGGTTCCTCACACGTTGCCAGTCTATTACTGAGCACCGGTCCGGGCTGAGGCAAACCCCCGTCCGGGCTGTGAGCCGCGTCACAGAGGGAAGGGTTTTGTTACTGTCAGGATCAGCCCACTGTGTCACGTGCCCGTCTATCCCTTGTCTAAGCGTATCCTCCGTTCTTCACAAGATACTCCTGAAGGATATGCCAGGTCGCTACCTCTTGAGATAAACAAGGCACGTAACAGCTAGTCCGGGAAGACCAGATGGCAAGGGTGAGACGACCTGTGTTGCCAACTGACAGTAAAGACAATAATGCACACAGAACACCGGATGAAAGTGATGGACACAGGTGACAGATGCTGAGGACGAAGACACAGGTGCAGTTCACACGGTGCAGTTCACACAAGGCGGATAACCAGATGCAGGAGTGGTAGTTGGAGCAGACACGGCTTGGGTTAAGTTCACACAGGATGCAGGTGCGGGATGAAACTGGGAGTGCAGGAATAAACAACAGGAACTCCAAGGAACGAGGACACCTTAGTGATAACAGGACAGGCAGTGGCGTAGCGACCGCGGTCGCAGGGGTCGCCGCCGCGTCCGGGCCGCTACCAAGGGGGGGCCCGCGATGCCCCCCCTTACCACTGCACTGCCCGCCTCCCACTCCCTCTTGTGACCGCAAGCAATGTTTTGCTTGCGATCACAAGAGGCAGGGGCCCCCGGCTGTCTTGCGGCCCCCAGGGAGCTCTGTGTGCGGCGGGGGGGGAAGTACTTCCAGCGCAGGGAGCATCGCCTTAAGAAAAAAAAACAGGTCCCGTGAAGCTCCGCCCCCTCCGCGCTAAGCCCCGCCTCCCGCCGGGAGAAGACCGCCAGCGCGTGTGACCTGGGGGCTACAGAAATCATGCAGGTGAGTATAGATTTTTTTGTTTTTAAGGGGATGATGGGGGTGTAGTGGTATGATGATGGAAGAAGAGGATGATGGGGTGTAGTGGTATGAAGATGATGGAACAAGAGGATGATGATGGGGTGTAGTGGTATGATGATGGAACAAGAGAATGATGAGGGGTGTAGTGGTATGATGATGATGATGATGATGATGATGGAACAAGAGGATGATGATGGGGTGTAGTGGTATGATGATGGAACAAGAGAATGATGAGGGGTGTAGTGGTATGATGATGATGATGATGAAGGAACAAGAGGATGATGAGGGGTGTAGTGGTATGATGATGGAACAAGAGGATGATGGGGGTGTAGTGGTATGATGATGGAACAAGAGGATGATGAGGGGTGTAGTGGTATGATGATGGAACAAGAGGATGATGAAGGGTGTAGTGGTATGATGATGGAACAAGAGGATGATGAGGGGTGTAGTGGTATGATGATGATGAAACAAGAGGATGATGAGGGGTGTAGTGGTATGATGATGATGGAACAAGAGGATGGTGAGGGGTGTAGTGGTATGATGATGATGGAACAAGAGGATGATGGGAATGTAGTGGTATGATGATGATGGAACAAGAGGAGGATGAGGGGTGTAGTGGTATGATGATGATGGAACAAGAGGATGATGGGGGTGTAGTGGTATGATGATGATGGAACAAGAGGAGGATGAGGGGTGTAGTGGTATGATGATGATGGAACAAGAGGAGGATTAGGGGTGTAGTGGTATGATGATGGAACAAGAGGATGATGGTGGTGTAGTGGTATGATGATGATGGAACAAGAGGATGATGAGGGGTGTAGTGGTATGATGATGGAACAAGAGGATGATGAGGGGTGTAGTGGTATGATGATGATGGAACGAGGATGATGGGGATGTAGTGGTATGATGATGGAACAAGAGGATGATGAGGGGTGTAGTGGTATGATGATGATGGAACGAGGATGATGGGGATGTAGTGGTATGATGATGGAACAAGAGGATGATGAGGGGTGTAGTGGTATGATGATGATGGAACAAGAGGATGATGGGAATGTAGTGGTATGATGATGATGGAACAAGAGAAGGATGAGGGGTGTAGTGGTATGATGATGGAACAAGAGGATGATGGGGGTGTAGTGGTATGATGATGGAACAAGAGGATGATGGGGGTGTAGTGGTATGATGATGATGATGGAACAAGAGGATGATGAGGGGTGTAGTGGTATGATGATGGAACAAGAAGATGATGAGGATGTAGTGGTATGATGATGATGATGATGGAACAAGAGGATGATGGGGGGTGTAGTGGCATGATGATGGAACAAGAGGATGATGAGGGGTGTAGTGGTATGATGATGAAGGAACAAGAGGATGATGAGGATGTAGTGGTATGATGATGATGGAACAAGAGGATGATGGGGGTGTAGTGGTATGATGATGAAGGAACAAGAGGATTATGAAGGAACAAGAGGATGATGAGGGGTGTAGTGGTATGATGATGGAACAAGAAGATGATGAGGATGTAGTGGTATGATGATGATGATGGAACAAGAGGATGATGGGGGGTGTAGTGGTATGATGATGAAACAAGAGGATGATGAGGGGTGTAGTGGTATGATGATGAAGGAACAAGAGGATGATGAGGATGTAGTGGTATGATGATGATGGAATAAGAGGATGATGAGGGGTGTAGTGGTATGATGATGAAGGAACAAGAGGATGATGAGGATGTAGTGGTATGATGATGATGAAACAAGAGGATGATGAGGATGTAGTGGTATGATGATGATGAAACAAGAGGATGATGAGGATGTAGTGGTATGATGATGATGGAACAAGAGGATGATGAGGGGTGAAGTTGTATGATGATGAAAGGGCAGGAGGATGAAGGGGTAGTAGTATTATGGTGGAGGTGGTTGTAGTATGATGATGATGGAGGGGCAGGAGGATGAAAGGGGTAGTAGTATGATGATGGAGGGGCAGGAGGAGGGGACAACATGGGGGGCATCTGTAAGGGGGATAAAATGGGGGGCATCTATATGGTTGATAACATGGGGGCAATCTATATGGGGGATAACATGGGGGGCATCTATAATAGGGACAACACAGGGGGCCATCTATAAGGGGGAAACATTGGGGGGCCATCTATAAGGTGGACTACACAGGGGGTGTATACAATAGGGGGATATGTACTATAAGGGAGTCACATAGAGTCAGGCTACCCACTAAATGAGGGTGTAAAGGGGCCAATACAGATGTGCAGTTTGTATAGAGATGAGGATGGTGTCAGTGTGAGGAGCCTAATATGTTTGTCTGGCAGATTCTGTGGATTCGTGGCTCCAAAAAGTTCTCATAATGGCCCTGGGCAGATGGAGAAGATGAAAAGGGAAGAACTCCGATCAGAGAAGACGTCCCCTGTGAGTCACCTGATATATTTGCACTGTAATGTATATGGTGTATAGAGCCTGTGTAGAGCTGGGGCCACCTCTATATGACTGGATGAGGTGATATTGTCATGGCCGCGGCGGCGTCCCGTGCTCCGGGACGCCGCCGCAACCGCCATCCAGCTCAGGCAGCTGCCGGGGTCCTGGTGCAGGGACCCGGCGCTGCGGTCTGTTCGGCCCCGGGGGGCGCCTCACCTCGTCCCGCTCCTCCTTCCGTCTGTGCCGGCCGGCGCGCGCGTCCCCGCCTCCTAGGGCGCGCGCGCGCCGGCTGTCTCAGATTTAAAGGGCCAGTCCGCCCCTAATTGGTAGTTGCACCCAATCACTCCCTATAAATCCCAGCATGCCCTGTCCCCTGTGTTGGAGCCTCTACATGCTTCCCATAGCGTTTGGCCCAGCTCCCTGTTGTTCCTGATACCTGTCCGCTACCTAGTCCCTAGTCCTTGTTCCTGACTCCTGTCCGCTACCCAGTCCCTACTCCTAGTCCCTGGTTCCTGCTTCCCGTCTCTCTGCTGTTCCTGTGTTCAGCCTGTCACCTGCGGTACGCTTACACGCCACTGTCAGTACCTGCTCCTGTCACGCCTCGCCTGCCGTCACCAGCAAGCAAGCCAGGGGTAGCGACCTGGGGGTCGTCTGCCGCAGCAAGTCCATCCCGCTTTGCGGCGGGCTCTGGTGAAAACCAGCGGCCCCTTAGACTCCGCTCCCTGGTGAGGTTTGTGCCATCGCTGGTGCCGGTCCAGTGGATCCACTACTCCAGGCGTTACAGTAGGCTCCAACCATGGATCCCGGCGAGGTGCCTGATCTCCGTGACGTCGCCAGAGTGGTCGCTCAACAGGCTCAACAGATCCAGCAGCAGTCGCAGCAAATACAGCAATTGACTGCCGCCCTACAGCAGCATACTACAGGCCAGCGCCCACCACCACCTGCAACCACCTCGGGACTTCGATTGGCCCTCCCGAATAAATATGGAGGTGATCCCAAGTTGTGCAGGGGATTCCTGACTCAATGCACAATGCATATTGAACTGTTAAGTAGTCAGTTTCCCACCGAGCGCTCTAAAGTGGCCTTTATCATCAGCCTATTGGAGGGTAGAGCTCTGGCCTGGGCCACGCCACTGTGGGACCGTGATGATCCTGTTGCTGCCAATCTCCGGGCCTTCCTGGCCGAGTTTCGCTCCGTCTTTGAGGAACCTGCCCGTGCCACCTCAGCCGAGACTGCTCTTCTCAACCTCTCTCAAGGGAGCTCCTCTGTCGGTGACTACGCCATCCAGTTCCGCACCCTGGCAGCTGAAATGGACTGGAACGAGGCCGCCCTAATAGCCACCTTCAAGAAGGGTCTATCCAGCCGAGTGAAAGACGTACTCTCCGCCCGCGATCTTCCTCCTTCTCTAAACGATCTTATCTTACTGGCTACCAGAGTCGACAACCGGTTTTCCGAGAGAGAGGAGGAGGTCCGGCAGGAACGACGACTGAGCCTGCCCCGTCGCCTTCCTCGGCTGGCACCGGTGTTCCAGAGTCCCGTTGCTCCCATACTCCAGTCGCCTCCAGAAGTCCCTATGCAGGTGGAACGAGCTCGCCTGACGACTGATGAGAGAGCCCGCCGCATGGAGCTGAATCTCTGTCTCTATTGCGGTGGTGCAGATCACTACCGGCAGAGATGTCCCCAACGTCCTCAGCGTCCGGGAAACGCTCGCACCTAGGTCCGGTGGGAGAGGCCTCCCTAGGTGTGAATGCCACCTCTCCAAGGTTGACTATACCCGTCTCCATCCAGACACCTTCAGGGCAAGTTTTCCAGACTTCTGCCCTCATCGACTCTGGCTCTGCTGGCAGTTTCATCTCTGCTTCTTTGGTCCAAAGATGGCGGCTACCCGTGATCCAGCTAGCCCAACCCCGGTCTATCTCTTCGGTTACGGGGGAGATTCTTACCGAAACTGTGCACTGCCAGACGGCACCCCTAGCCCTCCGGGTGGGCGCCTTACATCAGGAGAGGATCTCCTTCTATGTCTTGAGCCATTCCTCCTCTAACATCCTGCTGGGCCTTCCTTGGCTGCAATTTCATACCCCTAAGCTGGACTGGAGAACTGGGGAGGTTCTCAGCTGGGGCCAGGACTGTCATAACCGTTGTCTGAGATCTCCTCAACCCAAGTGCTCTACGAGGTCTCCTGTTTATGTCAAGCCTCTAGCCGGTCTACCAGAGGACTACCAAGATTTCGGTGATGTTTTCTCAGCCAAGGAGGCGGACTCTCTACCACCTCATCGGGCCTATGATTGCCCTATAGACCTTCTTCCCGGGGCATCTCCTCCACGTGGTCGGGTATACCCTCTCTCTGTGCCCGAGACTGAAGCCATGTCCTCCTACATCCGGGAGAACTTACAAAAGGGCTTCATTCGTAAATCCACGTCTCCCGCTGGCGCAGGATTCTTCTTTGTCCAGAAGAAGGACGGTTCCCTTCGCCCATGCATAGACTACCGGGGCTTGAATAAGGTGACTGTTAAGAACCGCTATCCTCTTCCACTTATTTCTGAACTATTCGACCGTCTTCGTGGAGCTAGGATCTTCTCCAAGCTGGATCTCAGGGGAGCGTATAACTTGATCCGTATTCGTAAAGGAGACGAATGGAAGACCGCTTTCAACACCAGAGATGGGCACTACGAATACCTGGTCATGCCATTCGGCCTATGTAATGCCCCAGCGGTCTTCCAGGAATTCGTGAACGACATCTTCCGAGACCTCCTCTATGTCTGCGTCATTGTCTATTTGGACGACATTTTGGTCTTCTCCCCGGATCAGCAGACTCATGTGGCACAAGTGCGTCAGGTCCTCCGAAGACTACGGGCCAACCATTTATACGCCAAGCTTGAGAAGTGTGTTTTCCATCAGCGCAGTCTTCCATTTCTTGGCTATATCGTCTCCGACCAGGGTCTACAAATGGATCCGGCCAAGCTCTCAGCTGTCCTCCAATGGCCACGCCCTGTGGGACTTAGAGCAATCCAGCGTTTCCTTGGATTCGCCAACTATTATCGGCAATTCATCCCTCACTTTTCTACCCTGGTCGCACCCATCGTGGCTCTCACTAAAAAGAAGGCGGACCCCAGACGTTGGCCTCCAGAGGCCGAACAAGCCTTCAATAGCCTCAAGTCTGCCTTTGCCTCTGCTCCTGCCCTAGTCCGCCCGGATGTCTCCAGGCCGTTTTCTCTCGAGGTCGATGCTTCTTCTGTGGGCGCAGGAGCCGTTCTCTCGCAAAGGGACACAGCAGGCAAGACCAGAACCTGCGGGTTCTTTTCTAGGACTTTCTCCCCTGCCGAGAGGAACTATACTATTGGGGACCGTGAACTCCTGGCCATTAAGTTGGCACTGGAGGAGTGGCGTCATCTACTAGAGGGGGCTAAACACCCCGTTAACATCTACACGGACCACAAGAACCTCCTCTACCTCCAGTCGGCTCAACGCCTCAATCCCCGGCAGGCCAGGTGGTCTCTCTTCTTCTCTCGGTTCAACTTTACCATCCATTTTCGTCCAGCCGAGAGGAACCTAAAGGCCGATGCATTATCCCGAGCATCCGATGTCATGGGGCAAGAGGAATCTCCTCGTCACATAATACCTCCTGACCGCCTAGTACCAGTTGCTTCTTCTGCTCTGCAGAGACTGCCCCCCGGGAAGACTTATGTGCGCCCCGTGCTCCGTAAACGCATCTTGAAGTGGGGGCATTCCTCTTTGGTGGCCGGGCATCCAGGAACTCAAAAGACTGGGCAATTGATCTCCCGTCACTACTGGTGGCCCAATCTCCTCCAGGATGTCAAGGATTTTGTGGCTTCCTGTGCAGTCTGTGCCAGGAATAAGTCTCCCCGTCAAAGACCTGCCGGCCTACTTTTGCCCTTGCCAGTCCCGGACCATCCCTGGCACCACATTGGGATGGATTTCATCACCGACTTACCACCATCTGCGGGCAATACTGTTATTTGGGTGGTGACGGACCGCTTCTCTAAAATGGCTCACTTCGTGGCTCTTCCTGGCCTACCCTCTGCTCCTCGTCTGGCTCAGTTGTTCTTCCGACACATCTTCCGCCTGCATGGACTTCCTCTTCACATTGTGTCCGACCGAGGCTCTCAATTTGTCTCTAAGTTTTGGCGTGCCCTCTGCTCGCAGCTCCAAGTAAAGCTGGACTTCTCATCAGCCTACCATCCCCAGTCTAACGGGCAAGTGGAGAGAGTCAATCAGATCCTGGGTAACTACCTACGGCATTTTGTGTCCAGCCGCCAAGACAACTGGTCCGACCTCCTTCCATGGGCGGAATTCTCCTATAACCATCTGGACTCGAGTTCCACAGGCAAGTCTCCTTTCTATGTGGTCTACGGGCATCATCCTCGTCCTCCTCTGCCTCTCTCTCCATTCTCTGGGGTCCCAGCCGTGGAGGAGCTGTTATCTGACCTGCAGTCGATCTGGGAACAAACTCGACAGTCCTTACTCAAAGCCTCAGAACGCATGAAGGACCAGGCTGATAAGAAGAGGAGACCTGCCACAAATTTTCGTCCAGGTGACAAAGTCTGGCTCTCGGCCAAATATGTTCGACTCAAGATTCCCAGCTACAAGTTGGGTCCCCGATTCCTTGGTCCTTTTTCGGTGCTGAAACGCATAAACCCTGTCACCTACAAACTCCACCTGCCCCCTACTATGCGGATTCCGAACGCCTTCCATGTCTCCCTCTTGAAGCCTGTGGTCCTCAACCGGTTCTCCGATCAGTCTCCGCTCTCTGTTCCACAAGCCGTCTCAGACGACGTCTACGTTGTTAAAGATATTCTGGCCATGAAAACTGTCAGAGGGAGACGTTTCTTCCTGGTGGACTAGAGAGGATTTGGTCCGGAGGAGAGGTCCTGGGAACCCGAGGCTAACATTCTGGATAAAGACCTCATCAAGGGGTTCCTGCAGGCAAGAAAGAGGGGGAGGCCAAAGGGGGGGGGGGTACTGTCATGGCCGCGGCGGCGTCCCGTGCTCCGGGACGCCGCCGCAACCGCCATCCAGCTCAGGCAGCTGCCGGGGTCCTGGTGCAGGGACCCGGCGCTGCGGTCTGTTCGGCCCCGGGGGGCGCCTCACCTCGTCCCGCTCCTCCTTCCGTCTGTGCCGGCCGGCGCGCGCGTCCCCGCCTCCTAGGGCGCGCGCGCCGGCTGTCTCAGATTTAAAGGGCCAGTCCGCCCCTAATTGGTAGTTGCACCCAATCACTCCCTATAAATCCCAGCATGCCCTGTCCCCTGTGTTGGAGCCTCTACATGCTTCCCATAGCGTTTGGCCCAGCTCCCTGTTGTTCCTGATACCTGTCCGCTACCTAGTCCCTAGTCCTTGTTCCTGACTCCTGTCCGCTACCCAGTCCCTACTCCTAGTCCCTGGTTCCTGCTTCCCGTCTCTCTGCTGTTCCTGTGTTCAGCCTGTCACCTGCGGTACGCTTACACGCCACTGTCAGTACCTGCTCCTGTCACCCCTCGCCTGCCGTCACCAGCAACCAAGCCAGGGATATTGGTCTATGTACAGAGGATTTTATTCAGTAGCAGCGGTTGTGTTAGTCAGTATGTGGTAAGGGGGGGGGGGGGCCAAGTTGACCTCTTGCACCAGGGCCCAAGAGACATTAGCTACGCCCCTGAGGACAGGAACAGCGGAACCAGGGCAGAAATACAGGAACCAGGGCAGAGGATACAGGAACACAGGAATGCTATTGCAGAGCAAATGCAGGAACACCTTAGTGCGATGCCTGGGCCCCTAGGGGCCACTCTGCTGATGGGTGTTGTTACTGGCAGGAACCAGGGCAGGATTATCACGGTTTTGGCACGAGGGCAACACAGCTGAGAACCGGGCTCCTGACCATGCGGAGGCTGGGCATGCGATTCTTCGTTGTCCTTAGTCAGGGCACCAATTATCACACCAATGCCAAGGTTCAGAAACAACGGTAGTTGTATATTTATTGTAACGGTGGTAACTAGTAGCAACAGTCTCTCCGGATGCAACCGGGAATAAGGCAATCTTAAATAAAGCATAGTAATGGGTGGAGCTGCAATAGTGAGACTACCCTTGGCTGGCCCATTTCTTTTCATTTATATTGGGGTGGCGCTTTGCAGTGAGGTCACTCTGTAGTGTCCAGGAACCCCTGGGCCACAGATAGGTTCCTCTTTTAGTCCAGAAAACCCTGAAGGTATTTCTGTATGGGTTGCTTATGTTTTCCAATATTCTGTTTTCAGCGATGTGTTACTACTTTTCGGCCACAAGATGTCACAACTAAGTATTGCCTTATTCTTTTCAGCATGTTGAAGTCAACAGAGGTTAATGGTTATAGTTAGCTAAAGATGTAATATAAAACAAACTTACTTAAAATTAAACTTGTCTAAAGAATTAGCCATATGTTTAGGATTGTTGGAACATCTGTACAAATTCCTGTCATCCATGGGAATAATATCAACGTCGCTGAAGATGAAGCAATTATAATCATCATCTTTTATTGCCTCTGAATACCCAACATTCATCAGCTTTGCTCTGTTGAAAGTTGTATTTTCAATCTGTGAAACCAAAAATACATACTGTATATAATTTTATTTCTGCTATTATACCCTAGGTCTTATGTAATATATTTTACAGCATTTACCATATGATACACAATATAAAACAAGAAGATCACGAAGATGTATCCCACAGACTGCACTTTTGAACTCTTATGGAACTCTCAGCGTCATAATTCATTATGATGCTAAAAAAACTCCTGAGTTCAAAGCAGACATCTGACAAGTCGCCGGCCAAGCATTAAAAAGTGCTTTGCTTCATTACTACTGTAAATTTACCCATCTCGACTATATATGTTCTTACTGCCAATGACCCAAGTGTGTGATTAGCCCAGCATACATTAATGTGCCAGGAGTCGGGCATAATGATAGGCAGAAGCAATCACGCTGCTGCCCGCAGGCCGCCAATAACCCTTTAAATGCAGCAATCTATAGAGAGTGCATCGATTAAGAGTGTCAGTGACAGGAAAATTCTGTATCTGTCCATGACTGATCGGAACTGCAGGGATCCCGATCATTTTCCTTGACAGAGGGAGTAAAATACTTGCCTTTATCCTGTCAGATCAGCGATCTTCTCAAAAGTCTGCTAGGGGGACTTAAAAAGTAAAAAATATTAGAAATCCCCTCCCCCAATAAAAGTTTATATCACCCCCTTTCCATTTTGCAATAAAAAATATGTAAACAAAAACAAAACCTATTTAGTATCCTACCATGCAGAATTGTCCGATCTAATAAAAACAATATTGCAATATTGTTCCCACATGGTAAACAACGTAAAAGAAAAAAGGAGAGAAAAAAAACCAGGATTGTTAATTATTGTGCACAGTGTTGCCCGAAAGGTTCTTGATTATAAAACTTTTTTCAAATATTTGGGGAGGGTAGCCATTAAATGGTTATACAAAAATAAAAATATAAAAATTATAAATAATGTACTACTCCCCTCCCCCCAAATCAGACCACAAGAGTATTCCAGACCCCTAAATACAAACACTGTACCCCAAAAGTTATCATTTAGAACTTTCCTTCAGCACACACACACTGCTCCCATGATCCTCCTCCCTCAGTGAATTCTTTTTTGTATCCTTTTCCTCACCCCAAACTGCTCAGCTACAGTATGTGTTGGGGGCAGGAGCATACTGACAGCTTCCTGCAGCATCTGGGAGTGAGCCCTTGTTATAGCTATTTGCTGCTATAAGAGGATCACACAGAAGCTGCACGATTCTGTGCTCCCCGTGTGTGCTCCCTTAAGACCCCCCCCCCCCCCAGCTCCTCTTCCTGCACCTCAGTGCTCCTGCTGTGAGAGGGGTGCAGCTCTACACCCAGCTAGCTGCTAATGGTAGTAAGTATATCTATTGTATATGTGGTGTGTAGTTTTAATGTGTATGAATGTTATGTGTATAATGCATGAATGTACTATGTGTTACATGCTCATGTGAATAGTATGTGTACTGGATGTTTTGGATTTGAATAATGTGTTTTAATAGATGTGTTAGTATGTGTATGTGTGTGCATGCATTTGTGTGTATATAATATAGACAACATGGAATGTTACCGAGCATTTTGAGGAATAAAGCCACCAAATACAAAACAAGCCACCACACCTGGCCTGTTGAAGTGAGCTGGTGTCTTTTGTCAGTAACCATAGGTTACTGACACTTTTGTTAAAGGGGTTGGCCATTTTATAGTAAAATTATTTAGTGTACAGTATTAGTAAGTGTACTCACTGTATATACTGACAGCAGCTTCCTGTGTGACTCATAGAGCTAAAATCGGGCTCCTCTCCTCCAGACTGTGCTTTCCTGCTCTGTGGTGTTTCTGTCCATAAGATGGCTGACATGTAGAAGCATATGACCATGCCCCACGTCCCCAGTGTCCACCATAGGCATAAACAGGCTCAGTGTTGGACACTTGGGGGCAGGGCATGGCCACATGCTCCTCCATGTCAGCCATTTTATGGACAGAAACACCACAGAGCAGGACAGCACAGCCTCGAGGAGGGGAGTCAGATTTTAGGTCTAAGAGGCACACTGGGAGCTGTTGTCAGTATATACAGTAAGTACACTAACTAATACTGTACACTGAACTATTTTACTATAAAGAGGCCAACCCCTTTAAATAAAATAGAAAAGGACAGCGCTCCATAGCGCGGATCAAATTATAAGAGACAGAGAGGGACCAACATGCAAGGAGACCCTCACCTGATGAGGTTGTGCTAAATGAGAGGCACAACACTCGTATTGGCATATACAATGGACCGCAGCCACTCCCGCTATCCAAAGGAATGAATTGCACAAAAACACCTCCAACACCAACCAAGCACGGATCGTGGGGCGCAGGTCCAATAGAATAAGGATATGTAGTATAAAATATTTATAGTTATTGAAACTCAACGCGTTACCACTCTTTCTTCTCTAAACTGTTCAGCAACATCAGTTTTTTTAGACTCCCGACCTGCACTAGTGGAGGCTGCACTACATGCTCCACACATCTCAAACAGCCAGACACAGAAGATCTCACACTTCTTTCAGAAAATCCCGAAACCATTATCACTCCCACAGTCAGAAGGAAAAGGAAAAAGAAAAACATACCTAGAGGCTGCCGAGGAGGGATTAGACAAAAAGGACAAAAAAGGAAAAATAGACCTGTATTAAAATCTTCATCCACTGAATCGCCAGGTACGATGAAATTATTTAATCTATCTTCTCATATCCTCAATCAAAATGAAATAAGTCTATTAAATAAGGGCTTATCTTTTTGTCCGGTATCATATCCTAATAATTTTAAACTTTTTTTAGATATTAATGATTTTATACGTAAGTTAACTCTCAAGCGTCATTCTAGTTTAAAAGAATGTACTAACCACATACCGTTACCTTCTAATACTGATGTCCCTTTAGATACCTTTTCACATGTCTCGGTTAAAAATAAATCTAACTTTTATCCTTTACAAAACAAAGGTCATTTTATTGAGACTTTCCAGTCATTGGTACTCAATGATTTAAGAGATATCAATAGTGTTGTTTATAATAGTGTTCACAAGGATAATCTAACTAGGGGTGAAAGAACAGCCTTAAACACCCTTAGATCCAATTCACAACTGATAATATGTCCCGCTGATAAGGGTGGTGGGACTGTTTTACTGAATAGATCTGACTACCTCGAAGAGTCTCATAGAATACTCTCAGATACTGAATACTACATCGAGTTAAATAGCATTCCTACCCATGAGTATACCATTGCCTACAATGCTTTGATACAGGAGGCAATAAGTGAAGGATTTCTCAATAAAAATGAAAAAGATTTTTTATTAGTTACTAATACCAATTTTCCTTATTTTTATTATTTGCCAAAAGTACACAAGTGTGAAAGTAAACCACTTGGTAGACCTATTATTTCGGGGGTGGGCTCTCTCACTAGCAACCTTTCTCACTACATTGATTTATTTCTTCAAAAATATGTCTGTGAATTACCGTCTTTTTTGAAAGATTCAACACAACTCATTTCTGAACTTCAGTCTCTTCATTTACCTACGAATTTTGCTTTTATTTCATTAGATGTAGCAGTGCTTTATTCTAATATTGATATTGAACTGGGATTAAAATCGGCACATTATTATTTATCTAATGATATGTCTTTACCATTGTCACAATCCACATTTATTTTACGTGGTATGCGTTTTATTTTAGAACACAATGCTTTTGCTTTTGGTGATAACATTTTCCGTCAGATCAAAGGCTGTGCGATGGGCTCTCGTTTCTCCCCTAGTTTTGCCAATCTTTTCATGGGTCGTTTTGAGGAAGAGCTCATCGCACAGTCGCAATTATTTTTGTATATAATGTCTCTAGATATAGTGTTTTTATCAGTGTATTTTATATATATTGTAACACTTTTGTCTTAATAATAGAGATTTGCTCCACCTGTTCTAAGTGGGTGTGTTCCCTCCTCCCCTATATTCTGATGTCATATCCCTAAATCTTTTATATGAACTGTGTTTTTTTGCGTGTACTATTATGACTCTTGAGAAAGGAACCGGTGCGGTTCCGAAACGCGTTGAGTTTCAATAAATATAAATATTTTATACTACATATCCTTATTCTATTGGACCTGCGCCCCACGATCCGTGCTTGGTTGGTGTTGGAGGTGTTTTTGTGCAACCCCTTTAAATAGTATGGCTGATCGGGGTCAGCCTTTCACTGGAGCAGTCTTGGGATGCCTTTATACAGAGAGATTTAGATGACAGATTTTTGAAGCCAAAGCCAGGAATGGATTTGAAAAGTGGAGAAATCTCAGTATTTCCTTTATGACCTGTTCCCTGTTCATAGTCTGTTCCTGGCTTTGGCTTCAAAAACCTGTCAGATAAATATTACTGTGTAAAGGCACCTTTAGAGATGGGTGGGAGACTGCTTCCACATATTCCAGGTTGGGTTTTCTGTAGCCTGATATAATCTAAGTAGTTTAGCAGAGCTGGGGGGTGTGGTTCCATCTCTGGAGTTTGTTGGACTTGAAGTAGATTGTGTCAGCTGGGAAGCTGGTGGGGGTCTGAAAGCTGTGCCATTACACCTTTCCACATCCAGGTGGGTGAACCTGCAATTGAAAAGGACCTGTGAGTTTTGTGTCACTTGGACTCTATATTCTGTTTTGCTGAAGTCAAGCCATAGTTGTTTTGTGTCTGCTGTGCCTTCTTTGCTGGAAATAGAAGCAGTGGCGTAGCTACCATAGAGGCAGGGTAGGCAGTTGCTATGGGGCCCTTGCAGGAGGGGGGCCCGGGGGAGAAGATAAGAGCCTCCTGAGTCCTTCTGCATAACCCCTTATGTACTGCAGTGTGTAAGTGACCCAATGTTTCCTTACATGCCGCAACACACAAAAAAAAGGTTAACAGGAAGAAGAAGGAAAACAAAAAAAACTTTGCTGATAACCCCTGATCTCTGTTCTCACTGCCTGCTGTGCAGAGGTCAGGGGTTATCAGTGCAACAGCAGTAGAGCAAAGATTTCCTTGTCTTAGGACATTGGGTTACTTACACACTGGAGTACATGAGAGGTTAAGCAGAAGGTATTCTGCTCCTGCACCTATGTATTTATCTGTAAGGGCTCCTAGTGGACTGATAAGCCATTGGCTCTCTGCTCTGCCTGTTAATTTTGTGGCTGCAGGCAGGATTCTGCTTCTGGCCACAGGAGATTTTATTTTTTGGTGACATCACGAATATATATATATATATATATATATATATATATATATTGTGGACATGTCACAGGAGAAGTGTTTGAGGGGGTGTACATCTCACCTAGGTTACTGCCTACATACCTAAGTATGAGATGGTGAGTCCAGGAGGGATCTGTTGCTCAGCAGTGTTATGCTGCTGAGCTATTATTTACTGTTGCCGGGCCTGGATTTACTGGACTGTTTATGCTGCAAATAAACGCCAAGTTGATCTTTTATAAGTCCAAGCCTGATGTGAACTGGGTCCAAACACACCATCCCCCGGGAAGATCCTTACAATTGGGGCTGCGGAGAGGGCAAAACGGTTGCTTGGGGCAACGGTGTGCATCAACTTGGCTACAGCTGCTTATGTCCTGGGTGAAGGCTGCTGCTTCACTCCAGAAACAGTCAAGCAACATGGAGGAAATGTTGAAGCAGTTAATGCAAGTGAGTCTGCAACAGAAACAGGCTCTGACAGACGCTAACCTGCGCCATGAGCAGGCTAATCGGCAGCAACAACAGGCTTTGACAAACGCTAACCTGTGCCATGAACAGACAATGATGGCTCAACAACAGAAACTTATTGAGCACCTGATAGGAAAGCAAGAGGCGCCTGCAGGTGCTAATCCACAGCCAGCGGCCGTAGCTGCTCCAGAGACTTTTTCTGTGAGAAGAGCTGTGCGGCGTGCGCTGCAAAAGATGACTGCTGATGACGATGTTGAGGCCTACTTAACTGTCTTTGAGCGTGTGGCTGAGCGAGAGAAGTTACCATCCACTGAGTGGGCAGAGGTCATTGCTCCCTATTTAACAGGCGAACCTCAAAAGGCCTACTATGACCTCAGTGAGCAAGAGGTCAAAGACTATCCTCGGCTAAGAGAAGAGATACTTGCCCGACTAGGAGTTACTGCTGCTGTCCGTGCCCGGAGGGTCCGCAACTGGAGCTACAGTCTGGACAAGTAAGCAAGGTCCCAGATGTATGATCTGATCCATTTGGCAAGAAAGTGGTTGGAGCCAGACACCTCTACTCCTGCACAGATCCTAGAGAGGGTTGTGATGGATCGCTACCTTTGAGCACTTCCTGCTGATCTGCAACGCTTGGTGGGACAAGGTGACCCTAAGAATGCAGACGAACTTGTCAACCTTGTGGAGAGGTTCCATGCGACTGAGGACTACCTCCGTGATGTTCCTGCAGCATCTTCACCTCCCCGGAGTGCCAGATCTGTGCCGTCAGCTGGTAAGAGACTTCCATCTATTGGGGGAGTGTGGAGGGGGGCTGATAGAGGGAAGAGCGCTCAGGGGCAAAAGACTGGCGCTGGTCCCAGATGGCTAAGTGGCCCTAAAAAGGACTCCCTGTCAAGGAGACCAGGCCCTATCCAGTGCTGGAGATGCCATGAGACGGGACATATCTCTGCCCATTGCCCCCTTACCAGTGAGCCCATGGAGTGTGACGCTAGCCGGCGTCAGTCGCTATTTGCGGAACCGTCTTTTGTTGCAGTCACTGGACTAGAGACTGAACCGCAAGTCTGCAACATTACTGTCAATGACTTCCCTGTTAAGGCGTTGCTGGACTCAGGGAGCCTTGTCACCTTGGTGCATGCCAGCCTGGTGACTGGGGACTTTGTGTCAAACAAACATATGAGTGTGGTGTGCATACATGGTGATACAAAAGTGTACCCTATAGTGCTGGCTAATGTTGGGACTGAACTAGGCGCTGTACAATATGAAGTGGGTGTGGTTAAAAACCTTATGCATAATGTGATATTGGGACGTGATTTTCCATTGTTCTGGGCTCTATGGGGAAAAAGAAAACCCCCTGAAAGGAGTGAGGATACCCCTAAGTCTATTGAGTTACCCACGGTAAATGATAGAAATGTACAGGATGAAAATGATGCTTTTCCTTTGCAGGTCCTGGCTGGTGAGGAAGAGGCTCCTCCCACTGACCAGAATGTTCCAGACTTAGAGGTGTCCAGGGATAATTTTGGTACTGCACAGTTGCAGGACCCCACTCTCAAAAATGCGAGAGAGCAGGTCACTGTTGTGAATGGGGTACCTCAGGAACCAGATGTTGAAAAAAGATTTCCACATTTTTCTGTGACTAACGATCTCTTCTATAGAGTCACTAAGAATAATGACGAGGTTGTGGAACAGCTTCTGGTTCCTAAGCCGAACCGGCGTCAGGTATTGGACATGGCCCATAATCATGTTCTTGGGGGACACTTGGGGACAGATAAAACACAGGAGAGAGTCCTCCAGAGGTTTTATTGGCCTGCGATTTATGATGACATTAAAAAATACTGTGAGTCATGCCCCACATGTCAGCTTAGCGCCCCAGTGTCACATTTCCGCAGTCCTTTGGTCTCGCTCCCCATCATAGAGGTACCTTTTGACCGCATTGCAATGGACTTAGTGGGGCCCATTGTAAAGTCGACTAGGGGACACCAGTACATCTTAGTTATCTAAGACTATGCGACCCACTATCCTGAGGCTGTGCCCCTAAGAAACACCGCATCTAAAACAATTGTACGTGAATTGTTTTATATGTTTTCCAGGGTGGGGATCCCCAAAGAAATCTTGACCGACCAAGGTACCCCGTTTATGTCAAAGGTGATGAAGGATCTATGCAAACTGTTCAAAATCTCACACCTACGTACCTCTGTATATCATCCCCAGACAGACGGGTTAGTCGAGAGGTTTAATAAAACCCTGAAACATATGTTAAAAAAAGTGGAAAAAGATGGTCATGATTGGGATCACTCACTACCTTACCTGATGTTTGCTATTAGGGAAGTGCCCCAAGCCTCCACAGGGTTCTCTCCCTTCGAGTTGGTCTATGGTCGTCACCCTAGGGGTTTGTTGGATATTGCAAAAGAGACCTGGGAAAGCGAGTCCACCCCATACAAGAGTGTTATAGAGCATGTAGCACAGATGCAGGACCGTATAGCCACTGTAATGCCCCTAGTAAAGGAACACCTCCAGAGGGCGCAAGAGGGTCAAAGTAGAATTTACAATCGTTCTGCAAGAATCAGGACATTCAGCCCAGGTGACCGGGTCCTCATACTTGTTCCCACTGTAGAAAGAAAATTCTTGGCAAAGTGGCAAGGTCCCTATGAAATTGTAGAAAAGATCAGTGAGGTAAACTACAAGGTGCACCAACCCGGTAGAAGGAAGCCTTTCCAAGTTTATCACATAAACTTGATCAAACCCTTGAAAGACAGGGAATCCTTGGTGGTGACAAACACTGTTAATAATTTGTCACAACCAACCCCTCCGGTCACGATTGGTGACACTCTATCAGGGTCACAGAAGCAGGAGGTTAAAGAATTTTTGCAGAAAAACAAAGACAAGACCTCCACCAATTATACACTACAGGTATCCAGGACCCTCAAACTATAAACTACAGGTATACAAGACCTCCACCAACTATACATTACAGGTATACAGCACCAACTATATACTACAGGTATACAGGACCCCCGAACTATACAGTACAGGTATACAGGACCTTCACCAACTGTACACTGCAGGTATACAGGACCTCCCTCAACTATACACTACAGATATACAGCCCCCCTCAACTACACACTACAGGTATACAGGACCCCCCCAACTATACACTATAGGTATACAGCCCCCCCAACTATGCACTACAGATATGCGAGACCCCTAAAAACTATACATTGTGGGTATACAGAACCCCTCCAACTATGCACTACAGGTATACACTAATTCCACTGATTAACTCAGATGAAACAATACCTTTAGCTTGGCCTCCTGGGCACCTTAGAAACAATACCTTTAGCTTGGCCTCCTGGGCACCTTAGAACAAATCTAATTAACACACTGACACTTTATACCCGGGCAGCGCCGAGTACATTTTCTAGTCTATATCATAAAAATCAAAGTCTGTCTGTCTGTCTGTCCTTCTGTCTGTCTGTCCTCTATAGACTTCCAAATGCCTGAACCGTTTGACCCCAAATTTGGCACACAGATACATTGGGTGCCCGGGAAGGTTACAAATAACACCGCCACACCAGACCTGACCAATACCGCTATACTGTGCTGGATAACACTGTCATACCAGACCTGACCAATACCGCCATAGTGTGACTGGATAACACTGCCATACCAGACCTGACCAATACCGCCATACTGTGCTGGATAACACTGTCATACCAGACCTGACCAATACCGCCATACTGTGACTGGATAACACTGCCATACCAGACCTGACCAATACCGGCAAACTGTGACTGGATAACACCATCATATCAGACCTGACCAATACTGCCATACTGTGACTGGAAAACACCGCTATACCAGACCTGACCAATACCACCATACCGTGACTGGATAACACCGCCACACCAGACCTGACCAATACCACCATACTGTGACTGTATAACACCCCCATACCAGACATGACCAATACCGACACACTGTGACTGAATAACACTGCCATACGGGTAAATACAACCCTGCAGGTATACAGGACACTACAGGTATACAGGACCCCAAAACTATACACTACAAGTGCACGGGACCTCCACAAAACTATATACTACAGGTATACAGGACCCCAAACTTTACACTACAGGTATACAGGACCCCAAAACTATATACTTTAGGTATACAGGACCTCCACCAACTATATACTTTAGGTATACAGGACCTCCACCAACTATATACTACAGGTATACAGGACCCCAAACTATACACTACAGGTATACAGGACCCCAAAACTATACACTACAGGTATACAGGAACTCCACCAACTATATACTACAGGTATATAGGACTCCAAACTATACACTACAGGTATACAGGACCTCAAAACCATACACTACAGGTATACAGGACCTACACCAACTCTATAATACAGGTATACAGCACCTTCACCAACTCTATACTACAAGTATACGGGACCCCAAATATACTACATGTATACAGGAACTCCACCAGCTATATACTACAGGTATATAGGACCCCAAACTATACACTACAGGTATACAGGACCTCCACCAACTCTATACTATAGTTATACAGGACCCTCAAACTATTTACTACAGGTATACAGGACCCCCGAACTATATACTACAGGTATACAAGACCTCCACCAATTATACACTACAGGTATCCAGGACCCTCAAACTATAAACTACAGGTATACAAGACCTCCACCAACTATACATTACAGGTATACAGCACCAACTATATACTACAGGTATACAGGACCCCCGAACTATACAGTACAGGTATACAGGACCTTCACCAACTGTACACTGCAGGTATACAGGACCTCCCTCAACTATACACTATAGGTATACAGCCCCCCAACTATGCACTACAGATATGCGAGACCCCTAAAAACTATACATTGTGGGTATACAGAACCCCTCCAACTATGCACTACAGGTATACACCTAATTCCACTGATTAACTCAGATGAAACAATACCTTTAGCTTGGCCTCCTGGGCACCTAATTAACACACTGACACTTTATACCCGGGCAGCGCCGGGTACATTTTCTAGTATATATATATATATATATATATATATATATATATATATATATATATATATATATGCAGTGCTTTTTCTTGTGCGTAGGGGAGGGGGGGGCCCTTACAGTTTTTTGCTATGGGGCCCCGTGAATCCTAGCTACGCCCGTAAATAAAAGGACTGATGTTTGGCTAAACTGCGTATGGAGAAACTTTTGAGAGACTTTTCTATTGCCACTTGAACTGATGTATACAATGTATATTATATAACGCCACTGCTGACTCCACTGACCCCAGCAGAAATGTTGAAGTGAAGTCACCATAGACCGTACATAGGAGCACTGCAGCCATTCTCTGGCCTCATCAGTCATAATTGCTGCACGTGGCCACTGAGGCCGGTGATTGGCTGCAGCGCTCCCATGAATAGCATATGAGGCATCACTAAGGCAATACACTGTTTTTAATTAAGAAAAAATTATTCAGTCCTTATGTTATTTAGTCCTTCAGTTACTCTATGGCGGTAATATCGGTCTGTATATAGTATGTTTTCTTCAGTAACAGTATTGAGGCAATATTTGGTCCTGATATAGCGATATATATATATTTTTAAAACAATGCTTATAAATAGTTTGCTTATAAATAGTTACAACACTAGCAGCAGTCCTGGCATGCCCCCTTCTGAACTGATTGAATGTTACTAAGGACCCTAAAACACGGAGAGATAATCCTCCGAATCAGGCAGCTGGTCCCATTTCTGAAGTGACAAACCGCTCAGCCAATCACTGGCTGCAGCGCTGTTCCATCCTTGGCCAATGATTGGCTGAGTGTCCTATTACTTCAGATATGGTACCAGAAGTGAGAGCTGCAGTGACTGGAAAATTCCACAGACAAGGCCTGAGGACACTGGGGAATGTGATCAGGTAGTGCAGTAAAATCTTTATTATTTACTATATACAGCAAAGGTTGCACAGACATCGTTCTGTAACTGTTCTACTAGATTGGCGCTCACTTATCCAGAATATCGGGCCGTGTAATATGGCCCTTAGAGTGACCATACACTTTCAATAACTGCCGGTGGAAGAAACCCTCAGCTGACAATTACCTCTCCCATCCGGCCCCATCCTCCCTATACACAGGAATGTTCAGCACAGCTGAGTGTTCCTGTGTTCCCTATGGGAGGGGTAAGCCACAGCCAGACAGATCTAATGGCAGCTTATCTCTCTGAGAACAAAGAGGTTAGGCATTTATTTTCCATCATTCCCACTCCCATCATCTGTCAGAGGACTGTCCAGAGAGCCCCTTACACTGATATCCGTGTCAGTTGTGAAGTGTGAAGTGTATGGGGACCATAAATTGTTCTCACAATATTTCAGCATTTGTGGCACAGCCTTCAAATTTGCCCAGAGCCACATTTAGTCTAAAATCAGCCCTGCACATGACCATTAAAGTTGGTGTAGATTTAAGTGTAGTGCATGGACTTACAGAGTCCAGCAAGTACTTAAAAAAAGGTGCAAACTTTTACTTGTAATTTCTAAAAAGCACAGTACACGTTATGGTCAGACTTGCTGACTTAGACCCGCTGATACTTTGAATACTGGGAACACTTTGAATGCTTTAGTTTGGTACTTAAAGCGACTCTGTACCCACAATCTGACCCCCCCCCCCCCCCAAAATCACTTGTACTGGCAGATAGCTGCTTTTAATCCAAGATCTATCCTGGGGTCCGTTCAGCAGGTGATGCAGTTATTGTCCTAAAAAACAACTTTTAAACTTGCAGCCTGTGCCAAATGGAAATATCTGTGCCCTTACTTTGCACCACCCCTCCGTCCCTCCTCCCCACTCACTTCATCATTAGGAATGCTCCAGGCAGATTGCCTCCAATTCCGCACTGTGTCAGCCCGGCACATGGGTTGGATTGTTAAAGAGGATGTACCACCAGGTAAATCCTCTTGAATTTAACACCCTGTCATGGGGAAGCCGTCATGGGGAAGCCGGTGCCGCGGTTCGTTTTTTGAACCGTGGCCCAGTTCCCGTGTACGGCGCCATTCTATCCAGCGATGCTGGGCCATGCTGGAGCACTGGAGGTTGTCCGGCCCGCCCTCAGTGGGAGGGAATTCCCTCCCCTCTATGACGCGGCTCCATTAGAATCAATGGAGCTGCATCATAGAGGGGAGGGAATTCCCTGCCACTGGGGGCGGGCCGGCCGACCTCCAGTGCTTCAGCATGGCTGACAGTGTGCTGTAGCTGGCAGCCTCCAGTGAGCATGGTGTCTTTTTGGTAATTTTTAGCGCAGTGGATTATGTACAATCTTATGTCTCCTACTGTACTAAAGATTCACAGAGTAGTTGTTCGTGCCACACTCTGGCATGCATCCTCCTCCCTCTTTATGAATAATCAATGCTGCCCGGCCTCCTGCTCGCTCAGCTGTCAGATTGCAGATCAGTCCTGTGTTGGCAGTTTATAGCTGAAAGATACACTCAGGTATAATTGAATTTCTTCTCCCTAATCTGTTGGAGCTGTGGTCTAGGGGGTAGCTCACCTGTCTAATGACATGGCAGCAGTTTGTTCTCTGGTTCAAATCCCCTGATGGAAATTAAATAGTCTTTTCTCATTATTGTATCATTTTTAAGGTTTTTATTGTTCACACACAGTATTTTTGCTCAGTATTTTGGTCAGTATTTTGCAACCAAAACCAGAAGTGGATTGAAAACACAAAAAGGCTATGTTCACACACTGTTGAAATTGAGTGGATGGCTGCCATTTAATAGGAAATAATCACTATTCTTTTAAAACAACGTCCAATATTTGCCATTAAATGACGGCCATCCACTCAATTTCAACAGTGTCAAAACATAGCCTTTCTGTGTTCTCAATCCACTCCTGGTTTTGGTTGCAAAATTCTGACCAAAATACTGAGCAAAAATACTGTATGTGAACATTGCCTTAAAAATGATACAATAATGAGGAAAAAAAAGACATCTATATAATTTCCATCAGGGGATTTGAACCAGAGAATAAACAGCTGGCAGGTCTCTAGACAGGTGATTTAGCCCTAGAGCACAGCTCCAACACAAATGGGGAGTATAGATTCAATTATACCTGAGTGTTTATGATCTGAAAGCTGAGCGAGCAGGAGGGCGGCAGCATGGATTATTAATGAAGAGGGAGGAGGATGCATACAAGAGTGTGGCACGAACAACAGCTCTGTGACTCTTTAGTACAGTAGGAGACATAAGAATGAACATAATCCGCTGCACGGAAAATTACCAAAAAGGCACCATGCTCACTGGGGGCTGCCAGCTACAGCACACTGTCAGCACCTCAGGTAGGGCCCAGGAGCTTAAAGATACCCTTTAAGCACCTGTGCAGTGTTCAGCATGGAGAAAATGTTCCAGTGGCATTCCTAATGATGAAGAGGGTGGGGAGGAGGGATGGAGGGGTGGTGCAAAGTTAGAGCACAGATACTCCCGTTTGGCACAGGCTGCAAGTTTAAAACATTTTTTTTAGGACAATAACTGCATCACCTGCTGAACGGACCCCAGGACAGATCTTGGGTTAAAAGCAGCTATTTGACGGGGGGTCGTGTCAGGTTGTGTGTACAGAATCGCTTTAAGAGAATGATGGTTAACCTCAGGGAGATCAACCAAAACACAGCAGAACCACATCACGTGTTTCTCAACGTCAGTAAATCTAGGAACATTGCCCACTGTAAAATCAAATACAGGGGGTGGGGCTTGTCGTCCGGGGGTGGGGCTTGTCGGGACATTAACTTGCCCCACACAAACAGATGAATATTCTGACAAGCCCCGCCCCCGGATGGCAAGCCCCACCCCCTGATCCTGGCGGGGGCACTGTGACAGAGTGCAGGGGGGCTGTACATCAGTAATATTGGGGCCATCACCCACCTCTGCTGGCAGCCTGTCCCCGAGCCTCAGCCTGTCCTGCAATAACAGCAAACACCTCAGCCTCCACTACTTCCTGCTCAGTGGTGATGCAGTGTTTTCGGCTCCCCACTGAAGGTACGAGTGGGAAGCTGGGGGTCTGTGGGTACAGTGCACCTGACACCTGCTGCCTTCCTAACATAGCAGAGCACACCAGAGCCTTATGGGAATAACATTTGCTGCTATCACTGCCCCCTAACCAAAACAGCCCTGCCCTACACTACATATGGGTTTGGGGGAATGAATTACATGGCTGTACATCGTGTAGTAATAACTCTTTCTGCCAGTTAGAGGTCACCCAGCTCTCTAAAGCCAGTATAATAGAGGTCACCCAGCTTTCCCAGCTTCCTATAGCCAGTATAATAGAGGTCACCCAGCTTTCCCAGCTCCCTATAGCCAGTATAATAGAGGTCACCCAGCTTTCCCAGAACCCTAAAGCCAGTATAATAGAGGTCACCCAGCTTTCCCAGCTCCCTATAGCCAGTATAATAGAGGTCACCCAGCTTTCCCAGCTCCCTATAGCCAGTATAATAGAGGTCACCCAGCTTTCCCAGCTCCCTATAGCCAGTATAATAGAGGTCACCCAGCTTTCCCAGCTCCCTATAGCCAGTATAATAGAGGTCACCCAGCTTTCCCAGCTCCCTAAAGCGAGTATAATAGAGGTCCCCCAGCTTTCCCAGCTCCCTATAGCCAGTATAATAGAGGTCACCCAGCTTTCCCAGCTCCCTAAAGCGAGTATAATAGAGGTCACCCAGCTTTCCCAGCACTCTATAGCCAGTATAATAGAGGTCACCCAGCTTTACCAGCATCTTTTAGTAAGTATAATGGAGGTCAAATACTGAATGAGTAGTAAAAAAAGATAAGGGCCCTCACCCGGTTACGGTGTATAATCTTCAAGCTTTATTTCATATTATTAGTGCGATAAAACATCCGATCACGCACTCAGTCGGAGCAGACGCCAAACCAACACTGCTATGTCATGATGGCCATTTCGGACGCATGCGCCCTTCCTCGGATGACGCTCCTCCCGCAGGTCTCAGGTGATATACCTGTAGTGACGTGCTGGGTACGCCAGCTATGGGTACGCCCGTAGCATGTACCTTAGCTAACCTTTTTTTAGCCAAGTTTGAAAGAAATATTATTTTCAATGAAAGAAATCCATTCATAAGAGCGGTGGGCGTGTACTACCGCTTTGTGGATGACATTTTTATAATTTGGAATGACACTCCAGAGGCATTCAGTGATTTCATAGCATACATTAATAACAATGATTATAACATGTCTTTTACCAGTAAAATGAGTCAGTCAGAGCTCGAATTTCTAGACACAACAGTAAAAATAGTAAATAACAACATCGAAATAGTCAGTTACCGTAAACCAACCGCTTGTAATTCTCTCCTCCACCACAAGAGTTACCATCCTCCCCATGTAAAATCTGCCCTACCGTATGGGCAATATTTGCGATTAAGGCGCATAAACAGTACAGATGCTCTATTTAGAGAAAAAGCAAGTGAACTCACTAATAGATTGCTGGTAAGGGGTTATCCCATTGAGGAGCTCCGTCGGGCAGAGGAGAAGGCTTTCTGTAAGAATAGAACCCTATTGCTAAAAGAAAAGAAAAAAGGGAAAACGTATAACAGTGAAAGTTCACAAAAATTTACACTTACCTTCAAATATAGTCCCATGGCAACAATAATAAAAGAAGTAATAAATAGAAACTGGTATCTCATAAGAAACAACCCCGTACTGGCAGACGAGATTACAGAAAAACCGACAATAGCCTTCAGGAGGTGTAAAAACTTAAAGGACATGTTAGTACATAGCAAATTTAAAAGCAACAAGGATCTGCAAGAACCCATGTGGTTAAAATCCATGACACCTAAAGGCATGTTTAAGTGTGGCGATTGCTCATGGTATGAACAAGCCCTTACAGTCAAAACAATAAATCTGGGAGGAATAGATTGTAACGTAAATGATTTCATATGTTGCAAGACTTAAGGAGTAGTCTATGCCATTGTGTGTGTGTGTGCAGCGTGTTCTACATAGGGAAAACTCTACGAGCTTTGAATCGGAGATTCTATGAACATATTTATGCCATTAAAAACAAAAAAGCAACTACAAGAATTGTGGAACACGTGCACACACAACACAATGGGGACTTCAACTGCCTTAAATTCATAGGGTTAAAAAGAGTGCGGTTTACAGCGGGACAGGACACCAATGCAGAGCTCCTGAAAATAGAAGCACGACTTATATTAGCTACGGGAGCACAGGGCAAGGCAGGCTTAAATGATAAAATAGAATTAGGCATGTTTATTTGAAAGTATCGCTTTGGTATTTCAACTATGTATGTTTTTAACGCAGTTTTGTATATACACACTCTTTTTGTAAACGCCCACTCCCAGCATGTCACTACAGGTATATCACCTGAGACCTGCGGGAGGAGCGTCATCCGAGGAAGCGCGCATGTGCGCGAAATGGCCATCATGACATAGCAGTGTTGGTTTGGCGTCTGCTCCGACTGAGTGCGTGATCGGATGTTTTATCGCACTAATAATATGAAATAAAGCTTGAAGATTATACACTGTAACCGGGTGAGTGCCCTTATCTGTTTTTACTACTCATTCAGTATTTTACGTGAATCTACGTGCGTTATAAGGAGCACCCCCAGGTGTATCGGCTACAGTCCCCAGCACGCCCAGGTTGATTTCCTGTGTTTCCATATAGAAGTAGTGCCGGTGAACCTCTACACACATTTTTTTATAATGGAGGTCACCCTATCATCCTTGTGCTGCTCACAGATATGTAATAGAAGGTAGTCGCCTGCTGAGGTTCTCGCTCAGACTCACTCGCTTCCTCCCTCTAGGCTGAACCCCTAGCTACAACCCTGAGTCTGGTGTAAGGTTGCCCTGACCCCACCATCATACCGCTACCACTACATGTGTGCAGCCATTATTCTCCAGCTATCACTATGCAGCCATCTTTGTAGTGATATATACACATCCCTGCTTGTCTTGTGGAACTGTCAGTCATAGTGCCTGACTATACCAGTGTTACTACAATTCCCATCATGTCCTGCCATATGAAGGCTAGCAGGGCATGCTGAGAGCTGTAGTTATGGAGAGGCATAGGTTGGAGAACCCTGGAGTATATAAAGAAGTCATCCCAGCTAGTTGTCATCACAGATCGCCCATCATCGCCCTTCCATCAACTGATACCCCACCAGCAGCCCACTGATTCATAGTGGAGCTAGCTGTGGTGTAAGAGAGAGGGAGGCCACGCCCACTTTCTGTCAGCCAGGAGAAAAATTCATTTATTTGTTTGAGCCAAACAGCTGGGGATATCTCAGCAAGCGCACAAGATATCCACATAAGTTAGAGCTCTTTTTAAAGGGTAACACATGGGCTTTTTATTTGTGGAACTTAATTTTTTGGTCACTTAAATTATAGTTGCGCTTTAATAAAAAAAAAAAACCTCCCCTAATACCACCCCCCTTTTCCCATGTTATAAATAAAAAATAAATAAATAATCAAACATGTTTTGCATGGCCGCTTGCATAATCGCCCGAACTATTAATTTATCACACAGGAAACACAGGACTTCCTTGTTTCTGACTGTTTCCTGTATTTTGAGGGAAAAAGTCAGAAAACAGAAAGTGCTGTGTTTTCCATGATAACTAAAAAAAAAATATATAATGAATGTAAATTGCAAACTTGCTTTATATCACATCTACTGTTGATTTAGATTTTTAAAGTTAGAACAACAGTGATACTTTAAAGATTCTATAATGAAAGGGATTGATCCACAAAACTGGCGCATAGCTAATGTGGTACCAATATTCAAGAAGGGATCAAAAACTGATCTTGGAAACTATAGGCCTGTAAGTCTAACATCTATTGTTGGTAAAGTATTTGAGGGTTTTGTAAAATATGTAAGGATCCATTTAGACAGAAAGATTATCTGACAGATTATCTGCCAAAGATTTGAAGCCAAAGCCAGAAACAGACTATAAACAAAGATCAGGTCTTAAAGAAAAGCCTGAGATTTCTCCTCTTTTCAAATCCATTCCTGGCTTTGGCTTCAAATCTTTGGTAGATAATCTGCCAGGAAATGTTTCTGTGTAAATGGACCCTTATACCGGAGTATCTTAATGAAAATATTCTTATAACACAGCACCAGCATGGGTTTATGAGAGATCGGTCCCGGTCGGTTAACTTCTGGACCTGGAGGAGGCTGTGGGCGTTGTATATCTGAACTTTTTGAAGGCATTTGATACAGTGCCACATGTAAGGTTGGTCCATAAAATGAGGATGCTGGGACTAGGGAAAATATATATAAATGGGTAAGTGATAGAAAACAGAGGTGGATCATTAATAGAACATACTGAGATTGGGTCACAGTTACTAGTGGTATACCACAGGGCCCAGTATTGGAACAGTTGTGTGCTAAATAATAAAACACTGGGAAAAACTGGGGTATTGGTGGACTGTAAGCTCAACTTAAAGCGACTCTGTAGCCACAATCTGACCCCCCCAAACCGCTTGTACCCTCAGATAGCTGCTTTTAATCCAAGATCTGTCCTGGGGTCCGTTCGGCAGGTGATGCAGTTATTGTCCTAAAAAACGACTTTTAAACTGGCAACCTTGTGCCCAACGGCCGGGGCTTAAAATGTCTATGCATTAGGCTGGCACAACCTCTCATCATTAGGAATGCTCCAGGCAGATTGTCTCCTATTCATCAGCTGTGTGAATACTGAACATGGGCTGGATCGTTAAGGGACCTGTGCAATGTTCAGACAGGAGAAAATGTTAAAGTGGCATTCCTAATGATGAAGAGGGTGGGGAGGAGGGACTAATGGGTGGTGCAAAGTTAGGGCACAGATACTCCGCTTGGGCACGGGGCTGCAAGTTTAAAAGTTGTTTTTTAGGACAATAACTGCATTACCTGCCGAACAGACCCCAGGACAGATCTTGGATTAAAAGCAGCTATCCGAAGGTACAAGTGGTTTGTGGGGGTCAGATTGTGGGTACAGAGTCGCTTTAAGTGATCAGTGCCAGACAGCGGCTGCTAAGGCTAATAAAATCATGGGATGCATCAAAAGAGGCATAGATGCTGAAGATGAGAACATAGTTTTGCCTCTTTATAAATCACTGGTCAGACCACATATTGAATACAGTGTACAGCTTTGGGCACCGGTATATAGGAAGAACACAGCTGAACTGGAGCAGGTACAGAGGAGGGCAATCAAAGTCATTAAGGAAATTGGTGGGTTAAAGTACCAAGACAGGTTATTAATATTGGGGCTATTTAGTTTAGAAAAAAGACGTCTTTTTCACAATGTACACATATATAAATGGACAGTACAGAGATCTTTACAGTGATCTTTTTACAAATAGGTCTGTAATCATGACAAGGGGCTGTCTCCTCCTGATGGTTGCTAGGGGCACGGCGCCAGCGTCCTTGATCTTGCTTCACTGCCCCTTGGCTGAGCAGCACAGGTGCCAGATATTGTGAATTACTGACTGGCAGATGACACTGCCAGTAAGCTTGAAGTATGTAGCCTGGGGCTGGGACTCCAGCCTCCATAAATGTACTCCCCTATGTGTCCTCTTTGCCTGCGATACAGCCTTATCCCACAGTGTTACCAACCCAGCTAGATCACTTCGACCTTATTGTGTTTGTTCTGTCTGTCTCTGTGTGTTGCACTCTTCCAGGTTACGGACCATCACCAAGTTATTCGCTGTTGTCTAGTGCAGATAGTGGTAAGCAGGCAGGGAAAGCAGGGCAGGTACCAGAGCAGGGCTTCACCTGTCTTGTGTCCTTCTGTCTCAACCTGACAGGGGCATCCTCTTTGGCTAAAGGAAAAAGGATTTCACCACCAGCACAGACACAGATTCTTTACTGTAAGAGCAGTGATACTATGGAACTCCCTGCAACATGATTTTGGCTGATTCATTAAATATATTCAACGGAGCTCCAGATTCTTTTCTTAAAAAATATAACATTACAAATTATGGCCAATAGATTTCTGGTGATATGTTAATCCAGGGATTATTCTGGAAAGAATTTTGAAGTCGGGAAAGAATTTATTTTCCTGTGACGGGGCAATTGACATCTGCCACATGGAGGTTTTTGCCTTCCTCCGGGTCAGCACAGTGGGGTTTCTGTGGGTTGAACTTAGTTGTCTTTTTTCAACTTTATTAACTATGTTACATTGTTATGGGGGTTGTCATATTGCCTGAGCTATTTTTAACAGCATTTAATGCTGTTAAAAAAAAAAAATAAGATAAGACATATGTCTCAACTGAGCCTCTTACTGTGCCCCTGCTATGGTGAGCAGATTCATGTAGTCTGGCAGCCTATCTGGCTGCTCACATGGCGATATATCTTATCTTAATTTCTTTTGTACCCATTTTTGATAGAAACATTTGGGCTGTAGTTGGCTAACATTACACTGTGTATGGTATTGGGCAGCTGTCCACTGATACAAGTGATTGTGAGTGGTGTAAGAGACTTACACAGATGTACTATATCTGAAGAAATTTGATTTGTGTTGCCACTAACCTGTGCCTTTTTTCTGTTTTTTTTCTGTATTTATATAAAAATATCTCTATCCATTTTCTATTACTATTTGGCCTATTGGAACAGTTATGGGGTATTTCCGTACTCAATGAAAATTGCTCTACACGTTTTGTTTTTTCTCTTTTAACCCCTTGCGCAAATGAAAAAATGTCAAGACTAGATCAATGATGTTGTGTAAAAATTTTATTTTTTACACTTAAACAGTGGCCTAGCCGTAAATTTTTCATTTTCAAACGGGTTTAAAAGAGAAAAACATGAAGAGCAGTTTGTCCAGAGTGCAAAAAAAAATCGGCGCAGGTCGCGGTGGGTGCTCAGCTTTCACTGAGCTGGGACCAATCGCGGAATGGCACGGTCGCAGCTCCTGCGCCTGTTTCATCCCAGGACGTAACTGTATCCCTTGAACGGGAACAACAAACAAAAAGGACGTACAGTTACATCCGCGGTCCTGAAGGGGTTAAACAATAAGTCATTTTCTGTTGACACACTGGGGGACATTTACGTAGGAGTCTAATGTTTGTGACTACTCTAATGAAGATTGGTATGACACAAAGAAGCTTCAATCAACGATGCGATGGCAGGTAAAATTACCCAACCTATCACCATATAAATATATCGTATCTCTTACCTAAGATCAAGATAAAACTCACTTAAAACATAGAACACTAAAAACTGTGAGCATAAATATCCAAAAATTCACTTTTATTGGTAAAATGCAATGCGAACATACATTAAAAAGAGGAATCAAGATAATCCTAAAATACAACAAATGCGCCTTGATAAAGCTATAAACAGCAAAACGTGCATCGGGGTTCGCATCAGGATGTCTACAACTAGATGGGTGAGTCTGCTTTTGCACTTCTTTGAGACATAGAAACCGTGCACTAGGATAGGTAGAAATTGGATGATCTGAGCTATTTGGCTTAGATAGCAGTGAATTATTTTGACCCAATAAGTGTCATAGTATATACTATTGGTATCCCTTTATCCATCTATCGGCAGTACTAGGAAAGTTTTGTGGTTTCATAACTTTGGCAATATATGGCTACTATTGTCACCCTCGGTTTGTGACTATATCCTGTTTTGTTGTATTTTAGTTTTAGCTTGATTCCTCTTTTTAGGCTACAAACCCACTTGGCGGGTCTGCAGCGAGTCCCCTTGCTGCGTATTTGCAGCGAGACTCGTTGCAGATCCTGGCCCTATACTTTTAATGGCAGACAAACACGCAGCAGGGATGTACATCCCTGCTGCGAGTTTGTCTGCAGCCCACCCCATTAACCCCCCCGGCGGTTCCCGATGTCTTCAGCAAGCCGGAGCGGGGACCAGGTGAAGTATATGCTCCAGCCAGCCGCCAGCATCCCCGGCCGCCCGATCGGCCCCCCGCAGCACCGATGGCCCCCCCCCGCAGCCCCGGCCGCCTGATCGCCCCCCCGCAGCACCGATCGCTCGCCCCCCCGCAGCACCGATCGCTCGCACGCCCCCCTGCAGCCCCGGCCGCCCGATGGGGGCTGCAGGGGGGCGATCGGTGCTGCCAGGGGGCGATCGAGCGGACGGGGCTGTGGGGGGGCGATTGGGGGGGCCGTGCAAGCGATCGGTGCTGCGGGGGGGGGGGGCGTGCAAGCGATTGGTGCTGCAGGGGGGCGATCGGGCGGCCGGGGCTGCAGGCGGCTGGCTGGAGCATATACTTCACCTGGTCCCCGCTCTGGCTTGCTGAAGACATCGGGAACCGCCGGAGCTGGGATCAGGTAAAGTATCAGCTCCGGCGGGGTTAATGGGGCGGGCTGCAGACAAACTCGCAGCAGGGATGTACATCCCTGCTGCGTGTTTGTCTGCCATTAAAAGTATAGGGCCGGGATCTCCAGCGAGTCTCGCTGCAAATACGCAGCAAGGGGACTCGCTGCAGACCCGCCAAGTGGGTTTGTAGCCTAAATGTATGTTTTTGCATTGCATTTTACCAATAAAGGTGAATTTTTAGATATTTATGCTCACAGTTTTTAGTGTTCTATAATGAAGATTGGTGTATATTTTGTTCCAATATCTTGTGTCGTTCAGAAAGGGGCCGTGCGGCGACCGCCGGGTATTAGCGGGCACGGTCCGATCGCCGTGCCCGCTAATACAGTAATCAGATGCAGCTGTCAAACATGACAGCTGCATCCGATTACCGGCTGCAGCACTTCCCTGCTGTCTAGTGGCGGAGATCGCTCCTCCGGGACGTTGTCCCGGAGAAGCGATCTCCCTGTCTGATGCCGGCCGGGGACTCGTCCAAGATGGCGCCGTCCCCGACTCGGCACTCGTTTGTATTCGGCTGCAGCAGCCAAAAGCAAACGAGTGCCGATCTCATTGATCTTTGCTGTATATCTATACAGCAAAGATCTCAATGAGAGATCAAAGTATATATACTAGAAGTCCCCTAGGGGGGCTTCTAGTATATGTGTAAAAAAAAAAAAAGTGTTGTTATAAGTAAAAAGCCCCCTCCCCTAATAAAAGTCTGAATCACCCCCCTTTTCCCAGGTTATAAATAAAAGTAAACAAATAAATAAATAAACATGTTTGCTATCGCCGCGTGCGTAATCCCCCGAACTATTAATTAATCACATTCCTGATCTCACACGGTAAACGGCTTCAGCGGAAAAAAATCCCAAAGTGCAAAATTGCGCATTTTCAAATCCAGAAAAAATGTAATAAAAAGCGATCAAAAAGTCGTATATGCGCCATCAAGGTACCTATAGAAAGAACACATCATGGCGCAAAAAATGACATCTGACACAGCCCCATAGACCAAAGGATAAAAGCGCTATAAGCCTGGGAATGGAGCGATTTTAAGGAACGTATATTTGTTAACAATGGTTTGAATTTTTTACAGGCCATCAGATACAATAAAAGTTATACATGTTATATATCGTTTTAATCATAACGACTTGAGGAACATGTATAACAAGTCAGTTTTACCCCAGGGCGAATGGCGTAAAAACACATTCCCCCCCAAATAAAAGAAATGCGTTTTTTTTTTTCAATTTCACCACACTTTGAATTTTTTTTCTGGTTTCGTAGTATACTTTATGCAAAAATTCAGCCTGTCATTGCAAAGTACAATTAGTGACGCAAAAAATAAGGGCTCATGTGGGTTTCTAGGTGGAAAAATGCAAGTGCTATGGCCTTTTAAGCACAAGGAGGAAAAAACGAAAACGCAAAAACAAAAATTAGCCTGGTCCCGAAGGGGTTAAAATGTATCACTGCCATAATGAATGTATCTAAGTAAAAAGTAGCAAAAATGCTAAAATTTTGCAAGCACATTCACCTGGTACTGACAAACTGTAAGCCTGCACCTGTTTGTGCGACTTTTTAAAAAGTTGCAAATCATGCGTTTTAAAAGTCACACAAAAAGGTGCAAATTCTCAAAGTTGCAAATGATACATTTGGTGCTAATCCCGGATTATGCTTACTGTTGGGTGAATACTCAATACTGACAAACCGTAAGCCTGCACCTGTTTGTGCAACTTTTTAAAAAGTTGCAAATCATGCGTTTTAAAAGTCACACAAAAAGGTGCAAATTCTCAAAGTTGCAAATGATACATTTGGTGCTAATCCCGGATTATGCTAACTGTTGGGTGAATACTCAATACAGGCAGATTAAAAAAAATCAAAAAAATATTTACCTGTCAAATACTGCTTCAAAAATAGAACTTAGAACATAGAACATAGAAAAATGGGTAAAAAATCTAATTATTCACCGAAAAATAGGCACAAAGCCCTTGATAAATTTCCACCGCTTCCTGTAAAAAAAAATTAACGTGAATTGCATAGTATAACGTGTGTATTGTATAGTGGATAATTTATAACATCCTGTGGGGAACAGTTTCAAAAGCTTTTTTTTTTTTTTAATATGAGACCAGCAGCAGGTTTAACCCTTAGAGGATCGGGCCAATTTCAACTTTTCCATTTTTGGTTTTTCCTCCTTGTGCTTAAAAGGCCATAGCAGGTGCATTTTTTCACCTAGAAACCCACATGAGCCCGTATTTTTTGATTCTGGCTGAATTTATGCATAAAGTACACTGCAAAAGCAGAAAAAAATTAAATGTGTGGTGAAATTGAAAAAAAACAACATTTTTTTAATTTGTTTTTTTTTTGTTTGTTTTTACGGCGTTCACCCTGGGGTAAAACTGTCTTGTTATATCTGTTCCTCAATATATCGTTATATTACGATTACAACGATATGTAACATGTATAACTTTTATTGTATCTGATGGCTTTAAAAAAATTCAAACCATTGTTAACAAATATATGTTCCTTAAAATCGCTCCATTCCCAGGCTTATAACGCTTTTATCCTTTGGTCTATGGGGCTGTCTGAGATGTAATTTTTTGCACCATAAAGTGTACTTTCTGTCAGTACTTTGCGCATTTGCGACTTTTTAATCACTTTTTATGACAATTTTTCTGGATTTGATGCGACCAAAAATGCGCAATTTTGCACTTTGGGATTTTTTTGCGCTTACACGGTTTACCGTGTGAGATCAGGAATGTTATAAATTAATAATTTGGGCGATTACACACGCAGCGATATAAAACATGTTTATTTATTTTTATTTATAACATGGGAAAAGGAGGGTGATTCAAACTTTTATTAGGGGAGTTTTTTTTTAAATTAATAATAACACTTTTTTTTTTTTACACTTATACTAGAAGTCCCCCTAGTAGACTTCTAGTATAACTACACTGATCTCTCATTGAGATCTATGCAGTATAGTTATAGTGCATAGATCGAAGAGATAGGCATTCTATTGCTTTCGGCTGCTGCAGCCAAAAGCAGTAGAGTGCGATCCCCCCACTAGACACCAGGGAGTGGGGAAATCTAGTATTCAGATGCAGCTGTCAACTTTGACAGATTCATCTGAATACTTAATTAGCAGACACGGCAATCGGACCGTGCCCGCTAATACAAGCAGCACCTGGAACCGGTTCATTGCTCCCCTAGTGACGCCAGGATGTACAGGTACGCCCAGGGTTGTCTAGGGGTTAAAGAAAAATAAGTGGTTTATTGTCCACAACAGAAAACAAATCATACAGCTTTCTTCAGCCAACACCCAGGTATGGAACAGTCATTGGCAGTTATGCAAAACAGTCAATTGGTTTACATAGAGCTCTCACCCTGATAGGTGCTGTCAGACACCAAACAGCTCCTGGAAGTCTCCTTTGGCTTTAGAATAGCCACACACAGCTCCTTCTCCACAGCAGCAAACTCTGAGACTGGAGGCACACCCACCCACTCTCAGCTGATTCTCCCAGGCTTACATAGCCCACACTAAAACCTGGACCTGGAATGTGGGAGCACCCAATAGAGATGAGCGAACCGGCCAAGGTTCGGGTTCGTATGAACCTGAATTGTCGGCTTCTGATTCCCGCTGTCTGCCCGCTCCGTGGAGAGGGTGGATGCAGCCTGAGGACCGCCTGGAAAACTTAGATACAGCCTATGGCTATCGCTGTATCCCAGTTTTCCAGGCGGTCCTCAGGCTGTATCCACCCTCTCCACGGAGCGGGCAGACAGCGGGAATCAGAAGTCGAGAGTTTAGGTTCATACGAACCCGAACCTTGGCTAGTTCGCTCATCTCTAGCAGCCATGCTCCCGTGAAAGACCGTCTCGGACTAAGCTGCATTGCAGCAATACTAAATTTTAAACATGTGCCAGTGGCCTATTGCCGCTGACACCAGCAATCATAGTCTTTCACCTCACCAAGACCAGGATCCTTGGTGAGACATATCTCCCATCTATGACGGTGCCTTGCGCCTTCTTACAATCCAAAAAGTAAAATTAAAAACACAAAAACATAATTAAAATAACAGGTTGTGACTCAATCTTACCTGCTCCAAAACATATATGCCGAAATCTGCTTGTTGCTTTTGAAGAAATGGGAGCATATAATACAACCAAATTGATAGATGTGGTTCACGGTTACGGAAAGGAATAATGATGGCAATTTTCTGTCGTGCTTTGCAATTCTCAGGCTTTCCTTTTCCTCCTTCTTGCAGATGTGAATTTACTGACATAATATCCTTAATAGAAACATTCTTTTCTTCAACTATGAAAGGACCTGCTGTAAGTTGGTGAAATAAAAAAAATAAAAAAACTTTACTAACCGAGGGCAGTAAATGGGACAAAGATTGCTTTGACTGCAAATGTGACCCATCTGCTCACCTTGGCACAGTGCTGTGGCTACTTGAGTCACTTGAGGCATCCCTAGTGACATACCCATAGCCTTAACATGTGGCAATAAAAAAACAGAAAGTGCATGTGATCACTGAGGTCGGTGATTGACTGCAGTGTCCATTGCTCAGTGTCATTTCAGTACTGCTGGCAGAGATTGCAGAGCCAAAGCTTTTGGTTATGGGATGGACTTTTTGTTATTAGGTGGACCCCTCTTCTTGAAACATTTCCAACAACAATCAACACAGACTATAAAATGAAGGCACAAAACACACTTTTTGATGTTCAGATGGCCACAACTTAATTTAAATCACAGGACTTAAACAATCACAGTAGTCGTGTGAAGTTCTAAGTCACTGAGATTCATGAATACTGTCTGATCACCATCTCTGAGTATCCGACCAGACAGCAATAAAGTGGGTGGCATGTACTGGCTTGTCATTCTAGCAGAGCCAGTCTACTTTAAGGGCACCAATGACCCTATAGAAGATCCTCACTCCTGTGTAGAGATGAGCGAAGCAGGATTCGCAGCAAATTTTGCTAAATTAGCTTCGCCTTGAAGCAAACTTTGCAAAATTTGTTTCCAAATCCGTTTTAATTATCATTATTATTTTTTAAACAAAAAATAGAAAAGTTAAAATGAAAATATGCTGTATTAACCCCTTAAGGACAGAGCCTGAAATGGCCTTAAGGACAGAGACAAATTTTATGAATATGACCAGTGTCACTTTATTTATTAATAACTTCGGGATGCTTTTACCTATCCGGCTGATTCTGAGATTGTTTTCTCGTGACATATTGTACTTTACATTTCTGGTAAAATGGAGTCGATACTCATAACGAATCTTTATGAAAAACACTAAAAAAACGTGAAAAATTGTGAAAAAATGCATCTTTCAAACTTTGAAACCTTTCTGCTTATACAGAAAATGGTTATGCCACATAAATTATATATTAAATAGTATTAGCAACATGTCTACTTTATGCTGGCGGCATTTATTAAACTATATTTCATTTTTTTTAGACAATAGGAAGCTTAAAACATTAGCAGCAATTTTCCAAATTTTCAGTAAAATTTCAAAATCAGATATTTTTAGGGACCTGTTCAGGTTCAAAGTGTATTTGAGGGGCCTGTATGTTAGAAAGCCCCACAAAGCACCCCATTTCAGAAACTGCACCCCCCAAACTCAGCAAAAGCACATCCAGAAAGTTTTTTAACCCTTTAGGGGAGTCACAGAAATAAAAGCGAAGTGTGTAAGAAATTTGAAAATTTTTATTTTCTGTGCAGAGATTTTATTGTAATCCAATATCTTTCATAATGATAAACCTATTAGCAGAGAAATGCACCCCAATATTGATTGCCCCGTTTCTGCAGTTTATAGAAATACCCCATATGTGGCCCTATTGCGCTATTTGACGCAACCACAAGCCTCAGATATAAGGGAGCGCCTAGTGAATTTCAACGCCTCCGTTTTTTTTTTGTAATTTTTGACTGTATCACTTCAGGTTGTTAGAGGCTCTGGGGTGCCAAAACCTAAAAAACACCCCTAAAGGGACACCATTTAGAAAACTGCAACCCTCAAGAAAAGTAACAAGGGGTGCGGTGAGCATTTGGACCCCACAGGTGCTTCGCAGATTTTCAGAACAATGTGGTGTAAAAAAGGAAAAATTCAATTTTTTACACTAAAATGTTGTTCTAGCATACATTTTTCATTTTTACAAGGGGATTAAAGAAAAAAAAAAACACCAAACATGTAGCGCAGTTTCTCCCCAGTACGGAAATACCCCACATGTGGACATAAAGTGCCAAGCGGGCGCAGGACGAGCCTCCAAAGGGAAGGAGCGCCAATTGGCCTTTGCAAGCTGGATTTTACTGGAATGGATTTCAAGGGCCACGTCGCATTCACAGAGCCCTCGTGCTGCCAAAACACTGGAAACCCCCCACAAGTGACCCCATTCTGGAAACTACACCCCTCAAGGAATCTAACAAGGGGTTCAGTGAGCATATGGACCCCACTGGTGACGGGCACGTGGAACACTGTGACGTGAAAGGGAAAAATTTAATTTTTTCACTTTCACGGCACAAATGTGGCCATCATCAAGGGGTCCATATCCTCACTGCACCCCTTGTTAGATTCCTTGAGGCGTGTAGTTTCCAGAATGGGGTCACTTGTGGGGTTTTTTCACTGTCTTGGCAGCACAAGGGCTCTGTAAATGCGACATGGCGTTCATCATCCATTCTGGCCAAATCCAGCCTTCAAAATCCAAATGGCGCTCCTTCCCTTCGGAGGTTTGCCCTGCGCCCACATGGCACTTTATGTCCACATGTGGGGTATTTACGGACTCAGGGGGAATTGCTCTACACATTTTGTGTGTTTTTTTCTCTTTTAACCTCTTGTGAAAATGAAAAATTTAAGGCTAGACCAACATTATAGTGTAAAAAATGTAATATTTCATTTTCACGCAATATTGTTCCACATTTGTGCCCGTCACCAGTGGGGTCCATATGCTCACTGCACCCCTTGTTACATTCCCTAAGGGGTGTAGTTTCCATAATGGGGTCACTTGTGGGGGGATTCAACTGTCTTGGCAACACAGGGGCCTTTTAAATGCAACATGGCCCCTCGACATCCATTCCAGCCAAATCCAGCCTCAAAAAGCCAAATGGCGCTCCTCCCCTTTGGAGGCTTACCCTACACCCGCATGGCGCTTTATGTCCACATGTCGGGTATTTCCATACTCAGGGGAAATTGCTCTACACATTTAGTGGTTTTTTTATCTTTTAACCCTTTGTGAAAATGAAAAAATCAAGACAAGATCAATGATTTAGTGTAAAAATTAAACATTTTTTACACTAAATGTTGGTCTAGCCTTGATTTTTTCTTTTTCCACAAGGGGTTAAAAAAGAAAGTGAACAACAAACGTGTAGGGTAATTTCCCCTGAGTACGAAAATACCCCACATGTGGATATAATGTGCCATATGGGCAGAGGGCAAGCCACCAAAGGGACAGAGTGCCATTTAGAGGCTTGAATGGAGGATGGAGGCCATGTCGCAATTACAAAGCTCCTGTGCTGCCAGGACAGTAGAAACCCCCCACAAGTGACCCCATTCTGGAAACTACACCCCATAAGGAATCCAACAAGGGGTACAGTGAGCATATGGACCCCACTGGTAACAGGCACATAAGTGGAACATGTGCCATGAAAATAAAAAATACAATTTTTTCATTTTCACGGCCCAAATGTGCCCGTCACCAGGGGGCCATATCCCCACTGCCCCCCTCGTTAGATTTCTTATGGGGTGTAGTTTCCAGAATGGGGTCACTTGTGGGGGGTTTCTACTGCCCTGGCATCACAGAGGGTTTATAATTGCATCATGGCATCCTCTAATGGGAATGGCGGCCATACCTATTTAGCTGGGGAAAAGGGACCATTCTAATTTATTTGGGGGTATTAGGCCAATTATTAGTTTATAAGGTTGAAAATGACAGGTGTCCATCAAATTCAACCTGTGTTGATCCAGAGGAAGGCAAAAAAAAAACCCTCATAAGGCAGACGACAGTAGCCTCATCACAGGGGAAAAATTCCTTCCCGACTCCATAATGGCGATCAGAATAATCCCTGGATCAACGTGACCCCTGAAATAGGAATAAGGGACAGAATTTAGAAAATGTAGAACTCCAATGACGTGAGGTACGCTTTGAAGCGATCCAGTCTGCAGAGGCTGGGGCGATCAGGACAGGTGTCACACTGGAAAATGGTGTCCTTCCTGATCCCCCTGTTACACCACACTCTGCACTTCTTCTGGGGTCTCCTGTTTTCCAGTGTGGGGGACATCACCTGGAAAATGTTGTCCTGGTGCGATACGTGGTCCTTCATATCCAGAAGCGCTGGGTCCGCTCCATGGCTGCTAAATATTAGGGCTTTATTACTACTTCTGTTATTTACGGATCGTGCCGCAAGCTACAGTAGCTCAGGCAGCGAGGGACCGGAAGAGGGGGCGCTGGTATAAAAGTTATCCCTGTACAGGTGGTAACCTTTATCTAGCAGTGGGAAGATCAGTTCCCGAACGATCTCCCCGCTAACTTGGAGGATGGGGCCCCCCCCCCATCCTCCAAGTTAGTGGGGAGATCGTTCGGGAACCTTGATCTGGGGGCTGGATTTTGGTGTCCCTTCCTTCATACACTCTAAGGGTACGTGCACACTGCGGAATGGCGAAGGATAACCCTTTGTGCATTCCGCAGGTGGCACCCGCCGGCGGACTGATGGAGGCGCGCGTCTCCGCTCGTGTCACACTCCATTATATGCACGGGCGGATTCTGCCCTCTGTCCAATGTGTTCATTCTTTGGACGGACGACGGAATCCGCCCGTGCATAGAATGGAGTCTATGACACGGGGGAGACGCTCGCCTCCATCAGTCCGCCGGCGGGTGCCAGCTGCGGAATGCACAAAGGGTTATCCTTCGCCATTCCGCAGTGTGCACGTACCCTGGATCTGTAAGTTTACCCTGAGGTACTCTCACAGAGTGTGTAAAATTTCAAGCCATACCGTGATCTCTTATTGGGACGGTACTGGTGGAAAAGACGTGTCTGGGGGGCAGCGTACGCTACACTACCCCCAGACACGTCACTGGATGATGAGGATGATGAGGATGAATGGAGGAAAGAAGGATCCCCCCATTCATCCTCACTGGCTGTTTCGGTGTCGGAGGCAATAATAGCGTATGCGTCCGACACTGAAAACACCTTGGGGGCCATCTTTATATGGGGATTGGTATATGGGGTATGTAAATGTGTAGTGGGGTAGTGTAAAACTTTATTTCATGTAGTGTAGTGTAGTGTTTTTTACGTGTTTTTTTGACAGTAAGAAAAAATATCCCTTTGCCAAGAAAGGAGCTGCTGCTAAATGCCACACTTATGTGCGGCACTTATCAGCAGACAGTGGCGGTAGGATATAGGGGGGAAAAAAGCCCCTACGCCAAAAAGGAGGAGTTGCTGATCAGTGGCGCACTTACGGGCGATGCTGATCAGCACTCAGCGGCGTTAGGGCGCAAAAAAAGAAAAAAAAAATTGGAAAAAAAATAAAAATAAATCTTTTTAACCCAAAGCAACTGATCAGTGAATGATATTCACTGATCAGCCGCTAGGGGGCGGTAGAGCGACGCTGCCAGAGATTACCAAGGCCCGCCGAACACGAGGACCCGAGTGATTACGAAGATTTCCGACGCTGGACGACCGAACCCGGAAGTAACCCGAAGAAGACGCGAGGACGGCGCGGACCGCAGATCGTCGCTCCGGACGCCCAGATCAGGTGAGTATGGTACACCTGCACCACACACACCTGTTCTGTACCCCTTAGCTACCTAGCTGAGGGGTGCAGAACGCGACAAAACTGGCCGGCCTATCACGGCAATCGTGGGGGTGGCATCGGCGCCATCTTTGGTGGGGACTCTAATGGCGATTGGTGCTGTCTCGGACAGCACCAATCGCCATTGCTTTCCGGGTCACCGGGTCACCGATGACCCGGAAAGCTGTTTTCAGCTGCTATATGCTGATCTTTATAGATCAGCATATAGCAGCGATCGTCGGCACGGGAGGGGTTAATCACCCCCCATGCCGACGAGCAGAGATGGCCTGCTATACATTATAGCAGGCCATCTTCCCCGACCGCTGTGTGTGAACACACAGCGATCGGGGAAACATCGGGCGTAAGTATACGCCCGTTTGCGTTAAAGCCCACCCTGCGGGGGCGTATACTTACACCCGATGTCGTTAAGGGGTTAAAGGGGAACTCTGGATAAGAAAAACTTGTTTTCTATTAAAAGTACATTAAAAGTTAAATATATGTGTCTATACAATGTATTACTGTATCTGTATGGTTCTGCCACACTGGTAGCTGATAGAAATCCAGGAAGTGAAGAAAAATGGCCTCTGTGCAAATCCACATTGTCTCCTGCTCCTTCTGCTCTCCCACCTTAGGAGACAAATCTTCCATGCCTCTGTCTCACATTGTGTGTGTTGCTGAGATCAGGCTGATGATGCAGACAGAGGGCAGGGCGTGATCTCACAGGAGGCTTGGCTGGATCACCCAATCCCCTGAGTGATTCACCATCTCTGACCAGCCAGAATCAGGTGTTGCATTGATTTCTCTAATTGTGCACAAGTCTGCAGTGAAATAAGGGCTGTGTTCACACATGTTGGAGTGTCATTGCAGTACTGCAGTGTATTCACAAAAATGATGCAGTAACACAAGTAAATGATGGTAAACGGCAGAGAGGATCAAAGCCTTATTGTGAGGCTCAACTTCAAAGATGACAGATGCTTGATCATAATATGTGCATGGAAATGAAAAGAGAAAAAAAAATTCAAAAAGTTCTTTACTTTATTCCAATATCAGCGTTACAGGTAGAGAATACCGTGTGCTGTGTGGTGTTACAGGTAGAGATTACAGCGTGCTGTGTGGTGTTACAGGTAGAGATTACAGCGTGGTGTTACAGGTAGAGAATACAGTGTGGTGTTACAGGTAGAGAATACAGCGTGCTGTGTGGTATTACAGGTAGAGAATACAGTGTGCTGTGTGGTGTTACAGGTAGAGAATACAGTGTGCTGTGTGGTGTTACTGGTAGAGAATACAGCGTGCTGTGTGGTGTTACAGGGAGAGAATACAGTGTGCTGTGTGGTGTTACAGGTAGAGAATACAGTGTGCTGTGTGGTGTTACAGGGAGAGAATACAGTGTGCTGTGTGGTGTTACAGGGAGAGAATACAGTGTGCTGTGTGGTGTTACAGGGAGAGAATACAGTGTGCTGTGTCGTGTTATAGGTAGAGAATACAGTGTGTTGTGTGGGTGGGTGGGTGGGACCACAATAAAATCATAAATTACTGCAAATAATTCAGTAACACATGAAACTGCAATGTGTGAACACAGCCTAGATGTAATGCAACAGTTTGGGGCGGGGAATGGGCAGGGTGGAGGACTGTGATGAACAGCTGAGGGAAAGTATTGCATTCTGGAACCTGTAGAACTGTGATTTTTGGTAGTTTCAAAAATGCAATAGATAGGTAAGTAATGCTTTATGCTTCTGCAGAAGTTTCATTTTTTTAACCTCTATCTGGAGTTCTCCTTTAAATAAGTATAAATTAAAAAGACATTCGGGTTTTACAATAATGGGATCCTGTCTAATGCAATGCAATTGCGCTCCTCCTTTTAGTTTACATTTACTTTATATAGAATATTTTCATTTTAATTTTGATATTTTTTGTTTACAATAGCAAAACTAAAATGAAAATATACTATAAATGTAAAAATATACAATTTTATTCATTAGTTAACCTGTAATTAGAAATTACCGCAAAGGGGAATAGCTGGTAAATGTAAGAGTGAAAATGTATCATAATTTATTGATAATGCAGTCAGATACTGTAGCTACAATTAGTAAGAACTAGAAAATGTACCCGGCGCTGCCCGGGTATAAAATGTCAGTGTGTTAATTAGATTTGTTCTACGGTGCCCAGGAGGCCAAGCTAAAGGTATTGTTTCATCTGAGTTAATCAGTGGAATTAGTGTATACCTGTAGTGCATAGTTGGAGGGGTTCTGTATACCTACAGTGTATAGTTTTTAGGGGTCTCGCATATCTGTAGTGTATAGTTGGGGGGATCCTGTATACCTGTAGTGTGTAGTTGGGGGGGGGGCTGTATACCTGTAGTGTATAGTTGAGGGAGGTCCTGTATACCTGCAGTGTATAGTTGGTGAAGGTCCTGTATACCTGCACTGTATAGTTCAGGGGTCCTGTATACCTGTAGTATATAGTTGGTGCTGTATACATGTAATGTATAGTTGTTGGAGGTCGTGTATACCTGTAGTTTATAGTTTGAGGGTCCTGGATACCTGTAGTGTATAATTGGTGGATGTCTTGTATACCTGTAGTATATAGTTCGGGGGTCCTGTATACCTGTAGTGTATAGTTTTGGGGTCCTGTATACCTGTAGTGTAAAGTTTGGGGTCCTGTATACCTGTAGTATATAGTTGGTGGAGGTCCCGCACACCTGTAGTGTATAGTTTTGGGGTCCTGTATACCTGTAGTGTCCTGTATACCTGCAGGGTCGTATTTACCATTAGGCACCTATGGTCTGGTGCGTAGGGTAGCACCTTGAAGAGGGGCAGTACCCTCCTGTTCAGACTTGCCAGAAAATCTGGTGTCTTTTCGAGGGGGGTATGGCAGTATTGGTCAGTTCTGGTATAGCGGTGTTATCCAGTCACAGTATGGCGGTATTGGTCAGGTCTCGTATGGCAGTGTTACCCAGTCACAGTGTGGCGGTATTGGTCAGGTCTGGTATGACAGTGTTATCCAGTCACAGTATGGTGGTATTGGTCAGGTCTGGTATGGCAGTGTTACCCAGTCACAGTGTGGCGGTATTGGTTAGGTCTGGTATGACAGTGTTATCCAGTCACAGTATGGCGGTATTGGTTAGGTCTGGTATGACAGTGTTATCCAGTCACAGTATGGGGGTATTGGTCAGGTGTGGTATGACAGTGTTATCCAGTCACAGTATGGCGGTATTGGTCAGGCCTGGTGTGGCGGTGTTAAATGTGACGTCTGGAGCTATTAGCTACCTATCCTGATGCTAATTGGTGAGTGAGGATGGGGCACCTTCAGGTATAGTGCTTAGGGCAGCATCAGCTGGTAATAATGTCCTGTATACATGTACTGTATAGATGGAGTAGGGGGTCCTGTATACATGTACTGTATAGATGGAGTAGGGGGTCCTGTATACATGTACTGTATAGATGGAGTAGGGGTCCTGTATACATGTACTGTATAGATGGAGTAGGGGGTTCTGTAATTCATATACTGTATAGATGGAGTAGGGGGTCCTGTATAAATGTACTGTATAGATGGAGTAGGGGGTCCTGTATACATGTACTTTATAGACGGAGTAGATGGTCCTGTATACCTGTAGTGCCCTGTATATACATGTACTGTATAGATGGAGTAGGGGGTCCTGTATACATGTACTGTATAGATGGAGTAGGGGGTCCTGTATACATGTACTGTATAGATGGAGTAGGGGGTCCTGTATACATGTACTGTATAGATGGAGTAGGGGGTCTACCAGTTATTACTGTGGATGTTGTGAGGCAGCTGCCTTAGCAACCATTGCTCCCCGTGAAAATTAAAGCAGTAATCCTATTGGTTGCTAAGGCTCCCAACTGCCGTTTACTGCTGGAGACATGCAGCTAATTATATCACCTGTGTTTGCAGTGTGGAGATTTTCCCATTCATCTCTATTGGGCGCCGCTCTTCCCCCCCCCTCCCCTCCTGTACATGTGGCGGGGATGGGACCTTCGCAATAACTTTCCTGGGTACCCAATGTATCTATGTGCCAAATTTGGGGTCAAACTGTTCAGGCGTTTGGAAGTCTATACGGGACAGACAGACAGACAGACTTTCATTTTTATTATATAGATAAAATATAATATAGTCCACTATATAAAGTCTTTTATATAAGTCACAATGTAGCTTGAAATGCTGTACATGCAGGACCGGTGATAGGTGTGACAAGTGATGGAAATACAGTGCTTTTGTTTGCAAAGAGGAATGGCACATACACACACATACAGTGCATACAGTCACATATGTACACATACAAACACAAGCACAGACAAACATTCAGGCACATATACACATACATACAGACACTCATACACACAGTGTATATACTGATTACACAGTCACACAGTGTATATACTGCTTACACAGGCACACAGTGTGTAAACTGCTTAAACAGGCACACAGTATATATGGGTTGAAGACGTCATCTTCGGGAGGCGGGCCGGACCGCTCCAGCCTTCCCTTCTGCCGCCCCCCTCTGCCGCATCATCAGCTGCTCAGCCGCAATTGGCTGAGCATAACTGCTCAGCCAATCACGGCTGAGCAGCTAATGACACGGAAGAGGGGGGCCAGCTCGAGGGACGGCTGGAGCTCCCACTGCTCCCACTGCTGGTCAAAGCACACAGTTTTGCGTTTTATTTTTTTTACTCCAATCAAATTTACGATTTTCAAATTCAGTAAGTAGGCCTTATAGGTACAAAAACTTCTCTGGGAATTTATGGGGAAAAGGATATGTAACGAACCTCTCTGCTAAGAGTAAAAGTTCTTGCTCTCTTGTTTCACCAGAATGTAGCAGACCAGCTAAATGACTGTTTCAGGGTTGTTGCGTTCACACGTACAGGATCTGCAGTAGATTTGATCGTGCAGATTTGATGCTGCAGATATCAATGTAACTAAATGACTGAACACAGCATCAAATCTGCTGCGGACCCTGTACATAGAAACGCACCTTTAATTTTTTTCAAATCAACTGGTACCAGAAAGTTTTACAGATTTGTAAATTACTTCTATTTAAAAATCTCAAGTCTCTCAGTAACTATCAGCTGTCAGGAACTGTCCAGAGCAGAAGAGGATTTCTATGAGGATTTGCTACTGCTCTGTACACTTCTTCACATGGATAAAGGTGGCAGCAGAGAGCACCATGTCAGACTGATAAGAATACACAACTTCCTGCAGGACATACAGTAGCTGATAATTACTGGAAGACTTGAGATTTTTAAATAGAATTAATTTACAAATCTTACAACTTTATGGGACCAGTTGATTTGAAAAAAATATATATATTATTATTTTACTGGCGTTTACTTGTCTAGTACTTTGCCTCACTACTAGGCAAAGTAGCTGTCACTGATAAAGTTTTTTTTTTTTGCAGTGTTTATTAGGGCCCGTTTACACGGAAAGATTATCTGACAGATTATCTGCCAAAGATTTGAAGCCAAAACCAGGAATGGATTTGAAAAGAGGAGAAATCTCAGGCTTTCCTTTATGACCTGATTTCTGTTTCCGTGTAAAAGGGCCCTTAGTCATGTAGTTAAAAATCACTGTGTGAGGGCCTTTTTACACAGAAAGATTATCTGACAGATTATTTGCCAAAGATTTGAAGCCAAAACCAGGAACAGACTATAAACAGAGATCAGGTCATAAAGGAAAGCCTGAGATTTCTTCTCTTTTCAATTCCATTCCTTGCTTTGGCTTCAAATCTCTGTCAGATAATCTTTCTGTTTAAAAGGGCCCTTATACACTGTGCTGGGACTTTTCAGGCACTTTTTATAAGAGAGCTGTGAACATGCTGTCTTGTTTTCCCAGATTGCTCAAATTATCACTTGCTCATTTCTATATACATTTGTTAATGATCATAAAAAAATAGATGCCACATACTTAAATTTGGTGGATGTTCAGGACACAGAGGCATTTCTTCCATTTTGGAAACTTTGACTGTGACAGAACCTTATAAAAAAAAAATAGAAGAACAATGTTTATTACATTTTTTGAAAAATAGCTCAAAATATATAACTTTATGTTTTTCTGTTTCAGACCAGGTAGAATGTAGTAGTGACGTGCTAAAAGGTTATACAGGGCCCTCCAGCTAAAAAGAAATTGCTTAAAACACCTGTAAATGACCAATTAAAGGGGTTGTCCAGCCAAAACTAACTTGTCAAACAGGAAATACGAGTCCAGCATCCTGCAAAGTAATGAATGATTAGCTTTTTTCTTCTCACCATGCAAAGTAAGCACAGTGCAGCATTACCCTTAACTAAACGATAATGCATTTCAGATGCGCTCCACAGCCTTATGGTACTTTTACACGGGACGATTGATCGTTCGTTTTTGCACGATAACGGTCAAATTCGAACGATAATCGTACGTGTAAACGCAGCGAACGATCAAATGACCAGCAAAAAATCGTTCATTTTGATCTTTCAACATGTTCACAAATCATCGTAGATCGTTCGCAAAAAAATCGCAGATTGTTCAGTGTAAACATTCTTTCAACGATTTCCCCTATGTGTCAGATAGGCTTAAGCGATTGCAAAACGATCGCATTGCGAATTTTCCATACGATGTATCGTTCCGTCTAAACGCTGATCGTTAGAAAAAAACCATTGTTCATTCAAAATCGTTAATCGTGCGATCGGGCGAATTATCGCACCGTGTAAAAGTACCATTAATCATGGCTGTGAAATGCAGCTGAAACGCATTGGAATATGGTTGGGGAATGCTGCTTTGTGTGCGTGTTGCAAGGTGAAAAGAATACACAACTCATTGATCACTTAACTGGATGCTGGACTTTTTTTCCTGTTTGATTATATGTAAATTGCACGCTGGTTGGAGTCTGTGCTGCATGCCCAGTGGAAGCAGTAAGCCAGGTTTTTCTTGCATTCAAAACTTACTTGTCCACTATCCACAGCATAGGGGACAAGTAAGAGATCATAGGGGGGGGGGGGGGGTAGCCTCCGTACCGATCCCTGCCAATCTCTTTATTGTCCCCTGGCTCCCTTATGTATACCGCCACGGGTACGGCATGCGACCTGTGCATCTAATCATTCCTCTGGAGCTGCCAGAAAGAGCTGAGTGCTGTATTCTGCTCTCTGACGCACTCCATAGAGAATGAATCGAGCCGCCTGAGAGAGCAGACTACAGCACTCTGTATTCATAACAAAGGAACCGGGGGGAAGGGAGGAGTACGGAGGTCGGACCCCCTGCAATCTCTTACTTATCCTGTGGACAAATTAGTTTTGCCATAAACTTCAGTTCAGACACTGCTGTACGTTTTAAACTGACAGTCAGATATTTATCCATCCAAGGAAAAACGTGTAAGACATTGACACTTGACACATCAAATAAATCTTAGGCCGCCTAGCCACTGACTAACACCACAGCTTCCCTAGCTGTCCTTTTAGCCTACTGCTCAATTTCACCAGTTGCACTCACTGGTTTTACCAGATCTTCTTGGCTGCAGCTCCCACAGGCCTATAGCTGCCCGTGTTCTCCCTGGGAGTCATCTCCTGGGAAGTTCTGAAGTCTGTAATAGACAGGGGCGGATTAACTTTACCATAGGCCCGGGTCTGTTCACCAAGCCTGGGCCCCCTACCGCACTGTAACTATATCTTTAGTATTGGTTCTCCAAATTGCAGACTGTAAAGGGACCTATGGTGACATCATTGTCACATGAGGTCCTTCAGTATGTTCTTTAATGTTATTGAATTGTCTCCCGGCTACAGTTTTGCCCTGATTTGTGCAAAATAGCGGTAAAAAAAGCAGTCCGCTCAGCCAGTCAGTGACGGAGGTGGGATCCCACCTCCCCTTCTCCCCGGCCAGATCGGAAAAAAAGCCCCCCCCCCGCCGGAGTACCCCTTTAAGTCTGTAATGCTTACAACCATATAACATTAATGACACGCAATACTATCATCGCTATAAACCATGCCCTTTATGGACACATTAAGGGTACAAACACACATGGCATATACGCTGCGTATTTACTGCTGCGATACGCAGCAGATACGCAGCAGATTAGATCTAAATAACTGAACACAGCATCGTATCTGCTGCGTATCTGCTGCGTATCTGCTGTGTGTGTTTGTACCCTTAAGCTAATCCCCTCTCCTGCTTTGGCTTCTTTAGCAGTTACTTCATGCTCTGCTATTACTTGAACTAACTGTGTAGCACCCCCCTAATTCACCTGCTCAGGTTGTGTGACATTCTCATGGATTAAATGCATGTTAGGCAGCAAATCTGACATTACATTACATGCTATGACATTATGTAGTGTCCCACTACAGGTGGTTCTCTTTGTCTTACACACTCCCAGCTAAAACTAGTTCACTCAGGTGCCAAAGCTAGTGTATTTAGTTGCTGCACCCTGCTCCCACCACTAGGTGTCTCACTCCCCTGTGCATAACTGGAGTACATGTAGGAAGGTTAGCCTCTTTACACAGTCTCTTGCGCATACTTCCTGTCACACGGCCCTATATAAAATAGGGGCCTCCTGTTCAGTTCAGTTCTAGTTCAGGGGTAGTCCCTGTCTAGTCTAGTCCCAGACAGGGAAGAAACACCAACTGTTTACTAGATTGAGAGACTATAGCAGTCATGCACTGTTATACCCAACCTTGGGGTAACAGGAGTTACAGGAATAACCCTTGCCTTCACTGTGGATCTTCACTTCAGGACAGTTACTCCCTAGAGGGAAAAGGCAGTGGGATTGATCCACAGTAGAACACAGATGCAAGTTAACAGCTCTCTACTGTCTACGCTCGACTACATGGGAAAACTACCACTAGTTAGCTTCACCCAGAGACCTGGGACTCATACTGTCTCACAGGGCTAAAAAGCAAGTATCAAAGCACTGTTATATTTTTGTATTGCGCTGAAGATATTTTTAAAGTAAAGTTTAAGCACTGTTTAGGTGGAACGTGTGGAATGGGTAATACCACCCCTGGCCACTGTGACAAGTCGGCACAAAACACCAGAGGCCACCAGCTAGTTCAACACCAGTATCCAGCACCCTGGGCCACAGCAATAACTGTTTGGGGACATTTTCAACAAACCCTGCATGCCATACATTTTTATCATTTATTTCTTCAAGTCTATGTTCAAACTATGCAATAATCTTATCAAATATCATAATGGTTACAGCACCCCCAGAATTCTACTCCTACCTTTCTGCAAATCCTGGTCACAATTCACACTGTCAGTCAGTGAGGCTCTGCCAACTAATAACTCTGGGACATCTGTATGTGGTTCTCCTGGCTCCTCTCCTGTATAACACACTCTGCAGGGGATTGTCCCTCTCACAACTGCCAGAAATAAGGAAAGACTCTGCCAAATATAAACTCCACCTCAAGCTCTGCATAGACCTCAAGCCCATTTACTGTCATGTAACAGGTTTTAAAGTGTATAGTGAATATGCAGTATAAACTCTAGGCTGTGTATAGTGAATATGCTATGTACATTGAACAGGCTGTTTATGGTGAATATGCTATGTATACTGTCTAGGCTCTGAATGGTGAGTATGCTCAGGTCCGTATTTGCCACTAGGCACCGGTGGCCCGCAGGGTACCCTTTTTTTTTGTTTCCCTTTTTTTTTTTTTTAACCCCCTCCGCCGCAATAGGCACCGGCCCACGGGTGCCTAGTTCGCTCTGGGGGGGGGGGGTACTGACCACCGCCGGGGCCGAGGTGAGCTTCCGGCACACACAGCTTGACAGAGGCCGGAAGCTCACAGCTGCAGCCCCGCGATGCCCGATCTTCTCTCCTGCTCGGCGATGACATCACATCACGTGAGCGTCGCCGAGCTGGGAAGAAGTCCGGGACCGCGGGGCTGCAGCTGAGAGCTTCCGCCTTCTGTCAAGCTGTGTGTGCCGGAAGCTCGCCCCTGCCCCCGGCAGCAATCAATACCCCGGCCCTAGACCCTGGCACTGCATTGAGGGAGGGAGGGGGGGGACAGCCTGCCTGCCCGCCCATCTTGCCTCTGCTCCCCCTGCCTTCCGGCTGCCCCCGGCCGCTCCGTCTTCCCCCCTAACCCCCCACTGCTCCCCCTGACCCTCAACCTCTCCCCCTGACCTCCAGCCTCTCCCCTGCCCCCCAGCCTCTCCCCCTGACCCCAGCCTCTCCCCCTGCCTCCCTTCCCCGGTCACCCCCAGCTGCTCCTCCTGCCCCTGTCACCCCCAGCTGCCTCCCTTCCCCAGTCACCCCCAGCTGCTCCTCCTGCCCCCTGTCACCCCCAGCTGCCCACGAGTTGTGGTCGGAGAAGTCTTCATGATGCTGCTCCAGATTGAGAAGAAAGCAAAAAGTGAGCGACAGCAATTTGAGAAGACGTCACCTGTAAGTCGTTAGTAACTGCACTGTAATCACTTCTATAGTGTGCAGAGCCTGTGCAACATTGAGGTCTAAATGGGTCAGTGTATTGTTTGCGGTAGTGTACTGACACATTCCTGCGGTCACTACAGTACACTAGCGCAAACTTTTAAACTAGAACCCAACTACAACAGCCGCAGGCACTACAACTCCCAGCATATGCTGAGGGCTGCAGACTGTCAGTAAATGCTGGGAGTTGTAGTGCCTGCAGCTGTTGTAGTTGGGTCCTAGGTGCATTTTACACTGGATGCTTTGTGGAAGATCAGAATACATAGATCTGTGGGGGCTCAGTGCAGGGAAGTGACCCCAGAACATCACTAATAGGGGATAGAACAAAACATCTCCCCCTATCCCCTATTAGTGATGTTCTGGGGTCACTTCCCTGCACTGAGCCCCCACAGATCTATGTATTCTTATATGCCACAAAGCATACAGTGTATAGGACCCAACTACAACTCCCAGCATGTACTGACAGTCTGCAGCCCTCAGGATATACTGGGAGTTGTAGTACAGCAGTACAATCCTCTGATAGCTGCCGCTGTAGACAGATGTATGGCTGGACCTTCGCCTCAGCATGCAAAGTACCTAGGGCAGCATGAACTCTAAATACAGGCCTGAATATGCTGTGTATATTGTCCAGACTGTGTCTGGTGAATATACTATGTACACTGACCTCAAGGACCCCCTTCTGTCCAGTCTTTTACTAGTTAATGTGGCAGCCTTCAGTCACCTTATAAATACCGTTCTGGAGACGCTCTCTATATAATGCATATGCAGCTCACACTGCAATACATAACTACAGGATGTGAATATGGTATTACCTTTAATCATTTGGTGACTGGAGGGCTCGGCCTTTCTGTATCCAGATTAGTTGGCCTCTTAGATTCCTTATTACTACATTATTGGGGTGTAACTAAGGGCCATATTACAGGTTTCTTATTTATAGTCTGTTCCTGGTTTTGGCTTAAAAAAATTGTCAGAAAAATTGGTCAGATATCTGTTGGTGTAATAGGGCCCTAACTATATAGCGCCCTATACCAAGCAGCCCCCCCACACACCTGATTCACAGTAAATTGAATTGCACTAATGCAGCTAAAAAATTTATTATTATTTGAAAAGTAATGCTATGGTACTACCACTGTAGTTGCACCCACACTATATTGTCTCATATAATGCAGCATTGCCCATCACTGACAATAACACACTCTGTGGTGGGATATTTCCCCAGGGGTAACCTCTAATGTTCCATTCAGGTACACACAAAGCTGTTTCCCTATAGTATTGCCTTTACTGGCTCTTTATAGAGCCCATATACTTTACAAACAGGTTTGTTTTTGGAAGCACTTTGGGGGAATGGGCTGGAGCAGTTCTGGTATTTGGAGTTTGCTAGGAGTGTTGCTATTTATAAATTTTATATATTTATAAAGACATTTATTAATTTGTTCTTATCACTTTAAAGGGGTTGTCCGGCGCTAAAAAATTATTCACAGAATAACACACATTACAAAGTTATACAACTTTGTAATGTATGTTATGTCTGTGAATGGCCCCCTTCCCCGTGTCCCACCACCCCCACCCGTGTACCCGGAAGTGTGGTGCGCTATACATACCTGTCACGTGCCGACCACGGTCTCCGATCCTCAGCAGTGACGTCTTCTTCGGGCGGCCGGCGGATCTTCCCGAGTGCCGGCCGCCCTCTGCAGCGCCATCCGAAGCTCAGCCGCGATTGGCTGAGCATAACTGTGCTCAGCCAATCGCAGCTGATGACGTGGCCGCGTCATCAGCCGCTCAGCCGCGATTGGCTGAGCACAGTTATGCTCAGCCAATCGCGGCTGAGCTTCGGATGACGCTGCAGAGGGCGGCCGGCACTCGGGAAGATCCGCCGGCCTCCCGAAGAAGACGTCACTGCTGAGGATCAGAGACCGTGGTCGGCACGTGACAGGTATGTATAGCGCACCACACTTCCGGGTACACGGGTGGGGGTGGTGGGACACGGGGAAGGGGGCCATTCATAGACATAACATACATTACAAAGTTGTATAACTTTGTAATGTGTGTTATTCTGAGAATAATTTTTTAGCGCCGGACAACCCCTTTAAGCATTTAATCCATTATAACACGGTCATGAGTCATGGCTTCTTCAAGTGACTTAAAAATACATAAATAAATTGTCTGCTAAGGTTCATGACTGTTGTTTCCTGGTATGAAGGGTCTTGGTATGGCCCCAGGTGTGGAAATGTAATCATCCCAGTATGGTTACACCTCTAGTTGAAACAAAGCATATACTTTAATAGATCCCTATTATGGTATTGTCTTTGCGGTCATGGAGATTGTATTTCACATGCCTGCAAAAAAGGAAATATTGAGTCCTCCGAGCCTCGCTGCTGCTTTTGGAGAAAAAGTAAAGGGCAGACATGTCTTCTAATGAAACGGCCGACAATCGCTTTGTGTAATAGAAGGCAATGATCACCTGATTTCAGCTGACTTGTCTTTTAATGTCTTTTTCAACATGTTGAAAGACAAACCAGGAGCATAGCAGTTATCTGCTGCCGTAACTCTGTGTAATAGGATAGTCTTACAGCGTAATAGACTAGTTCCGTCCTCACTGCAGCTCCGCGTGGTGTTGTAGCCGAAAATTGCTAGTATCTAGTAGACAGGAGAAAATACAGAAGGCTCCTGATGGCAGGCCAGGGCCTCTAGGTACACGGTCACCAGGCTCTGGGCTCTCTCATAGAATCTGCCCCCATTAGTCCCACCCCAACATATATATATATATATATATATATATATATATATATACTAGAAAATGTACCCGGCGCTGCCCGGGTATAAAGTGTCAGTGTGTTAATTAGATTTGTTCTAAGGTGCCCAGGAGGCCAAGCTAAAGGTATTGTTAATTAGTGGAAATAGTTGGGGGGGTCCTGTATACCTGTAGTGTGTAGTTGGGGGGGGGGGCTGTATACCTGTAGTGTATAGTTCGGGGGGTCCTGTATACCTGTAGTATATAGTTGGTGCTGTATACATGTAATGTATAGTTGGTGGAGGTCTTGTATACCTGTAGTTTATAGTTTGAGGGTCCTGGATACCTGTAGTGTATAATTGGTGGAGGTCTTGTATACCTGTAGTATATAGTTCGGGGGTCCTGTATACCTCTAGTGTATAGTTTTGGGGTCCTGTATACCTGTAGTGTAAAGTTTGGGGTCCTGTGCACCTGTAGTATATAGTTGGTGGAGGTCCCGTGCACCTGTAGTGTATAGTTTTGGCGTCCTGTATACCTGTAGTGTCCTGTATACCTGTATCGCCCGCATCAGAGTTTCCCATAGCACACAAAGAAGCAAGCGCTTGGAGCCGCTCGCTTCACTGTGTAAACTGACAGGGTTACCTACAGCCACAATTGAATTGCGGACGCAGAAAACTGACATGTCAGTTATTTTCGGCCCCACATGGGATCCCGGCCGGAACGTATACGATGTGTATACGCTCTGGCCGGGATCCCATAGAAAGTAAGGCATTGTTCCACCCCGCACAAAGTACGGCCGTTGTTACCGATGGCAACAACAGCCGTACTTTTACGTAGTGTGAACATAGCCTCAATGTTAGACATCTGTTAACCCTTATGCAGTTTTAGCTATCAGCTGTGCCATACAACAGTCATACCTAGTGGTGGGGGTTGTGTAATAGACACATGGAACCAACCTATACCTGATTAAAAAAAAGACAGTGGACCCCTCTCTGGGACACTGCATTTATAATAACTGACTTACAGATGTAGCCAGGCTTAACATGAGTTGTAGCCAGGGTTAACTTGATCCCTGAAGCATCAATGGTGTCAGGGAGCTAGGTTAACCCCTTAAAGTGACACTGTCACCCCGTTTTTTCAATTTTACATCATTAAACATTTGTAAAGGGTTAATTTTGGATTTTCCATACCTTATTTTATATATTGTGTAATGGTGCTACTTGAGGTAAAAAGTAATTTTTATCTTGTCCTAACTGTGCCTTATCTCCGCCCACTTTGCCATCGTAGACTCCGCCCCCATCATGACGTTATATCTTGCTGCCGCTCTGCCGTTTCTCAAGTCGGGCCTCAGAGCGGACACATTGCTCCCTGCATCCTCCTCATTGCTGGCGCAGGCGCACTCGATCTGTGATAGAGGACTGTCACAGGAAAGCTGTGCGGCGCTGGCACAGTGGGGCACAGATGCTCCTCTCCTGATGATACTGTGAGTGCGGCCGCAGTGATGCGCAGGCGCAGTACGGCATTGAAGCTGCCCTGCTCCTGCGTCTGGCCCGTGGTGTCATCCGACGAGGGGGCGACGTGGTCGGGCAGTGATGCTGCCCTGCTACTGATTGGCCGTCCCTCCCCCGCATAGCTCCCTAAGTCACCAGGCGTGGGGCAGGCAGTCGGGCATTGATGTTGCACTGCTCCTGTTTGGCTGTGCTGGTGCCCGCTCAGCCCGCAGTGTCATCCAGCAGGGTGCACGCACAACAGAAGTAGGAACAGGGCAGCTTCAATGCCCGACGCCCTTTCGGATGACATTGTGGGCTGAGCAGGCGCCAGCACAGCCAAACAGGAGCAGTGCAGCATCACTGCCCGACTGCCTGCCCCACGCCAGGTGATATCGGGGCCTATAAAAGGGGGAGGCACAGCTGAGCAGGCCAGCATCCCTGCCAGGTGATATCGCGAGCTGTGCGGGGGGAGGGACGGCCAATCAGTAGCAGGGCAGCATCACTGCCCGACCACGTCACCCCCTCGCCGGATGACACCACGGGTCGGGCGCAGGAGCAGGGCAGCTTCAATGCCGTACTGCGCCTGCGCATCACCACCACACCGATTCACAGGCTTTGCACCCGCACTCACAGTCCCTGCAATAGGCTGTCGGGAGAGGAGCATCTGTGCCCCTCTGTGCCAGCGCCGCACAGCATCGCAGGCTGTGCGAGTGCAAGGCACAGCCTTCCTGGGACAGCCCTCCATCACAGATCGAGTGTGCCTGCGCCAGCAATGAGGAGGACGCAGGTGCAGTATGCAGGGAGCAATGTGTCCACTCTGAGGCCCGACTTGAGAAACAGCAGAGCGGCAGCAAGATGTGACGTCACGATGGGGGCGGAGTCTACGATGGCAAAGTGGGCGGAGATAAGTGGGAGGACAAGCCCCGCCCAGGTGGCGCAGTTAGGACGAGATAAAAGATTACTTTTTACCTCAAGTAGCACCATTACACAATATATAAAATAAGGTATGGAAAAGCCCGTCCCCCAATAAAAGTTTAAATCACCCCCCTTTCCCATTTTATAAATAAAACACATAAAAATAAACAAATAAGCATATTATATACCGTAGCGTGCGTAATCATGCAATCTAATAAAATAAATCAATATTGATCCCGCACTGTGAACGACGTAAACAAAAAGCGGTAAGAAATCGACAGGATTGTTTATTATTTACAATTTATTTAAAATAAAATTGATCAATTATTGATTTTTAAATAAAAAATGATTAATCATGACTCATCTACACAAATATAGTAAAAATAAAAACTAGAGACTATGGCGCAAAAAATTACACCCCATACAGCCCCGTTCGTGAAAAAATAGAAACACTATAAGAGTCAAAAAAGGGCCATTGTAATCATACCTATTTGCAAAAAAAAGGTTTTACTGTTAATAAAAATAGTAAAACATTAGAAAAGCTATATAAAATGCATATTGCTGTATTCAAACTGACCTATAGAATAAAGATAAAATGTCAGTTTTACTGTAAAGTGCATAAGGTAAACAGGGACCCCCCCCCCCCCAAATTGCAGAGTTTTTTTTCCCAATTTCACCTAATATGTTTTATTTATTTTTATTTATAAAATGGGGAAAGGTTGGTGATTCTAACTTTTATTAGCGGACGGGATTTCTAATACAACTATACTGATCTCATATAGAGATCAGTGTAGTATCCATTATACAGCACTGGATCAGTGCTGTAATGCTCTGGGCTGCTGCAGCACAAATCTGTAGATTACCAGGCCGAGATCAGCATCATTCCGGTGCTGAGGCCTGGGACGGTAAGAGGAAGGAGGACACCGGGGAAGGCTATTTAGAGACATTTTAAATGCAGCTGTCAGTTCTATCCGCAATCCCAGGCTAATAGCAGCCGGGAGCACTACGGCTCAGATGGGGGTAGCCGAGTGACCCCTCTCTGAAGCCCCCTACCCACATCAGAATGTACATTTATGTTCTGATGCAGTGAGGGGTTAAAGTATAAGGGTACAGTATGTGCACACTATGGAATATACAGAGACTTCAAGCGGATTCCGCCAGGATGTTACAGTGTATAGAGGAATACTTGTAGAAGAAAAGGAAAAAGAAGACGACCTGTGCACATGTATTGACTTTCATATAGTCTTCACACCACCTTATGCCCACTAGTTTTGGCATAACCGTACTAATGGGTGACACAGGTCCCAGACCTTGTTACCTGGGATGAACAGAGTGCTGAGGGTTCCCTGGCTAACACTCTCGCTGCAAGATGGAGTTCATAGACTTTCCAGTAACTTTGCTCCACCCGGAACAGATCCTAGTTCTTTGGCTTTGTAATGGATACTGTCCTGCACTGTTATAACTCCTCGTCCTCGGCGTGGGTTGAGATGATCTGTTGGCTAGTCCTCTCCTGAAGGGTTTAGTACTGCATCACTCGCGATACAGGTACTTCAAGAAAGAAGTTTGTAAGAGGGCTCTGGCCTTCGTCCTACCCATGTGGGGTACTGACTGCGACTTCTCTGTCAAGGGGACCTGGCAGAGGGCCAGGGCCCAGGTAGGACTACTTTGGAGAGCTATCTGGGCTGCATCATTTCTCCACAGAAGCACAACTAATACTCCTCCTTCACCCAAGGGACTAACTTCCTAACCAGCATATAAGGTGCGCTGTGGTTGGGTGGAAAGAGAGCAATAGAAGATTAAAAAGGGGAGACGTGATAGGACAGAAGAAAGGAAGGATCCTACTGGTTCACAGAATCTGGTACACATATACACACAATAACCCTTTTAGATACTTCAGCCGTACAGCTTTCACACTTCAATACAAAACACAGTGACATCTATTGGTCATCTTTTAGTACTACAGGACCACAAAAAGTACAGACTTTTACGAAGGGTGTGAATAGCAGTAACACCCCTAGTGGGACACCACACTTGTAAAGGGGTACTCCAGTGAAAATCTTTTTCTTTCAAATCAACTAGTTTCAGAAAGTTATATAGATTTGTAATGTACTTATATTCAAAAATCTCAAGTCTTCCCATACTTATCAGCTGCTGTATGTCCTGCAGGAAATGTTGTTTTCTTTTCAGTTTGACACAGTGCTCTCTGCTACCACCACTGTCCGAGAAAGGAGCTTCCCAGAGCAGGATAGGTTTTATATAGGGATTTGCTACTGCTCTGGACAGTTTCTGTCTCGGACATAGGTGGCAGCAGAGAACACTGTCAGACTGAAAAGAAAACAACATTTTCTGCAGAACATACAGCAGCTGATAAATACTGGAAGACAATATTTTTAAATAGAAGTACATTACAAATCTATATAATTTTCTGAAACCAGTTGATTTGACAGAAAAAGATTTTCGCAGGATAACCCCATTTACTTAAAAGCCTCTTAGCCATGTTGGCGACAATATCTTTATAAAACTCCATGTGCATCACCCCAGTTGCACTGACCATGCTTTCCCCACTACGGTCTGGCCTGAGAACTCCTCAAGGCCGGATTACAGTTTTTTTTTTAACTGCTCCCCCCCACCTCCCCTTCTTTGCCTGGAGGTAAGGGTTAAAGTGAATATACTGTGGTCTGCTTCTGTTACTCAGCAGCTTATGCAGAACTAGTATTTTTATCTGAAAGCCTAATTCTTTTAAATATCTAGGTGTCCACATCCCTGCCAACTTTGCAGACACATTCTCTATTACATTCCCACCATTACAACTTGCTAGTAAATTACTACATTTAAATTACTAAATTACTAAAGGTGACAACATAGCGTGGGAGAAAAAGGATGGGTCACATAAATATACTGTGGATCTCCTTGATAAACCTTCCAAGGTTCTTTTTTCCCACCCTCACACAGCTTTTTTACCTGATTTGTTAGGGCAAACAAACACCCTTGTATAGCAAAGGAGTGACTGATTTTTTTCTGTCTTTTGAGCTTAGTATGGTTGAAAAAAAACTCATGTCCATTAAAGGAAAAGTCTTTTATTAAAATATTGTATTGCCACCCAAAATTTTACCAATCACCAATATACACTTACTACAGGAAATACTTATAAAGTGCTTTTTTCTCTGCACTTACTACTGCATCAAGGCTTCACTTCCTGGATAAAATGGTGATGTCACTCCCAGAGCTGTGTGGGCTGTGGCTGCTGGAGAGGATGATGGCAGAGGGATGCTTAGTGTCCCTTTATTGCCCTGTGTCCCTCAGTGTTCCCCTGCCATCATCCTCTCCAGCAGCCACAGCCCGCAGAGCTCTGGGAGTCGGGTCGTGACATCACCATTTTATCCAGGAAGTGAAGCCTTGATGCTGTAGTAAGTGCAGGGAAAAAGGCACTTCATAAGCATTTTCCATAATAAGTGTATATTGGTGATTTGTGTAACTTTTGAGGGAAAATACAATACTTTAATAAAAATGTTTGCTGGACTTCTCCTTTAAGTTTAACTAAGTGGAGGATGGATATAGGGAAGGGGAATTGATGAGTAAATTGTATACTCCTACACAGGGACGGACACAGACTACAGAGGGCCCCTGTGCAAAAAAATGTGTTTGGGCCCCCATAACCTATTCGTATCTTCACCTTTCTGCCTTACATAAGTACGCCAGGGTATCTGGTACATGTGTCCTGGTCCTACAGCACAGATGCCAGGGCCCACAAAGGGACTGTACTCCAGTCTGTGCAGGCCCCAGTGGGGGACTGGGGTACCTGTGGCCCACCAATAGAACTGATCATAAGAAGCATCCAAATGAAGAACCTATCATAAAAGGACATGCTGACCTCGTCCCATCCTGTACTGATGTATCTGTGACCACAACTCCCGGAATAACAATAACTACAACTCTCACATTGCCTTACACTTATGAAGCTCTTAAAGAATTTTGGGAGTTGTAGTTTCCGAGAGGACAGCCCCTTGAGTTATCTACTCATTTGTATTGCAAATCCCAGCATATCCTGAGGGCTATGGACTGCGGTAAATGCTGAGAATTGCAGTGTTTGCATCTGTTGTACCTGGAGGGTCCAAGGTGCAATGTACACTGGATGCTTTGTGGGAAATTAAAATATATAGGAAGTGTGGAATTGATCTCAGAATAGCACTAAAAGGGTATAGAACAAAGGTGCCCTTAATCACTGTTGGAGCACAGGTGGGATACATGTACTGTATGTGGCTGCACAGGTGCGATACATGTACTGTATGTGGCTGCTTAGGGGGAGATGAAATAATATAAAACTATGCTGCAGGGGGGGGGGCACAGTTATTGGCAAAAAGGCATAAACATCAGCATCAAAAGGGGTGGGGTGGGGGGGTCTCTCTCTTACACAGTCCACCCTCTATCTTACAACTTCCAGCAGCCTGACAGATGCAGTGTCCCAGAACATGCAGACTACTACTCCTATTATGGCCATTTCTCTTGCTGTGTCAATGCCTGTTCTGGTAAGGGTTTGCACTGCAACTGCTGCTGGTTTTCCCCTAGTATTCTCTGGTAATGTGCATTCTCATGTGTATTCTCATGTATTCCTGTGTATTATTGCATTGTACAGTGGTATGCAAGGCTGTTGATCACGTGACCTGTAACCATGGTTCCTCCAATGGCCGACTAGCTCTGGCCAGGAGCAACCATGTGACCTCCCACTTCCTCCTAACAAGTGAGTCTTCCCCCTGCTTCCAAGCAAGGAGGATGTGTGTTGTCCCTCTCCTGCCTCAGAGGAGTTGGGCTTCTTCTCTGCAGCTCCCACTTCACCACTAGAAGTGTGGATCAGGTGCTCTGCTATATTCAAGTCTTCGGCTGTATCTGCCTGCTCAAGTGTCTTCTCTCTCATCTGGGTGTCATTCTGTTATTTCTCCTCATCGCTACAAGGATTCACAGCAAGTATTATTCTCAAGCTAATCCACCCAGCAACGCTATTTCTCTCATACTCCTACTCCCATCATCCGGCACGTATTCTCACAGCCTATGCAGCACCACTCCTGCTTTATTTGCCAAAGCCTGCTATATACCCGGTTGCATCCGGACAGAACTGTTGCTACTAGTTACCTCATCTATAATAAAACCGCTGTTACTGAACCCTGGCATTGGTGTCCACTAACTGGTGCCCTGAATAAGTGCAGCGAAGAATCGCATGCCCATCATCACCCGCAGATTTCACAGACTGGCTCTATAGCTGTGCCGCCCTCAGGCCTATACCGTGACAAGTATAACCCCTGCAGCTGCCCCGGTCATTGCCCGCTCATAACACCAGCACTGCGGAAGTGGCCCCCAGGGGCCAGGGCATCGCACAGACACACTGACAATAATCACTCACTGTTAGAGCTGCGGCTGTTGCTCCTTTTCACAGACCTGTCCCTGCACCATAACCCTCCAGAATCCCTCAAGCCCCGGTCATTACATGCTCTCCTCCTCACACAAGGTATGCCCCGGCTGGGCACAGCATCCAGTGACTAAGTGGGCCCCCCAGGAGCAGGGGGCCAAAACTTTCCAGGTGCTGATGTTGCCTGGGCGGCCCACTACAGGCAAGTGCCATGCTGAGCTGACACTTTAGAGTCTGAGCCTGGCGGGCCCCTCTATTAACCTGGGCCTCTGTGCAACTGAACCTGCTGCACAAGTCCGCCCCTGCTACTACTTACGCTTTTGTTATTTTGTTCTAAAAACTTGTCTAAGCATGTTTTGAAGCCCTCCACTATTTTTATTGTGACAGTTCTTCCTGAGATAAGTGTTCTATAGATTCACTGTTCTCGTGGTAAAGAAGGCTTGTCACCTACGGAGTTTGAACCTTTTTTTCTTCAGGCTAATTGACATTGTGTGCTGTTCAGTATTCTATTATTTACAAGTACACCCAGAGCCTGCTCTACCAGTGACTCTTCTAGTGTAACTCCCCCTAGGACTTATGATGCTGCAGGTTATTACTCTCCCTAGGACATATGATGCATGCGGGTTATTAGTACCCAGGTGCATAACTTTACATTTATCCACATTGAACATTTGCTCCCTGACGAAGCTTGGAGAGCGAAACGGCGTTGGAGTGTGAGGTGGGGGACTAGTGGACTGGGACCTGAGTTATAGACTGGTAATTTCTTGTCATCCATATGGACTTGTCTGTTTACATGTGATTCTTATCAGCGTACTGTAGCAACTGGCACTGTCACTTTATTATGCACGTTATGCTGGATGAATTATAAATTTTACAACATTTTCTGGATGTACTAGCACTTTATAATAACTTGTCCCGGCAACTTGGTCTCCCACCTCCCCAGGTCTTGTTTTTAGTGTTGTTTTCTGTGATTGACTTAATAAACTTGTATTTGTTAATTAAAGCTTTTTGGATTTTATTAATCTTCATTTTGGGTTCCCCATGTGTATAATTGGTCCTTTACACAATTGTTTGGGTCCTAGATTTATAGGTGTTTTCACATTTCGTGGTAAAGAAGGCTTGTCACCTACGGAGTTTGAACCTTTTTTTCTTCAGGCTAATTGACATTGTGTGCTGTTCAGTATTCTATTATTTACAAGTACACCCAGAGCCTGCTCTACCAGTGACTCTTCTAGTGTAACTCCCCCTAGGACTTATGATGCTGCAGGTTATTACTCCCCCTAGAACATATGATGCATGCGGGTTATTAGTACCCAGGTGCATAACTTTACATTTATCCACATTGAACATTTGCCAAGTGGAAGCCCAAACACTCTAAGTCAGCCTGTGTCTAAGTCAGCCTGCAACATCTTTTATAGATTATACTGTACTACAAAGCTTGGTGTCATCTGCAAAGATAGAAACACTGGTGTTAATTCCATCCTAAATATCATTAATAAACAAGTTAAACAGAAGGGGGCCCAGGACTGACCCTTGGGGTCACCATTTATAACCGGAGACCATTCAGAGTAGGAATCATTGACCACCACTCTCTGGGTACGATCAATAAACCAGCTTTCAATTCAGTTACAAACTTTCCAAACCTATAGACCTTAAAGTGACTCTGTACCCACAATCTGTCTCCCCCCAAACCACTTGTACCTTCGGATAGCTGCTTTTAATCCAAGATCTGTCCTGGGGTCTGTTCGGCAGGGGATGCAGTTATTGTCATAAAAACAACTTTTAATCCTGCAGCGCTGTGTCTAACGGGCGGGGCTTACATTTGTATATGCATTAGGCTGGCACCACCTCTCCGTCCTTCCTCCCCACTCTCCTCATCATTAGGAATGCTCCAGGCAGATTGCTTCCTATTCCCCACCTGTATGTATAATGAATATGGGCTGGATCGTTAATACACCTGTGCAAAGCTCAAACAGCAGTAAATGTTCCTGGATTATTCCTAATGATGAGGAGGGTGGGGAGGAAAGACAGAGAGGTGGTGCCAGCCTAATGCATATACAAATGTAAGCCCCAGCCGTTAGACACAGCGCTGCAGGATTAAAAGTGGACTTCCAGCGCCACAGTGGACTTCCAAAAGTGGGGGCACAGGCACCACACCAGTGCATCCCAACCTTTTCCACTTCGGGGCACCCCTTGGAAAAAAAAATTACCTACTAAATAATGTTCTACAAAATAAGAAAACTGTCATACAGTGACTCACAGGTGATGTCTTCTTTGATCTGAGGCATAACTTTCCCTTTCCCTCTCCATCCAGTCCAGTCCTCCATGATGATTTCTTCCAGCTACGTTTCATCTCTTCAGAACCAGCGAGGCAAACAATTTATGCTCCCCACATTTCTAGCAACTTCTTTTCCTTTCTTACTCCTGTAGGCTTCCAAAGTAACTGCGCTGTCTGGTGATATGTGCAGTAAAGCGAGTAGAAATGTGGGATGCCCCCTGTATGTAGTATCCCCTGCTGTGTCCCCATGAACTAATAATGCCCCCCAAAAGGTGCCCCCATGAACTAATAATGCCCCCAGAGGTGCCCCCATGAACTAATAATGGCCCCAGAAGTGCCCCATGAACTAATAATGCCCCCAGAAGTGCCCCCCATGAACTAATAATGCCCCCAGAGGTTCCCCCATGAACTAAAAATTCCCCCATAGGTGCCCCCCATGAACTTATGCCCAGAGGTGCCCCCCATAAACTAATAATGCCCCCAGAGGTGCCCCCATGAGCTAATAATGCCCCTAGAGGTGCCCCCATTAACAAATAATGCCCCCAGAGGTGCCCCCATGAACTAATAATGCCCCAAGAGGTGCCCCCCCATGAACTAATAATGCACCAAGAGGTGCCCCCCCATGAACTGATAATGCCCCAAGAGGTGCCCTCATGAACTAATAATGCCCCCAGAGGTGCCCCCATGAACTAACAAAGCCCCCAGAGGTGCCCCCATGAATTAATAATGCCCCCAGAGGTGCCTCCATGAACTAATAATGCCCCCAGAGGTGCCCCTAAAAAAACAAACATCCTACTTACCTAATCCACTCTGTGTGGCTGCAGGCAGCAACTCTCCTCTTCTCTTCTTGTGAGCCGCAGGGACGGGAACTCCGTCAGGCATGATGACGTCACATCATCACGCCTGCCGGAGAGGTCACGTCCCGGAGTCCCATAGGCTGCAGGTTTGAAGTGCCGGCGGCCTATGGGAGTAAATGTAGGAGCAGGACGCTAACTGGTCCTGCTCCTACATAATGCCCACAGAGGTGCCCCCATGAACTAATAATGCCCCAAGCAGTGCCCCCATGAACTAATAATGCCCCCAGAGGGGCCTACATAAACTAATAATGCCCCCAGAGGTGCCCCCCATGAACTAATAATGCCCCCAGAGGTGCCCCCATGAACTAATAATGCCCCAGAGATGCCCCCATGAACTAATAATGCCCCCAGAGGTGCCCCCATGAACTAAAAATGTCCCCATAGGTGCACCCCATGAACTAATAATGCCCAGAGGTGCCCCCCATGAGCTAATAATGCCCCCAGAGGTGCCCCCCATGAGCTAATAATGCCCCCATTAACAAATAATGCCCCCATGAACTAATAATGCCCCCAGAAGTGCCTCCATGAACTAATAATGCCCAAAAAGGGTGCCCCCATGAACAAATAATGCCCCAAGAGGTGCCCCCCATGAACTAATAATGCCCCCAGAGGTGGCCCCATGAAACAATAATGCCCCCAGAGGTGCCCCCATGAACTGATAATGCCCCCAGAGGTGCCCCCATGAACTAATAATGCCCCCAGAGGTGCCCCCATGAACTAACAATGCCCCCAGAGGTGTCCCCATGAACTAATATGCCCCCAGAGGTGCCCCTAAAAAAAACCAAACATCCTACTTACCTAATCCACGCTGTGTGGCTGCAGGCAGCAACTCTCCTCTTCTCTTCTTGTGAGCCACAGGGAGGGGAACTCCGGCAGGCGTGATAACGTTACATCATCACTCCTGCCAGAGAGGTCACGTCCCGGAGTCCCATAGGCTGCAGGTATGAAGTGCTAACAGGTCCTGCTCCTACATTCTACTCACTTTAATGTTCCGTCCGCTCACTGTGCGGGCAGAACATCAAAGTGATTTGTGCATCCCAAGAAGCTGGCGGGTTCTCCCGGCACCCCAGTGTGCCGCGGCACTCCGGTTGAGAAACGCTGCGCCACACTTTCACCAGTAGCTCCGGCAGTACGGATAGGTCTTTAAAAAGCACTGCACCACCAAATTAAAAACGTGGGCCAGGCATGGAACGTGTTAGAGTTCTCCAAGCTCCAGAGCTGTCACCAGGTTATGGTCATTATCACACACAACCATGCCTGGTCCCAGCTGCAGCGGTGACAGCCAAATTTCTGCCTGCTGCAAGATGGCATCTTTTACCTCTGGGGCACTGTGCTTCTTATCACCCAGGGTGATAAGCTTGAGCACGGCCTGCTGATGTCTCCCCACGACATTGTGCAGCATTTCCAGCTCACCACTGAGGACGAATTTATGGAGGAGGAGAGGGAGGGGTTTTCAGAGCCCGTCCTGGCAATCTTAGACAGGTTGGACGAGGGAGGCTGTCCCTGCTTGAGACCCCGTACCCGCCTCCACAAGATTCACCCAGTGTGCCGTCAGCGAGATATAGTGTCCCTGTCCGCAAGCACTTGTCCACACGTCGGTGGTCAAGTGGACCTTCGCGCTAACCGCGTAACTCAGGGCTTGCCCAATGTTACGGGACACGTGCTGGTGCAAGGCAGGGACGTCACACCTGGAAAAGAAGCGGCGGCTAGGGACGGAATACCAAGGTGCAGCAGCTGCCATGGGATCACTGAAGGCTTGCGTCTCCACAAGCCAAAACTGCAACATCTCCATGGCCAGCAATTTGGCGATGTGGCAGTTTAAGGCTTGGGCAGAGGGGTGAATAGAGGCGTACTTACGCCTGCGATCAAATGACTGAGTGATGGACAATTGCTGTGAAGAGACGCATGACAGTGCCGGCAAAGGAGCAGACGCATGCAAAGGGGAAGCTAAAGAAGGTCCCAAAGTGGCCGAAGCACAGGCAGATGGCGAGGTGTCCTGGCCGGTGGTCTGAACTGTAGTGCTAGCAGAGAGAACAGGGGAAGAGTCAGCAGTGGCAACGCTGCGTTTGTTCTTTCCCACTGAGCCCAGTGCTTTGCTTCCAGTTGACGTCGCATGGCCGGGTGGTCAAGTTGCTCTTCTCCGAGCCTCTACTTTTGGAGTGACATAGCATGTTCACCGCGCTCAGCTTGTCATCCGCACAAACATTAAAAAACCTCCACACTAAAGAACTGCGTGACCTCAAAGGGGGAGCTTCGCATGACTGGCTGCTTCGGGGAAAAGTTTGGTGGCCCTGGTGACTTTGGCTTGCCTTCGATGACTCTTCTATCCTCTACCTCTGGACATCCCTCAGCCTCTTTGCGCCTTTTTTGGTGCTGAGCGGGCCTCTACACCTCCACTACTTTCCCCACTGGACTTCACCCCTTGCTAGGTCGGGTCGTTCACTTCATCGTCCAGCCCCTCCTCTTTTATCTCCTCACTCTACTGCTCCTCTTGCACACTGAGCATGTCAACTGTTTGGCTTAACGGCAATTGGGTCTCCTCATCGTCAGTCATCATGACTTCAGGTTGCTGGACCACAACAGCAAAATGAACTGGACATAGTGAATGCTTCAGATTTTGTGCATCACTACAGATAAAATCCTTAGGTAGCCCCTAGGATTCATCAAGTATTTGAACACTGTCCAATTGGGGAAAAGGACCCTGAAAAGAGCTCCTCGGAGTGGGCAAGGGTGGGATAACTATGATGGACTAATTGTGCAGGTTTGGATGCATGAGTGTCAGATTCTTGGCTAGCCTCAAGACTGGAGTGAGTGGATGACTGGTTAGTGGATAAATGACTAGAAGCACTCTCCGCCATCTATCGTAACACTTGGTCACGCTGATCGGGCCTTAACAGTTGTGTACCCCACCCGCTGCACAACTGTCCTATAAAGCTAGGGATGGTGGATGCGTGCGATACTGGACGTCCCTCGGAAGCACCCGTTGTATCCCCAATCATGTCCTCTTCACTTTGCGCTACGCATTGTAGTAGCCATTTAACTTCAATACAATTTAGCTGTACCAGATAGTTTTTCATTTATCCCACACTAACAGTTTTTACAACAATAGAATTAAAGGGCTGATAAACGCCTTCTCAGGACGCAGACGGCGCAAATCAGTATTAGTATTTTATGAGACAACCACTAGGGTTGAAACCAACCCTAACAGGCATACATACAGGCTTTTCAGAAAGCTGTTGGAGCTGTGCTTAAGGTCCAGGGCCGGGACAAGGAGTTTTGGTGCCCTAGGCAGAGAAGGCAAATGGCGCCCCCCCCCCCCCATTAGTATTGGTGCTCCTCACACAGTATAATACCCTGAATGTACCCCCACACTGTATTAAGAGCCCCAATACATACAGTAGTTACCTTATAACACTATTTCCACCATACAGTGATTACATATTGCATGAAAACTGCACTGAACAGAACAGAAAGATATCACCAATGATACCATTCCATAATACCGCCACACCATGACCCCTATCACTACAACCCTATAACTGTGCAGTTACATCCAGCGACTCACATGGGCCGTCTTCTCCGATCTGTCACATTTTCTTTTTCCCTCCATCCTCCTTCCCTTCTGGCTGTGAATCCTCTCTCCAGAATCTGTCAGAGAAACATTTTAGGCTCCAACACATACAGTAGTTAGCCCCCTCTGTACTCCTATATAGTAGTTACACTCCTCTGTGCCCCCATAGTTTTAAGGTGTCCCTGTGCCCCAGTATTGTAGTAAAGCCCCTCTGTGCAGCCCCAATATAGTATAGACTGCTGTGTGCTGCCCCCAGAAATATATAGACCCCCTGAGTGCTCCCCCATAAGTATATAGATCTCCTGTGTGCTCCCCCAGAAGTATATAGACCCCCTGTGTGCTCCCCAGAAGTATATAGAACCCCTGTGTGCTCTCCCAGAAGTATATTGAACCCCTGTGTGCTCTCCCAGAAGTATATAGACCCCGTGTGCTCCCCCAGTTATATATATAGACCCCGTGTGCTGCCCCCAGTTATACATAGACCCCCTGTGTGCTGCCCCCAGTTATACATAGACCCCCTGTGTGCTCCTCCAGTTATATATAGACCCCTGTGTGCTCCCTAACCCTTCCCATATAACAGTAATTCTCCAAAACAAACAAAAAAAAAAACTCACCTGGGCCATGCGTTTTCTCTTCACTGCACTCTTGTGGCAGAGTTACCTGCGGTCACAAGAGGCCGCTCTCCCCATCGCATAACAGTGCACCAACACACCCCTGACCCTGCAGAGCATCACATAACAGTGCACCCACACACCCCTGACCCTGCAGAACATCTCATATCTATGCACCCACACACCCCTGACCCTGCAGAACATCTCATACCTATGCACCCACACACCCCTGACCCTGCAGAACATCTCATATCTATGCACCCACACACCCCTGACTGCAGAACATCTCATATCTATGCACCCACACACCCCTGACCTGCAGAACATCTCATATCTATGCACCCACACACCCCTGACCTGCAGAACATCTCACATCTATGCACCCACACACCCCTGACCTGCAGAACATCTCATATCTCGCACCCACACACCCCTGCAGAACATCTCATATCTATGCACCCACACACCCCTACAGAACATCTCATATTTATGCACCCACACACCCCTGCAGAACATCTCATATCTATGCACCCACACACCCCTGCAGAACATCTCATATCTATGCACACACACCCCTGCAGAACATCTCATATTTATGCACCCACACACCCCTGCAGAACATCTCATATTTATGCACCCACACACCCCTGCAGAACATCTCATATTTATGCACCCACACACCCCTGCAGAACATCTCATATCTATGCACCCCCCCCCTGCAGAACAGCTCATATTTATGCACCCACACACCCCTGCAGAACATCTCATATCTATGCACCCACACACCCCTGCAGAACATCTCATATCTATGCACACACACCCCTGCAGAACATCTCATATTTATGCACCCACACACCCCTGCAGAACATCTCATATTTATGCACCCACACACCCCTGCAGAACATCTCACATCTATGCACCCACACACCCCTGACCTGCAGAACATCTCATATCTCGCACCCACACACCCCTGCAGAACATCTCATATCTATGCACCCACACACCCCTACAGAACATCTCATATTTATGCACCCACACACCCCTGCAGAACATCTCATATCTATGCACCCACACACCCCTGCAGAACATCTCATATCTATGCACACACACCCCTGCAGAACATCTCATATTTATGCACCCACACACCCCTGCAGAACATCTCATATTTATGCACCCACACACCCCTGCAGAACATCTCATATTTATGCACCCACACACCCCTGCAGAACATCTCATATCTATGCACCAACACACCCCTGCAGAACATCTCATATCTATGCACCCCCCCCTGCAGAACATCTCATATTTATGCACACCCCCCCCTTACCCTGCTGACCAGTGCCCTCAATGTTGCTTACCTCCTGCTGATCTTATACACTGCACTCACTGCCTCATAAACAGCCTAGGAAACTAGCTGCCTCATAGAGCCTAACAAAAGAAGATAGCTCCTCCCACACTGGTCACATGGGCATGATGTCATCAAAGGTCCTTTACACCTCCTGGACACTCTATTCCTGCTGCTGTATGTAACAGTGCAGGGCGGGCAGACAGGCAGGGGGCTAGCGGGGGGTAGGATGGATGGGTAAATAAATTACTTACCCATCCAGATGGCGTCCCCTGACGTTTGGCGCCCTAGGCCATCGCCTACCCCTGCCTACTCTTTGTCCCGGCCCTGTTAAGGTCATTAAAGACCAATAATAAGAACTAAAACAGTGTAAGGGTGCGTTTACACAGAAAGATTTATCTGACAGATTTTGAAAGCCAAAGCCAAGAATGGATTTAAAAAGAGGGTAGATCCCATTCTTTCCTTTATGACCTGATCCCTGTTTATAGTCTGCTCCTGGTTTTGGCTTCAAAGATCTGTCAGATAAATCTGTCTGTGTAAACGCACCATTACCTAACAAGAAAAGCAAGCCAATAAACTAGCAACAATATTATAATACAACCAGCTGACAAGGGAGGTGTTGTTAAAATCCAAGATACAGACAAATACAATGCAGAGTGTATCAGACAACTCTCTGACATAACCACAAAGAGTACGTAGATCCAACATTAGATTATAGTTAAAGGGAACCTGTCACATTGAAAATGTTGCCCAATCTGCAGGCATATTGTTATAGAACAAGAGGAGCTGAGCAGATTGATATATATTTTTGTAGGAAAAGTTTTAGGATAACTGGTTATTTACCCATGTAAATCTCTGCTCATTCTGGGCTAAGTAGTCATGTGGGCGGTCCTTTTCAAACACTGACAACTATCTGTATGTAAGTGTACAGGTCGTCAATCACTGACTAGGGCCACTTACTTGTCTACTCTACATATTGTGAGTTAAGAAGTCAATTGGGTGGTCCTAGTGATTGACAGCACTTTCTACCCCCCCCCCCCACACACACACACACAGAGCTTTCAATCTCTGAATAGGACCACCCATGTGACTACTTAGCCCAGAATGAATGAAGACTTACATGGGTAAATGACAAGTTATCCTGGAACTTTTCATAAAAAACTATATATCAATCTGCTCAGCTCCTCCTGCTCCATAACATGATGCCTGCAGGTTGAATTGGATTTTCAGTGTGACAGGTTCCACAATTTTTCCTTCTGCATTTATATAGAGCCATTGGCAGAGTAGGTAAGGACCCACTTGAAATATACTAATTATAATCTTCTTCCATTAATTAAAAAAATTGGAAAGTAAAATTAAAATATGGGGGAAAATTGTATTACTAACAGCTGGAAGATTGGCATTGGTTAAGTTGATAGTTCTCCCCAGATCAATTTTTACTTATTCGCAGCGCCAATTTTGTTATATAATAAGAAGTTCGAGCGGCTGCTGAATGAATTGATCTGGGGGAGGAAACGAGTTAGGTTAAAATATTTGCAGTTTTGCCCCCATGTGAAAAAGGGGGGGTTTGCAATGCCTGATTTTAGACTTTATTATTTTGCATCTTTTTTTTGTCACATAGAACTGGATGAAAGATATTTATGTCAGATTGGACATGGTGTGTCTACAAGAGGAAAACACAAAAAGATTGGTTTGGACATGACATATATTACAGTGCAAATGCGAGAAAAAATACATAGGAAGGACAAAGGGACAGTTGAAAGTCCAGGTCGCAGAACCTCCAAATAATATCAGCAAAGGAAATATGACATTTTGCATTCGGCAGTCTACAGCCTAGTGGCCTAAATGCTGAGGGAGAATTGTTTGGGTTCATCGGATTTTGGATGAAACTGTTGGCACCCACAGACATTTATGTACCAGGCTGCTTCTCAGCGCCAGAACCAGATCTGGAGGCCTATTTGTCCAGTTACTTTATGGCTATGTTCACACTACATATGGAATTTAACACGTATATGCGGCTGGACATATATGTGTTAAATTCCGGCCGGGGATTTACGGAAGTTGCGGTCGGCTACGTACGGTCCGCGAACTTACGCCTGTAGTCTACTTACACAGAACGTGCTACGTCCGGAGACTTACGTAGTGTGAACATAGCCCCCCACTGTAACACTAGGGGCTGTGATAAAAACATATTTTCTATTTGACAAGTAGACAGTATCACATTGATACAGTACAGACAACGACTATCCACATTCATTACTTATGAGGCTGTCAACACAGATACAGATACCTGTTATAGATTGAAATGACAATTCACATGCACTCCGGCTTCTACTAAAGGTAGCAGCCTTCAGATTTTGGTATATACACATGAATACTTTGTTTATCCGAACTCTATGATTTATTTATCGATAATCCTCTCATCCTATTTGTATCGATTTATAATACTGTTATTATACTTGTACTGTATATAATCTTGATTCATTTAACCCCTACACAAGAGGGGTATAATATATGTGATTATAGGGTATGAAACTATACTGACTTCTATGCACGATGTGACTGAGAACGCTTGGAAAGGGAATCGTTAACTTTTTTTAATCCACTGGCGGCAACCAATGCAGAGGTCACTCAATATTACTGAACACTATTTAAGAGAGGCATGCAATACCCTACACTATTCCTAGCCAAGAAGAAGCTCGTGACTTTAAAAGGCGTCTGACCAAGTTATACATCACTAGAATATTATTGAATTGCCACAAAGTCATCTGCATACAGTCGGGGCCCCGCACTACAAGTTTCATACCGCTAGTAGACGGAGGGACTGAGATACACTGAAGACGGAGTCTGTTATTTTACTACGCTATGTCAGCTTACATTATCACGTTGCCACGTGAACAGACTTTGCATCAATCGCTCCAGAGACATCTAAACAGCCAGGACAGGTAAGAAGTGCTCGTGAAACCAATGCCCTTTACATTTTACATCTAATTCCCCCTGGACAAACGAGCATTTACTTTGACCCTGTCTTACCATCTTATGTCCAGCGTTTAACTGTCTCTCAGGGCTCAGTGGGTGCACTTCGCCAGCATTGTGTATACATGCTGTAACACTCTGCTAGATTGGCAGTGACACTTGTAGCTATATACTGTATGCTGAACTATTCAACGTGATGCCCCTGTCGCAAACCCTGTGGGACTCCATGATGAGCAAGGAATGAACAGTTGATTTTATAGGGAGGGCGTAAGCGGGCGCAGTATAGCTGCAGCCCGGACATGAAGGGGTGGGCAGGAGGGGGTTAACAAGGTTAGGGCTTAGTGGAGCATGAGGGTAGCGCATGGTCAGGCTGAGGGAAAGGGGATGGAGTAGGGGGAGTGGGGACACTTGAGGGGACCAATAGGGGGGCAAGGGACAGCATCAGGGAGGGGACAGATCAGAGGGTACAAAGGGAGGGGCTTTTTACTCACCAGCTCCTCGTGTCCCGGACCTGAAGCGACCTGCTGCCCAGCTACAGGATGGACCAGGAAGCCTTCTCTGCCTCCCTGAGGGAGGCCGAGGCGCCATGGAGCAGCTTCTTCAGGTACTTGGGGGAGCGGGGGGGGGGGGGGCGGCAAGCTCCCAGGCCCCCCGTACACCGCCGGAGCGGCTGAGCCCCGGATTGCCCCGCCACTCCCGCCGCGTAGGGAGCCCTATCCAGGACCCTCCAGCCCCTGCTGACCGGTCCTCTCCTCACCAGTCCGGCAGGGCTGCTGGGAGGAATCCCAGAGCGCGGAGGGGTTCCGGTGCCGGGAGTGAGGCACGTGCAGCAGCCTCTGCCTCGTCGGTGCCGGCTTCTGCTTCAGGAGCTGTTGCGGCTGGCCCCTCCCACCGGCTGATGCAGGGGGCAGTCAGAGGACGGAACGAGTCCTCCTACAGGCCCCACAAGAAGAGTGGGGCAAAATCGAGCGCCCGGGCCCGGCGCTGGCCTGAGAAGGATTCCCAGGGGGGGCACCCCTGCCAACAAGTTCAGCGGAGGTGCGGATGGAGGTCTGGCGGTCCAGGCGTCGTGGTGCATACCGCGGTGCGTCTTCAGCGGCTGTCTCCCCGGTCAGCGGCAGCCCTAACTCGCAGGGGCAAGGTGGGAGCTCGGCCCCTTGCGCCGGGGGCGTCATCGCGGGCCAGAGGGCTTCTTCATCTGAGGAGGACCACGAGGCCTTGGAAGAAGGTGAAGTCGCCAGTGATCCTCCGAGGCGTCCAGCATCCTCTGTCGCGGCTGTTCCGGCGTCCGTCCCGAGTCAGCCTGGTGAGTTGCGGTCCATGTCCGTTTTGCCTGCGTCTTTGTCGCCTGTGTTTGGTCTGAGTGGTGTGGGTGCGAGTGGGGTTGGGTTGGGTAAGGAGGTGGCCCTGGGGCGGATGGCGGGTCCGTTTATGGACCCGCCGTGGCCCCACCTACGGGTTTCTCCTTTAGGTTTGGTCCCTAAGAAGGAACCTAATAAATTCCGGTTAATTCACCATTTGTCCTATCCGGAGGAGTTGTCCGTAAACGATGGGATTGAGCAAGAAGTTTGCTCAGTCTCATACGTGTCATTTGACAAGGCGGTGGACTGGGTGCGACGGTGCGGGCCGGGGGCGCTCATGGCCAAAACGGACATTGAGGCTGCTTTTCGACTCCTGCCGATGCATCCTGACTATTTCCATCTGCTGGGGTGTATGTGGGCGTATTACGTGGACTGCTGCCTTCCTTTGGGGTGCTCTATCTCTTGCTCTTATTTCGAGACATTTAGCACCTTTGTGGAATGGGTCGTGCGCAGGGAGTCGGGTCTGCAGTCGGTGTTGCATTACCTGGATGACTTCCTGTGCATTGGTCCGGCGCAGTCCACTTGTTGCTCTCTTCTGTTGCATACGGTCTCGCAGGTGGCCCGCAGGTTCGGCATTCCATTGGCACCGGAAAAAACGGAGGGCCCGGCTACGGTCATCCGTTTTTTGGGCATCGAGATCGATTTGGTGGCAATGGAGTGCCGACTTCCTTGTGATAAATTGGTGGAGCTGCGGGGGTTGGTGGGTTGTTTCTTGGAATTGCGCAAGGTTCGTCTGAGGCAATTGCAATCACTGCTGGGCAAGCTGAATTTTGCCAATGGGGAGCATTTTTGTCGCCAACTAGCGCAGGCCACGGCGGGGGTGCGTTCGCTGTTGCATAGGATACGGTTGCCAGCGGATCACAAGGCTGATTTGCAGGTGTGGGCACAGTTCTTAGGGAGTTTTAATGGCCGTTTCACTGGATCTGTTCACTGATGCGTCTGGTTCTGTTGGGTTCGGTGCGTATCTGGGTGGTGAATGGTTTGCTGGGGAGTGGCCGGATGGTTGGCAAGAGAATGGGTGGGTCCGTAGCCTGGCCCTGTTAGAACTGTTTCCGATTGTGGCGGTGCTTGAAGTGTGGGGTGACAGGTTTCGCAACAAGCGGGTCCGCTTTTGATGCGACAACATGGCGGTGGTGCAGGCTGTCAATAGTCTGACGGCCTCTTCACCGCCGGTGGTTCGCCTTCTGCGTCGACTGGTGTTGCGAGGACTGGAGCTGAATGCGTGGGTGCTGGCGCGGCATTTGCCGGGGACTGCTAATTCTATAGCTGATGCGCTTTCTCGTTTGCAGTTCAATCGGTTCCGTATGTTGGCCCCGGAGGCGGAACAACAGGGGAAGCCCGTTACGAGCTGTTTATGGGTGGTGGCATCCGGACAGCGTTTGGTTTGATGCAGCAGGCCGTATCGGGGAGCACGTGGCGGAGTCATTCGGTGGCGTGGCAAGAGTGGCTGAGTTTATGTGGGCAGTGGGGGGTGGACGGTGTGCATGGTGAGCTCGTTCTGTTGTTATTGTGTTTTATTGGTGATTTGTTTGGGGCCGGGGTGTCGGCTGCAGGGATGGTTCGGAGACTGTCGGGGTTGGCATATTGGTTTAAGTTGATCGGTGTGCGAGATGTTACTAAGGAATTCGTAGTTCGACAGGCGGTGAGGGGATATCGACGGTCGCATGGTGCATGGGGGGATGCAGCTGGAGGATGTGGTGCTGGGGCAGGACTGGGTGTCCTGTTGGTTGCGGTGCTCTAAGACGGATCAGGCGGGCAGGGGTAGGAGGGTGCTGTTGTATGCGGTTCCCGGTTCGGGGGTGTGCCCAGTGGAGAGAGTGCGGTTGTTTAGTGCGGTCCGACCCAGGGGTGCTGGGGGTTCCTTTTTGATTCATAGGGATGGGAGAGCGCTCTCGCGCTTTCAGTTTGTGGCAGTATTCCGGTTCGCTTCCCATTCGTTTTGGATTGGGGCGGCGACAGAGGCGGTTTGCTGGGGGTTGGGTGAATCTGTAGTAGATTGGTAGGTGGGAATCCGCTAGGTTTTGGTCTTATGTCCGGTTACTTTAAATTAGAAAAGGGGGTGGGGGTGGCGTGCTTGCTTAAGGGGTGTTGTTTTCATGCTGTTGTTGTTTTCTGTGTTTTATTTTAGACCCGGCATGCTTGGTGTGGATTCTCGGCCATTCATATGTTCGGAGGGGGGGCGTGCCGTGCTGACATCCGGGCGGAGGGAAGGCAGCTGGGTTTCCCACGGGCCAACGTGCACGTCCATTGGATGGGGATAGGTGGTATGCTGTGGAGCGGAGTGCTGCCTGAGGTCCATTATTATTCAAGGTTGGACAGGCCCCTGATATTCTGGTACTTCACATCGGGGGCAACGATCTGGGCGTCAGATCCTATAGGGATCCGATTAGGGATATCAAGTGCGACCTGTGGTCGTTGTTCCCCGAGTGATTGTCGTGTGGTCCGAAATGGTGGCCCAGTTTGTGTGGAAGCAAGCGCGCTCAGTTGAGAAATTGAATAGGGCGAGAGGGCGGGTTAACCGTGAGGTGTCTCGTTTTGTGGCTGGCAACTGGGGCATTGTGGTCCGCCACCGGGAGTTGGAAGTCCCGGATCGGGGGTTTATGTACAGTGACGGGGTGCACCTTAATGGGGTGGGTATGGATCTGTGGTCTTCTGACATTCAGGATGGGCTGGAGAAAACGGTCGGTGTGTGGCAGGACTCGCAAGGTCAAGGGGTCGAGCTCGCTCGTGGTGGCGGAGGGGTGGTCGTGGATGGAACTGTGTGAGGAGGTGTTGGAGGTGAGATGATGAAGGTGGCAATCCCCTCTCCTTTAGGTTGCAGGGAGGTGGGGCATGGTTGGTGGGCTTACCGCTTAGGCAGAGGAATACTTGTTCTCTGGGAAGCAGTATTGGGGCATATTTGCCAGCCCTGAATCGGCGCGGTGCGACTGGGGGACCTATAGTTCATACTGCTGCTGGGCCATCCATGACCTCCCTGATGGGTATATTGTTAGGTTGGGTGGGAGTTATCAGGGGTTAAATAGTATTGTTTATATATTATGACATGTTATTTTTGTTAAATAAAAGGCTGCTGTGGCCATTATTCCAACGTTAGCAGGTGTCATGTCTTCATTTAAGGTAAAGGGGAGGTGTATTGTGGGGAGGGGGTAAAGTAGGGGTGAGGGTGTGGGGTGTTTTTAGTTATCATTCTAGGTAACCCCCCATAATCTGCCATACCCCTAGTCATGTTTTATTGAATTATTGTATTGTATTTAATTTTATTACCCTGTTTCCCCAAAAATAAGACGTAGTGGAGGATTTACAGGATAGCTGAAGAGGGGATCCGGGGATTTGAAGACCTGCTACGCGGAGCAGGTAACGTATGCTCGTGGCCGGGGCGGCGGGGGTGATCGGAGCTGCGGCGGGGGTGGCGACCGAAGCGGCGTGGGTGGCGATCGGAGCGGCGGGGGTGGCGATCGGAGCGGCGGGGGTGGCGATCGGGGCGGAGCAGGGGGCTGTGGTTGAGCGGGGGGGCGGGCTGCGGGCGGGCCGGGCTGCGGGCGCGAGATCGTAAAATGATCGCAAAACGATTTTTCCGTACGATATATCGTACCGTCTAAACGCTGATCGTTATAAAAAAAAAATTGTTACTTCGAAATCGTTAATCGTGCGATCGGGCCAATAATCGCCTCGTGTAAACTTAGCATAATGGTGCGTTTAAACAGAAAGATTTATCTTTGAAGCCAAAGCCAGGAACAGAGGTAATTAAGGAAAGACTGAGATTTCTCCTCTTTTCAGATCAATTCTTGGCTTTGGCTTAAAATATCTGTCAGATATTTCTCTCTGTGTAAACGCACCATTACTCAACCCTCCTTAAGGCCCTATTACATGGAACAATTATTGGCCGTATTCAGCCAATGCGGACGATAATCATTCCATGTAATAGAAGGCAAAGATTAGCTGACATGAACTCTCCCCTATGGGCTGCCTACATGGTCTAGCGATCACCTGCCCCCCCCCCCGCATCTACCCGCCCCGCATCTCCCCGCGGCTTCCCTTGCACTTATCCACTCGCTGCCACCGCGAGTGGAACAAGGTATCACCGGACCTCTAAAATAAAAGCACTGCCCGGCACTGGTGTCACGACATAACATCACTGGGCACAGTTATATCTCAGCCGACCACCATAGCGACCACCACACTAAAACATGTGGCAAGTTCCGGCCGCACCTCCTCCACACCACTGGAGGGGTACATCACATATACACTTTGTAATTTACATTTTTTTTATGCTCAACATTTGTTTAGCCTTATAAAATGGAAATTCCAGCTCTTTGTTCTGTTGTTGTGACCCTGCTGCTTCAGGGATACATTTGCATTTACTGTGTATTGCACCACAAAAAGATATCTACAAGCTTCATTTCAGCTTTTTTTTTCTATTTCAGTAGGCAGGGAGATAGATGATAGATTTTTTTTTTCTTGCTGAAGCTGGAAGCACAGCAATACCAGTTCAGTGCCTTGAGATGACAGAGCAAGCTCTTTTTCCATTTCCCTGTTCTAAAAATCCATGTAATATATGGTCGCCAGGGACGTATCAGATAATAAACTAATAAGAACAGATATTAGGATATGACCTATTAAGCACAGCTGCTTTAGAGTTAAAAACATAGTGTTGTCAGAGCACATGATGTAAATCCAAATTGGGGGAATACCAATCTGGGAAAGATGAGGAGGAGGCAGGAATGGTGCTATTAATCACTGCTGAGAGTGGTCCGGGAGTGAGTGTGTGTGTTTGTTGGTGGTGGTGGTGGGGGGTTTGTTGTTGTTGATTACTGCAATGGGGGGGGGGGGGGGTTGTTGATCATTGCTGAGTGTGTTCTGGGGTTCTGTCGATCATTGCTGAGTGAGGTCCAGGATGGAGGTGGGGTTGCTAGTGGTGCCCCTTAGCTGTGGCCTCACACAGTGGTGAAAACGGCCCTTTGGCATAGGTGGCGCTCCCTGCAGCATCAAACACAGCGGCTGCTGCACATTGCCGAATTACCTTTGTGAAGCCCTATCTAGGTGACATTGTCCACCAACAATTAAAATAAATTTTACTCATAAAAGAAGCCCACACATCCTCTTTATTTATTTATTTTTTTCAGGTCACAGGTAACATAGTATGTGTTAAGCAGGAGCAAGGCAAAGTTACTTCTGAGCTTAAAGCATACTTGCAAATGGTTTAGAAGAGCTCTTCATAGTGGTGCTCTCACTACTGTTATTGGGCCCCTGAGAGTCCCCTCCATGGTGCACAGCTATTTCTTATTTGTATGAGTCTTGGCCACTACGGAGGGTCAGCCTTAGAGAAGATGGCACCCTGTGCAGAATTTGCTTTCGGCGAACCTTCCCCCAGATTTAGTGTCATCAGAATCAACAGGACATGAGACCAGAATGTATATAGGGAGTGCTCTCATATACTATGTAGGTGTGGTACTCGGCCAATGCTGTGTGGGATGTTACTCGTGACGCCAGTTCTGTGATGGAATCTGGACCTCGGGTGTAGGTGTTCACAAGTGTGATGTTGATACCTGTTTGGCTGGTTTGGCTTGTTGTCCCTAAATGATCGGTAACCTCAAGGAGTATTGAGGGTCCCTTGGGCACTTGTCACAGTAACCTGGAGTGATAGTAGACCCCTTTGGAATGTCGGTACAGAAAGAGGAAATATAACCCAAGGGAAACAGTGGTGGGTGAAGGTGCAGGTAGATAAAACAGAGTCCCATGCATTTAGTATAAAAATAGAACACTTTACTGAACAAAGTTGCAGGTGAACAGTACACTTAATAAAGGTAGTGCAAATCTTGATACTGAAACGTAGTTGCTGACAGTAGAGGAGAACCAGTGCCTTGTAGAAGTAGGTGCTCTGTAGTAGGAAGTGCTTTGTTATGAGAAGAGGAAAGAGGAAAAGAGTTGCCAGAGGAGAGGAGTTGCCAGAGGAGCCCTGCCCAGTGTAGAATATAGGCTCTGCCAAAACAGGAGTGTACATAAGAAGAGAGAAGTGATACTTGTACTCACGTTAAGACTATAATTTGACCGTCTTCTGTCCCCTAGTTGCATAGAGCCGGTCCTAGGTGGGTAGTATGAGCCCCAGTCGTCGATTATCTGGGTATAGCAGACTTCCAAGACTACCCAGTCGCCCTGCCCTGTGCGGTAGGATACGTAGACCTTTACTCTGGTAGCTTTGTCCTACTGGGGTCAGCTCCTCTTATATCAGGAGACTGCCCTGCACAGTTTTGAGAGGTTCCAGGCATGGGCTAGGGCTGTCCTAGGTGGCTTCTCTCCCCTAAGTGGAGCTTATCACTGCATAACTGTGGTAGTTGCTTGCATAGAGAATAAAGTCTTTGCGGCTGTCTCTGGTCCCTTTCAGGGTTCCTGGCCACAGCCAGGCCCTGGCTTAACTTCTACAGGAACTAGGTGTCTGTGTGTCCTCTCACTCTGAAAACTAAGTCTGAACTGACTCACTTCCTTCACCAGGTTAACTCCTTCTATAGGGGCAAATCTAAACCCTCCTGTGAGTCGGGGGGCTGAGTGTGTGTGAGAGAGAAGGATAGGATAGGATAAGAAGAAAGAGCACCTGTGACTGGTCAGTAGAGAAACACATGGTACAACACAACCCTTTGACTCTAAAACTGCATAGAAGACAGAAATAGTGGGGACACCCAGTGGCCCAGTGAGGAAAATAAGGTAGTGCATCTCCCACTTTGTTATCCTAAGAGAAAACTTTGCAGAGGTGCCAAGGAACAGCAACCAGTGGTGGGACATCACATAGAAAGTGCACTGTTTATTTTTATTGCTCACATAAACCCCTTTAAAGGCAAACTCTAAAGGCCCCCCTCCGCACTCACCCTCTCTGTTTCGGCGTGTGTTATAGTGCCGGCAGTTAGGGGGGAACGAGAAGCAAGCAAGCGCTGACCTTAATGGTTGAACCTCTCTTGCTTCTGGATATCACCTCCATCTAGCCCAGGCAATTTTGAAGGCTTCTCCCGGCCATGAATCCTCTCTCCAGAATCTGCCAGAGAAACATTTTAGGCTCCTTCCTCCAGCACATAGTAGTTAGGTCTCGTGAGTAGTAAGGTCTCTTAGGCCCCTCTGTGCCCCTATATTGTAGTCAGGCTTCCATGTGCCCCAACATATTAGTAAGGTATGCTCTGTGCCCCTATGTAATAGAAAGGTTCCTATATAGTAAAGGCCCCTTTGGGCAGTCATCATATAATATTACAGTACAGTTATGTAAAAAAAAAAAAGGGATTCCTGGATGGATTTCCTGGTGCTGCCAAAAATGAAGAAGCTGATTTTTTTATTTTTTTTAAAAACCAGTATAAAATCATGCATAAAAATGGCAATAACGCGTGTTGGGAGTTAAATCCCTTCATGAGATCGTATAATGTATCAAACAGTCAGTTCTGAAAGTGCTCAAAAAGGCGCCAGGACCGCCCGGTGGGCGAGGCTGGGTGATGGTGAACAGTGTGAACTGCATACTTGTCTAGCACAGCAGGGACAATGACAGCGGGCTAAAAAGAAGTCTAGTGTCCCAGTAGCTGTGGCAAAACAATTTGGGTTAGCTTACCATATAGACAGTGTGCACTGTGCACAGATAAACGGGCCCACTCCTGGTAGCTCAAGGCAATGCAGATAGATAAAGGATATCCTCCGGCTCCAAAAATAGTAAAATCCAGAGTCTTTATTCAAAACATGTTAAAAAATACAATCTATAAAAAACATTGATGTTTACAAGAAAAAATACGACCCGTTTCGGACAAAATGTTGTTGTGACAAGCCTGGTATATTTTTATTGCTATTGCACTGAAGTTTCTATAAGTAAAGCTTTGGACCCTGTCGCCTTATTTGTGTTGCACCTGCACCCTCAAGCTACTCTACCCCTTCTTAAAGGATTAGTGCCCATGTGTCTGGAGGTGGATATCACCTGCTGCCTAAACACCTTATCCAGCATCCCGGGCCACAGCAGAATGGCAAATTTATCTCGGTATTACTTTTGGGGGAGGTCTTTTATTTAGCAATTGAGCAAAACTTCTACTAGGTCTTATTTTCAGGGAATGTCTTATTTTTGGGGAAACTCCCATCGTTGTGGCATGTATCATGTCCATTACATGCTATGGCTCTATTCACACCAGTTTTTTTTACCTTTTTTTTTTCAGACATCTTTTTAGACAGCCATATAATGCAAATTACAGCCATAATTTACATAATACAGCTGTATTTTCTCTGAATCCTTTTTGTTATATATGATAACATATCCCACCATAAATGTGGAGTTAAGGTTTTGCGTAGAGATAAGGGAATTTACAGCAATAACAAAGCAAATAGCTTTGTTATCTCTGTAATCGGCTTATTAGCCTGCTTCTATTTAACTGACTGCCGCTCCTCCCCAGGTAATGGGAGAAGCTGGACCCAGTCCTGGGAAACTTCTTCCAGTTTCCTAGGACTGGATCAAGCTTTACCCCGCACCCAGGGAGGAGCGGCACTGAGTTAAAAGGCAGCAGGCTAATTGAAGCGGAAGCTAATTGCAGAAATAACGAAGTGCCTCGCTTTATAATTAGGCTATGTTTACACTACGTAAAAGTACAGCCGTTGTTGCCATCGGCAACAATGGCCGTACTTTATGTGCCTGTGAACACTGCCTTTACTTCAATGGGATCCCGGCCGGAGCATATACACATCGTATACGCTCCAGCCTGGATCCCATGCGGACCCGCAAATAACTGACATGTCAGTTTTCTGTGGCCGCAATTCAATGAATTGCAGCCGTAGAAACCCATGTCAGTTCACACGATAAAGCGAGCCGCTCCGGCCGCTTGCTTCATTGTGTGCAGTGGCAAGTTCTGATGCGGGCGTGCGCTGATGCCCCCACATCAGAACACTACGGCCAGAAAGATCATCCGGGACCCGGCCAGGTCACGGAACGGCTGGTCTCATACGTTGTGTGAACATAGCCTTTACTGTAAATACGCTCATCTCTAGTTTTGCGCATTATTAAGCCTTATTCTTATATTCCGTGCACGGTCCGTAAATACAGCGTATCAGTGTAGTGCTCCAATTTGTGCTGGGCCATAACACCTTACAGTTCGCTGTCCAGTGATACTGTCAGTGGGCTGGAATGGCGATGAAGATGCTGGTAGCCCCAACTTTTGCTACTCTCTATTTGGCTGAATAGAAAGACTGTAAAATCTTTGGCGCAGAAAATCCAGTGCATCTACAATTATACTATTTTTGCAGGATATAGATGATATACTGTTGGTGTGGTCAGGATCATAAATAGAATTCCAGGGGGTTGTAAAATATTTGAATGTTAACGAGTATAATCTGTTTAGATTTACTTAGATGTATATGAAAATTGTTGGTGTAGAATTTGTGGTGGTCCTAGGTAGCAGCTGCAGGCAGGAGGAGCTTCTCCCAGTGACAGTGAGAAGCAGCGGCCGCCCTGGTGCTGAATGACGGTGCCAAGGGCAATAACATACTTTAAAATAGCTTTTGGCCAGAATTCTCCTTTCAGTCTGGTCATTTTCCTTAAATTAACAACCAATACTTTCCTGTCTGGTGCCACTTCTTTAATACTGACTCTAGATCACAGGTGTCAAACTCAGGCCCTCCAGCTGTTATAAAACTGCAATTCCCTTCATGCCTTCAGTTAAAGCTTTGGTTGTCCAGGCATGATGGGAATTGTAGTTCTGCAACAGCTGGAGGGCCTGAGTTTGGCGAGTATGAACTGTCTGTGTGTCTGTGTTTTTTTTTGTTGTTGTTTGTGTTTTTTAGGTCCCGCCGGAGTTGACCTTTAAAGAGAATGTGTCAGCTTTTTTTCTGTACAGGTGTAATGTATTCTTCATATTTTTTTTTTAATTTTTATTTTTATTTCCTTACAAAAAATTGAATACATATTTGACTGCTGCAAATTTGACCTCGCCCATCATGCTGGTTACCTAACACCTCCCTTCCTCTTGCCAGACTGGTTTTAGGGCATTGTGTCACATATGCACAACCCCAGAGATACCGGTAGAGTGGGAACAATTAACAGATGACACCTCTTTTGTAATCTACACTCTTCAATCTACTTATTTAAGGGTATATTGAGCATTTTGAACCCACACTCGCTATTGTTTCTTAGAACTTAAAGGCAACCAATCACTAGAAAAACATTACTGCATCTATAAATGCATTAGTATACGGCACAGTTTCAAGCCATATAAGTTTCGCTAGGAGCATTACTTATATTTCCAGATAACGCAGTTTGTAAATGTCCCGTGCCGTATGTAAATCCTACCTACACAGGTATGGGTCCTCTGTGCTAACTAGTCACGGCTGTGGGGAGACCTCTTTGACAATCACAAACCCCTGGGAGCGTCAGCCAATAGGAGCCTGCAGTGTCACATAGGGGCCGTCCAATGGAGCCCTGATTACCAAAGATGTTTCCCACCAGCCATTGTGGTGCCCAACACGGGTGTTGCTGTTGGTTACACCCCTCACAAAAGCCTGTACCTATTATGTGTAAGTAGTGATAAAGTTTTGCCACTAGATGTCGCTGTTATAGGTATGTGTACTCAGATGCTTCACAGCTGAGTAATGGAAAGGGTTATTGTTTATTTGTTTGTCACATGGATCTGTGAACCTATGGGAGTCTATTCTTCTATCCTATCATCTCTCTCTTTACTTTTTCTATATGCACTCTTCACCTATTCACAGCATATCTTGCAGTAGCTGTAGTTAGGAAATGATGTGGGTGACAGGAAGTGTGTGGTCTTTTGATATTGGACTTTGTAGGGGAAGGACGCAAGCTAGAACGTTCCCTACAGTGGTCCCTTTGGGCCCTGGCCCTCTGCCAGCTCCCCAGCCTAAAAGTCAAGTGTAGTCTTAGTCAGGTTCCTGTATGGTGAGGAAGCAGGATAAGACGCAGCTAACAGTTTCTTCCCAACTAACTCTATAACGCACTATGCAGTGTTAAAACCTTCACAGGAGAGGACAAGTCAGAGATCATCTCAATCCATGCAGTGGACTAGGATAGGCACAGTGCAGGACAGTAACCACTGAAGGCAAAGAAAGCTAGGAACTGATCCGGATAAAGCAAAGTTGCTAAGAGCCTAGGAGCTCTATCTCACAGCGCAGTTATCAGCAGTGAAACCTCAGCATTCCGCTCATCCCAGGTAACAGGGTGTTGGGTTTGTGTCACCCACTAGGATGGGTCCCCTGGCACTAGTAGGCAATAGGTGGTGCGAACACCCAAAGGTCAAAACACAGGCACAAGTATTCTCTCTTCTTTCTCAAGTATCCCGGCAGAGCACATTACTACTTGGGTTGGGACTCTCAAGACATCCTCCTCTCTACTACTCTGATTCCTTATCTCTCTGCACACAACTCAGTCAGCATGACTGTACTCCTTGCTATACTCCTGTCACAGATCTGGATCCTGTATTATCAAATGTCATTTATACTGTCAAGGCAAAGCTGTATGTTCTGCTGCACCTACGTACTTTCAGAGTAAACAACCTTTTATTTATGGTAAAGAGACTCTGTGATTCTTTGCCCCGCACCAACACAGTATACACACACTCCTTGGGACATTTCCACTTTCCGAACGGACCTCAGGACAGATCTTGGATTAAAAGCAGCTATCTGAAGGTACAAGCCGTTTGGGGGGGGGGGGTCAGATGGGGGGCCCTATTCCACAGGCCGACGGAGAGGAGCAAATGAGCACTATTAGAACTTGTTTGCTCCTCGTTCCCCACTCGCTGCTGCCACTATTCCACATGGCAGCTTTGAGTAGGTGAGTCCGGGGGGGGGGGGGGGGTCGCAGGGAGCTGTGGGGGAGGGGGGCTGTCCAGGTGATTGCTAGATCGTCCGGGCAGCCCATAGCATACAGCAGCGGTATGCAGCCACCGCTCTTATTCCACGGAGCGACGGCAGCAGATCATTGCTGCATGATTCGTTTGTATTTCAACATGTTTGAAAGACAAACGACGCAACGATCAGCCGACATAAACGATGTCGGCTGATCATTGCCTTCTATTCCACAGGACGATTATTGGCCATAAAGGCCGATATCTGCCGAATACAGCCGATAATTGTTCCGTGGAATAGGGCCTTTAGCTGTTTGTCTAGAGTTTTCCTCGAGGTCCCAACTCCAGACACAGCACAAACTACAATATGCTACATACCAGATTACTTGTTAAAGGCTGGAGAGAGGGGGAGATGACTGCTCATTCTGGTCAGAGAACATTTAAGGCTACTCTACACCTGGTGAGCTTCATGCAGGGGGTCTTCTGTATGGGCTTCACAGTTATGGAGTCTGGTTTCCCTCCCACTGTGCTGTGAGGTGCGCATGGCATTTTCAGAACGCAGCAAAGCAGTTAGGACTGGAACCGTCTATTGCCCTCTATGCACAGGCAGTTGCCATAAAGCAACAATGTATGTGTCATGCAGGCACCAGTACACAGATGCTATTACAAATGGCAGCCCCAGTGCAGTACATTATGATTAAATAAAATAAAAAAAAAATACACAAATAAAAGAACAATTTTTTTGAAACATTGGGGGAAATTTATCTTATTTAACTTATTTATTTTACCTATTTTTTTGTGAATAATTGGATTTTTCACCCATTTTTGGTCTAAGCTCTATTTATGAACCAGTATTCGACAGGCCAATATTTTTTAGATGCAATATTTTTTAATTTGCCTATTTTGAGTATTTACAAAAAAATTTGCATAATCCAAGATTAGCGCCCAATTTATCAATTGCGACTTTTTTAAAATTCGCCCAAACAGTTACAGGCCTGCCAGGACAGTACCAAGTTAATATGCTTGCGCAATTTTTGCGACTTTTTGTGTGACTTTTTACTTAGATACATTCACTATGGCAGTGCTACATTTTAATAAATCAGTCACAAGATGATGGAACAAAATACACACCAATCCTCATTAGAAGAGTCACAAATATTAGACTCCTTAGACTTTAGGGTCCATTTACACAGACAGATTATCTGCCAAAGATTTGAAGCCAAAGCCAGGAATGGATTTGGAAAGAGGAGAAATCTCAGGCTTTCCTTTATGACCTGATCTCTGTTTATAGTCTGTTCCTGGCTTTGGCTTCAAATCTTTGACTGATAATCTGTCAGATAATTTCTCTGTGTAAATGGACCCTAACCTACAGGCATAAATGTTTAAAGGACAACTCCCACAAAAATTTTTTTTTTCTTATTTAACACACATTACAAAGTTCTATAACTTTGTAATGTGGATAAATACCCGGTCTGGCCCCCTTCCCCCACTTTCGGACCCCCGACCCCCCCCCCCCCCCCCCCCCCCGAAAGTTAAAGAAATTATACATTACCTATTACGGTAGTCACCGTCCTCTTCTCCCGGGCGCCATCTTGAGACGACGACGTCAGAGCCGGGGGGGCAGTCCGGGTCTTCTTCCTCCTCGGCGTCTTCATGGAAAGTGAATGGGAGAGAAAAGACTGCTGGTGCACATGCGCACCAGCAGCCTTTTCCATCCCCTGGACCTGGAAGTGAGAGACATCGCTTGACGGCAGACGGAGGTGACAGAGAGGCGGACGGCAGGCGAATTGAGTGGCGATCGTCACCGAAAGGGATGGTGAGTATGGTGTCTGTGTGTGTCTGTGTTTTTTTTTTGGGGGGGGGGGGGGGTCCCGCGGGAGTTGTCCTTTAAGGTTTAATTGTTCTGAGATCACTATTCTCTGGTATCACCCTCTTTAATTTGCTAATGCAGCTGTCTCTTGCACAGCGATAGTACCATCTTTTTTGGCGCCTTGCTAGGTGAGCAACCACAATTAACTGCGTTAATATGAGAGTTACTATTGCTGTAACTATATGTCTGTTACATTCACTTTGCAATACCTGCTGCGTCAGGAACTTGATAAAAAAAAATTTCCCTGGCCCTCTTCCCATCCCAACCCCCTTTTTATTTTCTGCAACCCTTTTCCACATTTTTCATTAATCTTACAGGTAAAGTTTGGGTGATATTAAAAGAAATGGTAGGCATAAAAAGAAGTATGAGGGTAATTCCGCTCTTTAACAATGGTTATTACTTGATGGTTATAAAGGTGAAAAATAGGAATTTTGGCAGAATCACAGGGTAAGAGGAATAAATCACATTAGAAAAGGAGAAAACAGAAAACCTCTCACCTTCTGTGTCTATAAATCTGGTTGCCTGACTGCAACCTGAGCTGTTTAATTAACCTAAATATAAAATGCAATACACTTGTAGTGTCCTACCACGGGTGTTGCGATTGGTTTCACCCTTCGTAAAAGCCTGTACTTATTGTTAGTCAGTGGTGATGAAGATAGTGATTAGAGATGAGCGAATAGTGAAATATTCGATTTGATCCGATTTGATTCTAATAGCTCCCGATATTCAACTATTCGAACGAATATCGAATCCCATTATAGTCTATGGGAAAAAAATCCTTGGGGTCTGGAAATCAAGATTCGACGAATTGGAGGTCACCAAGTCCATAAAGACATCTTTAGAAAGTGATGCAAACACCTCTGGAATGCATCTGGGAGAGCAGGGAAGCAGTATTACTCTACTATCACAGGGAACGTTATAACCGGTATTAGCGATCCCTGGCAATAATACCGCTCCCTGTAATAATTATGCTATTGTAAAAGAAAAATAGCTTTCTTAGAATGAATGAATATTAATTAAATATTAAGTATTAAATGGAGCTGTAATTAATGCCGGGGGTCGCTAATGCCGGTAATAAAGCTCAATGTAATACTTTAGATTTAATTAAAACAGGAAATGTTTCTTCTAATTATGCTTTTTTTTTTTTTTATCACAATAGCAACATTAGAAAAAAAACATTTTGTTTTATATGTCCGCCCAGCTCATTGGCTGGGTGGACATATAAGGAGCCGGAGCTGGCACACTGAACTTATTATGCCAGGCTCCGGCAAAGAGAGAAGACCTCAGAAGGTGAGTAGAAGGCTCTCCCCGTCCCCTGCACTGCACCCATCCCAGAAAGGAAGGGGGGGGGGGTCACTTAACCCCTTCCTTGCTGGTATGGGTGCAGTCTGGCCCCCAAGGGGTTAAGTGGGGACCCTTACTTAACCCCCTGGGGGCCAGATTGTTCAGTATGGCACCAAAAGGGTTAAGGGGGATGCAATGCATCCTAATTTAACCACTTGGGTGCCACACTGTAAACAGCGATCTGTAAAGATGATGCATACTGTAAGGTACACAACACCGCTCACAATGATGGCTGTTGTGCTCCTGTTTGTGTGTTTTTTGTGTGTTTTTCAGATATCGGTATCCTGTGGATTATGGCAGATTCGGTGGACTACATCGATGACTAGCAGTTGTTGGGATTTTTTTTTTATAAAATACCAAGGGGTGTGGGGGTGTTTTTTATATGTCAGCTGGGCAGACATATAAAACAAAATCTTCTAATGTTGCTAATGTTTTATGCTGATAAAAAAAAAATAGCATAATTAGAAGAAACATTTGCTGTTTTAATTAAATCTAAAGTACAGTGGTCCCTCGGTTCTCGAATTTAATTGGTTCTTTAAGGCAGGTTGAGAACCGAGCAGTGTTTTTCCATAGGAAATAATGTAAATGTGTTTAATTGGTTCCAGCATCCACCAATAATTACTTACAATACCCATATATTACATTGAAAAGTGCCCATTTTAATATCTACAGTACATTACAGAGCAGCACTATATACTGCACAGTACATTATACACAAGAAACATTCAACCAAACCAGCAATTATAGTACAGTAGCCACTAACTCCTCACTCATCCTTTACTGTATAGAGTCCCCCCATCCCAGCACTTTGACATATGGGAGATGGCGGTGCACTGCCTGTACTACTACTGTACTGTATATGCACTCCAGCAGTCTTATACAGTACTGTACAGGATGGGAGATGGTGGTGCACTGCCTGTACTACTACTATACTGTATATGCACTCCAGCAGTCTTATACTGTACTGTACTGTATGTGAAGCCTCACCAGTGCTAAACTCACCACGTAAAACCCACCATCCACGCTCACAAAAACATTTTAGATACCAAGTACTTCAAGACTGGGTGCCCGAAAAATGTTTGAGAACCAAGCAAGAATTTGAGAACCAAAGCAAACTTTCCTTGAAAATACAGTTTGAGTTCCAAGCAGTTTGAGAACCAAACAGTTTGAGAACCAAGGTACCACTGTATTACATTGAGCTGTATTACCGGCATTAGTGATCCCCGGAATTAATACAGCTCCATGTAATACTTAATATTTAATTAATAAAGCAAATTCTGTTCTAAGAAAGCTATTTTCCTTGTACAATAGCATAATTAAAACAAATAAATGCTTTTTCAATTAAATATACTGTAAATAAATATATACAGTATCTATATACATTTGTTTATATATTTTTTGATTAACAGTATATTTAATTGAAAAAGCATTTTATTTTAATTATGCTATTGTACAAGGAAAATAGCTTTCTTAATTTATTAATTAAATATTACCTATTACAAGGAGCAGTATTATTGCTGGGGATCACTATTGCCGGTAATACCGTCCCCTGTGATAGTGGGGTAATTCTGCTTCCCTGCTTTCCCAGGGAGCGTAAACTTTATTAAAACAGCTAAACAATTGTTTAGCTGTTTTAGTAAAGTTAATTTAGATTTGAATATTCTTTCACATATTCAATCTCGAACTCGAATCTATCAAACAGTGCAGTATTCGATCGAATAGCTATTCGATCGAATACTGTTTGCTCATCTCTAGTAGTGATAAAGTTTCACCACTTGATGTTGCTATTGTGAGTATGTGTACTTAGATGGTGCACAGTGTAAAGGGTTATTGTTTATTTGTGTGTCACATGGTTCTGTGAACCTATAAGAGTCTTTTCTTCTTCTATCCTATCACCTCTTACTACTTTTAATGCACTCTTCCAACTAGTAATGGGAGGGATGGTAAAGTAGGTAGGCCTAGACTGCTAGTGGTTGTAGGGGATTCTATAATCAGGAAGACGAATAAAATAATTTGTCGCCAAGACCGCCTCAACTGAATGGTTTGCTGTCTCCCTCCCTGGTGCCAGGGTTCGGCATGTGGTGGAAAGGGTGGACAAACTGGGCTGATTTTTTCATTTGGGTACAATCTGTTTTCCACAGATAATTTGCACCTAAATGTAAGGGGGTCCGCTGTGCTGGGGGAGAGAATCCTAGTAGGGGTGGAGGGGTTTTTAAACAAGGGATGTGGAGGGATGACAATGTAGTATGTAATATAGTGGCTACATTGATGTGGTTGGTGTGACTGAGACATGGCTGGACTCCTCACATGACTGGGCTGTCAATATTCAGGGATTTACGTTGTTCAGAAGGGACCAGGTGGGCAGAAGGGGAGGAGGAGTATGTCTGTATGTTACAAATTATATTAAAGTGAGTTTGACAGATGCAATAGCGGGTGATGACTGTGATGATGTGGAATCATTGTGGGTAGAACTACAGAGGGAAGTATATGGTGAAAATTTTTTTCTTGGTGTAATCTATAGACCCTCCAACATTACTGAGGTGATAGATGGTCAGTTGCATAGACAAATAGAGCGGACTGCCCGGGAGGGAACAGTAGTGGTAATGGGTGACTTCAACTATGTGGATATAGATTGGGGTCACGGTTAAGCTAAAACCACAAAAGGGAGAGAATTTATTAACATCCTGCAGGAGAATTTTCTGGGCCAGTTTGTGGAGGAGCCAACTAGAAGGGATGTCCGGTTGGATCTGGTTATTTCTAACAATGCTGAGCTGGTTGGGGATGTCACTGTTCATGAACACCTTGGGAACAGTGACCACAATATAGTGACTTTTAGCCTAAAGTGTAGAAAACAAAAAAATGTTGGGAAGGCAAAAACGTTTAATTTTAAAAGGGCCAATTTTTCCTGGGTTAAGGGCAGATCTCCAGGGCGTAGACTGGGAGCGGCTGCTGTCACATACTGATGCAGCAAATAAATGGGAAATCTTTAAATCCACATTAAATAATTGTACTGCCAAATATTTTCCTATAGGTAACAAATATAAACAGTTAAAATCAAATCCCACATGGCTTACAACCGAGCTTAGAAGGGCTATAGATGACAAATAAAGGGCATTCAAAAAATATAAATCAGAGCGGTCAGCTGTAGCCTTTAAACATTACAAAGAAGTCAACAAAACCTGTAAAAATGTAATTAAAGCAGCAAAAATTCACCATGAAAGGCAGGTGGCCACAGATAGCAAAAGAAACCCCCCTCAAAATTCTTCAAATATATTAATGCCAAAAAACTAGGGATGGTCCGAACCTGCCAAGGTTCGGGCTCGTACCAACCCGAACTCTCGGCAATGATTCCCGCTTTCTGCCCGCTTCGTGGAGAGGGTGGATACAGCGGGAGGACGGCCTGGAAAACTGGGATAAGGCCATAGCCATAGGCTGTATGCCAGTTTTCCAGGCGGTCCTCCCGCTGTATCCACCCGCTGCATGGAGCAGGCAGACAGCGGGAATCTGATGCAGAGAGTTAAGGTTCATACGAACCCGAACCTCGGCAGGTTCGGACCATCCCTAAAAAAAAATCAAGGTCAGAGCATGTAGGACCCCTAAATAATTGTCATGGGGAGGTAATAACTGGGGATCAGGAGAAAACTGAGTTACTTAATGGGTTCTTCAGTTCCGTATATATACAAAAGAAGAGGATGGAGCTGAGGTGGATGGAGCCATTGCTGCTAAAACGTGTAATGTACTGAACTGGCTCACTATAGATATGGTCCAAGATAAATTAAATAAACTCAATGTAACCAAAGCTCCAGAGCCTGATGGATTACACCCCAGAGTTCTTAGGGAACAGTTCTGTAATATCTTTACGTTTGTTTGAAATATTCAGTGATTCTTGGCAGACTGTTATTGTGCCGAGGGACTGGCGTAAGGCAAATTTAGTGCCAATTTTTAAAAAGGGCTCTAGGACTTCTCCAGGTAACTACAGACCTGTAAGCTTAACGTCCATTGTGGGGAAACTATTTGAGGGGCTTATAAGGGAATACATCCAGGAGTATGTAAGGGGGAATAGTATTATAAGTGATAACCAGCATGGTTTTACTAAGGACAGAAGCTGTCAAACCAACCTAATATGTTTTTATGAAGAGGTGAGTAGAAGCCTGGATAGAGGGGCACGGCTGTGGATATAGTGTACCTGGGTTTTGCAAAAGCGTTTGACACAGTCCCTCATGGGCGTCTAATGGGTAAGTTAAGGTCTATGGGTTTGGAAAGTTTAGTTTGTAACTGGATTGAAAACTGGCTTAATAATCGTACCCAGAGAGTGGTGGTCAATGATTCCTACTCCGAATGGTCCCCGGTAATAAGTGGTGCACCCCAAGAGTCAGTACTGGGCCCCCTTCTGTTTAACTTGTTTATTAATGATATTGAGAATGGAATTAAAAACAATGTTTATATCTTTGCAGATGACACCAAGCTTTGTAGTACAGTACAGTCTATGGAGGATGTGCAGATGTTACAGGATGACTTAGACACACTGAGTGTTTGGGCGTCCACTTGGCAAATGAGGTTCAATGTGGATAAATGTAAAGTTATGCACCTGGGTACTAATAACCTGCAGCATCATATGTCCTGGGGGAAGTTACTCTGGGACAGTCGCTGATAGAGAAGGATCTGGGTGTACTTGTAGATAATAGACTACAGAACAGCACACAATGTCAGTCAGCTGCTTCTAAGCCCAGCAGGATATTGTCATGCATTAAAACAGGCATGGACTATTGGGACATGGATATAATATTACCGCTTTATAAAGCTTTGGTACGGCCTCTGGAGTATGCATCTTAGTTATGAGGAGAGATGAAAAGAATTAAATTTGTTTAGTCTGGAAAAGAAACGTATAAGGGGAGATATGATTAATTTATTTAAATAAATAAATGGCCCCTACAAGAAATATGGGGAAAAGATGTTTCAGATAAAACCCCCTCAAAGGACAAGGGGGCACTGCCTCCGCCTGGAGAAAAAAAGGTTTAATCTCTGAAGGCGACAACCCAGCAGAATAGTGAGTGCAGCTCTGGAGTGGTGATTGCAGCTCCAATTAGTTTTGGGTGTGGTCCTGCTCTGAGAGGCTGTGCGTGTCTGCTGCTCCTGAGCTCCAAGCAAGGAAGATCTGCCCCTGGGCCTGCTCTCTCCTCCCCAGGGGGGGAGCAGGTTTCCAGGCATGAGCGAGAGAGGCGAGGTCCAGGCTTCTGTTTCCCGAGGTAGGCCGCCGGGGAGCAGGAGAAGCCAGCAAGCGGCCTGTACACCTGAGGATTCGGGGATGAGTCGTTCCACCAGGAGTCGCAGTAACTCCATTCCTACTCTCCCCACTGAGGCTGTGGACAACCGAAGAAGCCGAAAGGTTTCCAAAAAGGAAGAATCTACCTCAGGAAAGCAGAGTGCCACCAGCAGAAAGCCAGGTACTTCTGGGAGAAAGCTGAGTGCTCACGGGGGTGAAGCCGACCTCGGTGAGGAAGGCTGGGGAGTGCAGAGGGCCCGGGAGTCTCTCTCCACCTATGGCTCCCGGGTCATGAGCCACCTCCGTGAGTATGAAGAAGCCAGCAAGTCTCTGAGGAGGCTCCGGGAGGAACTGCGCTACGCCCGTGCCAGGGCTAACCAGGCTACAAAGAAAAAGAAGTCTGAGATCCAGGCGGAGGTAAAGAGACTTGAAATGGAAATAAAAGATTTGGAGGAGAGGAAGGCGGAGATACGGGAGATGAGTGGTGGATTTAAAGAAAAACTTATAAATGATGACCGTTTCCGGGAGATGGCTGATAACAGAGAAAGAAGGTTGATGGGGCTGCAACCTGAAAGCCAGGTGGATGATGATGATGATGATGATGACGACAACAACGATGAGATGGATGAAGACCAACAGCCAGACCCACCTGGCAGCCTGCAGCAACACCAGCAGGCTCCGTACAGTGGGCCCCCTGCACAGCAGCCAGTGGTGACACCTGCCGACTCAGGGGAGGACAGTGACAGCAGTGGCCAGGGAGGGGCGCTCATGGCCCAGATTAGGATGATCGAGTCCCCATTGTGCCCTCAGAACTTTGTGTTTGGAGATGAACTCCCAGAGGAGGCACCTGGGGGCAAGAAGGGAAAGACCAAGGCAAAGCAGCAAGAAGTGGTGAGTTACATCTACACCCCCCTCCCTGAGACCCCTGAGCCGGCCGCAGGGTCGGTTCATTGTGCGAGCCCCGTTACCCAGCCCAGCCCGTGTTCTGTAGTGGACTCGGTGCAAAGGTGCGGGGAGAATACAGATACTAAAAGGGCGCTGAGCTCCAGCCTTGTTTGCAGTAACAGGGATGGAGCAGAGAAGGCATCGGCTAAACGGCCGGACAGTGAGGGTGGCCCAGCGGTGGGCAAAAAGGCAGACTCCGGTGCTGTAGTTCGCTCCCCTGTGGGAGGGGGGGGTGACCCAGTGCCGGAGGTAGTTGTGGTGGCTCCAGACGCTCCCAACAAGACTGGCCAAATAAAAACTGCAAAAAGAAAAATTTTGTTTTGTATTGGTGCCACTGATCCCGCTGATCAGCGGCACTTGGACAATGCTAAAGACACTGCTGATGAGGCGGAGGGCACTAAAAAGAACAGAGTTGGGATGGCCTCTAGACCGGGCAAGCAAGCTGTCCGGTCCCTTAAAGGGCCAGCGGAGGCTGTCCCAGCTCTAGTGCCCCGGGATGCTGAGGCAAAAAGGATAGCAAAAACAAAAGAATCATTATCATCCTGTGCTGCATCTGCTGCTGGTCCAGCCAGTGTAAATGAGGGAGGGGATGGGGGTGCGGGGTGTATGAATGATGAAGTGATGGAGTGTGGGGTGACCAGGGGCAGTGTTATTGGGGGTGGTAGTGATTTTGTTATGGGGGGTGGTGATGTTATTGGGGTTGGGAATGATGTGATCGCGGAAAATGTTATTGCAGGTAGTGGTAATGTTACTGGGGACAATGTCATTGAAGGTGGTGATGCTGTTATTGGGGGTGGTGGTGATGTTATGGGGGGGATTGGGGAAGTTACTAGAGACAATGTTATTGGGGGAGGTGGTGATGGTGGTGTAGGGGCAGGGACTGGTCCGGTTGCACCCCCAGCAGTGACGGCCCCTAGGAGAAGTTATGCGGGGGCCGCTGCTGCTGGGGGAGGTAGAATGCCCTCCTCGTCTCCAGGCTCTGGGGACGGCATGTTGCGACGGCGTTTCCTGGAGGCTCTTAAGAGGGGGGAAAGATCGATCAATGTAGAGGGAAGAGAGGTTGATCTATCCTACTGGATAGAAAGGCATGGCCTTGCTGCCTTCCGAGAACAAAGAGGAGGGGAAGCCACTTCCCTTCCAACAGCCGGGCAGGGTGGTTTCCGTAGGAATGTGGTTCGTCTTCGGTGGCGGGGCAGTGATACATGTCCTTCAAGGACCAAGGTGGTTGAGCTTCTGCTGAAGATGAGCTTCAAGGCAACTGACATCTATGCTTTGATACATCCTCATGGTACACCTGAGTTCGATGTCAGTTTTGTTCGGCCGGAGGGGCTTGAGCTTTTCTGGTCGAACTATGAATTGATAAAGAACGAGCCCGGCTGGCGGGATTTTGCCGTGCAGGCATTGTCTCGCCAAAATGAAGTCAAGAGAGTGACCGTCTTGACCCGTAATGAGTCACTCTCTTGTGTGGATATCATGACATGGTTAGGGCGGTACGGTGAGGTCATTGGTATTCCACAAAAAAATAGGGATGAGTTTGGCATCTGGTCAGGGGCCTGGACGTTTGTGGTAAAACTCAGACGTTCAGGAAATACGGTTACCCATATTCCATCTTCTGCCTTCCTCGGGAGAGATCGTATCCAGATCTTCTACCAGGGTCAGCCGAAGCTCTGTCACAGGTGCGGCGACCCCACACACTTCAGTGCCAACTGTACGGTACAGAAATGTGCCTTGTGTGGGGGTGTAGGCCATCATGCTGCATCTTGTGCGGAGATTAGGTGTCACCTGTGTGGTGACTTAGGTCACCCTTTCAGTCGTTGTCCTCGTTCCTTTGCCAATGCGGTCTTGGCCCCGGCGGGTGAAGGCCATGAGCTGGAATCTGCTGGGGAGGGGACTAGCAGAGGTGGAGGAGCTGAGGGGCCAGTGAGGAATAGCAAGAAGACGACGCCAGCGAGACTGAGACGTCTTGATAAGCGCCAAAAGGAGAGGGCCATGGGGGAATCCCAAGTTACTGGGAGAACCTCTGGTCCTGTTCCAGAGGCCAATCATGCTGCTGAGGCCCTGAGGGATGATGAACTGAATGAGGAGGTCAGGAGGTTGCGTAGAGAGGAAGGTGCTGTCACCCCTGAGTCGTCCCAGTGTGGGAGCGCGAATGAGGATGACGGGCAGGGATGGCAGGAGAAGAAACGTAAGCGGGGTACAAGTAAAAAAAAGGGAGATTTGAGATCTTCTCCTATCCTGGACCAGGTGCCAAAGGAAGGTGAGACTTGCTCCCCTCTGATCGGTCTTTCCAATCAGTTCCAAGCCCTCGACAACATCTCTTCCTCTCTAGAGGAGGAAGCTGAGGGTGAGGTTATGAAGGTGGCGGCAAAGCCTCCAGGGGGCGCCGAGTCTTTTTCTCCTGGGGAGGTTATGTCCTCAGGGGAGGGGACTGGCCCAGAGTCTGGGGACGAGGACGGTAATATTGATAAGCCTGGTGATATGGACACTTCTGTATCACTAAAAAGGGTTAAGAGTTCTTCTGACGTGGAGTGTGAGGAGGGTAAGAAGGGGGGTGGGAAGAAGAAAGCCATCGAACTCAATCACCCATGATGGCGGCACCCTCTCCGTTGACGCTGGCTTCCATTAATGTAGCCAGCATTAAGTCAGATACGGCTAGATTTGCGGCCTATGATTATTTTGCCCATGTTAATGCTGACATTTTCTTTTTGCAGGAGACCAGGCTTACAGACATGTCATCTATATTTAAAGCCAGAAGGGAATGGAGGAATGGGCCCTCCTACTGGTCTCTTGCGGCCGAGCCGTATAGCGGGGTGGCGGTACTTTTTGCCGCACCGGTAGAATGCCGACGGGTTATTGAGTTAGAAATGGGGAGGTGCCTGATTCTAGATATCCTCATGAAGGGACAAGAACTTCGCCTTATTAACATCTATGGTCCACAGTCCAAGTGGGATCGGAAGTGTCTCTTTATGAGGATCAAGCCCTATCTTTTTACAAGTCGGCAGGTGGTCTTTGGAGGGGACTTCAATGCTGTCACGAGGCCCCAGGATAGGGGAGGTTCCAGAGACAAGCTGACTTATGATGGCGTCGCCCTTAATAGTATAGCTAGTGAGGCTCGCCTGGTGGATGTCCACATCCGGCATACACCAGGCCACGCGGGATTCACCTATCATAGGGGTAGTTGTAGGTCCAGGATAGACAGGTTTTATTTAAAGGAGGAAGCCGTCTCTTCAGCGGTGTCCGTTGTTGAGGTGGAGTTCTCCGACCACTGTTTAATTTTGTTTTCTCTGAATGTTACAGAGACCCCCCGGATGGGTAGAGGCTACTGGAAGCTCAATTCATCTCTCTTGGAAGAAGCGGAAATAAGACAGTCCTTTGAGGATTTTCTTCAGAGCCAGGTACCATTGCTGGGCCTTTGTAGCAGTAAGTCAGAGTGGTGGGAGATGTTCAAAAAAAGGGTTGCGAGATTCTTCCGCCAGCTCTCGAGCCTCAGGAGTCTGGACAGGTATCGCCTGTACCAGGGCCTGAGGAAGAAACTTGAACGTCTTGTCTCGACTGGAGGTAGTCGTGATGATATCTCCAGAGTGAAAGCCTTGCTAATGAAGTGCCAGTATGATAGACACGCATCTTTGGTTTTTGAGAGGGATTACGGGAAGTACCGCTCGCCCGACCCTTACAGAAACTGCAAGATGTCAGTGAATAGTAAAATCGTCTCAGGACTGATTGATAGTACAGGATCCCTGAAAAGGTCCAGATCAGGGATCCTGGAGGTCGTCAGATCCTTTTACTCGCACCTCTTGGGGAGGAAGGATCTAGATCGGGATAGGGCCTCAGCTTTCTTGACTGAAACCGTCCCTGAACCAGGGGTAGACCCCTCTCTTGACGTTTTGACAGAGATGATCCAAGAAGAGGAAGTCAGGGTGGCTATTGATGGTCTTGCCCTCAAGAAGTCACCCGGTCCAGATGGCTTAACATCTGAGTTCTATAAGACCTTTAAGGACACTTTGGTTCCCCTCTTGACTGAAGTATTTAATGAGTGTCTCTCCTCGGGCACTCTGCCGAGGTCAATGAGGAGGTCAGCCTTGATCATCTTGTCAAAGGGTAAAGACCCGTCCCGCATTGAGAATTGGCGTCCCATAGCGCTTCTCAATGTGGACAGAAAGATTCTGGCAAAAGTGCTGTTTAATCGGCTGGTGAAGTTTGCACCCCAGCTCCTTTCGAGGGCCCAGCATTGCTCTGTTCCAGGCCGCAGTACCTTTAGTGCTGTGCTCGGTGTCCGGGAGGCTGTGGAGCAGGGTAGGGCAGGTCACTGGAAGGGGTACTTGCTGTCCTTGGATCAGGCAAAAGCCTTTGATCGGGTTAACCACGAGTACCTCTGGTCTGTTCTTCTGAGATATGGCCTGCCGGGGGGGTTTGTTGATTGGCTTAAGACCTTGTATGCAGGGGCAGAGAGTTTCCCGCTTGTGAATGGTTGGATTGGCCGCTCTTTTGAGGTTGGGTCTGGTGTCCGTCAGGGTTGCCCTTTGAGCCCACTGTTGTACGTGTTTGCAATTGATCCATTCCTTAGGAGGATTGATTGTAGACCGTTGGCAGGGGTGACAATGGACCCTGCGGTGCCGGATTCCACTCTGAGGGTGGTAGCGTACGCCGATGATGTCACCATATTCGTCTCCTCGCAAGAGGAGGTGCGGTGTGTGATGTCAGAGGTGGAGCGCTACTCAGAGGCATCTGGGTCCAAGATCAACCAGGATAAGTGTGAGAGTCTCTGGCTGGGAGGTGGAGATCCTGGATTTGATCTCCCGGACACCCTTCCAGAGCCCCAGGAGTCTGCAAAAGTTCTCGGCATCGAATTCGGCCAAGGGGATTACCCCAAACAAAACTGGGACAGCAGGCTTAAGATCGCCGCTCAGAAGGTGGATCAGTGGAAGGGTTGGTCTTTGACCCTCAGGGAAAGGGTTAACCTGATCAAAACTTTCCTGCTCCCTTTGTTGATATATCTGGGCAGTGTTTGCATTTTGCCAGAACCGCTCTGGACTCGGGTCTACAGTGTGTTCTTCCAACTGTTATGGGGGAATAGACTGAACCTAGTCAAGAGGGAGGTTACTTACCGTACGAGGAGACAAGGGGGGTTGTGTATGGTCAACCCCGTGGTGTTCCTGGTGAATACCTTTCTTAAGACCAACATTGCAAACCTCTGGAAAGAGAGGGCTCCTCCGTGGGTATTCTCCTGTAGGGGATGGTTTCGGCCTTTCTTCCAGGAATGGGAGACAGGAGGGCAAGTGAAGGATCTTCGCACACCACATGGGCATCTTCCGGCTTACGCTACCATGGTTCTGAAGGTCATTCGTCGGTGGGGTTTGGGGATGTGGGAGATTAGGACTCTGTCGAGGAAATTCCTTGACAATAGGGTCCTGTCATCCCATTTCCAAAAACCGCTGGCGCTCAAGGATTGCCCAAGCCGGGATCTGGAGGTTGGTTTGGGCCTATTGAATTCCATCAGGATCCCCTTGAAGTTTTGGGACTTGGCTTGGCGCTGCTTCCATGGGAAACTGTATGTGAGGGACAATCTGAAGTGCAGGAGCTCTGAGGATCGGGGATGTCCCCGGGAGGAGTGTGGAGGCATGCTGGAAAGCATGGAGCATTTTCTGCTTCATTGTCCCTTTAATACAGAGGTTTACAACAGGGTGGGCGCTTCCATCGGGTGGCCCAGGTTGGCCCGCCTCTCCTATGCGGAATGGGCCTATGGAGCATTCAGAAACCTTGGTGGCTGGGACCGGAGCACTTTATTCCTAGTCAGCATAGTGGTCAGGTACCACACGTGGAGTGCACGGTGTTTAGTGTCGACGCAACGTAAAATCCTCCCTGTGGATGAGGTGGTTAGGGGCACACTCGGTGACCTGGTGAAGGTGCGTTCTTTGGAGTACGAGAGGCTGGGGGCTGGTAGGGCCTCTTGTCTTTGGAGGGGCTTTGCCTATAAGGTTCCTTAGCCTGCGTCTCCTCTCCTGGTGGTGGGCTGATGCTAACACCCTAGTCTTTTGTTTTGTGCTCTAGCTGTATAGGAATATAGGGCTTGCAGGTACTGAACTTGGGCTTTCGGGCTGTGTGTGCGGCTGAGAAGCCCCACTATGGTTTGCTGTGTATGTTTGTGTATATTATTAGTGTGTGTATTATTAGTGTGTTTATTTGTGTATATAGTTTGCATATTTCGTCTCCACCTGGGGTTGGGTTTTAGTGTTAGGTTGGGTGGTGGGTTATATGGGGGGAGGGGGTTTCTGGGGACTTTAGTATAAACAGAAAATCCTGGGCTGGTTCATGGACGTCTGTTATCATGTACTGGGGGCATGGGATGCGGGACCAGCTCAGGGCCCAAAAAAAAAAAAAAAAAAAAAAAAAAAAAAAAAAAAAAAAAAAAAAATTATAATTGTTATGGTGTTTGGTGTAGGGCTCTATGTATATATTCATTTATGTATTCATTTGTGCATTTATTTAGTTTTGTGGAATGCAACCGGATCAGGGGGTTAGTGTACAGTATAGTTATGTTAGTTATTGTTAGTTAAGTTAAGTTTCATAGTGTTATTATTGTGGTGTTTGTGGGAAAATCTAGTTTGCACGTGTGGGGGATAATACAGCGGTGCGTTTGGTGAGTGTGAGGCTGGACCAGCCAATACGCTTATGGACTTTTATGGACTTGTATATATTGTACAGTTATGTTATTTATATTATTGGTTTGTTGTTATGTTTTATATTTTTAAATAAAAGATCTACAGTCTATGGAGGATGTGCAGATGTTACAGGATGACTTAGACACACTGAGTGTTTGGGCGTCCACTTGGCAAATGAGGTTCAATGTGGATAAATGTAAAGTTATGCACCTGGGTACTAATAACCTGCAGCATCATATGTCCTGGGGGAAGTTACTCTGGGACAGTCGCTGATAGAGAAGGATCTGGGTGTACTTGTAGATAATAGACTACAGAACAGCACACAATGTCAGTCAGCTGCTTCTAAGCCCAGCAGGATATTGTCATGCATTAAAACAGGCATGGACTATTGGGACATGGATATAATATTACCGCTTTATAAAGCTTTGGTACGGCCTCTGGAGTATGCATCTTAGTTATGAGGAGAGATGAAAAGAATTAAATTTGTTTAGTCTGGAAAAGAAACGTATAAGGGGAGATATGATTAATTTATTTAAATAAATAAATGGCCCCTACAAGAAATATGGGGAAAAGATGTTTCAGATAAAACCCCCTCAAAGGACAAGGGGGCACTGCCTCCGCCTGGAGAAAAAAAGGTTTAATCTCTGAAGGCGACAACCCTTTAAAATGAGAACTGTGGAGAGTCTACCCCAGGATCTGGTCACAGCAAAAACAGTAGAGGGCTTCAAAACAGGGCTAGACAAGTTTTTAAACCAAAATTAACATTAACTGATATGTATAGAATCTATCATCATCGACCCCCTTCCCTGTATCCATCCCCTCCTTGTATATCCCCCTTCCCTGCATCCATCCCCTCCTTGGTTGTACTTGATGAACATGTGTCGTTTTTCAGCCGTATAAATTATGTAACTATAAGATTATCTGTTAGATTTTTACAGCCAAAGCCAGGAGCTTATTTCTATAGAGGAAATATCCAGTCTTTCCTTTATGACCTGTTCTCTGTTTAGTCTGTTCCTGGTTTTGGCTGCAAAACTCTGTCAGATATCAGACTCTGTCAGATTTAGGGGCACACCTGGTATGGGGGTTTTGTGTACTGGTCTGATGTATGGGTAATGGTGAGGGAGTCCAGCTGCAATGTGATTATGCTTGTGCTTTTAACATATTTTTGTATATGCCATAATTAATCTGTTACTTATCTGCGCATGCACTTTAACATGATTTTGCTTGTCTAATGCAAACTCCCATGTGTACTTTATGTTATGAAATTGTTATAGTGCTGGTAGATTTATATCCTTTTTTGATTTATTCACATTGAACATTAAAGGACAACTCCGGCGGGACCCCCCAAAAAAAAAAAAACACAGACACACACAGACACCATACTCACCATCCCTCCGGTGACGATCGCCACTCCATTCGGCCGCCGTCCGCCTCACCGTCACCTGCGTCCGCCGTCCAGCGATGTCTCCTTCTTCCGGGTCCATGAGAGAGAAAAGGCTGCCAGCGCGCTTGCGCACCGGCAGCCTTTTCATTGGCTGGAGCGCATCACATGGCTTCCAGCAAGCTCAGCCAATCAGGGCTGAGCAAGCTGGAAGCCATGTGATGCGCTCCAGCCAATGAAAAGGCTGCTGGTGCGCATGTGCACCAGCAGCCTTTTCTCTCCCATTCACTCTCAATGAAGACGCCGAGGAGGAAGAAGACCCGGACCGCCCCCAGCTCTGACATCACCCGACACCAGAGAAGAGGACCGTGACGACCGTAATAGGTAATGTATATATTCTTTAACTTCCGGGGTGGGGGGTCGGGGGTCGGAAAGTGGGGGAAGGGGGCCAGACCGGGTATTTAACCACATTACAAAGTTATATAACTTTGTAATGTGTGTTAAATAAGCCAAAAAAAATTTTCGCCGGAGTTGTCCTTTAAATTATTATGTGGCTTTGATCATGTATTTACAACGATAATTAGGTTTATACTACTATCATATGCAGTTGCACTTTATTTACTATATCCATGTAATTATGTGATATTTCATCATTGCCACTCAAATGTGAATTTCATCTATCTTTGCAGCACTTGATTGTATATATATTTATACATATTGCACCATCTGTCCCACATTAGATGGTATCCGAGCCCCCTGGGATGTTTTTTAATACGTGTTTTTAATAGTTTTTGGATAATGCATCAATAAAGCATGAATTTTGAAACACGTGTACTAACTTTTTTGAGAAAGTGAAATTTGTGTTTAGTTTCTGTCAGATATCTGTTGGTGTATTAGGGCCCTAACTCATGGGTGTAGCGAGGGGAGACCAGGGGGGTGCCAGCAAGCCCCTGAAGTTATTTTGCTTCCTACTGCAGTATGTAGTACTTTAGGCAGAGCGATCCCTTTCTCATTCAGCAACCGGGACAGAGTGAAGGAGGGGCGGGGGACTCACCACACAGAAGAGGAGACAGCTGACCTGACCTCTGCACCAGCAGGAAGTTTCTCCTCACTGCTCTGATAAACAGCATGATAGACAGAGCACCTCCCCCGACCCGGCCTGCAGAGAGCTGTCACAGGTAATCTCTCTGCACATGGAGGGGTCTCTGATGTACTCCAGTTGTGGTAAGTGCAGGGTCCAGGAGGAGCGCTGGTTACATCTAGATACATGGCATTTTTTCCATTTCCACCACCCCCCTAAGTATACCATTTGAAAAAGGTCATATTAGACCGAAACGTCCATTATGGTATATGTTCTATGGATGAATTGTGATATAAAAATGCATGTGTTCAGTCACGGAGCCAACTTGTGTGTATACATATTGGAATAAAATATGAAATAAGAAACAAGCAAGATTACTGTTTCCGGGTGTGCAATTAATATTATATAATATTATACTGGAGTTCTAATTGCACCCAATAGTGTGCACGGATATAGTATCATTACTAAATATATGTGACTGACATAGGAGACCCGAGCAGCCAGAGAGGGGAGAGTGTAGGGAAGCCACACTATGTGCCGTATGTTAGGGCAGTCCACATAACCTGCCAGCATGACAAGAGGGGATAGGTAGATATACACTATAGTGCAATAACAGCAGCCATAATCCCTTTATTTACTCAAACATACCTCCCCCCTTATTCAGATGCAGCCTGACAGGTGACTTCTTCCCTGATCAGAGTTGTTCGTACTCGCTTACTTCTCCATCATGCTCAGGCGCCACCATCCTAATGTACTGAGCAACTGTGCCCAAGTGATCTATGCCACTGTCCCCTTATAATATACCACCAAGCCCAAATAGTCTACGCCACTGTCCCCTAATGATGTACCACCATGCCCAAATGATGTATGACACTGTTCCCTAATGATGTACCACCATGCCCTAATGATCTGCGCCAGGGCCGGGACAAAGAGTAGGCAGGGGTAGGCGATGGCCTAGGGTGCCAAACAGCAGGGGGCGCCACCAGGCCGAACCCGGAAGCAGCATACAGGAGGTGATTACATCAGCTCCCTGCCGGGAGAGACAGGTCTGTGGAGTCCTCAGCTGCTGCTGCTGCTGTACATAGGAGGGGGGAGGGGCGGCTCCCTGCGGGGACACTGCTCTGGCTGAGCTCCCACTTCCAGGAGGCTCTGACCTGCCCCAGGACACCAGCATGGGGGACTGTGCAGCATTACTAACATCCTCTGCTGCACATCCTCCAGGCTCTGGGAGCTGCTCAGCTGTGGGGCCAGGGAGGAGGAGGAGGTGAAGAAGAGACCACACAGGGGGACCAGGAAGTGTGTGCCTGGTCCTCTCCTGTCAGCTGCTCATCTCTGCTGCATCATCATCATCAGCAGCAGCAGCAGCAGACCCCTCCATGACAGTCCCAGGATGGTGAGGACAGAAAGTGCAAGCAACCTAGCTGAGAGGTAGCTGTTTTGTGTCTGTGTGTGTACATAAGAGTGTGAGTGTGTATACATAAGAGTGTGAGTGTGTGTGTATACATAAGAGTATGAGTGTGGTGTGTATACATAAGTGTGTGTGTGTGTGTGTGAGTGTGTGTGTGGTGTATACATAAGAGTGTGGTGTGTATACATAAGTGTGTGTGTGGTGTATACATAAGAGTATGAGTGTGGTGTGTATACATAAGTGTGTGTGTGTGTGTGTGTGTGTGGTGTATACATAAGAGTGTGAGTGTGTATACATAAGAGTGTGTGTGTGTGTATACATAAGTGTGTGTGTGTGTGTGTGTGTGTGTGTGTGTGTGGTGTATACATAAGAGTATGAGTGTGGTGTGTATACATAAGTGTGTGTGTGTGTGTGTGTGTGGTGTATACATAAGAGTGTGAGTGTGTATACATAAGAGAGAGAGAGAGTGTGTGTGTGTGTACATAAGTGTGTGTGTGTGGTGTATACATATGAGTGTGGTGTGTATACATAAGTGTGTGTGTGGTGTATACATAAGAGTATGAGTGTGGTGTGTATACATAAGTGTGTGTGTGTGGTGTATACATAAGAGTGTGAGTGTGTATACATAAGAGTGTGTGTGTGTGTGTGTGTATGGTGTATACATAAGAGTATGAGTGTGGTGTGTATACATAAGTGTGTGTGTGGTGTATACATAAGAGTATGAGTGTGGTGTGTATACATAAGTGTGAGTGTGTGTATACATGTGAGTGTGGTGTGTATAGATAAGAGAGTGAGTGAGTGTGTGTGTGTGAATATATATACATAAGTGTGTGCCTGTGTGTGTACTGTACATAAATGTGTGTGCCTCTGTGTGTGTATGTATAAACTGTACATAAATGTGTGTGTATACATAAGTATGTGCCTGTGTGTGTGTGAGTATATATATATATATATATATATATATATATATGCAGAAAAGTGTGTGTCTGTGTGTATATCCATAAATATATATATACACAAAACTATATACAACTGGGGGCAGCACACAGGGGATATATATACAACTGGGGGCAGCACACAGGGGGTCTATATACTACTGGAGGCAGCACACAGGGGTCTATATATAACTGGGGGCAGCACACGGGGTCTATATATAACTGGGGCAGCACACAGGCATCTATATACTACTGGAGGCAGCACACAGGAGTTTATATACTACTGGAGGCAGCACACAGGGGTCTATATGCTACTGGGAGCAGCACACAGGGGGTCTATATGCTACTGGGGGCAGCACACAGGGGATTTATATATACAACTGTGAGAGCACACGGGATATGTATATACACAACTGGGGGAGCGCACAGGGGATATATATACAATTGGGGGAGCACACAGTGGATATATATACACACAAAACTGGTGGAGCCCACAGGGGATATATAAACAACTGGGGGCAGCACACAGGGGCTCTATATACTACTGGGGACAGCACACAGGGGTCTATAAAACATTGGGACTGCACAGAGGGACCTTACTAATATACTGGGGCACAGAGCATACATAATTATTAAGTGGGGGCACAGGGACACCTTAAAACTATGGGGCCATATAGGGGTACAGGGGACCTAACTACTGTATGTGCCTGAGCCTAAAATGTTTCTCTGGCAGATTCTAGAGAGAGGATTCACAGCCAGGAGAAGACTTCAAGGTGGCCCAGGCTGGATGGAGAGAAAAGGAAAATGTGAAAGACGTCACTTGTGAGGAACTGGATGTAACTGCACTCTGTTATCTGGGTTGTAGTGATAGTGGCCATGGTGTGGCGTTATTACTCAATGGTATCATTAGTGATATCTTTTGGTTTTCTCCAGAGGCAATATGTAATCACTGTATGGTGGTAAGAATGTTATAAGATAACTACCGAATGTACTGGGGCTCGTAATACAGTGTGGGGGCACTTTCTGGGCTTTACACGGTCTGTGCCGCGCCAATTCTGATAACAGTGGCTTGGGGGGGGGGGGCGCCATTTGCCTTCTCTGCCTAGGGCACCAAAACTCCTTGTCCCGGCCCTGATCTGCGCCACTGTCTCCTAATGCACATGTGTAATCAGCCGATTATAGGACCAAGAGTCGAATCCACACCAGGTATAATAAGCGCAGGAGTATTCAGATTTGCACACGGCGGTGCAGCCAGGGATCATCCAGAGGTAGATGGCGTAGTAAACATATACTCTTTATTGCAACGCGTTTCGGCCCTATATTGTCTAACATGGGTCATGATGTCCCCCAGTACAGCTGCGGAGTACACCCCTTTATGCTGCATATAAAGTTGTGCCTAAATTTTGCACAACCTATCCAGGTGAGCGGATCCCTGCAAAACCCTGCTACCACTTACCTGGTCATCTTTTATCACACGAGGAAGCGCCCCCTGTCTCTCTCTTTCTCATTACTGTCCTCTAATGATGTACCACCATGCCCAAATGAACTATACCACTGCCCCCTCTAATGTACTGCAAATCATTGTTTCCCTATCTAACCCCTACCAGCTGTTGCAAAAACTAGAACTCCTATCATGAACAGTCAGCACAACATAATGGGGGTTGTAGTTCTGTCAGCTGAAGAGCCCCCTGTTGCAAAACTACAACCCCCATCACAAACTGTCAGCATGGCATGGTGGGGGCTGTAGTTCTGCAACCTAAAGAGCCACAGATTATCCCTCCCCTTTACTATACACATTCTCCACAGTGTCCAGAGTGCCCAATGTATGCCGGCAGCTGCAATAAACAAGCCAGGGAGTTCAGAGCTGCCCGTCCATGTCACTACAGTGCCATGCAGATTCAAATTGTTTCCCCACTCCCAGTATAGAATTTCCATCAGTATTTTTTCAACCAAAACCAGGAGTGGTTTAAAAACACAGAAATTGGGCAAATCTTTCCATTATAATTTTGCCCTGTCAGCTCCGCTCCTGATTTTGGCTACAAATACTGATCAAAATGCCATGTGTGAACATAACCCTAGAGCGGGGCTTGGATCCACCATATAGCTGTGTTCACACAATGACTTTTCTTAGATGTATTTTGTCCACCTTATTGGTCAGCTGTCATTGTGAAGCAAAGAGAGGCTAAACATGGCCAGAAAAAGACGTGTAAACACAGGCAAAATCAGTGTTTAGGACACTGTCAGTGCAGTCAGCACCAAAAAAAAATAAAAAAAAAATAATAATATTTGCACACTACAAATAAAATTGCAAATTTTTGCCATTTCATTTTTATTTATTTATTTATTTATTTTTTTTGGGGGGGGGGGGGGGGTTTGCAGGAGAAGCTGAGTACAGTGTTTATTGAACAAGACCCCGAAGACGATCCCTACACCTGGACTGAACCACACTGCTCAAAAAATAAAGGGAACACTTCAACAACACAATATAACTCCAAATCAGTCGCACCTTTATGAAAGCACAATGTCCAGTTATGAAGAAACACTGATGGTGAATCAGTTTCTCCTCCTTTTGTGCAAATGGAACAATTAACAGGTAGAAATGTTTGGCAAATAGCAGGACAACCCATATAAAGGAGAGATTCTGCAGGTGGTGACCACAGACTCTTTCTCTGTTCTCATGCCTTTTGGCTGTTTTATGGACACTTTTGAATTTTGTCATTGCTCTCACCTATAGAGGTAACATGAGGTGGTGTTTACAACCCACAGAAGGTGCTCAGGTAGTGCAGCTCATGCAGGATGGCACATCAATGCGAGCTGTGGCAAGAAGGTTTGCTGTGTCTGTCAGTTTGGTGTCCAGAGCATGGAGCAGATACCAGGAGACAGGCCAGTACACCAGGAGATGAGAGGGCTGTAGGAAGGCAAAAACGCAGAAGCAGGACCACTACCTCCACCTTTGTGCAAGGAGGAGAAGTGTCAAAGCCCTGTAAAATGACCTCCAGCAGGCCACTAATACCGATGTGTCTGCTCAAACTGTCAGCAACTGACTCCATTCGGATAGTATGAGGGCCCAACTTCCACAAGTTGATGTTGTGCTAACAGCCCGACATCGTACAGGGCCATTGGCATTTACTAGAGAACACCAAGATTGGCAGATTCGACATTGACGTCCTGTGCTCTTCATGGATGAAAACAGGTTCACAATGAGAACAGTAACAGAGGTCAGTAATGGTGTGAGGCATTTCTTTGGAGGCCCGCAAAGCCCTTCATGTGTTTGCCAGAGGTAGACTGACTGCCATTAGGCACTGAGATTAGATTCTCAGACGTCTTGTGAGACCATATGCTGGTGCGGTTGGTCCTGGGTTCCTCCTAATGCAGTACAATGCTAGACCTCATGTGGCTGGAGTGTGTCAGCAGTTCCTGCAATGAAGGCATTGAAGCTATGGCCTGGCCTGCCCGTTCCCTAGACCTGAATCCAATTGAGCACATCTGGGACATCATGTCTTGCTCCATCCACCAATGTCACATTGCACCACAGTCCAGGAGTTGGCGGATGCTTTAGTCCAGGTCTGGGAGTAGATCCTTCAGAAGACCATCCACCACTTCATCAGAAGCATGCCCATGCGTTGTAGGGAGGTCATACAGGCTCACAATACTGAGCCTCATTCTGACTTGTTTTAAGGACATTACATCAAAGTTGGACCAGCCTGTAGTGTGTTTTTCCACTTTAATTTTGTGTGCGTCTTCATTGGTTAATAAATTTGATTTCCATTGAGGATTAATGTGTGATTTTGTTGTCAGCACATTCAACTTTGCACAGAACAAAGTATTCAATGAGAAAACTTCACTAATTCAGATGTGTTATTTGAGTGTTCAATTAATTTTTTTTTTAGCAGTGTACTTCTACCTTGTTTTCTACTCTACTTCTGTCCCCTGCACCTGCTGGGTTTGCTACTGTTATCGTTTATTGCACTAAAGTGTTTCCAAGTAAAAGTCATCTTGGTTAAGCACTAGACTTATTTATGTGTCACCGTGTGCCTAGGGCGGCGGAACCCGCAGAACACATTTAAAAACATTTTTTTGTTAACCCCCTCCGCCACCCTGCCGCCGGTGCCGTCCGTCCCTGGGGGGGGGGGGGGGGGAGGACCTTCCGGCACAGACAACCTGTCACACAGGTCAGAAGCTCACAGCTGCAGCCCCGTGGTGCTGATGTCACATCATGTGTGCCTCCAAGCAGGGGATAAGTTCGGGCACCGCGGGGTTTCTCGTCGTGCCCCCAAGCTTCTCCCCCTTCCACCCCAAGCTTCTCCCCCTGCCATCCCAAGCAGGGGGGAAGTTCGGGCACTGCGGGACTGCAGCTCTGAGCTTCCAGCCTCTGTGACAGGCTGCCTGTCCGGAAGCTCAACCTGGCCCTGCATTGGGGGGGGACCTGCCCAGCCTGACTCTGCCCCCCACCTGCTCCCCCTGCCGCCCGGCTGCTCCCTCTGCCCCTTAGCTCCTCCCCCTGACCCTCTCCCTCTCCCCCCAGCTGCTCCCCCTGCTTCTCCATCTGCCCCCCATCTGCTCCTCCTGCCTGTGCCGGAAGCTCAAACTGGCCCTGCATTGAGGGGGACCTGCCCAGCATGCATCTGCCCTCCCATCTTCTCCCCCTGCCCACCCATCTTCTCCGGTGCCCCCAAGCTTCTCCCCCTTCCACCCCAAGCTTCTCCCCCTGCCATCCCAAGCCGCCCCCAGCTTCTCTTTCTGCCTCCAAGCTTCTCCCCCTGCCACCCCCAGCTGCTCCCCCTGCCGCTCCCCAGCTTCTCCCCCTGCCACCCCCAGCTGCTTCCATGCCTCCCCAGCTTCTCCCCGGCCCCTCCCACCCCTAGCTGCTCCCCCTCCCCTTGTTGTGCCAGCTTTCCCCCTGTTCCCCAGCTGCCCCCCCTGTCCACCAGCTTCTCCCCGTCCCCATCACCCCAGCTGCTCCCCTGCCCTCCAGCTTCTCCCCCTCCCCCTGCCCCCCAGCTTCTCCCCCTGCCCCCAGCTTTTTTCCCCCGCCACCCCCAGCTGCCTCCCTTCCCCAGTCACCAACAGTTGCCCCTCTGCAGATGTCACCTCAGCTGCCCCATCTTCTCCCCGTGCCACCCCATCGTCTCCCCCTGCCACCCCCAGCTGTTCGCCCTGCCACCCCATCTGCTCCCCCATCTTTTCCCCCTGCCACCCCAGCTGCTCCCCCTACCCTCCCATCTTCTCCCCCTGCTCACCCATCTTCACCCCTGCCACTCCAGATGCTCCCTGTGCCCTCCCATCTTCTCCCCTGCCCACCCATCTTCTCCCCTTGCCCCCAAGCTGCTCCCCCTGCCACACCCAGCTTCTCCCCCTGCCGCACCCAGCTGCTCCCCAACTGTTCCCCCTGCCCCCAGCTTCTCCCCTTGACACCCCTAGCTGCTTCCCTACCTACCCATCTCCCCCCCCCCCCCCCGCGACCCCTAGCTGCTTTCCCCCCCTGTCGCCCCAGCTGTTCCTCCTGCCCCCCAGCTTCTCCCCCTCCCCCTGTCACCCCCAGCTGCCTCCCTTCGCCAGTCATCCCCAGCTGCCCCTCTGTACATGAGTTGTGGTCGGAGAAGTCTTCATGATGGCTGTGCCAGATGGAGAAGAAAGCAAAAAGTGAGCGACGGCAATCGGAGAAGACGTCACCTGTGAGTCATTAGTAACTGCACTGTAATCGCTTCTATAGTGTGCAGAGCCTGTGTACCATTGGGGTCTAAATGTGTCAGTGTATTGTTTGCGGTAGTGTACTAACACAGCCGCGTGGTCACTACAGTACACTAGAGCAAACTTTTAAATTAGAATCAAACTACAACAGCTTTAGGCACTACAACTCCCAGCATTACTTGAGGGCTGTAGACTGTCAGTAAATGCTGGGAGTTGTAGTGCCTGCAACTCTTGTAGTGGGGTCCTAGGTGCATTATACACTGGTTGCTTTGTAGTATATAAGAATACATAGATCTGTGGGGGCTCAGTGCAGGGAAGTGACCCCAGAACATCACTAATAGGGGATAGTACAAAAACATCTACCCCTATTACTGCTGTTCTGGGGTCACTTCCCTACACTGAGCCCCCAAAGATCTATGTATTCTTATATGCCACAAAGCATCCAGTGTGTAGGACTCAACTACAACAGCTGCAGGCACTACAACTCCCAGCATTTACTGACAGTCTAAAGCACTCAGGGCTGATGGTTGTCACCCACAGATTGCAGCCACCAGGAGACTCTGCACACAGTGATTTATTAAAGAGTTGTCCACTCAGAGACTACAACTCCCAGCATACCCTGAGAGCTGTATAAATGGAGGGTATTCTGAGATTTTTAGTTCGACTGAAAATGTTATTCACATGGGATTTGTCACAGATACAGATGATTCCAGGAAAGGAGCAGGTCAGCATGTCGTGTCTCACTGGTTCTATATTGGTGGGCTACAAGGATCATTTCCTCTGGTGGGCCCCAGGTACCCCAGTCCGACACTGGACAGGAGCGGTCCCCAAACTAAGACATCCCTGGCCTCCTTCCTTCCTCCATCACGTCTGTTTGATGAGAAAAGCAGGCATCAAGCAGAGCAGCACCCCAGTACCCAGCACCCAGTACTACTGAGCGGAGCCCCACTGCGCTGACATCCAGGGGGTACCGCTCAGTAGTACTGGGTGCTGAGGTACCAGCCTGCCAGCTGTGCCAGGGTATGCACCATGCATGTAACCTGCCAGTGCCGAGGGAGGGGGGGAGGGGTGCGTCAGCATGCAAAGTGCCTAGGGCAGCATGAACTCTAAATACAGGCCTGCATATAGCTAGAGTTACACCCTGCTGCTAGGTATTCCCCACATGAGGAGACGGTATGGTTGCTGGAGACTGTGCAGGGCGGAGGCTGCTGGAAGGCATTGTTCCAGCATTCAATAAGTGCAGCGCGGAGACTGATAATGATGCTGAGGCAAGGAAGGTGAGTATCTGCCGTTGCTTTAGGGTATTGATGAATGTTTTTTATCACTCTAATCTGCTGCGTACATCCTGCATTCCCTTCCTGTTGTTACCTTTAACACTGAAGGCAGAAGAAGCTGACACAGCCAGGATAAATGTACTATTGGATCAATGACAGGACAGGACACATTTGGTAAAACTTTTTGGGAAAATTACCACTGCAGTATTTGAGCCAGAGCCAAATCCAGAGGTGGATCCAATAGGAAGCAGAAGTATAAGTCCTTCCTTTACATTTTTTCATTCCTTTTGAATCTACTCTTAGGCCATGTTCCAATTCGTCGCTGCATGCTCCATTGTGTGAACTGACAGGTTCTCTGCGGCCGCTACTCAATGAATAGCAGCCGCAAAAAACTGACATGTCAGTTTTTTGCAGCTCTGCTAGCGATCCCGGCCAGCGTGTATATCAAGTGTATACACTCCGGTTGGGATTCCCTCTAACTGCACTGCACATAGGTTGTGTGTTAATCACGGCCGTTGTTGCACTCACGTTGTGTGAACATTTATCTGAAAGATTTTTTAAGTCAAAGCCAGGAACAGACTAGAAACAGAGAAGAAAGACTGAGATTTCTCCTGTTTTAAAATCCATTTCTGGCTTTGGCTTCAAAAATCTGTCAGATAAATCTGTCTGTGTAAACACATCATTAGTCTCAGCTGAAAAATTGCAGTGGTAGTTTAAGAAAAAGTCTGTGTATGTAAGGGCAGCCTAATGCTGGTTAAAAAAAACAGTACAAGGAGCCTAAAACTTTTAATCCAGGGATGGGGAACCTTCTGCCCTCCAGCTGTTGCAAAACTACTATTCCCATCATATCCGGACAGCCAAAACCAAAGCTTTGGCTGTCCAGGCATGATAGGAATTGTAGTTTTGCAACGAATGGAGGGTGAAGGTTCCCCTTCCCTGCTTTAATGAATGCAGCTATGTTGACAGCAACCAGCACAACAAGCAACAGGTTATTCCTGACATGTTTTTCCAGTTTTTATATAGCTTATCAGCATTTTTGTTTAAATACACGCAATCTGTTGGCGCTATACAAACAATTATTATTATTATTATTATTATTATTATTATTATTATTATTATTATTATTATTATTAATTATTAGTATAGCTGCTTTTAGTTTGCTCCATAAATGGAAAATTGGAAATGAAATTATACAATGTTTTGCGTAGGGCAAAGTAAAGCAAGTTAAAGAAATAAAATGTAAAATTGGAATAAGTGTAATTGTACTGACCTTGCAGTTTTATGGTGTAACAAGACCCCCCTCTAAATTATAAGAACAATTTCTGTACAGTCAACTGAGACTGAGTCAAACTCTATGTGCAGATAGATCGTGTAATTGTCTGATCTATTCATATATACTGTAACAACAATGTTTCCACACAGGGAACAGTGTAACAAAAAATGGAAAAAATAAATAAAAGCAATAAGTTTGCACCAATATGATACCAATAAAAATCATGAGCATGGCGTAAAATTGATATGGCTCTGAGAAAGCGAGGATGAACATTGCTTCATTGTGACCTGGACATTTGTGCATCAATTACCTTTGGTCATGAAGAGGTTAAGGATTAAACAACCTGTTTGTAGGATTTTAAATCTTCTATATAGGCTATGAATACCACATACAAAAGAAACTAAACATTTACGAGTGTGACTACTAATTATGTATATTAAGAAACTGTCAAAATGGGTTCAACTTTTTTTTCCCTTGAAAACATTACGTAAGTTGACACTTTATTGTGTTCCTATATTCATAAATGTTAGGTGGCAACACAAGCTGCAATACTCAAACACAAACAAAATCAGAGAAAAGTTACTTAAAAGTAGTGATTATATGTAGAAGTACAATAGAAATCTTTTCACCAACTTTAGGAATATAGGTTCTTGAACGGAAAAAAGAAATTTACTTACTTTGCGTCTGAAAATTAGGTCTAAATTCTACATCTCTTCCATAGGTTTTCAGCACTAATGATGAATTCAGGTAGAAGCCACACATGAAGCCAATGCTAAAAAGAAAAAGTCCTGCCAAAAGATAAAATAATTTCTTTTTGTTCCAAGTCATCTTCAACAGTATCGTGCTTCCTTAACACTTTATGCTTTCTCCTTTCCCGTCAGCTTGTAGACTGGATGAATTACCTGTTTTACAAATAAGGTCCCGCCCCATACCACTGCTGTATTGTACAACTGTAATTGTCTTTACTGACATTCTTAGATAAAGCATTAGATCTCTGAATAGGATATGTTAAATCTCTAGAGTGATCTTTTTTTTTTTTTTGCTAATTTATTTAGCCATCATCCCTAGATACTCAACTTACTAAGATAGTGGTATCACACACTGTAAAGAAGAAAGGGTGCAGCTTGCAAATCTTAAAAGAGAACTTACAGTAGGTTAACCTCAGCAACATCTTAAAGCTAATAAAACAAACGTAGGTAAATAGAAAAGGTAAAAAGTTGTCCAGTCCTCAAAGTAACTCTTAAGGGTCTTTTACATGGACCGATTATCATATGAAAAAAATGTTAAATCACTCGAATTTAAGTGATAATCTTCTGGTGTAAGGATCTTGTCTAAATGCCTATAGATTAAAACAAAAATGCATCACCTGTCTTTAGCTAAACAGGCGATTAAAGGAGAAGTCCAGCCAAAATTTATTTTTTATATGTTATTACTTATGGAAAGTTATACAATTTTCTAATGTACATTAATTATGGGAAATGCTCATATACTGCTATTTCCCTTAATTTAGTGTATCAGGAAGTGTTAGAATTCTCTCAGAACCAGTGACGTCACGCGAATGGTGTAATTCCTATGGAGTGTCCAGCAGGGGGCGCTCTATATATAGAAGTCAATGAGTACCATTGACTTCTATATATATATATATATATATATATATATATATATATAGTGCGCCCCTGCTGGACACTCCATTGGAATTACAATGGATGTGTGTATGTAATGTAATTTTATGTACTGTACTTTGCGATTGAATACATTTATGGAATACTTTGGGGAGCAAGTGTCCTTGCTCCCCAAAGTATCCCATAAATGCATTCAATAAATACATTTGCAGGGCACCGAGCAGGGAGGGAGAGAAGTGCCATCTACCTCCCCCCTCCCTGCTCGGTGCTGGGCACATATACAAAGTACTACTCCCCCATTATCTGCAGATAATGGGGGAGTAGTACCTGTGCTATGTATCGCCGCCCGCGCCGCCGTTTACAGAAGTGCCGCTCTTAATGCCCCCTCCTCCTCCACTCCCCCTCCTCCTCCCGGCTTCAAACACTATGTCGCCGCTGACTCCCGTGTGGCGGGGAGTCAGCGGCACGGGCGGTGGGGAGTCAGCGGCACGGGCAGCGGGGAGTTAGCGGCACGGGCAGCGGTAAGGCAGTGGCACGGGCGGCGGGGAGTCAGGGGCTCGGGTGGCGGGGAGTCAGCAGCTCGGGCGGCGGGGAGTCAGCGGCGCGGGCGGCGGAGAGTCAGTGGCGCCGGCGGCAGGGAGTCAGCGGCACGGGTGGGCGGCAGGGAATCAGCGGCACGGGCGGGCGGCGGGGAGTCAGCGGCACGGGCAGCGGGGAGTCAGCAACACGGGCGGGCGGCGGGGAGTCAGCGGCGACATAGTGTTTTAAGCCGGGAGGAGGAGGGGGCATGAAGAGCGGCACTTCTGCAGATAATGAGGGAGTAGTACTTTGTATATGTGCCAAGCACCGAGCAGGGAGGGGGGAGGTAGATGGCACTTCTCTCCCTCCCTGCTCGGTGCCCTGCAAATGTATTTATTGAATACATTTATGGGATACTTTTGGAAGCAAGGACACTTGCTCCCCAAAGTATTCCATAAATGTATTCAATCGCAAAGTACAGTACATAACATTACATTACATACACACATCCATTGTAATTCCAATGGAGTGTCCAACAGGGGCGCACTATATATAGAAGTCCAGCCCCCTGCTGGACACTCCATAGGAATTACACACCATTCGTCGTGACGTCAATGGTTCTGAGAGAATTCTAACACGTCCTGATACACTAAATTAAGGGAAATAGCAGTATATGAGCATTTCCCATAACTAATGTACATTATAGAAATGTATTTGTGCGTGTAAAAGGACCCTTAGACTATCAATGTGCAACAAATAAATTATTAAATATTTTTAATGCCTAAAACATAAGAGGCAAAAAAGGAATAAACCTAGGATTAAAAGGGTTATCCAGCGAAAGTCTTTTTCTTTCGAATCAACTGGTTTCAGAGAGTTATATAGATTTGTAATTTACTTCTATTTGAAAATCTCAAGTCTTTCCATACTTATCAGCTGCTGTATGTCCAGCAGGAAATGTTTTCTTTTCATTCTGACACAGGGCTCTCTGCTGACATCTCTGGCCGAGACAGGAACAGTCCAGAGCAGGAGAGGTTTTTCTTGCCTGCTAGCTCAGGAAGTGAGTCAGTGTGTCATCAGGCTGGTCAGGCCACTGCTGATAACAACCTAGACAACCAGCTGTCAACACATTAGAGGGCCTAGCAGGGAGCCTGAGCTCAACAAGATAATAAGAACCAATTGAAAAGTTTCTTATCTTTTAACAATTTAATGTATTAAATATAGTTATGGAGATGGGAATACCCCTCAAATTAGACCATTATGTAGTAACTAGAGATGAGCGAACCTGGAGCATGCTCGAGTCGATCCGAACCCGAACTTTCGGCATTTGATTAGCGGTGGCTGCTGAACTTGGATAAAGCCCTAAGGCTATGTGGGAAACATGGATATAGTCATTGGCTGTATCCATGTTTTCCAGACAACCTTAGAGCTTTATCCAAGTTCAGCAGCCCCAGCTAATCAAATACCGAATGTTTGGGTTCGAGTCCATCCCGGTTTGCTCATCTCTAGTAGTAACCCATATTAGATAAACAAAGTACATTCAATACAAGAGTCCCTATGCAGTAGAAAATAGATTATATTTCCATTTTAATGTCCTTATTGCAAAAACTCTTGCTTAGCTAGTCTGAGAGTAATAGGACAGCAATGGAATGGTGAATATTCATAGGTATCTGACAAATACACATTCTTTGGTGTGGAAGATGTGGGTAAAAGCTGATAACAGCACTACTGCAGGTTCAGTGGTCAGCTAGGAGACTGAACCATTGAGTGGAGGTCTCCCATGTCCATCTCCCATGTCTTCTGGTCAACTTAGTTTTGTCCATGGGGTTGGGTTAGCTATGCTTAAAGCACAACTATAAAAAAAATTTCAATTTAGTTTTAGTTAGCTTAGGCAGGTCACCTTGTAATAAAGCCTTAAGCCATCAACTGTTTACATTAGCATTACCAAAGCTGTGGCTCTATATCTTTTACAAAAACTACAATTACCATCATACCTGAAAAGCCTTTTGCTATCTTTGAATGATGGTTCATCACTTTTATTTTCCCAGCTATGAAGCAGCAGAAAGAACAGTATAAATGCATCATTTCTGTCCCCCCTGTTGCTCTAAATCTGTGACAAAATGAAAACTCCCATCATGCTCTGACAGCTAGTGAATTTTGAGGGTATGATGGGAGTTGTAGTTTGACAACGTGTAGGGACAATGGAAATGGCCATATATGTATTTAAAATATATGGGGGAGATTTATCAAAGGGTGTAAAAGTTAGACTGGTGCAAACTACCCACAGCAACCAATCACAGCTCAGCGTTAGGCAGTGCTGAAAGAAAAGCTGAGCTGTGATTGGTTGCTGTGGGCAGTTTGCACCAGTCTAAATTTTACACCCTTTGATAAATCTCCCCCTTTATGTTTAGACATAGAAAAGTCATTGTTACAAGGATGATCACTGCCCCTCAGTGTTAGAATATGTGCTGTGACATATAACTTACACCAAGGTATTAAAAGTTCAGTTACCTGTAGTCGTGTGTATGTTCATCAGGGCGAGGCAGGCGGGGCAGGAGAGGAGGAGGAGGAGGGAGGAGGAGGCCACAACGACTTTCAGATAGCCAGGCAAAAAATTCATTTATTTTTCTGAGCCAAACAACTAACAATATCTCAGCAAGCACACACGCTATCGACACAGTTTATGGCTGTTTTTAAAGGGTAACATGTGAGCTTTTAACTGAGTAATTTAAAGGGAACCTGTCACCCCTGTGCCAGGGTGACAGGCTCCCGACCCCCCTGCTACAGCCCCCTATACTCACCTGATCCCGCCGAGTCCCGCTTCTGGATCCGGTCGGGTCACGGAGATATCAGCCGCTGCAGCCCGGCACGCACGCTGAGAGATGAGTCCAACGCTCATAGAGAATGACAGGAGAGTTCAGCACTCTCAGCCGCAGGGTGCTGCAAAGGGCCCCGGTGTATTGCAGAAGTGGGCCACCAGGCCTCCTAATGAGGTGGGCCTAATAACAGTCACTATGGCTGCTACCATGGTAGTTACACCCCTGCTCACAATCTAAATTCATCTATGTTTTTGTTTTGGGAGGAAACCCACACAAACATGAACCCTTGGTGGGTTTGGACCCCAGTGCTGCAAGGCTACAGTGCTAACCACTGAGCCAGTTAATGATAATGTGTTCTGCCTACTGCAGGCTCCTGGAACATGACACAGGGTTTGTGTATGGTGCTGAATGTTATGCTTAAAAGCCCTGGTTGTAGAACAGTGTTATACATTATTGTTGATAGCTGTCCATCTTCTGTCCCTGCTATAAGGATGGCAACTCATGCTGCACACATAGTAGCCTAAAACACTGCAGAGGAGAGACATTGGGAAATGGAGCATGAGGAATCCAGCTGTACAAGTGCAAGTTCCTGGTGTAGCTATAAGTAGTGTCTGGAGCAGCACCAAATGAAAAACAAACAACCCTTTGGCAAGCACAGCTATGAGTAAGCCCTATGACTTTTAGGATGCCTTCAGCTGTCAGAACGTAATGGGAGCTGTAATTTTAACACAGCTATGAAGAAAATATGGGTGGCAATTCATGCTGCACATACAGTAGCCTAAGGCATCGTAGCATGAGATGCCACCCTTTTTTTCTTCAAAGCTGTGTCAAAATGAAAACAGCCTGTGGAACTACAGGTTGCAGAACTGCAACCTGATCATTAGGAGATGGAGCATGAGGAATCCAGCTATACGTGGCAGGCACAACTTTGAGTCAGCCCTATGACATAGTTTTGTATTATAGTTCCACTAAAGCTATGTGTTAGCTTATTGACATACATATATATATATATATATATATATATATATATATATATATATATATATATATATATTCTGTAGGGCCTTATGGCTCCATTCTATCTTATACAATGTCTAACAAGTCCTCCGAAGCTTAGTCACCTCTATGGCATACTACTTAATATAGATCAACCTAAGCTACTGTTAGCCCAACATCATCTAATTGCTATGGCATACTGTGTGTTACAGAAGCTATTTGACTGCTTTACTGTACACAGAGTCCTGTAGGACCACAGAAACAACCCTGTGTCGTACAATTGCGCCAGGCCACTCTGCTGAGGCTAGTAGTAGGTGGTAGTACTGGGTAGGAACCCGGGTAGCCACTTGCCTGATGTTATGTCACGGTTTTGGCACGAGGGATAGCAGCTAACCAGCGGGGACCTGACCATGCGGAGGCCGACCAATTCTTTGTTGCCCCTAGTCAAGGCACCAATAATTAAACCAATGCCAGGGTTCAGAAACAACAGTAGTTGTATATTTATTGAAACAGTGATAACTAGCAACAATCTCTCCCGATGCAACCGGGAATAAGGCAGACTTGGATAAGGAAGAGTAATGGGTGATGCTGCAATAGGCTGTGATGGTAGCGTTACTTGGAATAAGGAAACTGAATGATGAGAGTAGTAGTACTGGGGTTATGATACTGGGCGGAATGGAGTTGAGACGAATACTTGCTATTGATGATGAGAAAGATGATGAGAGTAGTGAATGAAGACGGCACCCAGATCTTTAGTGGAGATGAGGATCTTGAAGGACTTGAGGATAGAACACAGCCAGGGACACTTCTTGTGGAACTGGAGTAGCAGAACACATGTACCTCTCTCCTGACAGGGGAGAGAGGACACACACATAACCTGTCCCCCTGAAGGTGGAAGACAGGACTGGGGTACAGAGGAAGTCACATGGTATTCCCCAGCCAAAGTTCGACGGCTATTGGAGTTACCATGGCAGCAGGGGCAGTCACGTGACTCACCAAGCCATTGCATCATCACACCATTAGGCACTGAGAAATTAATATGCATGAGAAATAAATGGAATAGCAGACCTGAATACTGAGAGGGGTGACATAATATAACAGTTTGCAGTGGACCATAGCTTTCCAGAACAGAGGCAATAACACATGGACTGATTCAAATATAAAGATACACTTTGAAGGAAATAATAAGGAAAGAAACTCTGTTCTGGGACACTGCAAAATGACCTATATGGCCACAGGATTTGTCAGCCTTATGGCATACATTGTTTAATGGGTCCAGTAAAACTGTGGGCCAGCCTTCTGATACATTCGTATACAAAGTATACTAGGTCCACAGAAACCAAGGGACAGCCCAATGTATACAGTGTCCTATAGGTCCACAGAAATTATGCGTCAGCCTAGTGGTATACTAAATCTGTAGATCTGCAGAAACTAGAGTCAGCCATATGGTTTATATTGTCCTTTAGGTCCCCAAAAACTATAGGTCAGCCCTGTAATATACCAAGTCCTGAAGGTCTACAGAAACCATGGGTCAAACCCTGTGAAATGTAGGGTCCCTCACAGAAAGTATAGGTCAGCCCAGTGGTATACAGTGTATAATTGCACAGAAATCAAGAATTTGCCCTCTGGTATACTGTACAAAGTACTATGGATAGGCCCTATGGTATACAGTGTCCTATAAGTCACAATGGTTGTCATTGTGACCTGACCTGCTGACCCCCCTCATCACTTGTCACTTTTTTACAGTTCTCTTAAAGCAGCTAAGTTCTGGAGAACGAGTGTGAGCAGCTCTCTCCCTATTCATAGAAACATAGAAGATTGTTGGCAGAAAAAGACCACTGGGTCCACTAGTCTGTACTTAGTATTTCCATTCTTAGGGCCCTATTCCACAGGAACAATAATCGGCCCGATTCAGACAATTATCGATCGGTGGAATAGAGAGAACGATCAGCCGATGATCATGTCATCGGCTGATCATTCATTTAGGGCCAGACCTAAAATCATCGTTCCCCCACCGCGCATCGCTACGGTGGAATAGCGGTGCGTGGCAGGCAACCGACGATTTGAGAAGCACAATACATTACCTGCAGGGCTTCTTCTCTGCTCTGTCTTCCTCCCCAGGTCCCGCACGCTCTAGCTTTAGAGTGGCCTGTCAGCTGACGGAGCGCTTAGCCAATCACAGGCCGGGAGCGCCGTGGCCTGTGATTGGCTGAGTGGCCTTTCAACTGACAGGCCATTCTGAAGCTAGAGCGCATGGGACCCGGGGAGGAAGACAGAGGAGGAGAAGCCCTGCAGGCAATGTATGCTGCAAGGGCTGCAAGGACATCGGTAACAATGTCCCTGCACCCCTCGCTCAACAATCATCGGGCCGTGGAATAGGACCAGTAAACGAGCGGCGATCTAGCAGATCGGCGCTCGTTTACATCGTTGATCGGGCCCTGCTCGCCCCGTGGAATAGGACCCTTAGTATCATAGGACAGATATATGTTTTTCCCAGGCATGTTTAAATTCTGTTATAAAATACCAACCACATCTGTTAGAAGTTTGTTCCAAGAATCTACTACTCTACTACTCTACTACATGCTTCTGATCTTTCCATGCTTGCTTCTGATCTTTCCACCAAATAACCTATCACTGTGTCCTCTTGTTCTTGAGCTCAGTTTTTTTTTTACTAAAAACACTTCCCACTTTCCTCCGGACTATACAGATTCAAATCCTTAAGGCCCCCTTCACACATGAGGAAAATCTGTCCGTTTTTCTTATCAGGAATTCCTGTCAGGATTTCTGGACCCATAGGTTTGCATTGAACACTGACAGCCTTCAGGATTTTTCCTGAAGGGTGTATGTTCAGGAAAACAGGTCAGGAAATTATAGAACCTGTCCTATTTTCATTAGGATTTCCTGAACAGGTGCCCCCATAGAAGTCTATAGGATCTCAGGAAACCCTGATGCTTTCGTGATACTTTCCTGATGCGCATCAGGAAATCCTGAAGACACTACTGACTGTTTCCTGAACATAAAAACTGATTACTGTCAGGAAATCCTTAAGGTTTCCAACAGTTTCCTAAAGTCATTTAAGGCCTCCTGAACAGGGTTTCCTGACAGGAAAAACTGATACTGACATGTGAATGGGGCCTAAGTCTTTCCTGATATGGTTTCACACCCTCCACCATTTTTGTGGCCCATCTTTGGACCCATTCTATTTTATCAATATCTTTTTGTAGGTGAGGTCTCCAGAACTGGACACAGTATTCCAGATGTGGTCTAACCAGAGCTCTATACAGCGGGATTACAATCTCCCTCTTCCTACTGTTTATACCCCTAGCTATACAGCACAACATGCAATTTGTTTTTCCCACTGTCTGGTTGCACTGGTGACAGGCTGTTAGAAATCACTACCCCTAAATCCTTCTCTTCTAAAGTCTTTTCCAACACAGTACTGCTGATGTAATACTTAGATAGAATAAGGCTCCTCCCCCAGTGCATTATTTTACATTTCGAAACCTTGAACTTGTTCCAATGCTTTTACCACTTATCTAGCAAAGCTAAATCCTTTTCCATATTACTGATATCTCCAGGAATATTAACCCTGTTGCACACTTTTGTGTCATCAGCAAACTTTACCTAATAAACCTTCTCCTGTGTCACTTATGAACATTTTAAAAAGAATAGAACCCAGAACAGACCCTTGTGGCACACCACTTGTAACCAGTCTATGCTTGGAATATACACAATTAAAGCGTAACTGTCATTTCAGGGCCATTTTTCTGAAAACATTAAATATCAACAGTACAAGCGATTTTAGGAAACTCTGTAATAGGTTTTATGTACTAAAAGAGTTTCCTTCTGTACTGAAAAAGGAATCTCCCAGCCTCCCCCCTCACATCAAATGAAGCAGGATTTCTGTCTCCATTATGTGGCTATGGAGAGGGGGGGGGCTGTTAGGAGTGACTGAGCACGGAGGATTTCTGCACAGCACAACACCCTGCAATCTTCTCTCAGTAAGTTCATAGATAAGCACTGACCTTTCTGACACCTGAATTTAGCGTTTTAGGTGCCCAGACAGTCTACAAACAGCTGACCTACATGTCACCTCTTCCTGCTCCCTCATCTCCCTCAGCCCCTCCCCCCTTTATAGGCTTACAATGGAGAGAGCAGAGCCCGTCTTCACTGGCTTCTCTGTAATGAAGACGTGTTTGCCTGATAATGCACAGATAAAAAGTCAGGGGGGGAGGCTGGGAGATTGCTTCTTGAGTACAGAAGGAGGCTTTTTTGGCTGATAAAACCTATTACAGAGTTTCTTAAAATCGCTTATACTACTGATTTCTGCAATAAAAAAAAATATGACAGTTACGCTTTAAGAACAACCCTCTGATATACTGTATCTCCTTCAGCCAACCACAAATCCACTGAACTATCAAGGGATTAAGTAAAATTTTCTCTAACTTCTTTAATAACTCTTTATGTATCAAAACTGTATCAAAGGTTTTGTTGAAGTCCAGATAGGCAATATCCACGGCACTACCTTCACCCAACACTTTTGTGACATAATCAAAGAAATCTATGAGATTAGTCTGACATGATCGCCCTGCAGTAAAACCATGCTGATTTGGATCCATCAAATTGTTGATTCTTAGGTGATCTATTATCTTCTTTTTTAGAAGAGTTTCCATCATTTTTACTACTACAGATGTTAAGCTAACTGGCCTGTAGTTACTGGGCTCCTCTCTACTCCCCTTCTTGTGGATGGGTATAACATTGGCCTTTCTCCAATCATCAGGAACATCTCCTGTTAGCAGTAAGTGGTTATACAGATCTGTCAGGGGGGCAGCAATCACAGATCAAAGTTCTTTAAGAACCCTGAGGTGGACACCATCTGGACTCTTCGCCTTATTCAACTTTATTCAATTTAGCGCTGATAAAGGTGAATAGCCCAGTGCTGGCAGGAGGAAAGGAGCCCTTTACTATCTGCCTGCCACTTCCTGTGTAATGCAGAGCATTAGGCCCACCTGCATTACACATCATCCAAACCTGGACAAAAAAAGGCCAGAGCATCAGGGGCCAGGATACTGTCCTGCACCTTTAGACTTGTTCTCGGCGGGTCTTGGGGGTTTCTTCAACTTGTCCTCTCCCTTGAGTAGCTTAACACTGCATAGTGTGTGGAAGGGCTGCTTTCAGGAAGGTGTCTAAATCTTTCATGTGTGCCTGCCCTGCTCAACAGCCATGACAACTACTAAAGTGGGTGTATGCTTCCTCTTCTCATGTGACAACCTTATACAGGTGGTGTAATATTCCTTGTGAGTGGTGGAGAAGAAAAACATAGAAGAAAGGAGAACACAGTAATCACTGAACTCAAGGAGATCAGTGAAAAAATTCCAATGAAGTACTCAATCAAGAGTCTCCACTGGTGCCCCCCAAAATTTAAATATGCAAAACAAGAGTCCGTGGAGCCCAACCCAACCTTAACCCTTAGAGGACCGGGCCAATTTCAATTTTTGCGTTTTTCCCTCCTTGTGCTTAAAAGGTCATAGCACTTGCATTTTTTCACGTAGAAACCCACATGAGCCCTTATTTTTTGCGCCACTATTTGTACTTTGCAATGACTGGCTGAATTTTTTCATAAAGTACACTGCGAAACCAGAAATAAATTCAATGTCTGGTGAAATTGAAAAAAACCCTGCATTTCTTTTATTTGGAGGGTTTTCGTTTTAACCCCGTTTGCCCTAGGATAAAACTGACTTGTTATTCCTCAAGTCGTTACGATTACAATGATATGTAACATGTATAATTTACATTGTATCTGATGGCCTGTAAAAAATTCAAACCATTGTTAACAAATATATGTTCCTTAAAATTGCTCAATTTCCAGGCTTATAGTGCTTTTATCCTTTGGTCTATGGGGCTGTGTGAGGTGTCATTTTTTTGCGCCATGATGTGTTCTTTCTATCGGTACCTTGATTGCGCATATGCGACTTTTTGATAGATTTTTATTACAATTTTTCTGGATTTAATGCGACCAAAAATGCGCAATTTTGTAGTTTGGGATTTTTTGGCGCTTACGCCATTTACCATGCGAGATCAGGAATGTGATTAATTAATAGTTTGGGCGATTACGCACGCGGCGATACCAAACATGTTTATTTATTTTTATTTATAACATGGGAAAAGGGGGGTAATGCAAACTTTTATTTTTTTACACTTATACTAGAAGCCCCCTTCTAGTATAAGTACTCTGATCTCTCATACAGATATAGGCACATTGATTGCTTCCGGTTGCTGGAGCCGGAAGCAATCGAGTGCCGAGTCGGGATCAGCGCCATAACGACGCAGACCCTGGACGGGGTAAGATGTGTGGATAGCTCCTCCGGAAAAACGTCCCAGAGGAGCGATCCACCCCATTAGACACCAGGGAACGGCTGTATCAAGTAATCGGATGCAGCTGTCAACTTTCACAGCTGCATGCGATTACTGTATTAGTGGGTACGGCGATCGGACCGTGCCCACTACTAGCGGCACTCGGGACTGCGGCGGTTCAGAGCGCGGCCACTGCGCGGCACCACTCTGAACACATGGAGGCGGCCCTGGAATGGGTACGTCCAGGGTCGCCTTGGGGTTAAAGTGTCACTGTCATTAAACTTTGTAATTGGGTTTGTTAGCCGAAAAATGCATTTTTTAAAAGCTCTCCCCCATCTTCAATGTTCTCTATGGAGAGGTCAGAGATTAGGCACCTAAACAGGACAACAAAGAAGTTAATTTACAGCTACATCACCAGGCTCTCTCCTCTGACATCAGCACTGACCTCTCTGACCTCTGAATAGGGGCACTTAGCGGCTACCTGTGGTGTAATCCTTTGTTCTCTGCTTTCTGCTGCCGACTAACCCCCCTCCTTCCTCCTCCCCCCTCCTCTCTCAATAGAACAGACAGGATCCGACTGATGTAAAACAGTCGAGATTTCCTAATTCTGAGCAGTGGATGACAGAAAGGAAGTGGGGGGGACCTGGGAAAAGTCTTTTTAAATGCAGATAATGGCATATTTGCCTAATAAACCCGAATACAATGTTTCTTAAAATCACCTGGACTATTAATTTCTGCAAAGTTTTTTTAACAACAGTGACTCTTTGAACCACCAGGAGCCCACACAGATGAAACCACTGATTAATAATGACACAAGAAACAGCTACTTAATTTTTGGGTGGAGGTCGGCCACAGCTTTATTAATATTTGTATAACAACTTCCTTACTATAAGTAAAATGTAACATAACCACCAGGAAGCGTAGTAACAAGGGGTGTGCCGTCCGTCAACTCCAACGGGCACTGCCAATTTCATTCCTTCATTTTTCAGATATCACATCAAGGCCAAACAGGGAAGAGGAAGTGAAGGGGCCAGTACTAGCTACTGTATATATACCTCCTGAGCCTGTCATAGATAGGTTGCCATAGGTCACATGCTTCCACACATGGTCCCTGGAACCAATGAACATAAGGGGAGATACATGAGCTATGTTGGGCAGGTAACCCTTTGTGGTGCACTGCTGTGAGGCTTGACCGGTCACTTGCCAGATGGTGCTGTGTGACGCCACTACTGTGGTGGTTGGTCGAGATATAGCTCAGCCAGATAGTATACTGTAGTGACGCCAGTGCCAGGTGGGCACACAAGTATGGGGGCACACCTGCATTTATTTTAGAGTGGCGAGCTATACCCTTTTCCCTTTGGGGGTCCCTTGGGTACTTATCACGATGGTCCAGAGTGGAGTTGTGCCCCGCCCGGACTATTGGTATCGCTACCCACAAAAAGGGGAAATGACCCAAAGATTAACTGTGTAGGTGCTTGAGTAATTATCACTGAGTCCCGTAAGCATAAATAAATCTTCATTACTATAGAAATACTTCGTACAATAACTGATAGCAGACTGTAGACTTCATAAGACAGGAGCTGTACTAAGGACCTTTAGTGTAAGGGAGCTGTAAGTAGTTTACAGGAGTTTGTGCTGAAAGTCCAGAACAGCGGAGAGAAGTTTAGACTGCAGGTTCAGAGTAGAGGAGAGGAATGTGTTGTAAGAGTCCTAACCCAAGTAGTAACACAGTAACATAGTAAATAAGGTTGAAAGAAGACAAGAGTCCATCAGGTTCAACCTTGGGAAACCCTGTGTTAAAGCGACTCCGTACCCACAATCTGTCCCCCCCCCCCCCCCAAACCACTTGTACCTTTGGATAGCTGCTTTTAATCCAAGATCTGTCCTGGGGTCCGTTCGGCAGGGGATGCAGTTATTGTCCTAAAAACAACTTTTAATCCTACAGCGCTGTGTCTAACGGCCGGGGCTTACATTTGTATATGCATTAGGCTGGCACACCCTCTCCGTCCTTCCTCCCCACCCTCCTCATTATTAGGAATGATCCAGGAGCATTTACTGCTGTTTGAGCTTTGCACAGGTGTATTAACGATCCAGCCCATGTGCCGGGCTGCCACAGGTGGGGAATAGGAAGCAATCTGCCTGGAGTATTCCTAATGATGAGGATGGTGGGGAGGAAGGACAGAGAGGTTGTGCCAGCCTAATGCATATACAAATGTAAGCCCCGGCCGTTAGACACAGCACTGCTGGATTAAAAGTTGTTCTTATGACAAAAACTGCATCCCCTGCCGAACGGACCCCAGGACAGATCTTGGATTAAAAGCAGCTATCTGAAGGTACAAGTGGTTTGGGTAGGTCAGATTGTGGGTACGGAGTCGCTTTAATCCAGGGGAAGACAAAAACACCCACGAGGCAGACAACAACCGCCCCACCACAGGGAGAACCCCCCCCCCAACGACAACCAGAACAATCCCCGGATCCATGTATCACCGGAAATCTAATGCCCATAACTTGTTATATTATATTTTTTAAGAAAAGCACCCAGGCCTCCATTGAACTTATTTAAGGAATTGGCCATGACAAAATCATGTGGCAGAGAGTTCCACAGTCTTACCGCTCGTACAGTAAAGAACCCGCGCCGATGCTGATGATGAAATCTTCTTTCCTCTAGACGTAGAGAATGCCCCCTTGTCATGGTTACAGACCTAGGAGTAAAAAGACCACTACAAAGATCTCTGTACTGTCCATTCATATATTTGTACATTGTGATCAGATCGCCCCTAAGACGTCTTTTTTCTAGCGTAAATAACCCCAAGCTTGATAACCTGTCTTGGTACTGTAACCCACCCATTCCCTTAATGACCTTTGTTGCCCTCCTCTGCACCCGCTCCAGTTCAGCTGTGTCCTTCTTATATACAGGTGCCCAAAACTGTACACAGTATTCCATATGTGGTCTGACCAGTGATTTATAAAGAGTAGTGATGAGCGAGCATGCTTTTCAGAGCTTGGTACTCAATGATACTCATTACTCGGACGAGCATCTAGCGATACTCGAGAAAATCTCATCATCCGTTTCCTGTAAGTTTGGGCGCTATTTCTCAGTCAATAAACATGCAGGAGACTCTTTGGTACATCCTGCGATCACGTGGGACCCATACATGTCGATAGCAGTGATTGGTTGGCGAGATCAGATGACCCTGCCATATAAAACTCGGCGCCGGTAGTGCTCGCTTAAGATGTGTGCTGGAAGAGATTAGGGACAGAGTTGCTGCTGGTCAGGGAGAGAGTCCGTGTAGGATTTAAGGCCCTATTCCAAGGAACGATTATCGTCCGTATTCGGCCGATATCGGTCGCTACGGACGATAATCGTCCCGTGGAATAGAGTGCAACGATCAGCCGACATCGTTCATGTCGGCTGATCGTTGCAGTCGCTTGTTTTTCAACATGTTGAAAAAGAAGCGACTGATACAGCAACTATCTGCTGCCATCGCTCCGTTGAATAGGAGCATCGGAAGCAGACGCTGCTGTATCCTATGGGCTGCCCGGGCAGCCCCCCCCCCACAGCTCCCCGCCGCCCCTCCCGCACTCACCCGCTCGCTGCAGTAGCTTTGAATAGCGGCGACAGCGAGCGGTGAACAAGGAGCAAATGAGCGATGAGAGCGCTCGTTTGCTCCTCTAGACAACCCGTGAAATAGGGCCATTAGCGTTCCAGTAGGCAGGGAATACTAGCAATACAAACAAACAGTATTACTACAATAGTATTACTACAGACTGCAGGCTGGGACTTGCAGTGCTGCTACTACGATTTCAGCAGCACACTGTGGTGACCGGGGGACATTAGGTGTTGCATACAGACCCCTATGAAGTGCTCAGTACTCCTTTGATTTTGTGGCTGGGGGTGTTGCTGTACTACATTGTATTGCTGGGAGTTGTAGTACACCTGCATAGAACTTCACTGTTCATTGGAAGGGGTTGTCAGAGAGTGTGTATAGATCCAGTCACTACTGGATAGTATCCCACAGACCCCCCAAACTAGTGGGGACCCCAATAATTTTTCCTGATTTCTGTATTTCATACGCAAGGCCTATCAAAGTTCACAACTGCTTGCACAGAGTAAAGGTGGTGTCACAGTCACAGAGTGTGTATAGGTGCAGTCTCTACTGGATTGTATCCCACAGACCCCCAAAACTAGTGGGACCACAAGTATTTTTCCTGATTTCTGTATTTCATATGCAAGGCCTAAGTTCCATACTTTGCAGTGTCCATAAAATGGTGAACCCCAGGGGTAAGGGTCGAGGACGAGGGCGAGGGGTTCCAAGCGATGCAGTTGGCAGAGGGTGTGGTTCAGGGCAGGGTGACACAGCAGCACCTGTTGAGGAGGGAGCAGTGGCGCACCGCAGACATGCAGTCCCTAGCTTCCTTTCCTAACTCACGGGGTCTCATGGTAGACCGATATTGTAACCGCAGCAGTGTGAGCAGGTGATCACGTGGATAGCGGATAATGTGTCCAGTAACTTATCCACCACCCAGTCTTCCACGCAGTCCACCCAAGTGGAAACCTTGCTGCAGTAGCTCAGCCTCCTTCCCCACAGCCTGGCCCCTCCAGGGAAAGAAGGGATTCAGATCCACTACCATGCTCCCAGGAACTCTTTTCTGGACCTTTCCCTGAGTCTGAGCAACCGGAGCAGACAATCTGTCCTGATGCCCAAACTATGAATCTCACGCAGTCAGTGGGCGATGAAAGTGGGGACTTGCAAGCGGGGTTGGAAGAGTTGTCTGATTATGACGATGAGAAAGTGTCAGAAAGTGAGGTTGTTGTCATGGATGTAACTCAAAGTGGGGAGGAGAGTGAGGAATTGGAGGGAGAGCTGGATGAGATGGATGAGGACGAGGTGACTGACCGGAGCTCGGTGGATAAGCCTAGTGAAGACCGTGCTTCTGAGGGGGAGGCAAGTTCACCCGCAGGACCGGTTGGAAGAGGAAGAGGGGTGGGCAGAGGGAGAAGCAGAGGCAGAGCGAGTAGATCAGCAAATGTTTCACAGAGTCAAACTCCCGTGGCCAGGGCTAGATGTTCCCAAGTCTGAAGGTTTTTTAAAGAAACTGCGGATGACCGACGGACTGTAGTGTGCAACGTGTGCCATGCCAGGATCAGCAGGGGAGCCACCACTACCAGCCTAACCACTACCAGCATGCACAGGCATATGAGTGCTAAACACCCCACTCAGTGGAATTAAGGCTGTTCAGTGAGTGCAAGTCGCACACCTGCTCCTTCCCCTGTGTCACGTGCTAACTCTGTCAGTCCCCCTGCCTAGGCCCTAGGCACGAGGGCCTCCCACCCTACACGCACCCCTTCACCTCCACTCTGCTCCACACCCTCCAGCAAGGTGTCCAAGTGCAGCGTTTAACTGTCCCTGCAGCTACTGTCCCTTGCCTCCATGTTGGCTACTGCTGGGCCTTAACTGGCATCCATGTTGAATACTGCTGTGCCTGCCCTTGCCTCCATGTTGGCTACTGCTGGGCCTTAACTGGCATCCATGTTGACTACTGCTGGACCTTAACTGGCATCCATGTTGACTATTGCTGGGCCATTACTGGCATCCATGTTGACTACTGCTGGGCCTTTACTGGCATCCATGTTGACTACTGGTGTGCTTGCCCTTGCCTCCTTTTTGCTGGGCCTTAACTGGCATCCATGTTGACTACTGGTGTGCCTGCCCTTGCCTCCTTTTTGCTGGGCCTTAACTGGCTTCCATGTTGACTACTGGTGTGCCTGCCCTTGCCTCCTTTTTGCTGGGCCTTAACTGGCACCCATGTTGACTACTGGTGTGTCGGCCCTTGCCTCCTTTTTGCTGGGCCTTAACTAGCATCCATGTTGACTACTGCTGGGCCTTTACTGGCATCCATGTTGACTACTGCTGGGCCTTTACTGGCATCCATGTTGACTACTGCTGGGCCTGCCCTTGCCTCCTTTTTGATTGGCCTTTACTGGCATCCATGTTGACTACTGGTGTGCCTGCCCTTGCCTCCTTGTTGGCTACTGCTGGGCCTTAACTGGCATCCCGGGTTCGTGTGTAATTAGCAGTGAGCTTGGTTGCGTTTGACAAGGGGCGGAACCTGGTGGCGGCTCTGCAACTCGGCAGCCTCACACATGTACCATGTCTGGCCCACGTCTTCAACCTAGTGTTGCTGCGGTTCCTTAAAACTTACCCCAATGTGGCTGACTTGCTCACAAAGGTGCACCGCATCTGTGCGCATTTCCGCAAGTCAACCAGTTAAACTAACCCCAACTGCTACAGTCAAATTCAAACTCAAAACAACGGTGGGGAGAGAAGTGGGGAGTCACATGATGCAGGGAATGTTACCCCAACTGCTAGAGTCAAATTCATAGTCAAATTCAATTTACCTTCCTTGTCTTGTCCATTTCGAACCATATTATCTGTGGATGTCATCTTATCTTAAGGGTGTCCTCTGCCACCCCTAATCACCAGTACCTTCTACCTTTTTTGGATGTTGTAGCCGTTTTGAAGGCAGGATTGACCAGGCCTTTCACCAGCAGCTTCTATCCTTCCTTGGATGTTGTAGTAGCCTTTTTGAAGGCGGGATTGACCGGGCCTTTCAACAGTACCCTCTACCTTCCTTGGATGTTGTAGCCTTTTCGAAGGCAGGATTGACCAGGTCTTTTTAATAGACACTTGCCCTCTCTTAGAGACTCTTTAAAGGATTGAAAGTGTATTCATTCGTTCAAATCAAATTCCGGGGCCTCTTAAGAAGACTGTATTGTTATTCTTTGTCCCTACCTCCACAGATATGCCTCTCACGCACAACTGCATGTGGGTGTGAAGCTAAATCTGGCCATAATTGTATTGTCCATCTTGGTCTGGGTCTGTGGTGTCAGGCTAAGTTTTTGGGTGGTCTATACGCTACCAGTGTTTGAATGGTTCCATGTGTTCCCACCGCCATGCTGTGTCAGGCTAAATTTTGGGTTGGTTCAAATGCTAACTCTGCTTTAATGAAACTCTGTGTCCTCACCGCCATGCTGTGTCAGGCCTAATTTTTGGGAGGCTGACTTGATACCTCACTTTTAATGGTTCTCTGTGTCCTCACTGCCATACTCTGACTTCACACTACGTCTACGAGGAGCGGGACTGGTTGCCGGGGGCCCGCCGATCGCGCCTCCACCAACCAGCCAGCTGTTTTATTTTATTTTTTTACTCTTAACTCTACTGTGTCAGGCCTAATTTTTGTGAGGTTCCACGCCTGCCTCATCTAAAGGCCGGTAATGGCCACTTTATGTTTTTTTTATTTTCTAACCTTCAATTTAAATTTTAAAAATCAAATCGACTTCAATTCAAGTGCAATTTTGCAGGGCTGTCTGGTCATCTATTGTATCTCCAAGATACACGCCACTGTTCAAAGGAACAGACAGTGATAATGGTGGGTCCTAATTTAGTATCCTTGTGTTGTCCATTTCGTACCAGACAATCTGTGGATGTCAACTTGCGGGTGTTCTCTGCCGTCCTTTCATTTTTTAGCTTGGGGCCTCTTAAGAAGACTGTATTGTTATTCTTCGTCCCTACCTCCAAAGAGATGCCTATCACGCACAACTGCATGAGGGTGTGAGCCATAATCCGGCAAAATTATGCACCTTCTACTTCTACCTTCTTGGATGTTTTTGCCGTTTTGAAGGCAGGATTGACCAGGCCTTTTACCAGTACCGTCTACCTTCCTTGGATGTTGTAGCCTTTTTAAAGGCAGGATTGACCAGGTCTTTTTAATACACAGGCTACCGCACTTGCCCTCTCTTAGAGACTCTTTAAAGGATTGAAAGTGTATTCGTTCTAATTCCGGGGCCTCTTAAGAAGACTGTATTGTTATTCTTCGTCCCTACCTCCAAAGAGATGCCTATCACGCAAAACTGCATGAGGGTGTGAGGCACAATCTAGCCATAATCCGGCTATTTTAGTTTTAGGCGCAGCAGCACTGCCATGGGTAAGCGCCAACAGGCGGGGCTCAAACTGATGAACAGCACCTTCTACCTTCCTTGGATGTTTTAGCCGTTTTGAAGGCAGGATTGACCATGCCTTTTACCAGTAGCTTCTTTCCTTCTTTGGATGTTTTAGTAGCCTTTTTGAAGGCAGGATTGACTGGGTCTTTTTAATACTCTTTAAAGGATTGAAAGTGTATTCGTTGAAATTCCGGGGCCTCTTAAGAAGACTGTATTGTTCTCTGTGTCCTCACTGCCATGCTCTGACGTCACACTGCATCTGCGGAGGAGCGGGACTGGTTGCCAGGGGCCCGCTGATCGCGCCCCCGCCAACCAGCCATCTGTTTTATTTTATTTTTTTGGTCTAGCCGTGGCCGGGGCCTCACCACCCCGGTCGAGAGGCATCAAGGGTACCCTTGATGGTGAGTGGTGACTGACAGCTGGCCTAGCCAGTTAGCTGTCAGCACCCGGGTTCATGTCCACTACATATACCAGCCCCAGGACTCACTCCAATTTTTGGGTGGGCTCACTTGCTTCCTCACTCACTTGTAATGGTTCTCTGTGTGCTCAATGCCCTGCAGTGTCTGGCCTAATTTTGTGGAGGTTCAGTTGCTTCCTCACTCACTTGTAATGGTTCTCTGTGTGCTCACTGCCATGCTGTGTCTGGGATAATTTTTGGGAGGCTCACTTGCTTCCTCACTCACTTGTAATGGTTCTCTGTGTGTTCAATGCCCTGCAGTGTCTGGCCTAATTTTGGGGAGGCTCAGTTGCTTCCTCAAGCACTTGTAATGGTTCTCTGTGTGTTCAATGCCATGATGTGTCTGGCCTAATTTTGGGGAGGCTGACTGGCTACCGCTTCTACCTTGTTCACTCTGTCCTCACCGCCATGCTGTGTCAGGCTGAATTTTTGGCTGGTTCATGATATGATACCTCTGTTTTAATGGTTCCCTGTGTTTCATGCGGCACAGTATCAATTGCCTTTGAAAAGTCCAGATACACAACATCCACAGCCTCCCCCAAGTCCAGTCTATAGCTCACCTCTTCATAGAAGCCGATTAGATTAGTCTGGCAGGATCGATCCCTTATAAATCCATGCCAATGCTGCGTCATAAGATTATTTTCATTAAGATATAGCATTATATTAGATTAGATTACTTTCATTAAGTATAGCATCTCTTACAAACCCCTCAAATACTTTACCTATTATAGATGCTAGACTTACGGGCCTGTAGTTTCCAGGATCACTCTTTGACCCCTTCTTGAATATTGGTACCACATTAGCTATGCGCCAGTCCTGTGGAACAATCCCTGTGGTTATAGAATCTTTAAATATTAGGAATAACGGTCTGTCTAACACAGTACTCAATTCTTGCAAAACTTTAGGATGGATACCTTCTGGGCCTGGTGACTTATGGATTTTAATGTTTTTAAGGCATCTCCCCACTTCTTGCTGTGTTAGGCAGGTGAGATTTATGGGAGGATTTATATTATCCCTAGTCATGTCGTCTGTTATGGGAATCTCCTCTGTGAATACAGTAGAGAAGAATGTATTTAGTAGATTGGCCTTTTCCTCTTCCTCGTCCACCATTACACCCAGATTACTTTTGAGGGGACCAACATGTGCTCTGTCAGAACTTTTAGAAGGAGAAGTAGAATAATGAAGACTTGAAAGTAAACTTTTACTTGTACCCCTGTTTCGACTTTTTCGCTATACCACCTTTTGCCCACCAGTGTCAGATGACTCGTCCTTTGAGGGTGACAAAAGCCCCAAACTTTGTTACCTGGGTTGAGCAGAGTGGCCAAAGATTCCTGGTTACACTTTAGTTGCGACATGTTTGTCTGCCTTGCTCAACAGCCAGAACTACTACTAAAGTGGGTGTATGCTTCCTCTTCCCATGTGACAACCTCCTACAGGTGGTGTAATATTCCCTGGGAGTAGTGAAGAAGAAAAGCAAAGAGGAAAGAAGAACACAGTAATCACTGAGTCCATTAAGCCTCGGTTGCGAGTTCCAAAACACGGGAATAGCCAGATATCTGTAGCCTGTTGCCACGGGGTGCCTCCATGATGGGGAGAGCACCACACCACCCTGATAGGTAGCCCCTTAAGTCCCACTCTGTTGCGAGTATTGGAACATAAATAGGGAAACAACAGGGTGGCCCCTTTTCTGGCTAGTTGAGGCAATGCAAATCAACCAACAAAACACAGTAATGACTGAACTCAAAGGGGGAGATTTATCAAAGGGTGTAAAATTTAGACTGGTGCAAACTGGGCCCAGCAACTAATCACAGCTCCTCTATCATGTTACCAGGGCTGAAAGCTGAGCTGTGATTGGTTGCTGTGGGCAGTTTGCACCAGTCTAAATTTTACACCCTTTGATAAATCTCCCCCAAGGAGATCAGTGAAAAAATTCTAGTGAAGTACTCAATCAAGAGTCTCCACTGAGTCTTGAGTTCAGGGATTACTGTGTTTTGTTGGTTGATTTGTCATTGCCCCAACTAGCCAGAATCCTGCTCCACACTGACCAGGGGCAAATACCCCGAAACGGCTGTCTGTGGATGGATGCCTGCCTTGGCAAGCCCTTGTCATGTTGCAATACTCGCACCTTGAGTTAGACTTTGACAAAAAGGGGCCACCCTGTTGTTTTCCTATTTATGTTCCAATACTCGCAACTGAGTGAGACATAAAGGGGTATTCACCGTAAGAGCTGTGGCAACAGGCTAGATATATCTTGCTATTCCCGTGTTTAGAGACTCGCAACCGAGGCGTCATAGACTCTTGGTTTGCATAAAAGAACTAGCTCAGAGATATGTAAAAAAAAAAAAAGAGGAGGTCATTATTGGTGTACAGATCACAATATACGATAACCCTTTGGTTACCTGCAGCTGTGCAAAACATAAGTGCAGTTACATGCATGTGCCAAATACCTGCCCCTGCAGTCCCGTATGCCTGCCTTACATTGGTAAGTTATGCCCAGGGGTACTATAGGTAATTTAAAGGGCCAGACAAGTCCAGACAAAATAATTTTAAGACATGTAATTTCCCAACAAAACTTATGAAAATTACTAATAGACACTTATTACGGGAAATGCACCTATAGTACATTTTTCCTGCACTTACTACAGTAAGTAGTGTGTTCAGGTCTCTGTAAAGTTTGTGATGTCACGTCACCAACTTTTTTTTTTGGCCTTAAAAAACATCAGGCAAAAAGTGTGTGTGTGAGGGCACCTTAAAATATGCTACTATCCTAAGTTGCTATGTAACCCAATCAAGTCTTGTTGACAGTTAATGATGGAAGTTGTAGTGTTGCAACATGTGGAACTACAGGTTGCAGAATGATAACCCCTATAAAGTGTTTGACTTCCGGGTATACGGGCACATTATTTCTGTAATGAAGTAAACAAAGGTGGTGGGGAGGAGCAGAGTGGCAGCACTGGAAACAGTAGACATAAAACAGATGAGTATACCACATTTTTTTCTGACAATAACAGACTATTTTTTTTACATAATTCAGACAATCCATTTAGTGGTCATGGTGTCATAATCATTCAGATCAGGAATGTGTGGCATTGTGTGACAATAAAAGAAGATAGTATACACTGTGAACCAAAATAAAATATCTGGACAAAGCCTCTAGCCAACCTTGATAGTTACTGAAAAAACATGTGCCTCTGTTAAATTGTCCCTCCGTTTATAGGGACAATGTGTAGCTGTATGGGAATTAGTAAAGAAGAAACTACGCTCATATAATACAGAATGGTTACATTGCTTCCTTTAAATTCTAATTAATTAAATCCATTGTCAGTAGGACCTGTCAAGTGTCAGATTATCTCAATAACTAGGTGGATCAAGAGAAAATGATCATTACTTGTAGTAACAAGAAACCAAATAATGTTTGGAACCAAAAATATAAATCTGATGTAAAATATTACCATATTGTGTTGCCTATTATATAAAGACACCTCCAGCTAGTCAACTGATCTGTGGAAAGGGCTACATTTTTACCCATCAAAGTGTCCTTGTTACTATGACAAAAACTTTTCACACAGATGGGGCTGAGCACCCAGACTCCAATCGATCAAAACTTGTGACGTATTAAAAGGTTTTTTTTTTAAGTGACAGGGAAAGTTTCATATATGTTAGACTTCCTATGGGAAATAAATTCTTAAGGGAAGTCTCCACTTTGAATCATTTCTTTTTTTTAGAAGGCTTTCTTGACAAGGCCCATCACAAAGTGTCCCTTTTTCTATATACGGTATACGGCTGTATACTGTTAGTGTGGGATAATACCTCTTATCTCGCTACTACTAATTTGCGCAGTCTGCCTCCTGTGAAGGCGTTGACCAGCCCTTTAATTCTATTGTTTTAAAAACAATTCTATATCCGGTATATGGCTGTATAATAGTGATGAGCGAATAGTGAGATATTCGAATATTCAATATTCGTACGAATCCCGCAAATATTCGAATTATTGAATCGAATATTCGATCCCATTTAAGTCTATGGGAACAAGTATTCAATTAGTGAAAAACATCTATTTGACCATTTGGAGGGTGAAACGGGAAGCTGGGGAATTTAAACGCTTATCGAATATTTATCGAATATTCGTGGGATATTCATACGAATATCAAATATTCAAATATCTCACTATTCGATCGAATATTTATTCGATCGAACAGTATTCGCTCATCACTACTGTATAAGGTTAATGTGGGATAATACCTCTTATCTTGCTACTACTGATTTGCGCAGTCTGCATCCTGTGAAGGCGTTGACCAGCCCTTTAATTCTATAAAAAATTCTATATCCGATATTCGCCTATATACGGTTAGTATACAGTATAATGCACAGTTCACACTCAGCGTTCTCCTCTTTCTTTTTTTTTTTTTGTAACTTATGCTTTTGCATGTGTTAACAATGTCCCATGTTTAGATCATATTCACACCCACAGTGCGTTTTTTCACCACTTCCAACTTCTACTCACAATTCCCACTTTCATATATTGCACTTAGGTTATTTTATATACATTTCACATGTTTGTTTTTTGTTTATTCAGTACACTTGCAAAATACAATAGCAGAGTTGCAGAGTTATATATTGCCCAGCCAGTGATGTGAATTGTACACATGTATACAGTATATTGCATATCTATGTCCACTTTCAGTATTACGCCACTATCACAGACTAACACAATATAACCGCTTTGTATAATGGAAAAAATACTCGGACAACTTATTTCCTCTAAATTAGCGTGAACAGAGAGACAAATATTGAGCAAAAGAAAACTTATCTGCAGCCATTTAGATCACAAAAAGCAAAGTTGGTGCCAAACAGCAGTCCTTTTATTTTTTGAGGCAATGCACCCAAAAAGACTTAGGGCCACATGTATCATCCAGCGAACGGATGATTTTCGGCGGAAAGTGCCGATTTGCGTATTTTTTTATTTGCAAATGGCCGATTTGCGAATAAAATATTCGCAAATCCGCACTTTCCGCCGAGTACGCCAGGGGGCGGAAAGGGGGCGTGTAGCGGGCGGAACGGAGGGCGCGGACTGAGAGTCCGCACGATTTAGCATCCGTTCCGCCCAAATGTACGCCGAAAACCTACTCCAGTCCTCAGCTGGCGTAGGTTTTCGGCGGTGCGCACCAGTGCGCACGGGATATATGTAGAGGCAGTCCGCCTCTACATAAATTTCCGTAGCGCCGGAGCTGCGGGGGCATTTATAAGTCCGGCGTAAAAAACGCCGGACTTAATAAATGCCACCCTTATACTATCAGTGGTATATTGTCTCCTGACTACAGTTCTGCCATGATTTGCACAAAACTCAGGTCATCATGAGATTATCTATCCTGTACCATGAACACCACACTAGTGTTGCCATAGCTACAGTAGGATTGGGGGGCCCAAGCTTGGTCAACAGCCCGGGGCCTATGGTAAAGTAAATCAGCCCCTGTTTATGCCTCGTTTTTTGTCCAGGTGGGATTGGCAGTGTCCGCTCTGATCCTCTGTGTGATTTAGCATAATTTTATTGTGTTACTGCATCATTTTTGTGAAGACGCTGCAGTACTGGTCCAACATGGCCATAATTTCAATCCAGACTTTTGCACAGGGACATTGCAACAGCTACTTCTGTCGCTCATTGCCTGCTCAGGTGTAGGCTAAAGAGGCTGGTCAGTGATGGGAAATCACTCAGGGGATTGGGGGATCCAGCGAAGCCTCCTGTGACATCACACCCTGCCCCCTTTCTGCATATCATTCTGCACTCAGCAAACACACACAATGTGAGACAGAGGCATGTAATCTTTGTCTCCTGAGGGGGAGAGCAGAGAAAACAGGAGACAAAGTGGATTGGCACAGAGGCCAGTTTTCTTTACTTCCTGGATGTCAATCAGCTACCAGTTTGGCAGAACGACACAGATATGGTAATATGTTATATAGAGACATCTACATAACTTTTTATTTACTTTTAATAGAAAAAAGTTTTCCTTATCTGGAGTTCCCCTTTAACCAGGAGAACTTGGTTTACTGATATAAACTTCAGTGCAATACAAGTCAAGTACACTATGGTAACTGCAGATACAGGCAGGAGGTAGTAAGAAGAAGGTTGTGACAGCAGGGTAGAGTAGAGGAGCGTCCTGAGGGAGAGCATAGTAGAAGATAGAAGTAACATAAGATACTCGTATTAACGTATAGATTCACTAATCTGACTGCCTTTTGCCCTATAGTGTCGAGGTCCTAGGTCCCTGCGCTGCGTTGAGCATACTTTCCAAGAATTCCCAGAACAGCCGTGCGCTGCAGTAGGATGCATCAGTTTTCACACTATTGGTCCTACTGGGGTCAGAGAATCAAGGTGTTAAAAACCTTGTTGCATCATTCCCAAGAAGACTTATGGCTAGATCAAAAGGGTGCTTCTACTCAATACTGAAGGGTCTGAATCACCATGTGATATTTCAGTTTTTCTTGTTTAATAAATTAGCAAAAATATAAAATTTTCTATCAAGATAGGGTGCAGAGTGTACATTAACCCCTCAGTGACTGCCCAACGTGTTATCATGGCGGTCACTAATGGGCCTTATTCCGATACATATGAATTTTAACGGTGGATGTATTGGAATGCTCTGCTGCCCCCTGCAGCAGCAGAGCAGGGGATCAGCTGTCAGTGTGACAGCTGATCTCCCCCTGAAACTACCGGGATGGGAGGATTCTCCGCTCTGGGTAGTTTAACCCGTTAAACACAGGAGCCAGAAACAGCTATCTCTGCAAGCTAAGTTCTTTTATGGTGCGTTCACACCTACAGGATCTGCAGCTGATTTTCTGCAGCAGATTTCATTTAAATAACTGAACACAGCATCAAATCTGCTGCAGATCTGCTGCAGATCCTGTAGGTGTGAACGCACCCTTATATTGTATTTGTGAGCGAGTTTTGGAGTGTGCAAGTTTTTGATCTGAAGTGTGTTTTTGTCTCAAGTGTGGGACTTTAATATTCTGGGACTTTAGATTCCGGGAGTTTTAGAGAAAAACTAATTGTTTATTTGCTTTTGAACACATTGTTTGCTTTTGTTGCTTGTTGTTTTTGTTTTGTTTAGTTATACATAATATCCCCATAAAAATGAGCGCCATGTTTGACAATGCAGCCCAATGTACATCTTGTGCGATGTATGCAATCCTTGATCAACCGATTGAGGGTGCATACCATTGTGGGAGATGTGTGCATGTTGCTGGTTTGGAAGCCCAGATCCTGGATCTAAATGAGCAGCTGCTCATGCATTAGCAAACTGGAAAGGGGTCTGCTGCTCACTGAGCAAGCGCTCCAAGGGGTAGATGGGGGAGAGAGTGATAGCATGGAGGTACAGGAGGAAGAGGCAACTAGTTGGGTCACAGTTAGAAAACAGGGTAGAGGGAAGAGTGTGAGGGAGGCCAGTCCTGATCTGGCACACCCCAACAAGTTTGCCAAATTGGCGGATGAAGGGGATATTGATTCAGGGGTGGCATTGCTGCAGCAGGACACTGCCTCTAAAAGCCAGGGGGGTGTCTGCTCCAGTAAGCTGGGAAACAGGAGTTCAGGGCAGGCCAGGCAGGTACTGGTAGACTCTATTAGGGGGACAGACAGGGCAATCTGTCACAAAGACTGGGATTGTCGAACAGTGTGTTGCCTTCCTGGCGCTCGAGTTCGTCACATCGCAGATCGGGCGGACAGATTACTGGGAGGGGCTGGCGATGACCCAGCAGTCATGGTGCACATTGGCACCAATGATAAAGTTAGAGGTACAGTAGGTGGCGGGTCCTTAAAAACGATTTCAGGGACTTAGGCAGGAAGCTTAAAACTAGGACCTCCAAGGTGATATTCTCCGAAATATTACCTGTACCACGAGCCACACCTGAGAGACAGCGGGAGATTAGGGAGGTAAATAAGTGGTTTAAGAGCTGGTGTAGGGTAGAGGGATTCGGGTTCATGGAGAACTGGGCCGACTTCTCGGTCGGTTACAGGCTCTACGGTAGGGACAGGCTGCATCTCAATGGGGAGGGTGCAGCCGTGCTGGGGAAGAAGATGGCTAAGAGGTTGGAGGAGTGTTTAAACTAGGGACCGGGAGGGCAACTACAATATAGTAAGTGAAGACAAAGTAGATGGAGAGCTGGGCCTAGATTATGGAACTGGGGGTGGAGCGGCGGGAGGGGTTAGAACAGTCACTAGTGACAAGAGGAAAGGGAATATGGACAAATATATTAAATGTATGTATACTAATGCTCGAAGCCTCACTAATAAAGCTCAGGAATTAGAACTTATAATGGTAGAAGAGAAATATGATATAGTGGGGATAAGCGAGACATGGCTGAATGAGAGCTATGACTGGGCTGTTAATATCCAGGGTTATAGTCTATTCAGAAATTACTGTAAAAATAAGAAAAGGGGGAGGGGTCTGTCTATACTGTATGTTAAATCCTGCCTTAGGCCCATTCTGCGGGAGGATATAAGTGATGATAATGTGGAATCTCTTTGGGTAGAAATAAGGGGAGGGACGAAGAATAATAAAATTCTTATAGGAGTGAGTTATAAACCTCCAAGTATAGTGGAAGAGTCAGAAAATCTTCTTATAAGACAAATAGATGGGTCAGCGAAGCAGGGGGAAGTCATTATTATGGGGGACTTTAACTACCCAAATATAAACTGGAACACAGAAACCAGCAGCTCCAGGAAGGGAAGCGTGTTTTTGGAAATAATAAAAGATAATTACCTTTCCCAACTAGTACAGGAACCAACAAGAGGGGGGGGGGGCACTCCTGGACCTAATCTTAACCAATAGGCCAGACAGAATATCAAAAATAGAGGTGGGGGGGTCACCTAGGTAATAGTGACTATAACATAGTAAGTTTTCAAATATCCTTCAATAAAATGATTAGTAGAGGGGCTACAAAAACATTAAATTTCAGGAAGGCTAATTTCCAAAAACTAAGAGAGGACCTTGGGGATATAGACTGCCTTCAGAAATAAAAGTACACAAGAGAAATGGGACATATTTAAGAGCATCCTGGGTAAATCGTGTGAACGGCACATACCATATGGGAATAAAAGTAGTAGAAATAAGAGAAATCCAATGTGGTTAACTTCAGCTGTAAGGGGTGCAATAAATGATAAGAAACAAGCATTCAGAATACTAAAACAAGAAGGTAGTGGGGAAGCATTGAGCAACTATAGACAGAAGAATAGAATGTGTAAAAAGCAAATAAAAGAAGCAAAAATAGCAAGAGAAAGAAGGTTAGCCACAGAAAGTAAAACGAATCCCAAAATGTTCTTCACCTATATAAACAACAAAAGACTTAAAACCGAAAATGTTGGTCCCCTCAAAAATAATCTGGGTGTAATGGTGGAGGGGGAAGAGGAAAAGGCCAATCTACTAAACACATTCTTCTCTACTGAATTCACAGAGGAGAATCCCATAACAGAGGACATGACTAGGGATAATATAAATCCTCCCATATATCTCACCTGCCTAACACAACAAGAAGTAGGGAGACACCTTAAAAACATTAAAATCCATAAGTCACCGAGCCCAGAAGGTATCCATCCTAGAGTTTTGCAAGAATTAAATACTGTGTTAGACAGACCGTTATTCCTAATATTTAAAGATTCTATTACGACAGGGATTGTTCCACAGGACTGGCGCATAGCTAATGTGGTACCAATATTCAAGAAGGGGTCAAAGAGTGATCCTGGAAACTACAGGCCCGTAAGTCTAACATCTATAGTAGGTAAAGTATTTGAGGGGTTTGTAAGAGATGCTATACTGGTGTATCTTAATTAAAATAATCTTATGACGCAGCACCAGCATGAATTTATGAGGGATTGGTCCTGTCAGACTAATCTGATCGGCTTCTATGAGGAGGTAAGTTATAGCATGGACCTGGGGGAGGCTGTGGATGTTGTATATCTGGACTTTTCAAAGGCATTTGATACTGTGCCGCATGAAAGGTTGGTCTACAAAATGAGGATGCTGGGACTCGGGGAAAACGTATGCATATGGGTAAGTAACTAGTTGTGTGATAGAAAACAGAGGGTGGTCATTGATGGAACATATTCAGATTGGGTTTTAGTTACTAGTGGGGTACCACAGGGGTCAGTGTTGGGTCCACTTCTTTTTAATATTTTTATTAATGATCTTGTTGAGGGGCTACAGAGTAGAATCTCCATTTTTGCAGATGATACTAAACTGGGTAAAGTAATCAGTACAGAGGAGGATAATATCATATTACAGAGGGATTCGGAGAAGCTAGAGGATTGGGCAGTGAAATGGCAAATGAAGTTTAATGTGGATAAATGTAAAGTTATGCACTTGGGCCGTAGAAATAATAAGTACAGTTATGTGCTAAATAATAAAACACTGGGTAAAACTACTTCCGAAAAGGACCTGGGGGTATTGGTGGACAGTAAACTCAACTTTAGTGATCAGTGCCAGGCAGCAGCTGCCAAGGCTAATAAAATAATGGGATGCATCAAAAGAGGTATAGATGCTAAAGATGAGAACATAGTTTTGTCTCTTTATAAATCACTGGTCAGACCACATATGGAATACTGTGTACAGTTTTGGGCACCAGTATATAAGAAGGACACAGCTGAACTGAAGCGGGTGCAGAGGAGGGCAACAAAGGTCATTAAAGGGGTTGTCCGGCGATAAAAAATTATTCACAGAATAACACACATTACAAAGTTATACAACTTTGTAATGTATGTTATGTCTGTGAATGGCCCCCTTCCCCGTGTCCCACCCCCCCCCCCACCCGTGTACCCGGAAGTGTGGTGCGCTATACATACCTGTCACGTGCCGACCACGGTCTCCGATCCTCAGCAGTGACGTCTTCTTGTGCACGTGACAGGTATGTATAGCGCACCACACTTCCGGGTACACGGGTGGGGGGTGGTGGGACACGGGGAAGGGGGCCATTCACAGACATAACATACATTACAAAGTTATACAACTTTGTAATGTATGTTATGTCTGTGAATAATTTTTTATCGCCGGACAACCCCTTTAACCCCTTAACGACATCGGGCGTAAACTTACGCCCTCGCGCCCTGGTACTTGGCGCATCAGGGCGTAAATTTACGCCCGATGTTTCCCCGATCGCTGCGTGTTCACACACAGCGGTCGGGGAAGATGGCCTGCTATAAATCATAGCAGGCCATCTCAGCTTCTCGGCACGGGGGGTGGTTAACACCCCCCGTGCTTACGATCGCCGCTATAGGCTGATCAATTCAGATCAGCCAATAGCGGCGATCGGAACCTTTCCGGGTCATCGGCGACCCGATGACCCGGAAAAAAAATGGCGGTCGGTGCTGTCCGAGGACGGCACCGACCGCCATTACTGTAAAAAGTAATGGTGATCGCCGTGCCACCGGCCCGATCGCCGTGAACGGCCGCCCGGCCGTTCACGGCGATCGGGCCGGTGGCACGGCGATCAGAGTCCCAGAAAATAGTAAATACCTGCCCTGGACCCCTCTGCTAGGTAGCGGAGGGGTCCAGAGCAGGTATTTGTACATTACTCACCTGTCCCGGGCTCCTAATCGGCGTCTTCCGGGTTCGCGGCGTCCTCCATCTTTCCGTTCGGTCTTCGGGTCTTTCCGGCGATCCCCGTCGTCTTCTCTCGGCTATTTTCGGCTCCAGCCTCGTCATTTTCCGGAATTTGCGCTCTGCTGCCCTCTAGCGGCTGATATGTGTAATACACTTATCAGCAGCTACAGGGATGTTCAGAATGTAGAAAAAAAATATTTTTTTTTTTTTCCCAATTTTTTTTTTTCTATTTTCCGCACCCTATCGCCGCTGAGTGTTGATCAGCATCGCACGAAAGTGCGCTGCTAATCAGCAACTCCTCCTTTTTGGCGTAGGGTGGTTTTTTTCTATATTCTACTGCCACGGTCTGCTGATAAGTGCCGCACATAAGTGCGGCATTTATCAGCAACTCCTTTGTTGGCGTAGGTTTTTTTTTTATACTTACTGTAAAAAAAACATGTAAAAAACACTACATTACACCACACTACATTGAATAAAGTTTGACACTACACCACTACATACCCCATATACCAATCCCCGTATAAAGATGGCCCCCAGGGTGTTTTCGGCGTCAGAGGGATACGTTATTATTGCCTCCAACACCGAAACAGCCAGTGAGGATGAATGGGGGGGATCCTTCTTTCCTCCATTCATCCTCATCCTCCAATGACATGTCTGGGGGGTAGCGTAGCGTACACTGCCTCCCAGACACGTCTTTTCCGCCAGTACCGTCCCAATAAGAGATCATGGTATGGCGTGAAATTCTCCAAACTCTGTGAGCGTACCTCAGGGTACTCTTACAGATTTAGGGTACGTGCACACTGCGGAATGGCGAAGGATAACCCTTTGTGCATTTCGCAGCTGGCACCCGCCGGCGGACTGATGCGGGCGCATGTCTCTACCCGTGTCATAGACTCCATGTTATGCACAGGCGGATTCCGTCGTCCATCCAAAGAATGAATACGTTGGACGGAGAGCGGAATCTGCCCGTGCATAGAATGGAGTCTATGACACGGGCGGAGACGTGCGCCTGCATCAGTCCGCCGGCGGGTGCCAACTGCGGAATGCACGAAGGGTTATCTTTCGCGATTCCGCAGTGTGCACGTACCCTTAGAGTGTATGTAGGAAGGGACACCCGAATCCAGCCCCCGATGCCCCCCCCCCCCCCCCCCATCCTCGGAACAAGTGGGAAGATCATCCGGGAACTGATCTTCCCACTGCTGGATAAAGGTCACCACCTGTACGGGGATAACTTTTATACCAGCACCCCCTCTTCTGGTCCCTCGCTGCCCGAGCTACTGTAGCTTGCGGCATGATCCGAACATATCAGAAGTAGTAATAGCGCCCTAATATTTAGTAGCCATATAGCGGCCCCAGCGCTTCTGGATATGAAGGACCCCGTATCGCACCAGGACAACATTTTCCAGGTGACGTCCCCCACACTGGAGAACGGGAGACCCCAGAAGAAGTGCAGAGTGTGGCGTAACAGGGGGATCAGGAAGGACACCATTTTCCAGTGTGACACCTGTCCTGATCCCCCCGGCCTCTGCATACAGGATCGCTCCAAGGTGCACCACACGTCACTGGGGTTCTACATTATCTAAATTCTGTCCCTTATTCCTATTTCAGGGGTCACGTTGATCCAGGGATTATTCTGATCGCCATTATGGAGTCGGGAAGGAATTTTTCTCCTGTGATGAGGCTACTGTCGTCTGCCTCACGAGGGTTTTTTGCCTTCCTCTGGATCAACACAGGTTGAATTTGATGGACACCTGTCATTTTCAACCTTATAAACTAATAATTGGCCTAATACCCCCAAATAAATTAGAATTGTCCCTTTTCCCCAGCTAAATAGGTATGGCCGCCATTCCATTAGAGGATGCCATGATGCAATTACAAAGCCTCTGTGCGGCCAGGACAGTAGAAACCCCCCACAAGTGACCCCATTCTGGAAACTACACCCCATAAGGAATCTAACAAGGGGGGCAGCGGGGATATGGCCCCCTGGTGACGGCCACATTTGGGACGTGAAAATGAAAAAAAATGGTATTTTTTATTTTCTCGGCATATGTTCTACGTAAGTGACTGTCACCAGTGGGGTCCATATCCTCACTGCACCCCTTGTTAGATTCCTTATGGGGTGTAGTTTCCAGAATGGGGTCACTTGTGGGGGGTTTCTACTGTCCTGGCAGCACAGGAGCTTTGTAATTGCGACATGGCCTCCATCCTCCATTCTAGCCTCTAAATGGCGCTCTGTCCCTTTGGTGGCTTGCCCTGTGCCCATATGGCACATTATGCCCACATGTGGGGTATTTTCGTACTCAGGGGAAACTACCCTACACGTTTTGTGTTCATTTTCTTTTTTAACCCCTTGTGGAAATGGAAAAAATCAAGGCTAGACCAACATTTAGTGTAATTTTTGTAAAGTTTTTACTCTAAATCATTAATCTTGTCATGATTTTTTCATTTTCACAAGGTGCTAAAAGATTAAAAAAAACAATAAATGTGTAGAGCAATTTCCCCTGAGTACGGAAATACCCCACATGTGGACATAAAGCGCCATGCGGGTGCAGGGTAAGCCTCCGAAGGGAAGGAGCGCCATTTCGTTTTTGAAGGCTGGATTTGAATGGAATGGATTTCGAGGGGCCATGTTGCATTTAAAAGGCCTCTGTGTTGCCAAGACAGTTGAAACCCCCTACAAGTGACCCCATTATGGAAACTGCACCCCTCAGGGAATGTAACAAGGGGTGTAGTGAGCATATGGACCCCACTGGTGACTGGCACAAATATGGAACAATGTGGCGTGAAAATGAAATATTACATTTTTTACACTATAATGTTGGTTTAGCCTTGAATTTATCATTTTCACAAGGGGTTAAAAGAGAAAAAAACACACAATATGTGTAGAGCAATTTCCCCCGAGTCTGTAAATATCCCACATGTGGACATAAAGCGCCATGTGGGCGCAGGGCAAGCCTCCGAAGGGAAGGAGCGCCATTTGGATTTTGGAGGTTGGATTTGGCTAGAATGGATGATGAAAGCCATGTCGCATTTACAGAGCCCTCGTGCTGCCAAAACACTGGAAACCCCCACAAGTGACCCCATTCTGGAAACTGCACCCCTCAGGGAATCTAACAAGGGGTGCAGTGAGGATATGGACCCCTTGATGACGGGCACATTTGTGCCATGAAAGTGAAAAAATTAAATTTTTTACTTTTACGTCACATTGTTCCACATTTGTGCCCGTCACCAGTGGGGTCCATATGCTCACTGTGCCCCTTGTTAGATTCCTTGAGGGGTGTAGTTTCCAGAATGTGGTCACTTGTGGGGGGTTTCCAGTGTCTTGGCAGCACGAGGGCTCTGTAAATGCGACATGGCCCTTGAAATCCTTTCCAGTGAAATTCAGCTTCCAAAAGCCAATTGGCGCTCCTTCCCTTTGGAGGCTCGTCCTGCGCCCCCTTGGCACTTTATCGCCACATGTGGGGTATTTCTGTACTCGGGAGAAACTGCGCTACACATTTTGTGTCTTTTTTTTCCTCTTATCCCTTTAAGAAAATGAAAAATTGAAGGCTAGAACAACATTTTAGTGTAAAAAAAATTTTTTTCTTTTTTCACGCCATATTGTTCGGAAAATCTGTGAAGCACCTGTGGGGTCCAAATGCTCACTGCACCCCTTGTTACATTCCTTGAGGGGTGTAGTTTTCTAAATGGTGTCCCTTTAGGGGTGTTTTTTAGGTTTTGGCACCCCAGAGCCTCTGCCAACCTGAAGTGGTACAGTCAGAAATGACCAAATATAACGGAGGCATTGAAATTCACTAGGCGCTCCTTTGTATCTGAGGCTTGTGGTTGCGTCAAATAGCGCAATAGGGCCACATATGGGGTATTTCTATAAACAGCAGAAACGGGGCAATAATTATTGGGGTGCATTTCTCTGGTAATAGGTTTATAATTATGAAAAATATTGGATTACAATAAAATCTCTGCACAGAAAATTAAAATTTTCAAATTTCTTACACACTTAGCTTTTATTTCTGTGACTCCCCTAAAGGGTTAAAACACTTTCTGGATATGCTTTTGCAGAGTGTGGGGGGTGCAGTTTCTGAAATGGGGTGCTTTGTGGGGCTTTCTAACATACAGGCCCCTCAAATACACTTTAAACCTGAACAGGTCCCTAAAAATATCTGATTTTGAAATTTTACTGAAAATTTGGAAATTTGCTGCTAATGTTTTAAGCTTCCTATCGTCTAAAAAAAATGAAAAATCGTTTAATAAATGCCGCCAACATAAAGTAGACATGTTGCTAATGCTATTTAATATATAATTTATGTGGTATAGCCAATTTCTGTATACGCAAAAAAGTTTCAAAGTTGGAAAAATGCAGTTTTTCACATTTTTTCACATTATTTGGGTTTTTTTCATAAAGATTCATTATGAGTATCGACTCCAATTTACCAGAAATGTGAAGTACAATATGTCACGAGAAAACAATCTCAGAATCAGCCGGATAGGTAAAAGCATCCCGAAGTTATTAATGAATAAAGTGACACTGGTCATATTCATAAAATTTGTCTCTGTCATTAAGGCCATTTCAAGCTCTGTCCTTAAGGGGTTAAGGGAATGGGTGGGTTACAGTACCAAGACAGGTTATCAAGCTTGGGTTTTTTTTACGCTAGAAAAAAGACGTCTTAGGGGCGATCTGATCACAATGTACAAATATATGAATGGACAGTACAGAGATCTTTGTAGTGGTCTTTTTACTCCTAGGTCTGTAACCATGACAAGGGGGCATCCTCTACGTCTAGAGGAAAGAAGATTTCATCATCAGCATCGACGCGGGTTCTTTACTGTATGACGGTAAGACTGTGGAACTCTCTGCCATATGATGTTGTCATGGCTGATTCATTAAATAAGTTCAAAGGAGGACTTGATGCTTTTCTTGAACAATATCATATTACAAGTTATGGGCATTAGATTTCCGGTGATACGTTGATCCAGGGATTGTTCTGGTTGCCATTGGAGTCGGGAGGAGTTTTCTCCCTGTGATGGGGCAATTGTCGTCTGCCTCATGGGGGGTTTTGCCTTCCCTGGATCAACACAGTAGGATTTCCCTAGGTTGAACCTGATGGACTCTCGTCTTCTTTCAACCTTATTTACTATGTTACTATGTAAAGGGGAACTCCAGGTAGAGGTTAAAAAAAATTAAACTTCTGCAGAAGCATAAAGCATTACTTACCTATCTATGAATGAATAAACATTCTAATAAAAAACATGATTATATGGAATGAAGTGTAGCTAAACAACAGATTTTGTGCTCGTCCTTGGGTATTTACATTACTGTATAATAAATATCAGAATGCTGAGAAAATCGGGTAAGCACTTAACTGTATGTTTATGTGTATAAGCATGAAACAGAACATGACCCTGTAATAGTGTGTGTGTGTGTGTGTGTGTGTGTGTGAACAAGCGCTTAGTGTACCGCGTGCAAAGCCAATGTTGCTGAGGCAGCATAATTGTAACTTGTGGATAAACTAATACTTATTGTGCTGCCCGCAGTGCCATTGTTGCTAAAGCAGCATAGTTAAATATACAAATGCTAAATATGTTACTAATTGTGTCATTATTATAGAACTTACTTATCAGCATGGATCTACTAAACGCATGTAAATAGAAGTTAGACATACACACATTACAGCTGGTGAAAGATAGCAGGAAACATATATGGCTATGAGAGCAGGCAATAATCTTGTCCTGAACCCAAGATGCAATCAGTGGCGTAAGTTGCAGGGTCGCAGCGGTCGCCGCTGAAACCCGGCCCGCTACAAGGGGGGGGGGGGGCCCAAGGCCCCCCCATCAACCACTCTTGTGACCTCAAGCATTGTTTTGCTTGCGGTCACAAGTGGCCGACTCCGTCTGCCCCCGGCTGATGAGCGGCTGCCGGGGGTATCGCGTCCTTTCCCCCGCAGCGCGCGCATCATAGAGATCCCTGTGGCTGTGACTTCCTGCACAGGGAGCGCACGTTAGAGACCGGGGAAAGGACGCGACAACCCTGGCTGAGTCTGAAGAAGGTGAGGATCGACAGGGGAGCGGGTTAGGTGAGTTTTGTGTGTGTGTTTTTTTTATTTTTATTTGCCTGCACAGGGCCATCTATAGGAGGAAGGTGGTGGTGGGGGGGTTTGAGGGGGGCCATGTATAGGAGGAAAGGGAGAGGGGGCCATCTATAGGAGGAAGGGGAGAGGGGGCCATCTTCAAGGAGGGGGGGGAGAGGGGGCCATCTATAAGGAGGGAAGAAAGGGGGCCATCTATAGGAGGGAGGGGGAGAGAGAGGGTGCCATCTATAAGGGGGGGAGAAGAGGGGGCTATCTATAAGAGGGGGCATCTATAAGGGAGGCAACATAGGGGGAGAGGGGGCCATCTATAAGGGGGGCAACATGGGGGGGCATCTATAAGAGGGGATACACAGAGGGGGCATCTATAAGGAGGCTATGCAGTGGCGGGCGTATACTATAAGGGGGGTCACATACAGTCAGCCTACCTACTAAATGAGGGCGTACAGGGGCCATTACAGATGTGCAGTGTGTATAGAAATGAGGATGGTGCCAGAGTGAGGAGCCTAATATGTTTCTCTGGCAGATTCTGTGGATTCGTGGCTCGGAGAAGTTCTCATAATGACCCAGGACAGATGGAGAAGAAGATGAAAAGGGAAGAACTCCGATCAGAGAAGACGTCCCCTGTGAGTCACCTGATATAACTGCACTGTAATGTATATGGAGTACAGAACCTGTGTACAGCTGTGTCAGCCTCTATATGACTGGATGAGGTGATAGTGATCTGTGTACAATGGATGTTATTCAGTAGCAGCGGTGGTGTTAGTATGTGGTGGTATTAGTCAGTATGTGGTGGTGGTATTAGTAGCAGTGTTGGTGTTAGTCAGTATGTGGCAGTGTTAGTCAGTATGTGGCAGTGTTAGTAGCAGCGGTGGTGTTAGCCAGTATGTGGTGGAATTATTTGTTACTTGTTATCTGGTACTGTGTTTTTTTATTGGTCTTAGTATACAGGATTTGGTCAGTAACAATATGGTGGTCATGGTAGTGGTTGTGGTGTGGCGGTAATATTTCCTTCCTATATACTGGTAATATTGGTCTCAGTGTACAGGATTTGGTCAGTTACAGTATAGCGGTAATATGTATGGTGATAATATTTTCTCTTTCTATATGCTGGTGTTATTGGTAATATCTGTCTTGGGGTGTGTGTGTGTGTATATATATATATATATATATATATATATATATACACACACACCAATAGCATTACTTGGTCATGAAGGGGGGGGGGGCAAGTTGATCCCTCACACCAGGGCCCAGGAGACATTAGCTATGCCCTTGGATGCAATACATGTGGTAAATACCAGGGTGCATATATATATGGAAGATAATGTTTTGTGTTTCTCTAGTTAATGGACAACAATGTGTGGATAACATGAATGCTAATATGTATAGTGAAATAACAAGTCGTTTTTTAAATTTAGACCATGGGGAAACCTTGTATTTAGTTTGAAAATATATTTCGCCTCCATGTTCAATAATATTTTCTGTTGGTTGCCACCTCTCATGGGTTTGTGTGCCCTCTTAATACCAAAAAAACAAAAAGATGAAATGTCCCCCTGGTGTCAGGCCCGCTTCTGCCATGAGGCGGAATGAGTATTCCGCCTCAGGCGGCAGATTTTGCGGTCCTGCAGGGGTCAGCACTGGGCCGCCCAGATTATCAGTTGTAGGGCCGCCTGCCGGGCCCCTCCAGAACATACACTACCGCCCCCACCTCCCTGGAACACCCAGGGGATGCGGCTGCCGGAGCTCTTCAAGGCGGATCTGCCCCTTTAAAAGCAGGGGGCTCCGCTACCACTAGCTGTTCTAACCAGTCCATTGAGCTTCCGGGACAGGTCACCTGATGCACGCCGGCCCCGTAAGCTCACCGGTCCAGCCCCGTGCGCCGCACCTCTCCCGCGGTCCTGTGCGGTCAGCTGTTACATGTATGCCACCGAGCAGGAGAATAGAGAGGTGCGGCGCACAGGGCTGGAGCTGTGAGCTTACGGGGCCGGCGTGCATCAGGTGACCTGTCCCGGAAGCTCAATGGACTGGTTAGAACAGGTAGTGGTAGCGGAGCCCCCTGCTTTTAAAGGGGCAGATCCGCCTTGAAGAGGTCCGGCGGCCGCGGCCCCTGGCTGTTCCAGGGAGGTGGGGGCGGTAGTGTATGTTGGTGGTGGGCTTGCCGCGGGCCCGCGCGCGGGGGGGGGGGGGTTGTTCGAGTGCCAGTGAGGGGGGCGGCGGCCTGAGGTTCGCCTCAGGCGGCACAGACCCCAGAATCGGCCCTGCCTGGTGTTTTTATATAAAATGTTTGGCTGCACCTCAGCAGCTTTTCTTGATGTCCGTTAAATGTTCACTTATACGTTTCTTAAGCTTGCGAATGGTGCCGCCAACATATTAGGGAGGGCACGGAGCGTACGCAGTGTAGCAGAGGCCCGGCATGACCTGGTTAGCTGGGACTGCGGCATAGGGTTAATAAGATAACAGGGGGCGTGGAGTGTGAGGGGAGAAGGAGAAGGGGGTTAGGAGAAGGTTAGGAGGAGGGGGGCGAGTGGTTTGAAAGGAAGTGAGGGGATTGGAGCAGGATACTCACCGGGGATGGAGCTTGAGGTCAGATAGGAAGGAGGAATCACGTGGATCTTCAGAGCTTGTCAGACCAGCTTCAGGAAGAGAGGTGCTGCTGAACGACCGGAGATGGATGCGGAGCTGCTGAGATCGCTGAGGGACGCGGTGGCGGAGCGTGGGGCGGCGTGGCTGCAGAAGCAGGTCAGATTGGCCATGGAGCCCCCGCTCTCCCCGCCGCTGATGGCGTCCACCCCTGCCCCTTCTGGGCCCCCTGCATCCTGTGTGCGGCGGCCGCGCAGGAGCCGGCCGCCAGTTCGTCTCAGCCCCTCACCTGGCCCCAAAAGAAGTCGGCGGTTCAGGAGCCCCTCCCGGGACCCTCCGGACGGGCTACAGCCTCCGGTGGGGGGCGGTCCGGGAATCCGGAGGCTTGCAGGGGCCGGGCTGCCGGGGCTGGCACCTCCTTGTCTCTTGTGGCCTTTCCCGGTGGGGAGACATCTCCCCGACCGATACGGCCGTCCCGTGGTGCCGGGAGCCCCCGCGGGGACCCTCAGGCTGCCGCAGCACGTGGCGTGTTCGGGAGGAATCCCTCGGCGCGTGGTTCGGGGAGAGGGGGCGGAGCTTTTTCTGCAGGCCTCCTCCGCTGCTCTCTCCTCACCCCCAGCGGCTGTCGGGACCAGTTCGGCTGCTGCACCTGTCTGCCACAGCGGCGCTGCAGCCCGGCGCGTAAGTGCACGCAGGGGCGTGCGGACCCGGACGGGCGACAGGGATCGGGCCTCTGGAGTGGCCGAAGTAGGGCGCAGGGGGGCTGGAGCCTCCCCTGCTGTGGATGTTCAAGGACGGGAGGAGGTCGGCAGCCGCCAGTCCAGGCTGGCGGCTGTCATCGGGGGGTGGTTGGCCCGGTTGTACTTCCGCCCGCCGCTGGGGCGGCGTCGGTGTCTCCTGACCCCCCGCTGGATTCCGTCCGCTTGGACGACGCAGCGAGGGGTGAGGTGTATGTTTGTTTCGATGGTCCCCTCGGGGCTCACCTGAAACAGGAAGTGAGGGAAAAGATCTGGAAAGACGAGTACGTCGAGATCTTTTCCTTGCTTCTGTTGGAGAAGTTCAATCTTGATAGAGTGAATATCACTGAATCTAAGAAGGAGGAGGAGGAGCGGCGGCGATATCGCCTCATTCCTCGTACGTTCGCTAATTGGCTGCAAGCCTTTGCGATTTTAGCCAGCGTAATAGGAGAGAGGGCCCCGCAACATTGCTCTGGCCTTTTCTGCTATTTGGACGCAATTGGGGAAGCGTATAGGGTGTATGGGGGGACGGCCTGGCTGCGATATGATGAGCAGTTCCGTCAGAGGAAGGCAGTCCGTCCCTCCATTCGCTGGGATCATAAGGACATCAGTCTTTGGATGCGCCTTATGGTTGCCGCGAAGGCGCCTCAGCAGCCATTTCGCGGGGGGCCGGGGGTTCCGGTGAATCGCAGGGATCCTCGGCCTCTAGGCGTCCTGGGTGCTGCTGGCAATTTAACGAAGGGCAGTGCCGTTACCCGGGTACCTGCCGCTTTAAACACAAATGTTCCCACTGTGGGGGTAGTCATAGTGCCGTCAGATGCTTCAACAAGTCTAGAGGTGGTCAGCTCGACGTTGCTAACAAGAGGGGCGACGCCGGTGAGGGTCGACGCGATGTTGCCTTACCTAAGTAGATACCCGGATGTTGAGGCGGCTCGTTTTTTGGCGGACGGTTTTAGGTACGGTTTTCGCATTCCGTTTGTTGCAGAGGCTCGTTTGCATCCGGAGGTGGTGTCCGAAAAGTTGGGGAAGGAGGTGGCATTGGGCCGCATGGCTGGCCCCTTTCGGTCGCCTCCCTGGCCCCATTTGAGGGTGTCTCCCTTGGGTGTGGTCCCTAAAAAGGAGCCCAACAGTTTAGGCTTATCCACCATTTGTCGTATCCCGACGGTTTTTCGGTAAACGATGGCATCACGGATGAGTTGTGCTCGGTGTCCTATGTGTCGGTGGATAAGGCGGTGGCGTGGGTGCGACGCTTCGGGGCGGGGGCCCTTATGGCCAAAACAGATATTGAGGCCGCGTTTAGATTGTTGCCGGTTCATCCGGATTGCTTTCACCTCTTGGGATGCATGTGGGACGGGTGTTTTTACGTGGACCGCTGTCTCCCAATGGGTTGTTCGATTTCCTGCGCCTATTTCGAGCGTTTTAGTTCCTTTGTTGAATGGGTTGTGCAGGAGGAGGCGGGGGTCTGGTCCATACTGCATTATCTGGACGATTTTTTGTGCATCGGCCCCCCAGGTTCCCATAGTTGTGCTGTTTTGTTAAGTACGTTGGAGCACGTGGCGAAACGTTTTGCCATCCCATTGGCGCCGGAAAAAAAACGAGGGGCCGACTACCACGATTCGGTTTTTAGGGATAGAAATCGATTCGGTGGCCATGGAGTGTCGGTTGCCGAACGACAAGTTGGTTGACCTGAGGAGTTCCATAGCGGAATTGGCGGCGGCGAAGAAGGTTCGCTTACGCCAATTGCAGTCTGTGCTCAGCAAATTGAATTTTGCCTGCCGGATTATCCCGATGGGTCGCATTTTCTGCAGGCGATTGTCCATGGCCACGGCTGGGGTTCTGAGCCCCTTACATTTTATTCGGTTGACGAGTGACCTAAAAGAGGATTTGAAGGTGTGGATGGATTTCTTGGCCTTGTATAATGGGCGGTCTGTCTGGCAGGGTGAGTGGATGGACAATGAGGCGCTAGAGCTGTATACGGATGCGTCCGGGAGTGTGGGGTTTGGTGTGTACTTTGGGGGTCAGTGGATGGTGAGTGAGTGGCCGGTTTCTTGGCTGGAGGCCGGTTTTTTGAAGAACTTGGCATTATTGGAGTTGTTCCCCATAGTGGCGGCACTGGAGGTATGGGGGGAACGATTGTCTAATCAGAGGATTCGTTTGCACTGCGATAACATGGCGGTGGTGAATGCCATTAACTCCTTGTCAGCCTCTTCCCCTCCCGTGGTGCAGTTGTTGCATCACATGGTCTTGTCCTGTCTGTCCATGAATGCGTGGGTGGTGGCCGTGCATGTGCCGGGGGTCTGTAACACGATAGCTGACGCTCTCTCTCGGTTTCAGTGGGACAGGTTCCGGCAGTTGGCGCCGGATGCGGAGCAACGTGGACTTCCTTGTCCTCAAGGTCTCTGGGAGCTGGTGTTCGGACGGCGTTAGAGTTGGTGAAGAGGTCGGTGAGTGGCAGTACCTGGTCGGCGTATAGTGCGGTGGGGCAGGAATGGGTAGGTTTGTGTGAGGAGTTGAGGTGTGATCCGGTTACAGGTGATGTCTTGGTGGTCCTGTTGTTTTGGCTTAGGGATTCCTTTGCGAAGGGAATCTCCAGGTCAAAGATGCAGAGGAGGCTGACTGGGTTGGCTTTTTGGTTCAAGATCTTCCATATGGGTGATGTGACGAAGCATTTTTTAGTTTTGAAGGGGTATGGGTCTTCAGTGCGGAAGGTGGATGGCCGGAGACCGGTAACTTTTTCGCTGTTGCTGGATATAGTCGAACGATTGGGTGTGGTGTGTCAGGATGGGTATGAGCAGCGGTTGTTCGGTGCGGCATATTCCTTGGCTTTCTTTGGGGCTTTTCGTGTGGGGGAGTTGGTGAGCAGTTCGTGCAAGGTGGGGGGCGGTTTGCAGTTTGCGGATGTGTGTTTGAGGGATGGGCGAGTGATGTGTTTGTTAAGACGTTCCAAGACGATGAGTGGTGGTGCCAGGGTGCGGATTTGGTTGAGGAGCGTGGCGGGGCGTTTGCATTGGCGACATGCACGCTCGGTGGAGTGCTTGAATAAAGCCAGGCGCAAGGTTAATCAGGCGGTGTCTAGATTTGTTACTAGGAATGGTGGGATCGCTGTTCGCCATAAGGATCTGGAGTCCCGGAGAGGGGGCACATATCAGATGATAGGGTCCACCTTAACGCGGTGGGCATCGATATTTGGTGTTTGGGCCTCCAGGAGGGAATTTAAAAAGCGATTGGTGTGTGGTGGGGATCGCGTGCTTAAGGTGTCAAGCATGCTCACTGTGGCGTGGGGAGGTCTTGCAGGGCACCTAAAAATTGGCCTGGTTAAATAGGGACCCATCATAGGGATGGCTTTCTATCTTTACCAAGTTATTTGGTAATTGAAAGTGTGGTTAAAGTTAAGTGGTTCCCTTCGGGATAGGGCCCTGGGAACGGTTTGGTGTGCGGCAGTACCAGTTGACTTATTGTCAACTCCTGAGTCTGCGCGGTGCGGCTAGGGGAGAAGATTGGTTTAGATTTTGGTACTGCCCGGAATGGGGCCTTGCCAGACCTCCCTGCATTTCAATTAAAAGAAAATATTGATTCCAGACAATGTTAATGTTTTAATGTTTGTTGACATGTTATTTATTGCTATGTTCAAGCACTTTAATAAAGAAAAAGGCTGTTGTGGCCGTTCTATTCCAACGCTAAACTGGAGTCGGTTGAAGTCTGTGACGTAAAGGTACTGGGGTGAAGGGGTGGTGGTGTTGGTGGGAGCGGCCAAAAGGTGGGATAGGAATGCCTGGGAAAGGAGGGGTCAATCAGAAGGAACTCAGCTATACACAGAGTCATGAGATTACAAGCTTGGCATGATATGATGAATACAACAAAGTCACTTTAGTCAATGTGTGTAGCCGGCTCAGCACCTAGAGACTTGCTGCTCCGCAAGAGCCCCCACTCCAACAGCGTGTAGTAATCGGTAAAGAAAAGTCACCTGGGCTCAGCGATGCAGTGCTCAATAGTAGCTTTATTCTGTGATCCTTAGAAAGCAACGGAGATAATACATAGGCTCTCACAGTCTCACGCCAACATGTTTCTGGTACGTCACGTACCCTTAATCATGGCTAAGGTTAAAGCCCTGCAGGTGAGTATAAATAGGTGGTCCAACTCCGCCCAGAAGCATGAAGGCGTCAGAACTTTACATATACACACACCCATAATAAACAAAGTGCCGACTAAAACCAATTTTTTCGTTCTACCTTACAGTTATAAACTGTGTCCAGACAATCAAAAAATATCATATACAAGAAAAACAAATAAATGAGAAGCACAGTATAAAACAGTTAATGTAAAGCCTCTAATAATACAGCTGGAGTTCTCTGCGAAGGTTCAAGCCATGTGGGGCAATTGTATTTAAATGAAAGATCCAATAGGCTTCTTTTCTGGCTAAGGCATGTCTGATGTCACCCCCTCTCGGTGGCAATTGTACACGGTCAATGGCAAAGGCTCTAAAGAAATTCAGGTTGCCCTGGTGAATGTGCACAAAATGGTGGGAGGCTCCAGATAGGCTGTGTGTGGTAGAATGTCCTATGTCGTAAATATGCTCCACAATACGAGTTTTAAATTTACGCATAGTGCAACCCACATAAATGAGATTACAATGGGTGCACAAAATAATGTACACTACGTGTGTGCTATTACAATTCAAAAAACAGCCTATCTGGAACTCCCTGCCAGAGCTACTGGCAAAAGATTTTGTGGGCAGTGCCACCGAGCATGTACGGCAAGGAACCTGTCCACACCTGTAAAAACCTTTGCAGCTAAGCCACGTAGAGGACCTCTGCTGTTTGGGGGCCGAAGGGGAGAGAGCATTTCCTAGGGTAGAGGCTCTGCTAGAGACCACCCGACATCCTGACTGCAAGATGTGATTCAGTATCGGGTCACTCCGTAATATGTAAATATGTTTGAGAATGATATCTCTGATCTGTCTGAACTGAGGGCTAAATCTGGTAACCAATGTAGGGATATGTTGAGGAATTGACTTAGGCCTCCTAGCTAGCAAGTCATGTCTATCTCGATTATTTACCTTATTGGCAGCCCGTCCCAACATTCCCCTTCGCTTGCAAATCTCACCATGTCCCATTGGGAAGAAATCTATATTTACACCAGCGACAATCCGTTCCTGGATTCCATACGGTGGTATGCCAGATTCATAGACGATCTGCTACTCATTTGGGATGGCTCGCGAAGGGGAATGTTGGGACGGGCTGCCAATAAGGTAAATAATCGAGATAGACATGACATGCTCGGTGGCACTGCCCACAAAATCTTTTGCCAGTAGCTCTGGCAGGGAGTTCCAGATAGGCTGTTTTTTGAATTGTAATAGCACACACGTAGTGTACATTATTTTGTGCACCCATTGTAATCTCATTTATGTGGGTTGCACTACGCGTAAATTTAAAACTCGTATTGTGGAGCATATTTACGACATAGGACATTCTACCACACGCAGCCTATCTGGAGCCTCCCACCATTTTGTGCACATTCACCAGGGCAACCTGAATTTCTTTAGAGCCTTTGCCATTGACCGTGTACAATTGCCACCGAGAGGGGGTGACATCAGACATGCCTTAGCCAGAAAAGAAGCCTATTGGATCTTTCATTTAAATACAATTGCCCCACATGGCTTGAACCTTCGCAGAGAACTCCAGCTGTATTATTAGAGGCTTTACATTAACTGTTTTATACTGTGCTTCTCATTTATTTGTTTTTCCTGTATATGATATTTTTTGATTGTCTGGACACAGTTTATAACTGTAAAGTAGAACGAAAAAATTGGTTTTAGTTGGCACTTTGTTTATTATGGGTGTGTGTATATGTAAAGTTCTGACGCCTTCATGCTTCTGGGCGGAGTTGGACCACCTATTTATACTCACCTGCAGGGCTTTAACCTTAGCCATGATTAAGGGTACGTGACGTACCAGAAACATGTTGGCGTGAGACTGTGAGAGCCTATGTATTATCTCCGTTGCTTTCTAAGGATCACAGAATAAAGCTACTATTGAGCACTGCATCGCTGAGCCCAGGTGACTTTTCTTTACCGATTACTACACGCTGTTGGAGTGGGGGCTCTTGCGGAGCAGCAAGTCTCTAGGTGCTGAGCCGGCTACACACATTGACTGCACTTACTTCCAATTTTGCCGTGCACGGTTACCAGCTACGAGATCCTGGACTCCACATGGTGAGCAGACAACGGATTGACCTTAGAGCTCATTTTCACACTCTCAAGCTTCTTTTTTGCGTTCTACTGCTGTGTGAACTGTGTCCAAGATGTCTCAACACTCCAGGACGAGACAAGACAAAGCAGCAGAAGCATTTGCTTCGGACGCCAGCATTGATTTGCTTAATCTGGACTTTAAAGCAGATCTGAGAGCCTTGGAAAAACATCTTGTCAATGAGACCCGTTTATGGTGGGATCTAACCACTATAGAGACGTACCTCGAAAAGGAAATGATCCCTAGAGGTCTCAGACTGAAAAAGATTCCAACAACTGTGTTCTCAGACGCCTTTGTCCAAGAGTGGAATGGAGTACTGACGAACTGCTCACTTGATCTCATGAGGCTTATTGTCAAACAAGAGAAAGACAAATATGAGACCATGCTCAATACCACACTCAACATGAGAGCCTCCCTGCAGCAATACAGCCATCTGGCAGACTACGAATCAGCCATGGCCTTAATGAACCAAAGAGTGGAGGCAATTGATGACCAGGTTGCTGAACTAAAAAAACATAAATACCGCAGAGACCTGTTCGATTATCGCAAGGATCAAGTATATGAATGGGGAAGGTGGGAAAAAGATGTCTCCATCCCCAAGCCTATCCTAAGTAAATACAGACGTGGGAAAAAGAGACTGAACAGAGCGGACAGAAGCCATGTCAGTTTTTCCTCCACCGAAATGGACTCTATGGAAGATCCAACAGATGAGGACCAGAGTCCATCAAGCTCCACGGCGCAGCCGTCCTATTTCAAAAAATCTAAGCCTAAAAAAGCTACTCCCAAAGCAAAAAACGCAAAAGCAGGCGTCGGGGAGGACGAAAACACCGACATTCCACCTCAGTTCCAGTCCAGGAACACCAGGAGCCGACCCAAGCCTTAGGCAACAGTGTTCTCAACCTGTCGACACACCCACTCACCCAGACACAGATTGAAGTCCTCTCCCTGGGGATGAGCTTTGCTCCGGTAAGAGACTTTGATGTTTTCTCTACTGTTTTGGACGTTAACAAGTTTGTACGGGACTTAACTATTAGGAGGCATTTCTATAATCATGAAGGGGAATCATACAGCAATGTCTCACATGATTATCATAATGATTTTTCTAACCTTTCCTTCCGTGAACAGGTGGCATATAAATGTTTATATGAGCTTAGTGAGGATATACATCCAGTAAATGAACAGATATGTAGAAATACATCCTTTCGCATTCAGAATGCCGAATTCTATCCTGTTAATGCACGGGTCAGTCAGATGGATCTCTTTCAGGACTCGTTTTCAGGGAACTGAGGGCTCTATCTGACTCCCCCTCACAAATATCTCGTTGCAACTTGTCTTCTGCCCAAAAACAGGCACTAAATGATTTAAAAGCATTGAATGGCATAACAATAAAAAATTCAGATAAAGGTGGACTAGTAGTTGTGATGAATACTGACTGTGACAGTGTGCCTGGCTGTGGACTCCTAACCAGAGACAAGGAGTCTGGAGGAGAAGGAAGGGGGCAGGGCAGCATGGAGTCTTATCACCTTCTTCAGGGGAATTTATAGAGGACACTAGGTGTGGAGCAGGGGGCTGTAGGTTATGCAGACCCCCACCCCCAACAGACTGGGCAGAAGAAAAAGAACTTAGAAGACAGAAGGGAGTTGATTGTGAGATAGTGAAGAAGCCAGGAGCTGCGGCTGTGGCCAGATCCTGGGGCCCCAAGAACTCAGAAGATCTATGAGGAGAGAAGAGGAGCTGATGTGAGCACAGCACCCGGTGGGATGAAGAGGAAGAACTCCATGGGGACCTGAGGACTGATAGACTGTGTGGACTCTTGCTAAATCCGTATGGGTGGACTCTATTGGCGTTGGATTACCTGCTTCATACAGTTGGATTCAATAAATTCTCCTCCTTTTCTATAAGTTGCTCCATCCCCGTGTGTTCTCTGATAATCGCCCCGTCACAAACTGGTTGGCAGCGCTGGGATAAGAGCCCAGGGGATGGAGAACCACCAAGCAACAAGTGGGGCCACAGCCTCAGGATACCACAACTGGACTATGATGACTCTCCAAGGCAAGGCTCGGGAGCTGGGCCTCACCTACAAGGGACTCTCCAAACAGGAGCTGATTGAAGCCTTGGAGCAGCTGAGCCTTCGAGAAGGAACAGAGGAGATCTCCCTAGAGGTAAATACCCCAAAAGATCGGAGGCTTGTGTGGGTGGAGGAGGAACTGGCCCTGCTTGGGGCAGATGTGACAGCAGATGATAAGAGGGCGGCCATTAGAAGAGCCCATGAAAGGGACATGGTAACTCTGCAGCGTGAGCAATCCACAGGCACAACATTCTCTAGGAGGGAATCCCCACAAGTGTCCCGCAAAGACTTTAAGCCATTCTGCGAGGAGGACATTGAGGGATTCTTCCAGGACTTTGAACACCAATGTAAATTAATGGAAGTCCCAGACGCAGAGTGGGTCCGTCATCTTGTGGGGCTTCTGGAAGGGGGAGCTGCAGCGGCGTACCGAGCCATGGACCCTCAATATAACCGAGACTACGAAACGATTAAACAAACCATATTCGAGCATTATGCAGTAACCCCCGAGAACTACAGGGTACAGTTTCGTTCCTTGTCCTGCAATGGGGAGAGTTCCCTCAAAATGTATGCTCATAAAATTATCCAAGCATGCCGGCGGTGGCTGGAGGGAGAGGGGGCCTACACTGTGGACACAATACTGCAAGCTATCCTAAAGGAACAATTCTTTGCCAAATGCCCTGCGGAGATCCGAGAATGGGTGCGAGAAAGGAACCCAGCAACCCTAACAGAAGCAGCGGCTTTGGCTGACGAGGTTCTTAGCATAAAGCCCCAGTGGAAGAAGCTATTGGGAGGGGGTCAGCAGGGCTCCCCTCAACCACACGTATGCTATCCAAAAGTCTCCACTGCTGGACTCCAAAACCAAACCTCGCTTCACTTACCCACAGGTGGGTACCGTTCTCCAGCCAACCTGAACTTTCCCCAAATGCGTCACGGAGGAAAAGTATTTGAACGCAAGTGTTATGAGTGTGGGCTGCCGGGGCATCTACAATCAAGCTGCCCAACTTTTCGTAGAGGGGGTCGCTCTACACCAACTCAAACGATAAACTATCTGAAAGCCCCTTCAATGGAGGACGGGCTCTCACCCGCACAACTTGACTGTCCCAATGAACCAGACCGGACTGTTCCATCCATTGGGGTCTATGGAGTCCGGCCCACAGCCATACACTACTCCCATCCACAGAATTATTAATCTGCCTGTGTACTCAACAAGCGACCTGTGGAAGTCACTTGGTCGTACACATTTTAAGGAGGGGGAGAGGTTGTGACAGTGTGCCTGGCTGTGGACTCCTAACCAGAGACAAGGAGTCTGGAGGAGAAGGAAGGGGACAGGGCAGCATGGAGTCTTATCACCTTCTGCTGGGGAATTTATAGAGGACACTAGGTGTGGAGCAGGGGGCTGTAGGTTATGCAGACCCCCACCCCCAACAGACTGGGCAGAAGAAAAAAAACTTAGAAGACAGAAGGGAGTTGATTGTGAGATAGTGAAGAAGCCAGGAGCTGCGGCTGTGGCCAGATCCTGGGGCCCCAAGAACTCAGAAGATCTATGAGGAGAGAAGAGGAGCTGATGTGAGCACAGCACCCGGTGGGATGAAGAGGAAGAACTCCATGGGGACCTGAGGACTGATAGACTTTGTGGACTCTTGCTAAATCCGTATGGGTGGACTCTATTGGCGTTGGATTACCTGCTTCATACAGTTGGATTCAATAAATTCTCCTCCTTTTCTATAAGTTGCTCCATCCCCGTGTGTTCTCTGATAATCGCCCCGTCACACTGACATGTATAACCAGCAAATGCTCAATCATCTTAGCGACACTACTACCTATAAGGTACTACCTAATAACCCCATTCATGTCTTTTCACAAGAATTACAGGCACTTCTCCGTGAGGGCACCAGCCTGGGAGTTATTAAAGAAAGAGAGGCCGAATACTTATGCCCTCTACATCCCATCACGCCCATCATGTATGGGCTACCAAAAACACACAAGGGCATTGTCCCTCCTCCCATGCGTCCTATTGTGTCTGGCAGGGGCTCTCTGTGCGAGAGGTTGTGTGAATGGCTTGACTGCCTGTTGCAGCCTCTCGTACAGAGAGTCCCTGGATATCTCAAAGATACTGGTACGGTTTTGTCTGCATTGGAGGGCTTCACTTGGCAACCGGAACATTGTTGGTTGGGACTGGATGTCACATCCTTGTACACCAGTATCCCACACCCGGTGGCCATGCAGGCTCTCCAATTTCATCTGGACAAGTACAGCGGATACAGCAGGGAACTCATTGACTTTATTAAAAGCACCACCTGGTTCCTTATGTCGCATAATTATTTTAAATTTGGTGACAAGTTTTATTTACAAACAAGCGGTGTTTCCATGGGGGCTAAATATTCCCCTTCGCTTGCAAATCTCACCATGTCCCATTGGGAAGAAATCTATATTTACACCAGCGACAATCCGTTCCTGGATTCCATACGGTGGTATGCCAGATTCATAGACGATCTGCTACTCATTTGGGATGGCTCTGAATCTGACGTGCCACTGTTTGTTGAATATGTGAACAGTAACAGTATGGGCCTCCGCTTCACTCACAATGTTGACAAACATAAGATGATTTTCCTTGACCTTGAACTTATGGGCATACCATCACACATAGTTGAGACAAAAACACATAGAAAGCCAGTGTCAGGCAACACCACATTGCATGCCTCGAGCTCCCACCCGAGGCACACCATCAAATCCATACCGATAGGGGAGCTAACCCGTATGCGCCGTAATTGTAATACGGAGCGTGCGTACAGAGAAGACAGCAAATGCATATGGGATAGATTGCTATCCAGGGGATACCCACGCTGGATGTTGGGACGGGCTGCCAATAAGGTAAATAATTGAGATAGACATGACTTGCTAGCTAGGAGGCCTAAGTCAATTGCTCAACATATCCCTACATTGGTTACCAGATTTAGCCCTCAGTTCAGACAGATCAGAGATATCATTCTCAAACATATTTACATATTACGGAGTGACCCGATACTGAATCACATCTTGCAGTCAGGATGTCGGGTGGTCTCTAGCAGAGCCTCTACCCTAGGAAATGCTCTCTCCCCTTCGGCCCCCAAACAGCAGAGGTCCTCTACGTGGCTTAGCTGCAAAGGTTTTTACAGGTGTGGACAGGTTCCTTGCCGTACATGCTCGGTGGCACTGCCCACAAAATCTTTTGCCAGTAGCTCTGGCAGGGAGTTCCAGATAGGCTGTTTTTTGAATTGTAATAGCACACACGTAGTGTACATTATTTTGTGCACCCATTGTAATCTCATTTATGTGGGTTGCACTACACGTAAATTTAAAACTCGTATTGTGGAGCATATTTACGACATAGGACATTCTACCACACGCATCTGGAGCCTCCCACCATTTTGTGCACATTCACCAGGGCAACCTGAATTTCTTTAGAGCCTTTGCCATTGACCGTGTACAATTGCCACCGAGAGGGGGTGACATCAGACATGCCTTAGCCAGAAAAGAAGCCTATTGGATCTTTCATTTAAATACAATTGCCCCACATGGCTTGAACCTTCGCAGAGAACTCCAGCTGTATTATTAGAGGCTTTACATTAACTGTTTTATACTGTGCTTCTCATTTATTTGTTTTTCTTGTATATGATATTTTTTGATTGTCTGGACACAGTTTATAACTGTAAGGTAGAACGAAAAAATTGGTTTTAGTCGGCACTTTGTTTATTATGGGTGTGTGTATATGTAAAGTTCTGACGCCTTCATGCTTCTGGGCGGAGTTGGACCACCTATTTATACTCACCTGCAGGGCTTTAACCTTAGCCATGATTAAGGGTACGTGACGTACCAGAAACATGTTGGCGTGAGACTGTGAGAGCCTATGTATTATCTCCGTTGCTTTCTAAGGATCACAGAATAAAGCTACTATTGAGCACTGCATCGCTGAGCCCAGGTGACTTTTCTTTAACAAAGTCACTTTCACAATTAATAAAGTTGTCTATTCTGAACATCTTAAACGTATTGTTGGAGTTACTTAACTCTTTAACTGTGGACGTGTACCTGCACATATTGCATCTCGATAGGCCACATCTGTAATGTTCTTAATTGGAATTTGTTGTAGTGGTTTTAACATGCTGGGGATAATAAATTACCCAACGATTGTCCTTTACGTGCCACACACCGTACCCCCTGATCAATTATGTTTTTTAGGATAGTGTCCTGTCTTAAAATCTAGTTTTTTTTTGTAAAATATATGTGATTTGCGTAGTATTTGGTGGAAAATGTTTCTGTGGTATGGAATGTTACTGTGGCTTCTCTGATACAACTGAATATGATGATCTTAATAAAAAGATGAAACAAAAAAATACAAGACATGGAAAATTATATTGTCAACATCAAAAAAGTAAATTCATGAGAGACAATTATGATTATACCAACAATCAAGTGTACTCTTGGAAACAACATCAGCCATTTAGACCTTGTTCTATCCTCAAGAAGAACACAAATTATAGACAGCGTGACTCTACACATGTAAGCTTTTCATCAGTAGATTCAGAGAGGTCAGAAGGCTCTGACTATGAAACATCAGATACAAGCATGAAAATAACCCCCCAAACACCTAAAGGAAAAGGAAAAAATTATACCCATAAAAGGAATAACAAAAGCAACACCAATAACTAAGAGGGTGCATAAGAGGGTCCAAGTAACCAACAACCTATCACAGGTCTGGGACAAGGAGTTTCGGTGTCCTAGGCAGAGAAGGCCACACGATGACCACTATCACTACAACCCTATAACAGAGTGAAGTTACATCCAGTGACTCCCAGGGGGCGTCTTCTCTGATCAGAGTCTTTCACTTTTTCTTTTTCTATATATCCAGCGTGGGCCACCATGTCGTCTCCCCTGCCTGTGAATCTTCTCTCCAGAATCTGCCAGACAAACATTTTAGGCTCCAACACATACAGTAATTAGGTCCACTGTTCCCCTATATAGTAGTTACACCCCTGTGTACCCCTATATAGTAGTTACATTCCTCTGTGCCCCAATAGTTTTAAGGTGTCCCTGTGCCCCAGTATAGTAGTTAGGCCCCTCTGTGCAGCCCCAATATAGTAAAGACTGCTGTGTTCTGCCCCCAGTAGTATATAGACCCCCTGAGTGCTGCCTCCAGTGGTATATAGACCCCCTGAGTTCTGCCCCAGTAGTATATAGACCACCTGTGTACTGCCCTCAGTTATATAAAGACCCCATGTGTGCTGCCCCAGTAGTATATAGACCCCCTGTGTGCTGCCCCAGTAGTATATAGACCCTCTGTGTGCTGCCCCGTTATATATAGACCCCCTGTGTGCTGCTACCAGTTATATAGACCCCTGTGTTCTGCCCCCAGTAGTATATAGGCCCCTGTGTGCTCCCCCAGAAGTTTATAGACCACCTGTGTGCTGCACCCAGTTATATATAGAACCTCTGTGTGCTCCTCCAGTTATATATAGACCCCATGTGCTTCCCCAGTTATATATAGACCCTATATAAAGACCCCCCTGTGTGCTCCCCAGAAGTATATAGATCCCCTGTGTGCTCCCCCAGTCATATATAGACCCCCTGTGTGTTTCCCTAGTAGTATATAGACCCCCTGTGTGCCCCCCCAAGTTATATATAAACCCCTGTGTGCTCCCCCAGTTGTATATATCCCTTTCTAGCCCCCCTCCCATATAGCAGGCATCCTTTAAAACCAAACTAACTAAAAAAAAAAACACTAATACTCTACCCCCCCCCCCCCCCCCAGGCCAATTATATCGGGTGAAGGTTCCCTCAATGAAAAATTATGTGAATGGCTGGACAAGCTATTACAGCCAGTAGTAATATGTGTCCCAGGATATCTGAAAGATAGTGGGTCTGTACTGCGTACCTTTAAGGATTTCCGTTGGGAGGATGGTGACGTGGTTAAGCTGCGATGTTACAGCTCTTTACTCTTCCATACCACATGAACCAGGCCCTAGTAGCTTTAGCCCATCACCTGTATAGGTACAGCAATTACAGCCTAGAACTGAGAGAATACATTTTGGGCGTTACAGCTTTCTTGTTAAACCATAATTATTTTTCTTTTGACAATTCATCCTTTCTTCAAATTAGGGGAGCTCCAATGGGAGCCAAGTTCTCCCCGACATTAGCTGGATTATACATGGCATGGTGGGAGGAGCTATATATTTTCTCCCGGTCTAACCCCTTCTCCTCGGCCATACGATGGTATTCGTTATATCGACAACGTACTCATCGTATGGTCGGGGAGGGAATGTGATGTGGAAGCATTTCTTGAATACATCAACAATAATAACAATAATTTACATTTCACCCATTGCACGCATAAAAGTGAAATACCCTTTCTGGACATACTACTTACTTCTGAGATCAACACCCACAAGGTACACGCCTTTCTGTTCCGAAAGTCCACGGCGGGCGATACGATATTGCATGCCAACAGTAGCTATTTGGACAATCTTTGGGTAATTTATTATCCCCCAGCATGTTAAAACCACAACAACAAATTCCAATTAAGAACATAGTAGGTAATTACAGATGTGGCCTATCGAGATGCCATATGTGCAGGTATACGTCCACAGTTAAAGAGTTTAGTAACTCCAACAATACATTTAAGATGTTCAGAATAGACGACTTTATTAATTGTGAGATTGACACAAACCCATGAGAGGTGGCAACCAACGGAAAATATTATTGAACATTGGAATTGGAATATATTTTCAAACTAAATACAAGGTTTCCCATGGTCTAAATTTCAAAAACGACGTATTATTTCACTATACATATTAGCATTCATGTTATCCACACATTGTTGTCCATTAACTAGAGAAACACAAAACATTATGTTCCATATATATATATTCAGCCTGGTATTTACCACATGTATTACATCTTGGGTTCAGGACAAGATTATTGCCTGCTCTCATAGCAATATATGTTCCCTGCCATCTTTTACCAGCTGTAACGTGTGTATGTCTAACTTCTATTTACATGCGTTTAGTAGATTCATACTGATATGTCATTTCTATAATAATGACACAATAAGTAACACATTTAACATTTGTATATTTAAAGTGACTGTACCACCAGGCCCAGGCTGAAGCACTGGAGGCCGGCCGACCCACCCTTAGTGGGAGAAAACCCTAGCCCCTCTATGATAGGGTTCCATTGATTCTAATGGAGTCACGTTATGGAGGGGCTGGGATTTCTTCCCACTAAGGGTGGATCGTCTCCAGTGCTTCAGCCCAGGCCTGGTGATACAGTCACTTTAACTATGCCGCTTTAGCAACAATGGCACTGCGGGCAGCACAATAAGTGTTCACCAACCTGTGGCTCCTGAGCTGTGGCAGGGCTACAACTCCTATCATGCCCTGACTGTTGTAGTTTTGGAGCCGCTGGTGACCCACAGGTTGGTGAATAATAGCTTATGGGAAGTGCTGTGTGCAGAGGAGCAGTGCAGGGATATGGGGCAGTGTTATAGGGGGGCAGACCTCTGACCTCCCTCTCCCAGCTCTACCAACCTTCCTACACCTAAAGAATGATGAAAGTCAGTCAGTCAGGGAACTCACCAGACAGCAGCCCCAGAAGTCGGTACAGCCTCCAGCATTCAAACAGGGAAGAGGTCACATGGTGAGGAGGGGGCAGAGCCTCTGTAGTCCGAGTGGAAGGTCCTAGCAGGTCATCTTCAGAGCAGAGGAATGACCGTGCTGTGGGTGAGGGGATATTTATACTGTCTGCCCAGGAGGGGGAGGACATAAGGGTGCTGAAGGTGTATGAGCAGGGAGGGGCAGTGCTCCGAGGCCACCAGGAGTACAGGTGCCTGTAGTATTTTATTTTTTTTTAAAAGAGATTGAAAATGTGCCCCCTGCAACTTACCAGTAGATGGCGCCCTAGGCTATCGCCTACCCTTTGTCCCGGCCCCTCTTAGAAAGCTCTTAAGTCTTTAAAGTGACTGTACCACCAGGCCCAGGCTGAAGCACTGGGGGCAGGCCGACCCGCCCTTAGTGGGAGAAAACCCTAGCCCCTCTATGATAGGGTTCCATTGATTCTAATGGAGTCACGTCATGGAGGGGCTGGGCTTTCTTCCCACTAAGGGTGGGTCGGCCTGCCTCCAGTGCTTCAGCCCAGGCCTGGTGGTACAGTCACTTTAATAGAGCTCCCCAAGGTGGGTTTCAGAGCCTCATCAGCTCTTAGGTTGGAGTGGAGTATATGGACCAGGAGCTCCACCTGAACCACAATTCCCACTGCAGAGGCACAGTAAAGTAGGGGCGGCTCTTAAAGTAGGGGCAGGGGTGATCTTCCCCAGTACATTACAGGGCCGCACTGAGGCTGCTAAACCACCCCAGCGCTCTCCTCTCTGCCACATAAAGAGGCTGCCAGGCAAGTCTCTGATGCGGGCGGGATGAAGCTGCCTTCCCCTGTTAAACCCCGCCCCTTCTGGACTGGTCCCATGTCCCCCCCACCCCAACTTCCTGCCCCTACTGAAGGGGGAGAGAATAGCAGTGCCAACAGCAGGGCAGTATTGGTGGTACAGTTATCAGGGGCCCGGGCCCAGACTAGGATCAGAGGGGCCCGGCCGACCTGACAGCTGTACTGCACACAGTTCCCTCCTGCCTGTGTATTGTAGAGACAGGACAGGGCCCCCTCCTTGCTACCCCCAGGCCCCTCCCCGCTCCCTCACTACCTTCAGTGCTGTCTTCTCTTATCCCAGTGCTCCCCAACCTTTTTCACCCCGAGGCACACCTTGTAAAAAAAAATTTACTCGGGGCACCCCTACTAAATAATGTTCTACAAAATAAGAAAACCGTCATACAGTGACTCACAGGTGAAGTCTTCTTTGATCTGAGGAGTCACTTTCCCTTTTCCTGTCCGCCATGATGATTTCTTCCAGCTATTTTTCATCTCTTCAGAACCTGCAAAACAAACAATTTAGGCTCCGCACATTTCTAGCAACTTTTTTTCCTTTCTCCCTCCTGTCGGCTCCCAAAGTAACTGCGCTGTTTGGTGTTATGTGCAGTAAAGCGAGTAGGAATGTGGGATGCCCCCTGTATGTAGGATCCCCTGCTACGATGAATTAATAATGCCCCTAGAGGTGCCCCCATGAACTAATAATGCCCCCAGAGGTGCCCCCATGAACTAATAATGCCCCCAGAGGTGCCCCCTATGAACTAATAATGCCCCCAGAGGTGCCCCCTATGAACTAATAATGCCCCCAGAGATGCCCCCATGAACTAATAATGCCCCCAGAGGTGCCTCCATGAACTAATAATGCCCCCAAAGGTGCCCCCATATACTAATAATGCCCCAGGGGTGGCTTCCATGAACTAATAATGCCCCCAGAGGTGCCCCCATGAGCTAATAATGCCCCCAGAGGTGCCCCCATATACTAATAATGCCCCCAGAGGTGCCCCCATGAACTAATAATGCCCCCAGAGGTGCCCCCAGATACTAATAATGCCCCCAGAGGTGCCCTCATATACTAATAATGCCCCCAGAGGTGCCCCCAAATACTAATAATGCCCCCAGAGGTGCCCATATGAGCTAATAATGCCCCTAGAGGTGCCCCCATATACTAATAATGCCCCCAGAGGTGCCCCATGAACTAATAATGCCCCCAGAGGTGCCCCCATATACTAATAATGCCCCCAGAGGTGCCCCCCATGAACTAATAATGCCCCCTGCTCTGCCCCTTAAAAAAAAAAACATCCTACTCACCTAATCCGCGCTGTGGCTGCAGGCAGAAGCTCTCCTCCTCCTCTTCGGGCTCCATCTTGCGAGCCGCGGGGTCGGGTTGTCCGGCAGGTGTGATGACGTCACATCATCACGCCTGCCGGAGAGGTCACGTCCCGGCCTCCCATAGGCTGCTGGCATGAAGTGCTGGCGGCCTATGGGAGTGAATATAGGAGCAGGATGCTGACACTTCCTGCTCCTATATTCTGCTTACTTTAATGTTCCGCCCGCTCATAGTGCGGGCGGAACATGAAAGTAATCCGTGCATCCCGAGAAGCTACGCGGCCGCAGCTTCTCAGGATGCTTAAAGTGACAGCACACATTTCCCACCGGGATCCAGTGTGCCGCGGCATCCCGGATGGGAAACGCTGTCTTATCCTCATGTCAGGACAGAAGAGGAGGAGGGGCCCAGAGCGGCTGTGAGGAGAAGCTGAGGACTGCATCACATGAAGCTTTCCTGCACACAGAGGTGTGTGTGTCTGTGTCCATGAAGTGTGTGTGTCTGTGTCCATGTAGTGTGGGTGTCTGTGTCCATGTAATCTGTGTGTCTGTGTCCATGTAGTGTGGGTGTCTGTGTCCATGTAATCTGTGTGTGTCTGTGTCCATGTAGTGTGTGTGTCTGTGTCCATGTAATGTGTGTGTAAAGTGTAACTGTATGTAATGTATACTGTATGTCTGTGTGTGTGTACATGTATATAACCTGTAGATATGTAGGATTCGTCCATATGTCCTCGCTGATCTGTCACTGTATCCGCCTCGTTCCTCATTTCAGCGCTGTTCCTATTTTTGTAGGAATGAGGAGCGAGGCATCTTCAGTAATAGATCAGCAGGGTCGCGCACTAGCAGTTTTTGGAGTTAAAATGTTACTGTAAATTAAAATAATTTTTCACATGTTAAACAAACATGTCAAAAATTCCTGTCAGGGTCTGAGTGCTGAGACACCCCGGCTTAGCTTAGAGCCCTATAAGGGTATGTTCACACTGAGTAAATCAGACGGAATTCTGCAGTGGAACTTTCCGCCGCAGAATCCCGCCTGCCTCAGTTTGCCATAGCCTGCGCTTCGCTGTCACTGCTCTCCGCTCAAGGAAGTGACATGTCACTTCTGAGCAGAGAACGGCGGCAGTGGAGGAGTGCGCACTCTTCCATAGGCAGGCTATTGCACACTGAGGCAGGCGGGATTGAATTTCACCTGATTTACTCAGTGTGAACATACCCTTAGGGTCATTTCACACGTACAGACTCGCAACGTAAATCTCGCTGCGAGTCTGTCAGGTCCTGGCAGTTCACTGTCACTACATACTTGCAGCTGTCAGACAGCTGCGAGTATGTAGTGACAGTGAGCTGCCAGGACATGACAGACTCGCAGCGAGATTTACGCTGTGAGTCTGTACGTGTGAACTGACCCTTACACAGAGCGATAATCAGGCTGATTTGGCAGATTATCACCAAAAATCAGCTGATGTTTCATTTATTCCAGCTTAAAAATCATTGGCCGTCAGGTTACACGTAGTGATACACACCCTGCGGACAATGATTTTTAGGCTGGAATAAATGAAACTATCAGCCGCCTGATGAATGCGTAAAAAATAAAAAAAAACCTTATGCACACCTGTCCACGTTCCCCGGTGTCCTTCTATCTTCTGCCTGCTCCCAGCAGCCACTGCCACTGGAACTTCTGAGCCGGACTCTGAGGTGACAGAGTGGTCCCGTCTCAGCCAATCATTGACTCAGCGGTCTGTTACCTCAGAGATAAAGTCAGAAGCTCCAGTGGCGACTGCAGTGTCGTCGCCCCACCCCCACCCCCAAACTTCTGTGTTCTCCCCTTCAGGCTGCTGTGCCCCCACGCACTTCTAGCTGCTGTGTTCCCCATAGCATTAGGATTCTTATTTGTACTAGAAGACGTCCAGTAATACTGCACAAAAGTAAGTGTGACTGTGTATGTATGACTGAACTATGTATATGTGTCTGTAATAGTGATATCACGATACCAGAATTTTGAGTTTGATACCAATACCAACTTTTTTTTTTTTCAATGCTCGATACCAATTCGATACCAATTCGACAATTAAAAATTAGAAATGCCCCCCTTGCTCCCATCAGGTCCGTGCGAACCAATTCACATTCCTTTAATTTTATTACTTTAAAAAAGGTTTCCATTATTTAAAGTAAATGTGCTTTAAAAATTGCCCTATTCTCACTCCTAACACTGTTACCTGTCTGGCTGTGGTGTGAGGGGTCTTTTTTTGTGCCATGATCTGTAGTTTTATTCAGTAGCATGTTTTTATGTGCTTCTGAACTTGGTGTTTTTTTTGCGTTTGCACTGTTTACCGTTTGTGATCAGGAAGGTGATAATTTTATAGTAAGGACATTAACACTCCAACTATCTGGGGACAATGGGGGTTGTAGTCATGTAACACACCATCTATCAGGAGGATGATATGGGCTGTAGTCATGTAACACTTCAGCTATCTGGGGGATGGTGGGGGTTGTAGTCATGTAACACACACACACAAACACACACATTTTAGCTATCAGAGGATGATGGGGATTGTAGTCATGTAACACACCAGACATCAGGGGGATTATGGGGATTGTAGTAATGTAATACACTTCAGCTTTAAGGGGATGGTGGGGATTGTAGTCATGTAACACACACCAGACATCAGGGGGGTGATGGGGGTTGTAGTCATGTAATACACTTCAGCTTTAAGGGGATAATGGGGATTGTAGTCATGCAACACACACTTGTTGATTAGCTGCAGGGTAATCAGGCTACAGCCCCCCCCCCTTCCCAGTTAGAGCACGGCCGACCCCCTCCTCACCCGCACTGATGTCTGCCCCGGGAGTCTCCTGATGGCCCGGCCTGCCGCTCCTCCATCACAGATGGCCGCGTCTCCTTCAGCCTCCTCCTCCTCCAGCCTTCCCCTCCGTCCTCCTCACCCGGATCGCGCCGCTCTCCCCCTCCTCCAGCCTTCTCCTCCATCCTCCTCACCCGGATCGCGCCGCTCTCCCCCTCCTCCAGCCTTCTCCTCACCCGGATCGCGCCGCTCTCCCCCTCCTCCAGCCTTCTCCTCACCCGGATCGCGCCGCTCTCCCCCTCCTCCAGCCTTCTCCTCACCTGGATCGCGCTGCTCTCCCTCTCCTGCCGCTGACCCTGCTCTGCCCTTTGGATGACCTGAGCTATGCGATGCTATATATTATTGCTGTAGCATTGCATAGATCAGTATCCGTGCTCTGCTAGTAGAAGCTGGCTGAGCCAGACTCAATCAGCAGAGACACCGGGAAGGTGAGTGCGGACCTCGGGCTGTGAGGTGATCCATCAGCCCCCTCACTCACATTGCGGGGGTGCCGATCGGACACTTCACAGCCACCTGTCAATCATCCATTTCAATGCCGCGATCGCATTACGTTGCGGCATTGAAAGGGTTACATGCAGTCATTAACAGCCGGGGTCTGTTACACACAGTAGCCGACCCCTGCTGCATATAGAGCGGGCTCAGGAGGGGAGAATGCCGCTGTCAGTGTGACAGCGGCATGTATGCAGTTACATAGCCGGCACGAGCCATCGCTGTGTGCCGGCTGTTTGAATTTGGCGCCGCCGGGGGCAGAAGCTGCGTGGGACCGAAGACATGACAGGTGGGAGCAGGGGGCGGCACACAGAGAACACGGCCGGCGCTCAGATAGCCGCTGGCTGTGTTCTCTGCTTTATACTTTATGTTATACTGTGCTATTATGCAAATTAACATAAAGTATCGATACCAGGAAATCCTGGTACCGAATCGTTTTTTTCCCCAGAATTTCGATAGTAGTATCGATATTCCGGTGCATTGTGCATGCCTAGTCTGTAACATGTATGTGTATTTGCAATGTATGGCCAGGTTCACACTATGTAAAAAAACTGCGGTAGTTGAGCAAACAACAAATAACCACCATTTTTTTGCACAACTACGGCCGTTGTTATGAAATATGGCTGTTGTTTTTACATAGAGTGAACCTGGCCTGTGAGTAATATCCACACACACACACATACAGTGGTACCTTGGTTTAAGAGTAACTTGGTTTAAGAGCGTTTTGGTTTAAAAGCTCACAGTTTTTAAAAATTGTGACTTGGTTTAAGAGCATTGCTTTGGTTTAAGAGCTCCCTGTACTGGGTGGGAGCACGAGTGGGGGAGGGGCATGGTCTGCATAGCATGGTCTACAGCACTGTACTCTGACTCAGGAAGTCTCCCTCACCTTCCAAATCATAGCAGATCCACTTCAGGCTGGGACTTACATCAGGGGACAGGACTGTGGAGGTAATCTCTTCATAGCTGTAACCCCTTTCTCCCCGGACAGAGAGTGCTGCATGTATGTGCCCACATCTGCCCTGCTCATTCCTTCATGCTCCCTGCAGTCTCTGTCAGCCCCTGTGTTTCCCATCCTCCCCATTGCTGTACAGTAACTTATAATATCACATATTCTGCTGTTTCTAAAGTTTTGTTTAATCTGTTTCACATGTTATTCAGAATAATAAATCATTATTTTTGGGGTGTGGAACCAATTGTCTGCATTTCTATGATTTCTTATGGGAAAATTTGCTTTGGTTTAAGAGTGGATTTGGATTACAAGCACAGTTCCGGAATGAATTATGCTCATAATCCAAGGCACCACTGTATATTGTAATATGTCTTTGTATGTGTATGTACAGTATGTCCATATATGTGTAATGTTTATACATCTTAGGCTTGCTTCACATTTGTGTTCTTTCTTTTGTTTTTCTGCTCCTGATCATTTAAGGAGAAGAATGGAAAAAAAAATGCAGATGCTACAAAACTGCTCCAGATGGAACGATACACAGCCATCAGAACCATACAGAAAAATACGCACTCATACAGTACAATATACACCCATACAGAACCATACAGTGCAATATACACCCATACAAAACCATACAGTACAATATGCATCCATACAGAACAATACCTACTCATACAGAACCATACAGTGCAATATACACCCATATAGAGCCATACAGTACAATACGCACCCATACAGTACAATACGCACTCAAACAGAACCATACAGTGCAATATACAGCCAGACAGAACCATACAGTACAATATACACCCATACAGAACCGTACAGTACAATACACACCCATACAGAACCATACAGTACAATACACACCCACACAGAACAATACAGAACAATTTACACCTATACAGAACCATACAGTACAATACACACCCATATAGAACCATTCATTACAATACATACTCATACAGAACCAAACAGTACAATATACACCCATACAGAACCATACAGTGCAATATACACCCATACAGAACGATACAGTGCAATATACACCCATACAGAACATCCAGTACAATACACTGTCATGCAGAACCAGTGGCGGATTAAATGTACCCTGGGCTGTCCACCTAACCTGTGGCCCCCCCAGGTCAATCTGCCCAAACCGCCCACATTATAATCCGCTACTGCATCAGCCACCCACCCACACACACAAGCTGTCCCCAATAAACACTGCCTGCCTCCCCTCCCTGCTGGCCCCAATAGACATAATGTTTGGTCCCTTGCTGTTAACCCCAGTAAGCATTGTCCACCCCACCTCCACTGTCCCCAATAAACATATTGCAGGGACTGGAATATATAGAGCAGTTTGGGGAATATCACTAATTTTAGGAGATTTGCTCTCCCCAGAAAGAAGAGGGTAAAGTGTATCCAGGTGCTCAGTTGGAATTCTAAGTATTTTTGAAAGGAAATTATATTGTATTTGTACAGTTGGGATGGGTGTCTGGTAATTGACACTCCTAGATAAGGGATCACTGTGGTGTTCCATTTAAAGTTATAAGACGATGCCCAGGAGGGCCTTGCTGTTCCCTTTAGCATGAGAGCTTCAGATTTATTAATGTTGCTCATAAAACCGGAGAGTGAACCATGGGAGCGAATATCAGAGAGTATATTGTCTAGAGATGTGTGAGGATAAGAAATAAACAGCAGTATATCATCTGCGAAGGCTGAAATTTAACACAGAAGGTGCCAATGTTTATACCCTGGTATGGCGTGTTGTGAGTAAGATGCCTTAGCAAGGGGTCTATAGACAAATTAAATAAGAGGGGTGAGAGTGGGCAGCCCTTCCTTGTGCCTCTATGTAAGAATATTGGACTTGTGTTATGACTGTTGATAGTTAAAGGGGTTGTCCAGCGAAAATATTTTTATTTTAAATCAACTGATATCAGATAGTTATATAAATTTGTAATTTACTTCATTAAAAAAATCTCAAGTTTTCCCATACTTATTAGTTACCATATGTGATATAGGAAATGTTGTTTTATTTTCAGTCGGGCACAGTGCTCTCTGCGACAAAAGTTCCTGTCTCAGCCAGAGATGTCAGTAGAGAGCACTGTGTCAGACTAAAAATAAAACAGCATTTCCTTCATGACATATAGTAGCTAATAATTTTTTAATAGAAGTACAGTGGTACCTTGGTTTAAGAGTAACTTGGTTTAAGAGCATTTTATTTTAAGAGCTCACAGTTTTTCAAAATTGTGACTTGGTTTAAAGGGGCAGTGCGGCGCTAAAAAAGTATTCACAGAATAACACACATTACAAAGTTATACAACTTTGTAATGTATGTTATGTCTGTGAATCGCCCCCTTCCCGTGTCCCACCACCCCCGCCCGTGTACCCAGAAGTGTTGGTGCATTATACATTACCTGATCCGTGTCACGCATGTCCTCCATCTTGTGCCAAACGTCATACGCAGTGTGAACAGCCTTAATCATAGCTGACTTGGTACTGGAATGGCCATGTTTTTATAGCCCCACCTCACCAGAAGCTTGTTGACGTGACTTCCTGGGTGTTCACAACAAACCATTCAGTAAAAACATAGGTTGTATTGCAGTTACAGAACATTTTTATTTCATATTCATTAGTGCTACGGCTATTACCAAACCTTTTACAAGGTGTTGCAAAATGACACATAGTACATGTTTGCATACCACACTTAAAGAAACCCCTACTTGATAACCAGGTATTAGTAGCTCGTCTATTGTCCAGTGGGACTGATGGTGCTATTCTATCCCTCAGTGTTTGTGCACGTTTGGGTATGATGTTACATCCATTTTTTAAAATCTCATTCAGGATGGGATCATTTTGTAACAAATACAAGTTACGTAACTTGTGTTTGTTACAAAATGATCCCATCCTGAATGAGATTTAAAAAAATGGATGTAACATCATACCCAAACGTGCACAAACACTGAGGGATAGAATAGCACCATCAGTCCCACTGGACAATAGACGAGCTACTAATACCTGGTTACCAGGTGGTATGCAAACATGTACTATGTGTCATTTTGCAACACCTTGTAAAAGGTTTGGTAACATCCGTAGCACTAATTAATATGAAATAAAAATATTCTGTAACTGCAATACAACTTATGAAGTATATGTCATACAGTGTGTGGAATGCAACTTACTTTATGTAGGATGCACCACCAGGAAAGTTAAAGGGACAGTGTCATGTTTTTGAATTTTTTTTAATAAAAGGTAGTAAGAAAAAGTAAGTGTGTTCTATTTTTATTTTATTTTTTTTACATAGGGCTTAAGTGTTTTTTAATTACATTGATGTCTTCACAGGGGGCTGCCATGTTTATAGTGTCTGTGTGTGATGTCATTTCGCGACACACACACAGACACTATACGGCACCTCCAGAACATTGAAGTGAACCGATGGAGTCCGTCTGGTTCACTTGCACTGGAGGCTCCGTCACTGTGTACTGCGCATGTGCATGGACATGCGCAATACACAGCTGAAGTACATGGGGCAGGGTGGCGGCGCCATTTTCCTGAAGTCCCAGCCCGGCAAGAGGCACAAGAACGGGGGAGAAGAGAGACCGGCAGAGTTGGCAGGAGAACTGTGTGCAGCTCTCTCCCCTCCCCCAGTGTCGGACTGGCCCCCCTCCCACCCCACTCACCGTCCAGCAGACCGCAGGCCAGCCAGGGCCCATCCAGTACAGCTACAGGGCCGGAGTGAGCTTCGGGCACACACAGGCTGTAATACACCAGCCCAGAAGCTCCCAGCTGCAGCTCCTCGGTGCCCGGACTTCTCCCCTGTCTCCTTCTCACATGTCCTCCGCCGAACAGGAGGGAAGTCCGGGCACCGAGGAGCTGCAGCTGTGAGCTTCCGGGCCGGTGAATTACAGCCTGTCCGTGCCGGAAGCTCACTGCCGTCCTGTAACTGTACTATACCAGCCTGCCGCTGCCGCGGCTTAACCCTGTGCGCCCCGCTGTTTCCCGTGCCCCCCCTCCCAATTGCTCCTTCTGTCACCCCAGCCTCCCTCCCCCTGCAACATCAGCCTGTCCCCCATCACCCCAGCCTCTCTCCCCCGTCACCACAGCCTCTCTCCCTCCTGCCACCCCAGCCTCTCTCCCTCCTGCCACCCCAGCCTCTCTCCCTCCTGCCACCCCAGCCTCTCTCCCTCCTGTCACCCCAGCATCTATCCCCCTGTCACCCCAGCCTCTCTCCCTCCTGCCACCCCAGCCTCTCTCCCTCCTGCCACCCCAGCCTCTCTCCCTCCTGCCACCCCAGCCTCTCTCTCCCCTGCCACCCCACCCTCTCTCCCTCCTGCCACCTTAGCCTCTCTCCCTCCTGCCACCCCAGCCTCTCTCCCTCCTGTCACCCCAGCATCTATCTCCATGTCACCCCAGCCTCTCTCCCTCCTGCCACCCCAGCCTCTCTCCCTCCTGCCACCCCAGCCTCTCTCCCTCCTGCCACCCTAGCCTCTCTCCCTCCTGCCACCCCAGCCTCTCTTCCCCCTGTCACCCCACTCTTTCTCCCTCCTGTCACCCCTGCCTCTCTCCCTCCTGCCACCCCAGCCCTTCTCCCCCCTGCCACATCAGCCTGTCTCTCCATCACCCCAGCCTCTCTCCCTCCTGCCACCCCAGCCTCTCTCCCTCCTGCCACCACAGCCTCTCTCCCTTCTGCCACCCCAGCCTCTCTCCCTCCTGACACCCCAGCCTCTCTCCCCCCTGTCACCCCAGCCTCTCTCCCCCCTGTCACCCCAGCCTCTCTCCCTCCTGCCACCCCAGCCTCTCTCCCCCCTGTCATCCCAGCATCTATCCCCCTGTCACCCCACTCTTTCTCCCTCCTGTCACCCCTGCCTCTCTTCCCCGTCACCCCAGCCTCTCTCCCTTCTGCCACCCCAGCCTCTCTCCCTCCTGCCACCACAGCCTCTATCCCCCGTCACCCCAGCCTCTCTCCCTTCTGCCACCACAGCCTCTCTCCCCCCTGTCACCCTAGCCTCTCTCCCTCCTGCCACCCCAGCCTCTCTCCCCCCTGTCATCCCAGCATCTATCCCCCTGTCACCCCACTTTTCTCCCTCCTGTCACCCCTGCCCCTCTCCCCCCTTCCACATCAGCCTGTCTCTCCATCTCAGCCTCTCTCCCCCGTCACCCCAGCCCCTCTCCCCCCTGCCACATCACACTGTCCCTCCATCACGCCAGCCTCTCCCTCCCCAATAGCCTGTACTCTCCTGTTTATGTGTGTATATATATATATATATATATTTATATATATATACTGTATATATATATATACACACACACACACACAGTGGTACCTTGGTTTAAGAGTGACTTGGTTTAAGAGATCACAGTTTTTCAAAATAGTGACTTGGTGTAAGAGCATTGCTTTGGTGTAAGAGCTCCCTGTACTGGATGGGAGCGTGAGTGGAGGATGGTCTGCATAGCGGGGTCTACAGCCCTGTACTCTGACCCAGTAAGTCTCCCTCACCTTCCATATCATAGCTGATCCACTTCAGGCTGGGGCTTACATCAGGGGACAGGACTGTGGAGGTAATCTCTTCATAGCTGTAACCCCTCTCTCCGCAGACAGAGTGCTGCCTGTATGTGCCCACATCTGTCCTGCTCATACCTTCATGCTCCCTGTAGTCTCTGTCAGCTCTTGCGTTTCCCATTCTCTCCATTACTGTACAGTAACTCATAATATCACATATTCTGCTGTTTCTGAATGTTTGTTTCATCTGTTTTACATGTTATTCAGAATAATAAATCATTATTTTTGGGGTGTGGAACCAATTTTCTGCAGATCAGAGATTTCTTATGGGAAAATTTGCCTTGGTTTAAGAGTGGATTTGGATTACAAGCGCGGTCCCGGAACGAATTATGCTCGTAATCCAAGGCACCACTGTGTGTGTATGTATGTATATATATATATATATATATATATATATATATACATACCTCCTACCTGTGTAATGTATATACACTGCTGAAACCAGAGAGCAATAGCCTGTGTACACACACATTATATATATATATATATATATATATATATATATATATATATATATATATACACACACACACACACACACACACACACACACACACACATATACACACATCCTCACACATCCTCTACCTGTGTAATGTATGACATGAGCTGTCTGTACGAGTGTAACAACAATACTATGTGCATGCGGGGGATGGGCGGTGAGAAGTGCGGGAGGTGTGTGTGGGCAGGCGAACTTTATATGGTTCTGCAGCAAGTTGAGGTGTATTATGTTCTGCAGCAGCTGAGGTGTATTATGAAAGAATAGGGACATGTTTCTTCTATCTGTACTGCTGTGCAGACAACAACAAAATGGCGCTGCCCTACAGTACACATAATATCACCTTTCCCCTCTTTGTTCTCCTGTGAAAAGAGGGGGGAGGTGATGATGTCACAGCAGTTGAGCAGAGACTGCCTCTTTTTTTCAGCAGCCGGGTTTCAGGCTGCTTTTACCAGCAGTTTCCTGCTGGAGCTCCCCCTGGTGGCCATCACTGGGAAATATGAAAAATTAGATTGTTAATTTTTCATATTTCCTTACATGTAAAAATAATGAAAAACACATATAAATTAACAAAAAAATAAATAAATTCAGTTTCAGTTTCACTTTCAAAAATTTTTTTTTACTTGGCGACACATTCCCTTTAAGACAAGAGCATGTGTATGACATTATTCACACTAGCACCAGAAGCCCATCTGGAGACTCACGTCATTTTATAGATAAACACAATAGGGGAACAGGTAGTCTCCGTACCTGGGTAATAGACAGAGTGAGAGTGCCACCTAGAGCTCTGTGGATTTTTCAACTTCATACAAGCTATCCAAATGGTAAGAATATCAGACGAGAATTATTGTTATATTATTAGTCCTCATGAAGATATTGTGTCACATATGTCACTGATATATTATTACATGTGCATTAAGTTATGGTCGATGTGACAGTTTATGCATTGTTTTTAACATTTAATATATGCATTAATTTGTTTGTAATGTTTTTACCAAATGGTTTGTTGTGAACACCCAGGAAGTCACAACAACAAGCTTCTTTATTCCAGTACCAAGTCAGCCATAATTAAGGGTGTATAGGCACCAGAAACGCGTAGGCTTCGCAGCCTGGAAGTCGTTATTGATGTCCTGTTTTGATTTTATGGGTCATTGGAAATAAAGGTCAAGTTTGGTTTGGGGTTCAAACCCACTTGCCGGATCTGCAGCGAGTCTCCTTGCTGCGTTTTTGCAGGGAGACTCGCTGCAGATCCCAGCCCTATACTTTCATTAGCAGAGAAACTCGCAGCAGGGATGTACATCCCTGCTGCGATTTTGTGTGCAGCCCTCCCCATTAACCTCCTAGCCGCCGGACATTATACATTACCGGGTCCCCGTTCCTGCTTGCTTCGGGGCTCCCGGTGTCTTCACGGCCCGCCCGGCCAATCAGTGCACTGCGGCAGGGCAGCGCACTGATTGGCCGGGCAGAACGTGCCGGGAGCCGCCGAAGCAAGCAGGAACGGGGATCGCCCCGATCGCCCCCCGCCCCCCCGGCCGCACGATCGCTACCCGCACCCTCTGGCCGCATGATCGCCCCCCGCAGCCCCCGGCCGCACGATCGCCCCCCACAGCCCCCTGCAGCCCCGATCGCCCCCGGCCGCATGATCGCCCCCCAGGCTGCGGGGGGCGATCGTGCGGCCTGGGGCTGCGGGGGGGCGATCGTGCGGCCGGGGGGGTGCGGGGGGCGATCGTGCGGCCGGGGGGTGCGGGGGGCGATCATGCGGCCGGGGGGGGGGGTGCTGGGGGCGATCGTGCGGCCGGGGGGTGCGGGGGGGCGATCATGCGGCCGGGGGGTGCGGGGGGCGATCATGGGGCCGGGGGGTGCGAGGGGCGATCCTGCGGCCGGGGGCGAGCTTCAGATTTATTAATGTTGCTCATAAAACCGGAGAGTGAACCATGGGAGCGAATATCAGAGAGTATATTGTCTAGAGATGTGTGAGGATAAGAAATAAACAGCAGTATATCATCTGCGAAGGCTGAAATTTAACACAGAAGGTGCCAATGTTTATACCCTGATATGGCGTGTTGTGAGTAAGATGCCTTAGCAAGGGGTCTATAGACAAATTAAATAAGAGGGGTGAGAGTGGGCAGCCCTTCCTTGTGCCTCTATGTAAGAATATTGGACTTGTGTTATGACTGTTGATAGTTAAAGGGGTTGTCCAGCGAAAATATTTTTATTTTAAATCAACTGATATCAGATAGTTATATAAATTTGTAATTTACTTCATTAAAAAAATCTCAAGTTTTCCCATACTTATTAGTTACCATATGTCATATAGGAAATGTTGTTTTATTTTCAGTCAGGCACAGTGCTCTCTGCTGACATCTCTGGCCGAGACAGGAACTTTTGTCTCAGTTTTCTATGAATCCCCATAGAAAACCTCTCCTGCTCTGGTCAGTTCCTGTCTCAGCCAGAGATGTCAGTAGAGAGCACTGTGTCAGACTAAAAATAAAACAGCATTTCCTTCATGACATATAGTAGCTAATAAGTATGGGAAGACTTGAGATTTTTTTAATAGAAGTACAGTGGTACCTTGGTTTAAGAGTAACTTGGTTTAAGAGCATTTTATTTTAAGAGCTCACAGTTTTTCAAAATTGTGAATAACACAAATTTGTGAATAACACACATTGCAAAGTTATACAACTTTGTAATGTATGTTATGTCTGTGAATCGCCCCCTTCCCGTGTCCCACCACCCCCGCCCGTGTACCCAGAAGTGTTGGTGCATTATACATTACCTGATCCTGCCTGCCGCAGCGTACTGATTGGCCGGGCGGGCCGTGAAGACACCGGGAGCCCCGAAGCAACAAGGAACGGGGACCCGGTAATGTATAATGTCCGGCGGCTAGGGGGTTAATGGGGAGGGCTGCAGACAAAATCGCAGCAGGGATGTACAGTTTCTCTGCTAATGAAAGTATAGGGCTGAGATCTGCAGCGAGTCTCGCTGCTAAAACGCAGCAAGGAGACTCGTTGCAGATCCGGCAAGTGGGTTTGTACCCTTAAAGTTCATATCGCTGATCTACTGTTTCCTGTTTATCAGAGGAGACTGACAGGGTCTGTTCAGTGTGTGAATGTTAAATTTGCGGAATATCATAAAATATATGGTGGGGTCAAGAAGTGTTTGCAAGAAGCAGGTCTGGTTCCCAGGTCTACAATTTTCTGAGCACTCGCATTAATCTGCGCCAAAGCAGAGTTGATGGAAGAACGTAGTACATCGAAACGTTTATCCAGAAGGGGTAATCGGTAACAAGAGACCTCTTGGGCCAGTGTGGCAGCTGGAAGAGTATCAGAGCACAAGTCAGTGCTACGTGCCAGTGATAAAGTTGGAGGCGTGATGTCATCAGGGTGTAGGTTATCTGGATGTGATTGTTGAGAGTCTTCCATCTGTAAAAATAGAAGATCCGACATGTTTCCAGCTTGCTTTACGAGTTTTTGTCGCAGCTGTCTTGGGCTGAGTTTTTGTCTGACTACGACATTGGTTAGAGGGTTGTTTTGTAGTAGTTGCCATGTTTTTAGTGAGGAATTTCTCTATGTAGTAAGAGAAAAAAGAAACAAAAAGAAGGTAATGGGGAGAGAGAGTTTGGTGTAGTCCTAGGGTGCACCAGTTAGAATATACAAGTAATTACATCAGAAGGCGTGAAGAAGAGCTATTTTTAGCTCAGGGGGGGGCCAGGAAGGTATGAATTTAAAATGGGACCACCCGGTTAACGGAGCTTTAGAAATTTATCAACTTTTCATAAATATGAGATTTCAATAACCAGCAGGCAATTCCAAAATAGTCCACAAGTTGGTAGTGTTGTGTCACATATGAGTATAGATAGGAACTTACCGTGTCCCATGGACCCAGCAATTAGTTGTAAACCAGAGAAAAAGAAACCTCAGTTATGGGCTACAGAGATGCCGTTCGGAGGGGGTCTGTGCTGCAGAGAGGGGGGTGATGTGTGTCACACAACTCTTTTCAACACAGTTCCTCTGGGATTCCTTGTGCTATCCTGTGGCTGGCTCTGGAGTGCTACAAAACAGCAGGGTGCTACAGTCACAGGGCACCACCAGAGCAAGATGGTGGCTTCCTTCTTCCCCACGTTCTATAGTGGTGTGAGGAGCAGGGATGAGGATTTCAGGCGTTACTGCACTGACAGAGGTACCTGAAGTCCCGAGGGGGTGCAGGATAGAGCTCCAGCTCTGTGCACAGAAACGGCTGTTGTTCTATTGAAATCGATTGAACTTTATTAATCCAGAAACTTACAGCCGTTGTGGGGCTGGCTCTTAAAGGGATGGGACCCAAGTCGCTCTTAATGGGACGGGACCCATGTCGCTCTTAAAGGGACGGGACCAATGTCGCTCTTAAAGGGACGGGACCCATGTCGCTCTTAAAGGGACGGGACCCAAGTCGCTCTTAAAGGGACGGGACCCATGTCGCTCTTAAAGGGACAGGACCAATGTCGCTCTTAAAGGGACGGGACCCATGTCGCTCTTAAAGGGTTGGGACCAATGTCGCTCTTAAAGGGACGGGACCCGTGTCGCTCTTAAAGGGATGGGACCCAAGTCGCTCTTAAATGGACAAGACCCAAGTAGCTCTTAAAGGGACGGTACCCAGGGTTAAAGTTTCTCTTAAAAGGAAGTCACTGTTAAAGGGGCGCTCTTTTCAAGCACTATGTATTTCCCTGGAAATGCAAATCTAGTTTATACTGTAATTGTTTCAGCTGACCAACACAGTATGTACTGTACTTCAAACGGTACCATAAATTGGCAGACATCGTGTTTCATCTGCCAACAAGTGACCTGGAAATTATAGTTCTGCGTGAATCTGGTGATTTATGTTGATACAGCCGATCCAACATGCGAAGGGATGAGTTTCACTGCGTTGGCACATGGCAGACCAGCCGATGTTGTTGCAATCCACTTTTGTGTTGAATCTGTGGGACGGTGTTACATGCCATGTACAAGTGTCTGAAGTGCGTACAAAGTTTCCACGCTATCTTTAGGAGATCTCTCAGTCCTGGAAGGAGCTTAGAAAGCTATGCAAAATGAGTTTTAGTTATATTATTTATTAGTATATTGTAGTTGGTTGTATATAATAGTGTATATATATATATATATATATATATATATATATATATATATATATATATACACTCACCGGCCACTTTATTAGGTACACCTGTCCAACTGCACGTTACCACTTAATTTCTAATCAGCCAATCACATGGCGGCAACTCAGTGCATTTAGGCATGTAGACATGGTCAAGACAATCTCCTGCAGTTCAAACCGAGCATCAGTATGGGGAAGAAAGGTGATCTGAGTGCCTTTGAACGTGGCATGGTTGTTGGTGCCAGAAGGGCTGGTCTGAGTATTTCAGAAACTGCTGATCTACTGGGATTTTCACGCACAACGATCTCTAGGGTTTACAGAGAATGGTCCGAAAAAGAAAAAACATCCAGTGAGCGGCAGTTCTGTGGGCGGAAATGCCTTGTTGATGCCAGAGGTCAGAGGAGAATGGGCAGACTGGTTCGAGCTGATAGAAAGGCAACAGTGACTCAAATAGCCAACCGTTACAACCAAGGTAGGCAGAAGAGCATCTCTGTACGCACAGTACGTCCAACTTTGAGGCAGATGGGCTACAGCAGCAGAAGACCACCCGTTACTAGCATGGTGTACCTAATAAAGTGGCCGGTGAGTGTATATATATATATATATGTATAGTTTATTAACCCTTTCACTATAATTTATCCTAGCAAATGCAAGATTAGTGTCAAATTCAATTATTAAATTTAAAATTTAAATTAAATTTGAAAAAACTTTTAGGCTATGTTCACACTACGTATATTTCAGTCAGTATGTTTCAGTCAGTATTGCAACCAAAACCAGGAGTGGATTAAAAACACAGAAAGGATCTATTCACACAATGTTGAAATTGAGTGGATGGCCGACATATAACAGTAAATAACTGCCATTATTTCAATATAACAGCCATTGTTCTAAAATAACAGCAAATATTTGCCATTAAATGGCGGCCATCCACTCAATTTCAACATTGTGTGAACAGATCCTTTCTGTGTTTTTAATCCACTCCTGGTTTTGGTTGCAATACTGACTGAAATATACTGACTGAAATATACATATACTGACTGAAATATACGTAGTGTGAACGTAGCTTACAACTGGAAATTGAATGTAAATTGCTGCAGTACCAAAAGGGTAGGGGGGAGGGACATGGCTTTTCTATGTCCAGGGCCGCCTACGGGTGTTCAGAGCAGGGCCGCACGGTGGCCGCGCTCTGAACCGCTGCGGTCCCGGGTGCCGCATGTAGCCTGGGACCGCAGCTATTAGCGGGCACGGTCCGATCGCCATGCCCGCTAAATTGCCATGCCCGCAAAGTTGACAGCTGCATCCGATTACCTTATGCAGCCCTTCCCTGGTGCCTAGTGGGGTGGGTCGCTCCTCTGGGACGTTGTCCCGGAGAAACAATCCACACGTCCGTCTCAGACGGGGGTCTGCACCCTAATGGCGCTGATCACGGCTCGGCACTTAATTGCTTCCGGCTGCAGCAGCCAGAAGCAATCGAGTGCCTATCTCATTGATCAATGAGAGATCAGTGTGCTTATACTAGAAGTCCCCCAGGGGGGCTTCTAGTATAATAAGTGTAAAAAAAAAGTGTTGAATCACCCCCCTTTTCCCATGTTATAAATAAAAATAAATAAATAAACATGTTTTGCATTGCCACGTGCGTTATCGCCCAAAATATTAATTAATTGCGCAAAAAAATCCCAAAGTGCAAAATTGCGCATTTTTGGTTGCATCAAATCCAGAAAAATTGTAAAAAAAGCGATCGAAAAGTCGCAATCAGGGTACCGATAGAAAGAACACATTATGGCGCAAAAAATTACACCTAACACAGCACCATAGACCAAAGGATAAAAGCGCTATAAGCCTGGGAATAGAGCGATTTAAAGGAAAATATATTTGTTAACAATGGTTTAATTTTTTAAAAGCCATCACATAAAATAAAAGTTATACATGTTATATATCAATGTAATCGTAACAACTTAAGGAACATATACAACAAGTTTTACCCCAGGGCAAACGGTGTAAAAAAAAAATACCCTCCAAATAAAAGAAATGCGTTTTGTTTTTTTTTCAATTTCACCACACATTGAATTTTTTCCTGCTTTTGCAGTGTACTTTATGAAAAATTCAGCCTGTCATTGCAAAGTACAATTAGTGACGCAAAAAAATAAGGGCTCACTTGGGTTTCTAGGTGAAAAAATACAACTGCTATGGCCTTTTAAGCACAAGGAGGAAAAAACGAAAACGCTAAAATTTTAATTGGCCCGATCCTCTAAGGGAAAAAATAGAATAAAAAAAAAATTGGATTGAAAACAAATTTGTTGCAACATAAGAAAGGAAGTTAGGACTTACCTAACCTGCAGTTAGACACATAATTTATTTGAATTAAAATGAAAAAAAAAAAAAAAAGTACAGTACAATATGTCAGGAAAAAACAAGTGCAAGTGCAGGATAGCTTGACAATGGTGGGCTTGGCAGCGTCAGTACACCACAGGGGCAGGATGTATTTTGGCATTATGACCAGACGAGGTGGTGGAAACAGACGTTGAGGCCTTTGGATGATGTCCACGAACAAATCTAGGAGGAGATAACTCTTTCACCTCAGTTTCTTGTCTCTGCAGCTCTCCCAGATGGACTGTTATCCATTGTGCTCATAAGGACATATACTTGTGGTGTCCCACCACGGGTGTTGCTATTGGTTAAACCCCTCGCAAAAGCCTGTACTTATGTGTAAGTAGTGATAAATTTTCGCACCTAGATGTCGCTGTTATAGGTATGTGTACTCAGATGCTGCACGCCTGAAGTGTGGAAAGGGTTATTGTTTTTTTGTGTGTCACATCAGTCTGTGAACCTATGTGAGTCTCTTCTTCTTCTATACTATCATTTCTCTCTTCACATCTTCTATCTGCACTGTTCACACACTGTTCACTCACTGTTCACTCACTCACTGGCCCTCTGTCAGGTCCCCAGCCTAAAGGTCAAAGTCAGTCTTAGGTTCCTGTATGGTGAGGAAGCAAGACAAGACGCAGCTAACAGTTTCTTCTTAAGTAACTCTACACAATGCTATGCAGTGTTAAACCTTTCACAGGAGAGGACAAGTCAGAGATCATCTCAACCCACACTGTGGACTAGGAGAGTCACAGTGCTGGACAGTATCCACTAAAGCCAAAGAAAGCTAGGAACTGATCCGGATAGAGCAAAGTTGCTAAGAGCCTAGGAACTCTATCTTGCAGCGTGGTCGTCAGCAGGGAAACCTCAGCATTCCGCTCATCCCAGGTAGCAGGATCTGTCACCCACCAGGATGGGTCCCCCGACACTAATAGGCATTAGGTGGTGCGAAGACCCAAAGGTCAAAACAGAGGCACAAGTATTCTCTCTTCTTTCTCAAGTATTCTTCTACCTCATCCCCCAACATCTCACCAGAGCACATTACTACTTGGGTTGGGACTCGCACAACATCCTCCTCTCTGCTACTCTGTGTGTTATCAAGCGTGATTTATACTGTCAAGGCAAAGCTGTATGTTCTGCTGCACCTACGTATTTTCAGAGTAAACAAGATTTTATGGTAAAGAGACTCTGTGATTCTTCGCCCCAAACGACAAACTAGGGACCGGGGGGGAGGGCAACTACAATATAGTAAGTAAAGACAGAGTAGATGGAGAGCTGGGCCTAGATTATGGAACTGGGGGTGGAGCGGCGGGAGGGGTTAGAATAGTCACTAGTGATAAAAGGAAAGGGAATATGGACAAATATATTAAATGTATGTATACTAATGCTCGAAGCCTCACTAATAAAGCTGAGGAATTAGAACTCATAATGGTTGAAGAGAAATATGATATAGTGGGGATAAGCGAGACATGGCTGGACGAGACCTATGACCGTTAATATCCAGGGTTATAGTCTATTCAGAAATGACCGTAAAAATAAGAAAGGGGGAGGGGTCTGTCTATATGTTAAATCATGCCTTAAGCCCATTCTGTGGGAGGATATAAGTGAAGATAATGTGGAATATCTTTGGGTAGAAATAAGGGGAGGGACGAAGAATAATAAAATTCTTATAGGAGTGAGTTATAAACCTCCAAGTATAGTGGAAGAATCAGAAAATCTTCTTATAAGACAAATAGATGCGGCAGCGAAGCAGGGGGAAGTCATTATTATGGGGGACTTTAACTACCCAAATATCAACTGGAAAGCAGAAACCTGCAGCTCTAGGAAGGGAAGCGTGTTTTTGGAAATAGTAAAAGATAATTACCTTTCCCAACTAGTAGAGGAACCAACAAGAGGGGGGGCCCTTCTGGACCTCATCTTAACCAATAGGCCCGACAGAATATCAAAAATAGAGGTGGGGGGTCACCTAGGTAATAGTGACCATAACATAGTAAGTTTTCAATTATCCTTCAATAAAATGATTAGCAGAGGGGCTACAAAAACATTAAATTTCAGGAAGGCTAATTTCCAAAAACTAAGAGAGGACCTTGGGAACATAGACTGGGACAATGCCTTCAGAAATAAAAGTACACAAGAGAAGTGGGACATATTTAAGAGCATCCTGGGTAAATCGTGTGAACGACACATACCATATGGGAATAAACGTAGTAGAAATAAGAGAAATCCAATGTGGTTAACTACAGCTGTAAGGGGTGCAATAAATGATAAAAAACAAGCATTCAGACAACTAAAACAAGAAGGTAGTGGGGAAGCATTGAGCAACTATAGACAGAAGAATAGAATGTGTAAAACACAAATAAAAGAAGCAAAAATAGCAACAGAAAGAAGGATTGCCACAGAAAGTAAAACGAATCCCAAAATGTTCTTCACCTATATAAATAACAAAAGACTTAAAACCGAAAATGTTGGTCCCCTCAAAAATAATCTGGGTGTAATGGTGGAGGGGGAAGAGGAAAAGGCCAATCTACTAAATACATTCTTCTCTACTGTATTCACAGAGGAGAATCCCATAACAGACGATATGACTAGGGATAATGTTAATTCTCCCATAAATCTTACCTGCCTAACACAACAAGAAGTGGGGAAACGCCTTAAAAACATTAAAATCGGGGGGGCGTGGCTAGCCATGCAGGAAGAAGGACGCAAGGAGTAGGAGCTCCGTTACAGACCTGAGCATTTGGGGGTCCCAAGAACTTTTTAATGGGGCTGAAGAAGCTGAAATCCCATAAGAAGGTGCCATCTGCGCCCCAGACCCCTCAGACACCTATCTCAAACTATTTCTTGCCGCTGGCCAGCCTACCTGAAGACACAGCGGGTGAGAGCGGACAGCAGGCGCCATCTTGCTCAGTCCCGAGCACGCAGGAGAGAAGGCAGACCAGGCGGGGAGAAGCAGCCCACCGGATCCCGACGGTACCGGCTTCTCCGGCAACCCCCGTCTCATTGACTGACCCTGAGGGAGAACGCCGGCTGCGAAAGCGCGACGTGCGCGACGGCCCTCCTCTTCAGCGTCACGAGGTGCCGCCATCTTGCCGTACAGACCGGTGTCCTGAGGGAGAAGATCGGCGCCTGGAGACGCCAACGGAGACTGGCGACTCGTCGGGGCACAGCTGCCCGGAGGACCGGAACAACGGTGGTGCGGCTGGGGACCAGTCTGGGGACTCTGACTCGCAGCAGACCGGTAAGGGAGCGCGGCCATCTTGCCCCCAAGTGCTGCATGCCTGCAGTCCTTCTGCACCAGCTCTCCAGCTTGACTGTGCCCTGTGCCGGCGCCCGGACCCCCTGCCTCTCAGTAAAATCCCAGTGCCGGGAGTGAGGAGATCTGGCACCTCTCAGACACCCAGCACCTCCGTGACTTCAGCTATCAGATCACCCCCATCCTCAGTGGAGAGCTGTACTGTGGCTGCAGATCACGCCACCTCTGTGCTGACAGCATCACGTACAGAGCGCCCCCCTGACCCCACCAGTGGACGCTGTCCTGTGACTTTCTCTCCCCCTGCCATCCCGGGCCCACAGCAGCTCCCTCTCAGCGCCTCAAGCCCTCCAGCCCTGTGCGGCCAGACTGAGCGAGTGGCCCCCAATACCCGTGCGCTGCACCCCCCAGCACGCATACTGGCCTCACTACCCTGTCTCCTCCACCTCCCGTCCCGCACGGCTCCCAGAGCGATGGCGGCCGGTGTGACCGTGGCAACCATACACAGCCCCAAGCCACCCCTGATGTCGGCGACATTACCCCAGGGGGACGCAGCAGCTATACTCAGCGCTCACCCTGAGCTCCAAGCATTGCTGGCGTTTTTACCCTCTAAACAAGACATTGAGACAATGGCGCAGGACTTGAAAGCCGCTTGGAAACAAGACCTGGGTCTAGTAAAAGCGGACATTTCTACTTTGCAAACCCAGGTGAACGACCTTGAAACTTTCCAAACGTCAGTGCAGCAATCCCTGACTGAAATGCAAGCACAGATTTCTGCCCATTCTTCTCAGCAGCAGTCGCTTATAGCGCATATGGATGACCTTGAAAATCGGAACCGGCGCAATAATATCCGGATCCGGGGTCTGCCGGAGGCCACGCGTGCAGCAGATTTACTTCCAACCTTACTGGGTATCTTCAATGGACTTCTTGGACGCCCGCCAGAAACTCACATAGATATTGATCGTGCTCATAGAGCTCTCAGACCGCAGAGTGGAGACCCAACCAGACCACGGGACGTGATCTGTAGGATTCATTTTTTCTCAGTAAAGGAGGAAATCATGCAGAAAGCTCGTCTCTTGCCCGAAGTGGAATTCGATGGAGCCAAGCTTTCGCTCTTCCCGGATCTTTCCAGGCGCACTCTCCGGTTACGAGCTGCGCTAAAGCCACTGTTGGCTCTTCTACAATCCCGGAACATTACATACCGCTGGGGCTTCCCCTTTGCCCTGTTTGCCCGAAGCTCTGACAAGTCTGCAACCCTGAGATCCCCTAGTGACCTGTCTACCTTTCTGCAGACTTTCGAGCTTCCCTCCGTCTCGCTCCCGGAATGGGAAGAGATCCTACTGAATCCCCTGATGGTTGGATGGCGACCGGATTCCTCTTCAACCCAGGACGCATTCAGGTCCCAACCCCCGAGGCCGCAGCGTTCCAGAAGGAGGCGAAGAAGTGCGTCTCGCTCGGGTTCTGACCGCTGATGCCTGCAGGGACTAAAAGTCGCGTGAGATGCCCCCGACTTGCTGTCTGTATGTTCTTTTGACATAGTCTGCCCCTAGATGATATCTTAGAGAAAATGCAACCCCCCATCCTAGTTTCATACTCTATAGTTTAGCTCTTAATGTAGGTCTGTTACGACTCCTAGACCGAGTTTGGTTACCTGTTCCCCCCAATAGGTACTCAGATGAATATTGTGCATCTGTTAGTTTTAGTACATCAATTGTACGTGTTAGACATAATGCCACCTAAGTTTTGGTGCTGCTGTTTTGTTGTTCTTTCTTCCCTTTTTCGCTCTTTTTTCCCTTCCCTCTCCCCATGCCAGCGCGGTCTGTCAAGCGATTACTTAAGGCCTCCTGTTGTGCATCGCTCCATTGGCGGCCTCTCTTTTTCTCATGGAGACACTTAATATTACATCCCTGAACGTTCAGGGATTCAATATCCCTGAGAAAAGGTCGCAAATTCTATATGCAATGCATAAGATGAGAGCACAAATCCTGTGTATCCAGGAAACACATTTTCGCTCAGATAAAATCCCTAAGCTTAGTAGCCGTTACTACTCACAGTGGTTTTGCAGTAGTAATCCGGAGGGTAAATCTAAAGGGGTTGCAATACTGCTGCATAAATCTCTGCCATGTCAAGTCATCGAGGCGAGGACCGACCCTGAGGCACGTTATGTTTTTCTGTGTTGCTCTATTGCTAACCAAATTTATACAATTGCTAACATCTACGCCCCAAACCAAGGCCAACAAACGTTTTTAGCAAAGGCCCTTGATGACCTTAATGTCTTTCAGCGGGGTCATCTGATTCTATGCGGAGACTTAAACGTCCCACTAATGCCATCTGTAGACACGTCCTCGGGTCTCTCCTCGTTTCCAAGTAACAAGCGTAACAAAATTAAGAAAGACCTTTATGCTTTGCAATTGTGTGACAGTTGGAGACTAGCCCATCCAGATGTTCGTGATTATACTCACTACTCTAATGTGCACAACACATACAGTAGAATAGACTACATTTTTTTACACCACCATCTTTTAGATAGAATACGCTCTGTGACCATTGGTAACATACTCCTCTCTGACCATGCTCCGATTCATTGCAGGCTCTCTTTGCCCCGGACCCTTGAGAAAACATATTCCTGGAGGCTCAATGAGTCGCTACTTAATGACTCGCTGTGTCTCACGGAACTAAAGACGGTGATAAGTCAGTTTGCGATGGATCACGTCTTGGATGTCACTGCCCCGCAGGTGAAGTGGGAGGCTCTCAAGTGCGTGCTTCGGGGCACCCTGATAAAGCATGGGTCTAGGTTAAAGAGAGAGGCAGCAGGCAAACTGCGCAAATTACTAGACACCCTACAGACGCTGGAATTGAAACACAAAATGACGTTGGCTGATGGGGACTTTAGAGACCTGATCCGAGTACGCGAGGAAATAAGGACACTCTTAGATAAAAAACACCACCGGTACAGACAAATCTGTGCGAGTGCATTCTACGAGCATGGAAACAAGTCGGGACGCCTGCTGGCGAGGGCGTTAAGGGACAAAAGGGCCTCCTTGTATATTCAATCTGTTAAGAACTCAGCCGGCCAGATGGTGCGACTCACCTCTGAGATCCTCGATTCCTTTAAAACCTACTACTCTGACTTATACCAACTTTCGACAACAGGAGGGGCGTCTAAAGAAGATGTGCTCCAGTACATCGCTCGCACAGCCCTTCCACGACTAGATTCGTCAATCCTATCGGATTTGGACAACCCATTCAGCCCTGAGGAACTTGCTACTGCTGTTGCGGCGTTACCTGCGGGTAAGAGCCCAGGCCCTGATGGCTATACTAGCAAGTTTTTCAAACTCCTGCAATCAGATCTTTCCCCACACATATTAGCAGCTTTTAATGGTGTCTCCTCCTCCTCGCCCTTCCCGCCCTCCTTCCTCACTGCGCATATCACTGTTATCCCCAAGGAGGGAAAGGACCCCAACCTATGTGCGAGCTATAGACCAATCTCCCTTATAAACACAGACGCCAAGCTCTATGCTAAAATGCTGGCTCAGAGACTGTCACCCCTGCTGGAGACCCTGATCCACCCTGACCAGGTGGGGTTCGTCCCCTCCAGAGAAGCCAGAGACAATACTCTGAAGACTTTCTCTGCTATTCAGTTTGTTCATGCCTCCAACACGCCGTGTATGCTTTTGTCGCTCGACGCGGAGAAGGCATTCGACAGGGTGGATTGGGGTTTCCTGGAGGGTGTACTGGGGGGCGTTGGGCTGGGAACGGTGATGAGGGATAGGATTATGGCACTATACGGACGCCCGCAGGCGCAAATTAGAGTAAACGGAACGTTGTCTGCCCCGTTCACAATTCTTAATGGCACCAGACAGGGATGCCCCCTTTCCCCGCTCCTTTATGTACTAGTGATGGAGCATCTGCTAAGGGCCATTAGGTCAAGTGACGATGTTGTGGGAATCAAGCTTGGAGAGATGCACCTTAAATGCTCAGCCTTTGCAGATGACCTCCTGGTGTACATTACGGAGCCAGAGAGTTCCCTGCCGGCTCTGATGGACATCTTGAATGCTTACAGTAAAATTAATAACTACAAAATAAATCTCTCCAAGAGTGTTGCCCTGAATGTCTCCTTGCCCCACGACTCCGTTCGTCCCTTGATGCAGCGCTTTCCCTTCATGTGGCGCACTTCCTCTTTTAAATATCTGGGAGTCCACATCCCGGCCAACTTAGCTACCACCTATGAGAAAAACTTCGCCCCGCTGCTGTCTCAGTTTAGGGTGGATCTCGCCAGATGGGATAAGAGGGATTTTTCGTGGCTGGGCAGAATTAACATTATTAAAATGAACCTCCTTCCGAGGTTGTTATACCTTTTTCAAACTATCCCGGTCCAGCTCCCCCGCTCCTTTTTTCAGGCCATGAACCGCCTTTTCTCCCATTTTATTTGGCAGCGTAGACGGCCCCCTCTGGCGAGATCCACACTTTCTTTGGCAAGAATGGATGGAGGTTTGGCTCTCCCTGACCCCCACAAATACTATCTAGCGGCAGTAGCAACTAGAGTCCTAGATGGATTCCACTTCTCTGATTCGAAATTGTGGGTACGCTTTGAAAATTACATGTCCCCGTACTCTCTACCATCCTTGTTGTGGATTAAACCCGCCTCGTGGACAGGTACACAATTGACGTCCCTACCCTTGATATCCCGCACGGTCTTGCTGACGTTCCGTTACAAGAAAGTCGGTAGCTTCCTGTACTCAGCTGATGGCCCGCTCACTCCCATAACGCATAATTTAGATTTCCCAGCAGGTCATACTGACCGATTCTTCCTGACATTCCCTAAAGGACATCACCTCCTCTTCAAAGAGGTCTGTACTTCTACGTCTCTTAGTCCCTTTGAGTCTCTGGTTCCCGAATCAGATAGGACCCCCAGGCTTAGCTGGCAATACATGCAGCTGTCACACTTCTACCGATCTATAGCCACTAGCGCCAACCTTCATAGACAACTCACGCCATTTGAAGGATTATGTGTTCAGGTGGAACCTGTCAAACACACTGTATCTCTCATATACGCTTTACTAAATGCACCGGGGGACTCGTTCAAGTCGACCTTTCAACTAGGGTGGGAGGTGGAACTGAACCGTACTTTCTCCAAGGAGGAATGGGAAAAGGCGCTGTTCTTCTGCCACAAATCCTCGGTCTCCAGCAGTGCTCAGGAGACCTGCTATAAAGTTCTCTCGCGATGGTATAGAGTGCCGACCTTGCTCCACAGACTATACCCTTCTGTCACTGACATCTGCTGGAGATGTGGGATAGCTAGGGGAACTATGTCCCACATATGGTGGGGGTGTAATAGCCTACAGAGTTTCTGGGTAGAAGTGGTTTCCATTATAAAGGAGATTACGGGACTGACTTTAGTAAATGACCCTGCTACGCTCTTACTGCTGATTCTACCTGGGTCGATAGCTAAACTCAAGAAGGGACTTGCCAAATTCCTCCTCCTAGCCGCTAAAACAGTGATCCCAAGGAGGTGGAAATCAGATGTCCCCCCTACAGTGACTGACTGGTTTGAGGAAATCCTGCGATTGCAGAGAATGGAGGAACTCAAAGCAGAATATCACAATAAAACTGTGCCCACTGCCAGGTTGTGGTTTCCGTGGATGACCTTTCTAGACTCTCCAGCTTACAAAAACCGAGCTGTAGCGCATCAGGCCTGACTTTCTCTGGCTCGCATTTCTTCAGTGAACCTTTTCTCTATCGCTCGGACCGCGCTGGCACCCCCCCCCTCCCCCCCCTCCTTTTCTTTTTCGTTCTCTTGGTTTTCTTGTCCTCTCCGCTAATTTGCTAATAAGTTGCTATGTGTGTAGTGACCTGTACGGTCAGAATTGCTATGAATATTTTCTACGATTAGCTCAACTGGTAGTGCTCTCTAATATGATCCTGATTTTCTACCGAGCGGAATGCCCGCTCCTACTGTTTGTACATTCTTTTCTGTGCACTTCGTTATTCTTCAATAAAAGCGTTGAGAAAGAAAAACATTAAAATCCATAAGTCACCGGGCCCAGAAGGTATCCATCCTAGAGTTTTGCAAGAATTAAATACTGTGTTGGACAGACCGTTATTCCTATTATTTAAAGATTCTATTACGACAGGGATTCTTCCACAGGACTGGCGCATAGCTAATGTGGTACCAATATTCAAGAAGGGGTCAAGGAGTGATCCTGGAAACTACAGGCCCGTAAGTCTAACATCTATAGTAGGTAAAGTATTTGAGGGGATTGTAAGAGATGCTATACTGGAGTATCTTAATGAAAATAATCTTATGACGCAGCACCAGCATGGATTTATGAGGGATCGGTCCTGTCAGACTAATCTGATCGGCTTCTATGAAGAGGTAAGTTATAGACTGGACCTGGGGGAGGCTGTGGATGTTGTGTATCTGGACTTTTCAAAGGCATTTGATACTGTGCCGCATGAAAGGTTGGTCTACAAAATGAGGATGCTGGGACTCGGGGAAAAAGTTTGCAAATGGGTAAGTAACTGGTTGTGTGATAGAAAACAGAGGGTGGTCATTGATGGAACATATTCAGATTGGGTTTTAGTTACTAGTGGGGTACCACAGGGGTCAGTGTTGGGTCCACTTCTTTTTAATATTTTCATTAATGATCTTGTAGAGGGGCTACAGAGTAGAATCTCCATTTTTGCAGATGATACTAAACTGGGTAAAGTAATCAGTACAGAGGAGGATAATATCATATTACAGTTATGTGCTAAATAATAAAACACTGGGTAAAACTACTTCCGAAAAGGACCTGGGGGTATTGGTGGACAGTAAACTCAACTTTAGTGATCAGTGCCAGGCAGCAGCTGCCAAGGCTAATAAAATAATGGGGTGCATCAAAAGAGGTATAGATGCTAAAGATGAGAACATAGTTTTGCCTCTTTATAAATCACTGGTCAGACCACACATGGAATACTGTGTACAGTTTTGGGCACCGGTATATAAGAAGGACACAGCTGAACTAGAGCGGGTGCAGAGGAGGGCAACAAAGGTCATTAAGGGAATGGGTGGGTTACAGTACCAGGACAGGTTATCACGCTTGGGGTTATTTACGCTAGAAAAAAGACGTCTTAGGGGCGATCTGATCACAATGTACAAATATATGAATGGACAGTACAGAGATTTTTGTAGTGGTCTTTTTACTCCTAGGTCTGTAACAATGACAAGGGGGCATCCTCTACGTCTAGAGGTAAGAAGATTTCATCATCAGCATCGACGCGGGTTCTTTACTGTACGAGCGGTAAGACTGTGGAACTCTCTGCCACATGATGTTGTCATGGCTGATTCATTAAATAAGTTCAAGGGAGGCCTGGATGCTTTTCTTGAAAAATATAATATTACAAGTTATGGGCATTAGATTTCTGGTGATACGTTGATCCGGGAATTGTTCTGGTTGCCATTGCTGTCGGGGGAGGGGGGGGGGGGGAGTTTCTCCCTGTGGTGGGGCGTTTGTCTTCTGCCCCATAGGGGTTTTTCGCCTTCCTGGATCAACACAGTAGGATTTTCCTAGGTTGAACCTGATGGACTCTTGTCTTCTTTCAACCTTATTTACTATGTTACTATGTATGTTACTATGTTACAGTATACACACACACTGCTTGGGACATTTCCCCTTTCTGTGGGTGGCAGTACCAATAGTCCGGGTGGGTTACTACTCCACTCCACCATGACTTCAACCCAAGGGACCCCTTAGCAGCCTGACAGGTCACTGACCACAGGGAAACAAGGTGTATCCAGCCCTTTAAACTAAAAGCAGGTGTGCCACCATACCTGTGTGCCCAACCGGCACTGGCGTCACAACATAACACCCTATGGTCCGATTACATCTTGGCCATCCATCACAGAAGTGGCTCACCACAGAACGCCCCATATTATATATACTGTATATAACAAATACTAACATAATTGTCACCAGGAGTTTAATCAACATCTCACAGGCCATGTTCACATAGTGTATTAACAACGGCCATTGTTTGACTCGGCTGTTGATGCCAGTGTCAAACAACAGCTGTTATTTGGGAAGGGAAGGCTAGACAGCTAAATTACGTCCATTATTTTAGACTCAAAATGACGGACGCCATTTTAAATAAAGCTGAAAAAACGTTGTGTGAACATAACCCATGAGAGACTATCAAATATGCTTTATTCTAGTCGGCTGAGAGATCGTACATCTAAGTTGCCTGGGTGACCTATTGGCTAAGTAAGTTGGTCAATCTGTGCCAAAAGTGTAAAGAAGTGTAGAGGAGACCGCACATCCATTTGGATTTCTACATGGACCTAGGTCCGGTCCGGTGAGACATGCACCCAAGTTCATGTAGTGCTTAACTGGTGCTTCTTAGATTTTTTTCTTGTGCCAAAAGTGTGATATACTGTATAACCATGGAAGGTTCAAACTTTTATAAACTAAACAACATAAAAGAGAAAAACCACTAAATGATCACTCATCTCTCAAATGCTGAAAAAGTGTTTTATTGCGTGCAATTCACATACAAACATACAATATATACACTATGTACATTCCTGTTATGCCCTGCCTCATCACTAAGGTAGAACCCCCCCAGTATGGGCATCCTCACGGTTCCAGATGCTGTCCCTGTTCTAAATTTTAAATTATAGAAATTAAAGGGGTTATCCAGCGCAAAAAAAACATAGCCACTTCCTTTCAGAGACAGCACCACTCTTGTCTACAATTCAGGTGTGTTTTGCAATTAATCTCTATTCACTTCAATGGAACAGAGTTAGAAAACCCCACCCAAACTGGAGACAACAGTGGTGCTGTCTCTGGAAGAGAGTGGCCATGTTTTTTGTAGGGCTGGATAACCCCTTTAATATCTGATTTCCAAAGTAAGAATGAATGCACTTTTTTTAAACTTAATCCCCATGCCTTTATATACCAAATTCAGAACGTGGCTGCAGGACGTAGTGGGAAACCCATCAGTTATATACAATTTGCATCACTCTTATTGACCGGGAGTTGTGTAAACAGTGTGGCGATGCGAGCCACGTTCTTTATGTGCGGGCCACCAGTTGATTTTAAAGTGTCGCTGTTTAACTTTGTAATTGGGTTTATTAGCCGAAAAATGCATTTTTACAATGAAAAAGCAGTTTGAAGCTCTCCCCCCGTCTTCATGATTGTCTATGGAGCGGGGAGGGGTGGAGGGAGATGAGGCACCAAAACAGGACAACAAAAAGTTAATTTACAGCTACTGTACATCACTGGCTATCACCTCTGACAGTCAGCACTGACCTCTCTGACCTCTGAATATGGCTTTTAATACAGCTCCCCGCTGTGTAATACTTTGTTCTCTGCTCTCTGCTGGCAACTAATCACCCTCCTTCCTCCTCCCCCCTCCATAGAACAGATAGGGCCCAACTGATGTAAAAGAATCGAGATTTCCTGATAATGAGCAGTGAATGAGAGAGAGGAGGGAAGGGGGGACCTGGGGAAAGTCTTTTTGAATGCAGGTAATGGCATATTTGCCTCATAAACCCAATTGCAAAGTTTCTTAATATTGCCTGTACTATTGATTTCTGCAAAAAAAACAAAAACAAAATGACAGTGACACTTTAAAGAAAACATTTTTGCTGGAATTTTTTTTATTTTTGTTCAAATTTTTTAATTTACTGTCAATATCATAAAATAATCCTGAAATCTTGTGAATAAATGGTGGACTTTTATAAAGTGTGCATGTCGGAATACAAAACTGAAATACAAAAATTAAGTATTATGACCTGTGCAAAATGAACTTCAGATGAAGGCATACAATAGGCAGGGCTGTATTTACCACTAGGCACCCGTGGTCTGGTGCCTAGGGCAGCACCTTGCAGGGGGGCAGCACCAGGGGGCAGAGAGACAGAAAAAACTAATTTTTATTTTTTTAGTTTCCCTTCTCCCGTTCAGACTTGCCAGTAAATCTGGTGTCTTTTCCAGGGGGGTGGGGGGTATGGTGGTATTGGTCAGGTCTGGTATCGCCAATAGCTACATGAAGATGGGGCGCCTTCAGGTTTAGTGCCTAGGGCAGCAGCAGCTGTTGATACAGCCCTGACAATAGGCGGACATAATCTGACAACCTAGAATTACTAATTATGGTGAAGGTGTATAAATGGACTTTAAAGAGACACTACAAACCTAGTGACCATTTAATAAAGTGAAAGTTATGTTTTAGGCTATGTTCACACTACGTAAAACTACGGCCGTAGTTCTCACCGCAGAACTATGGCCGTAGTTTTGAGGGGTGGAACATAGCCTTATTTTCAATGGGATCCCGGCCGGAGCGTACACACATCGTATACGCTCCGGCCGGGATCCCATACGGCGCCGGAAAAATCTGACATTCCGGACGCAGAAAGATCTGTCAGTTCACACAGTGAACTGGCCACTTGCTTCACTGTGGGCTATGGGTACTTAAGTACCGGCCAGGATGATCCGGGCTGAGACGGAACGGCCGGGTGTTCACGTAGTGTGAACATAGCCTTAAAGTGTATCTGTCATGATCCGACCCGACAAAATTTATTGGGCATAAAATCCATTTCACTGACAGGAAGTGCGTGAATGTGCCCAAGTGAAATTCTGCAACATGGTCGGTTACTCAAGCATCCATGGCAGGCCTGGGGGGCATAGAGACCTATCAGTATCAACAATTATGTTATGAAGAAACCAATTTTTTTTACCCTGGCATGTAAAGAGATAATCTACCAGGAACAGAAGTATTTCTTTTCCTGGTGTATACAGCTGGAGCCTTACTGTCAAGGCTCCTGTAATCCCTAGACTGGGGAACTGTGTCACCTTATTCAAGCCCCATCATACAAAAGGTGGTGAGCTAAAATAAGTATGTTTAATGACTGTGTCAATAAGAGATTAAACTCATATCTAGGCACAGGTTTACACACAATATTACAGTGTACCAGTGTCACCTTTGAAAATTTGACATGCAGGCCTAGCTGAATCTATTTTGGTTGGGTTGTCTTAACTTAAAGGGAATCTGTTAGCTGCAATTCACTATTCAAACTGCTGACACTGTTAGATGCTGTTAGGGTCAGGAGACAGGGAACCTTATATACTGTATATTAGTCTGTGACGTAAAAAAAAACCTTTTTTATTCAATAGTACAAGGAGTCAAAGAGGCTTTCCTGAGCCACTGATCTGCTGCAAGCTGTAACACATTCTTACTCGCCCTCCCATACCTGACCACGCTTTGGAGTTGGTAGGAAGTCATTCCAGCTTGTAGCTTTTCAGGAGCTCAGGAGCTTTGACTATTTGTACTATAATGAAAAAGCATTTATCTAGGTTCTGGAAGTACAAATAAATAAATGAAAGGTTACCATTATTTTGGCTAATTTGTTTTTGGACACATTGTAATATTTTATGCAACATTTATCAAGGAATTTGAGCTCTTTTTGAGCAGTTTACTTGGGCTGTACCTTTTTACATTTTTTACCATGTGTTATTTTTTTTGTGTTTATGAAAAAGATCGCGCAGCAGTACTAGGCAGAGTTTTTAGCCAAGTTTTTTTAGCCAAAGATTTGCACAAGCACACCAAAAATGGGCCTAAGGATAAATTTGAACAAGGTCTGTGAGTTTTTGTGCCGCATGGAAAAAATGCACATAAGTAGAAAAAAATAGCCCCTGAATCTTTTCCTGTCAGAAATATTGTGGATATTTCTCCAGTGATAATTATTACTGCTAGGACTGTGGCACATAGTGATCACTGCTTGGTAAGCGGTCAGTGGGTTTATAATGAATGAAATTTATTGATCTTTGTTCTGGTGTTTGGTGCTACCTATTTGCCACTACAATCCATGCAGTGGAAAATTTCGGGGTCATGGAGTAATGACAGGCGGGGGTCTGATACTGGATGTTACTAACAACTGTAACTTAAGTGTATGCTCATTTATCTGCTACCATACATGTGAAAAACATTTAAAGGACATAAGAAAAACATCTTTAGTTCCTTTGTTAAAGGGGTTTTTCGGGATTAATGTATACCAATTTGTTCAGTGCAGCTCCCGCTCTTACTTTCTTTAATTGTTAGGGCAGAACTTTCTTAAAAAAAAAAAAAAAAAAGATGATGTCCAGCACCTATGCAATATTCCAATATCTTACATCTTTATTAGTAGTAAAACACTCCATAGTCCACCTTCATGTTTCAGGCCAGATGGCATAAGTACAAAATTTACAAAAAAACATTTAACACAGCCACACATGGGGTCAATGTCCTAGATACACTGATGATGAGACACGTGATGTGTCTCTGCCGTGTTTTTGTTGATCTCCCTGAGGTCAACCAGCGTCCTTCCACATTGGGTCATATGATCCGTGTACCACCCATTGGGAAACTCTAAAAACCTGGAGAAAAAAATACATGCTAGCAACAAAGCATAGTAGCATACAAAAACTGGAAAAAAATGCATATTTACAGCAACTAAAGACACATATATACATTTACAGAATTTCCTTGTGTAGCTACTTCAATTGTGTACAAAACTTGAATACATACATATGAATTTCTACAGTAGTTTTCCATGTAACCATTTAGAATATTACTATGATTTCATTTGTCACAATACTTATTAATATGTGACGATGAGGTCCTGTCTTGGATTAAGACCTTTGTTTAGTAAAGTATTGTATTGCTCCCCAAAAGTTATACAAATGACCAATATACACTTATTACGGGAAATGTTTATAAAGTGCTCTTTTCCCTGCCCTTACTCCTGCATCAAGGCTTCACTTCCTGGATAAAATGGTGATGTCACGACCCGTCTCCCAGAGCTGTGTGGGCTGTGGCTGCTGGAGAGGATGATGGCAGAGGGACACAGGGTACTGGAGGGACACTGAGCATCCCTCTGCCATTATCCTCTCCAGCAGCCACTGCCCACAGAGCTCTGAGAGTCGGGTCGTGACATCACCATTTTATTCAGGAAGTTAAGCCTTGATGCAGTAGTAAGTGCAGGGAAAAAGGACTTTATAAGCATCTCCTGTAATAAATGTATATTGGTGATTTGTATAACTTTTGGGGGGCAATACAATACTTTAATAAAAATTTTCACCGGACTTCCCCTTTAAAAACAAAAAGAAAAGAATTTAAAGGCATTAGTAAACACATCAGTATACACTAGGTTATGTGACATGTAGATATACATTTGGAAGAACAAATTAACCTGACAAACCTCATATAAGGTAAATCTTTCTAGTTAGTTTTCTGGAGATCCAACATTAACTATGAATTTAGTGTACAGTTTGTGTCTCTGGGATTTGATGACATCATACTTCAAGGTGTTAAGTCCATCCGTGTGCATGAATATGGCTGCTTGATTTATAAGGTGAATACTAGAAAGAAGGGAACAATAGAAACACTGAATAGAATAGAATGGAATAAACACAATAGACACTCTAAATAGCTGTGCAACATATAATGCAAAAGATACAGTATAAGACACACACCCTAGTTAGACAACTGAAAAAAGAAAAATAGATTTCTTGCTGACCACTTTAGAGGTGTAGGGCAGTGATGGGACCACTTTAAAGCAAATGTACCATCACTAGGTCTGAAATCTTTTTTGCAGTATCTACTTAACGCTAATGCAGGGATTCTGGTGAGGCTGTAATTTTTTCATAACACAGCCCGGTTCCCATGTTCGCTGCTGGGGGCAAGCCCAGCACCCCCTTGGTCACAATATCCCCTCCCCTTGGTGACGCGGTCCTGCTTGATTCTAATGGAGACTCATTACAGATGGGAGGGGTTATTGTCACACCAGGGGGTGCCAGGCCTGCCCCCAGAACTCAAAGCCAAGCAGGTGCTGCAAAAAAAAAAAATCAGCCCTGAATATTATTATATATAAATATATATTAATAAGTTACTATTTATTTTTAAAGCGCCCTTGACTTCAGAACATTGTACATATGATATGGGGTTTAAAGACAGAATGTATACATACAGAATGTAACATAAAATTGAGAAAACAAGTATAAAGCAAATGACAGACTGTACAAAGGGAGAAAGGACTTTGCCCTTGTCAACTTACAATTAAAAATATATGTCAATATGTTTGCTGCACTTCTCTTGAGTTAAAGACTATGATGTGGAGACATATCTCTGACATGAAAAATGATACAGTAAATGTCTCCATGTTGTCCCATCATTTTAGAACAGTATATGTAGTAGTCCCAGAATCTTTGGAAATTATGGGCATAGAAAGAGTTTTTTAACCTGTGAGGGGAGGTGATCAAATACGCAAACAGCTGGATAGAGAATCTTACTTCCCAAGCGCTTCTCCACAACAACTCATCGTTAAAACGCTTATCCTTTCTCAACCCCTCTCTTCCATTCCTCCCCAAATAACTTCACTGCTACTACACAGCCCCCAGATCGTGCTACTTTATGGACCATTATTATTAATTCCACCATATCTATCACTAAATGGGCAGAAAAAAAGAACCACCACATCCAACCTTTAACTTTATGGATGGTACTCTTGGTCCTCCTGCCTTCGTCTTGGAAGCAGTATCTCCATCGAGCCCACCTTAATTATACCACTAAAGGGACTTGGTCAATTTACACACATCTCTGGTTCTTAGAATACATTACCTTTTATTTATAAACCAGTAATAATCCTATAAAAGTAATAGTAATCCACATACCTTTCATTATCTTACTTTATTAAAAACTGTGTATATGGAACAACCACTCCATCAACCTTTGCACAATCCAGAAGCCACAAAGTCCCCACCCATCTTACCAATATTCAATAAACAAAAGAAAGGAAAAATTACTATTACCACTCCTATTTACAAATTCCCTTTCTCAAAATAAGATGCACCTTATTTTGAGAAAGGGGACCTGCTTGTTCCCGAAACGCTTCAATTTCTGTGCTTTTCATGAATAAATTGCATCTTTATTTTATCTGGCAACTTTTGGATGTCTTCCTTGGGCAGCTCTGAGTAAGAAGTACCTTGTTTTTTATTTTGCTCTTTTCACTATTTGTCTTTCACGGGCCCCCATATCTGGGAGCATCACGTTTGTGGTACAATCAGCTTTAGCAGCCCTCCTGCATCCTAGCCACTGGAAACCTTCTGCCACTCCACGGACCACCGTAGTACTGGTACCCCCACGGACAGTGAGGGGTTATACGCAATAAGCCTAAGGGGGAAAAAGGTAAGCAGCCTACTATTCTTCAATAATCGTCCCTTGTTTGATAGTATGACACGAGGCGCCAGGCCCTCTTTTTTTTCTCTTTTTACTTGTCCTATTTACAAATTCGGCACTCAGGAAGGAGATCCCCTGTTCACAACATATTTCCAACTCTCTGTTGTATCTTAAGCCCCTATTGCACAGGGCAACATAGAGGAGCAAACAAGCACTTAAAGCGTTTATTTGATCCTCATTAACTGCTCGCTGCCGCCGCTATTATCACGCGGTGGCAGCGAGCAAGTGAGTACAGGGGGGGCCCCGGAGAGCTGAAGGGGGGCTGTCCGGGGATAGCTAGATCTTCCGGGCACCCCATAGAGGATGGCAGCAGATCGCTTCTTTCACAGTCGTTTATCTTTCAACATGTTGAAAGACAAACGACAGCAAAGATCAGTCAACATCATTTATTATCGGACGATAATCGCTCTGTGTTATAGGGCGTTTAGTTTCAGCACCAAAGAAACTGATCACATCCTTACTGTTAAGTTTCTGAACTTATGCCAATGTTTGCCATTCCCTTATGCCAATGTTTTACCTACTGACCTAACTCCCCCCCCCCTCCCTTCCTCATCAGTGGCGAGCAAAAAAAAAAATCCCTCACTTCAACTCCCATCATGGATGTTTACTGATGCCTTAACCAATAATGCGCCCATAGCAGGACATACCCCTACAATTTTGCATACCATTTCCTTTTTGTGTAATGCCACAGTTCATATCCTAATATGGTACTTCCTACTTCCTTACATTCTTTGCATTTTTACTGGCGGTTTTACTGGAACCCAATTCCTTACCATCACTAATCTGGCTGCCATAAATAATTCATACACCACTGCTTTTACAACCTTCGGGAGCTGTTGTCCTTCTATTACCCCTAATATTGCACATAAAAACTTATCACCAAGAATAATTTTATAAATAATTCTCATACTTTTGAAAATATCCTCCAAAAATGTACCTAGTTCTTGACATGTCCACCAGTGATGCTCTTGATCAACATTCTCATTTCTACACTTTCCACACCTGACTACCCTATTCTTAGTCCACTTACTAATCTTATTTAGTCTCTACCTGAGTAATATAATCTAAGTGTATAAAAAAAATTGCATAACCTTATGTGTAGTGTCCTACCACGGGTGTTACTATTGGATACACCCTTTAGAAAGGTCTGTACTTATTCTTTACGTGGTAATAAAAAAAGTAGTACTAAAGTTTCGCCACTGGATGTTGCTGTATTAGATATGTGTATTCAGATGCTGCACGGCTCAGGTCTGTTAAGGGTTATTGTTTATTTGTATGTCACATGGATCTGCGAACCAATAGGAATCTGTCCTTCTCTCCTATCATCTCTCTCTTTACTTCTTCTGTTTGCACTCACACACAGCACATGTTAAATGCACTGAGGAAGGAAGTCACATGGGTGTAGAAAGTGTATAGGCCTTTCTTGTTGGACATTGTAGTGGAAGGACTCAAGCTAGACAGCTTTCTACAGTGGTCTTCACTGGGCCCTGGCCCTCTGCCAGGTCCCCTGCTCTGGTCAGTCATAGTTAGAACCCCGCATGGGTAGGACGCAAGTCAGCACACAGTTTTACTTCTTAGTAACGCTACACAACACTATGCAGTGTTAGACACTCACAGGAGAGTCAGAGGCCACCTCAACCCATGCCATGAACAAGGAGAGTCAAAGGGCAGGACAGTATCCACAAAAGCCAAAGAACCTAGAAACAGATGCAGATAGAGCAAAGTTGTGCAAAGCCTAGGAACTCTATCTCGCAGCGTGGTTGTAAGCAGGAAATCCTCAGCATTCTGCGCATCCCAAGTAACAAGGTCTGGGGCCTTGTGTCACCCCCTAGGACGGTTCAGCCAAATCTAATGGCATTGACTTACAGGTCAATATATGGGCACAATTATTCTCTTCTTCTTCTTCTTCTAAATATTCTTCTACCTCATCCTCCAGCATCTCGGCAGAGCACAGTACTATTTGGGTTGAGACTCTAACGACATCTTCCGCTCTGCTACTCGGCTTCTGTATATCACTCTACACGCTACTCAGTCAGCACGACTACGTCGTACTCAACATTCCTATTGAAGATTCGGTTGCTGTATTGTCACGTATTTGTCTATAAGTTTTATCAAGTGTTTTATCAAGAGAAACATCATAATCGTGTAACCTACTCCAAACACGTATCTTTTTAGTAAAAACATGCCTTACACGACACAGTATACACCTTAGCCTTGGGACACTTTCCCTTTCTGTGGGTGGCAGTTCCGATAGTCTGGGAGGGTCACTACACCACTCTGGCCATCCGTGATCACACTAACCCAAGGAACCCTGTAGCAACTTGGCAGGACACTGTTCACAGGGGGAAAAGGTACAACCAGCCTTCTAAAATAAAAGCAGGTGTGCCATCACACCTGTGTAGTCTAACTGGCACTGGCGTCACAAATTAACACCTCGAGGTCTGGCTGTATCTTAGCCAGCCACCAGCGGAGTGGCGTCACACTTTACCATCTAGCAGGTCACTGCCCAATCCTCCGATATAACATCACCTCCGGAGGTTTACACCACATATGCCTTTTATCTGACATACCACTGCATCCTTGCGGAAAGTGGTTAACCAGTGTATTGTATCATTAATAGCCTCCTGTAATGATCAGTATTACTCACTAGATGGCAGTGTTGTATGGCTAATTTGCTAGCCCGGGATTCGTAGTCTGACACTGAGCTTAACAATCAATGTTGAGATACTTTGTAAACCAAGATAATTTGCGATACAGTTACTACTGTATCATCCAACTGATAAATGAAACATTAGGGGCTATTGATACTCTATTTTTTAGAGCTGTAAGAACCACATTAAGTATCTACACTTTTTCCCCTTGAGAAAGGCATGTTGAGTAGTGAAACGTCTGGGTACTCCAGGTCAGCTCAAGCGGTTACAAGGATACTATACAGCAGTTAAGTGTTGGTGAATATACCCTGGGGATGCTGGCTCCCACAGGACTTAATGAAAAATAAAATAACAGCCCTAAAAACACAGTGTATGGTTATGTTCACACAACCTCAAAAATAGAGAAAAGGCATCCGCTTTTGCAATTTAAAATAACGTTCATTTTTGCCACAAATCAACTGACTGCAATGGCAGTGCATTGAAGTCAATGGAAAGACAGACTTCCAATGCATACAATGTATTGAATAATGGACATTTTTGCCGCAGACGTCAAAATAATGGACATGATTATTATTTTCGGACGTCTTTTGCAAACAGTGGATGTTTTTTATTTAAGCCACACCCAAAGTCCAATTAGTAACCCCAAACTAGAATAATGTACCATTGCAAGGGGAGGCCAGGCTGTTAAATGACGTCCGTTATTTTAGACTCAAAATGACGGACATCATTTTAAACAGAGCTAAAAAAAACTTTGTGTGAACATAGCCTATCAATAGCCTCTAATATTTAATACATCAATTGGATGACAGTAACTGTATTGCAACTTCTTTTGGCTTGCAAACTATCCTGACATTGATTGTTAAGCCCAGTGTCAGACCGCTGAAACTTCGAATAGAGCACTTCAGCAATACAACACTGCCATCTAGTGAACAATTCTGATCATTACAGGAGGCTATAACAATGCACTGGTTAAAGGGGTTGTCCAGCGAAAATCTTTTTCTTTCAAATCAGCTGATATTGGAAAGTTATATAGATTTGTAATTTACTTCTATTAAAAAAAATCTCAAGTCTTCCCATACTTAGTAGCTACTAAATGTCCTGCAGGAAATGTTGTTTTATTCAGTTTTACACAGTGCTCTCTGCTGACATCTCTGGCCACGTCAGGAACTGTCCAGAGCAGGAGAGGTTTTCTATGGGAATTCATATAAAACCAAGACAGAGTTCCTGTCTCGGCCAGAGATGTCAGCAGAGAGGACTGTGTCAGACTGAAAATAAAACTTCCTGCAGGTCATTTAGTAGCTAATAAGTATGGGAAGAGTTGACATTTTTTAATAGAAGTAAATTACATATCTATATAACTTTATGACATCAGTTGATTTGAAAGAAAAAGATTTTTGATGGAAAAACCCCTTTAAATATCATTTTTGCATACAATGACTATTATCTTAGCTGGCATTAGTACTCTTGCCACTGATATATGACTCACATTGTACAAATCATTAAAGGTTCCCAGTTTTAGTCACTCTTTGTAAATTGCACCATTTAAAATCTTAATAAAAAAAAAAGTTAAAGCGTACCGGTCGTTATAACTTTTAAGTTTACAATTTACATTCATTATTTTTTTTTTTAGTTATCAAGGAGAACATGGCACTTCCTCAAAAACAGGAAACATAAAGAAAACAGGAAGTCCTGTATATCCCAGGCCACCTGAGCACTTACAGAGACACTGATGGACACATTGAGCGGTGACTCTCTGTAAATGCCGGAATTCCTGTGTATAGTCAGTTTTTTTTTTAACCAGCACAAGTCAGAAAATCTGCCTTCAGGAGACTGGACCTGGGTTTCTGTTAAGTTCAGCTTTGTTTTACAGCATGATAACAACAAAAAAATAATGAATGCTAATTGCAAATTTGCTTTATATCACATCTACTGTCGATTTAGATTTTGAAAGTTATAACGACAGGTACACTTTAAGTATTAACCCTGTGAGGACCAAGCCCAAAATGACCCAGTGGACCGCACCAATTTTCATTTTTGTGTTTTCCGTTTTTTCCTCCTCCCCTTCTAAGAGCTCTAGCACTTTCATTTTTCTATCTACCAGGGCCATGTAAGGCCTTGTTTTTTTCAGGAATAGGTGTACTTTGCTCCACTTATACTTAAATGCCGTGGTCACAGCGTTTAAGGGGTTAATGACAAGTTGCAGCACGATCAGTGCAGCCTGTCATTAACAGTGAGGGCCCGGCTGCTGACTGCAGCCAGTTTCCACCTGCTATTAAGCGCTCTCCACTCTGGAGTGTGCTTCATAGGTCCTTAGAGACCCATGACGTACAGTTATGTCCATGGTCGCCTGGTGACAGACATACATGACGTAACTGTATGTCCAGGGTCGTCTAGGGGTTAAATACTAAGGAGGGCAGAAATAGGAGGGCACACTAAGGTCTACATTGAATTTACTAGCAAGGCTCTGAAATTAGTTTTTAAAAATACTTATTTCACATATGGAGAAAATTGGTACTGCCAGATAACTGGGAGAACTGGGACAAATCTTCATCTAGCTGTGTTTAACCCCTTCCCTCCTCAGGACATACCGGGGGAAGATTCAGAGAAGGGCCGTGCCGCAACCCCACTATTTAGAACAGTTAAATGCAGCTGTCACGTTTGACAGCTGCATTTAAAAGTCCTTTGCAGCCCCTCTCCCTGGTGTCTAGTGGCGGATCTTCCCCTGCGATGCCCCATAGACCAAAGGATAAAAGCGTTATAAGGATGAGAATAGAGCAATTTTAAGGAACATTTAGTTTTTATAAAAGATTTTCATTTTTTAAAAGCTGTCAAATAAAATAAAAGTTATGCAAGTTGCCTATTGTTTAATACAATGAATCCCTTAACAAATAAATTATCCCAACACAAAAAAGATAGAACAATAGAAAATGAGTTTTTAGGGGGAAAAATAGAATACTTTTATTGGTACATAAAAAATAAAAGACCCAAACATTCGGGTCAATAAAGTGTAACATGAAAAAAATACAGACAAATGGAATACAGACACAACACACAGTTCCCACAAACAACAAAAGAAAGGACCCCAGTTGTCTATCATTGTAATCATAAAAAAAATTTGTGTTTTATTTTCAATTTTACCACGCATATAATTTTTTTCTCAAAATTGATGCACTGTGCTCGAAGGTTCAATGACTGTAACAAATTCAATGTATTCCTATAGTACTACTTGCCTCTAGCGTATACATTCAGAATTCTGCTGTGTTCTAATTAGACTAATTATATTTCTTCCTATCTATGTGTTTTAGCACTGTAACTTGATTGAGTGCCTAATGTGTTAAAGGAAGTAGTCTGTACTGGCCTAGCTAACTTCATGTGATGATAACATCATCAGATCGCTTTTGGCAGCTCACAGATTGTCTCCTTCCCACACTAGCCTAAAGACATACCTCCCAACTGTCCCGGATTCCGCGGGACAGTCCCGTTTTCGGGGTTCTGTCCCGCAGTCCCGGAACGGCACCCAGTGTCCCGCATTAAATGTGGCCCCAGTGAAAAAAACAATAAACCAGTAACTCACCTGTCCGCCGGTCCCAGCAGCTCCTCTCCCGGCAGAGCGCGCACTCCCGTCATCCTCCGGGGCGGGCAGCGGGGTATACAGACACTGACTGCCGGAAGTAATTCATGACAGAGGCTGCAGGTCACTTCCGGCACAGTCAGTGTCTCTGTACCCCGCTGCCCGCCCCAGAGGACGACGGGAGTGCGCTCTCTGCCGGGAGAGGAGCTGCTGGGACCGGAGGACAGGTGAGTTACTGGTTTATTGTTTTTTTCGCTGGGGCCACACAAAGGGGAGGATTGGCTACTATGTGGGGCACTATATTGGGAATTGGATAATATGTGGGGCATATATGGGGGCATTGGCTACTATGTGGGGCACTATAATGGGGGATTGGCTACTATCGGGGGCATTGGCTACTATGTGGGGCATATTTGGGGGCATTGGCTACTATATGGGGCACTATATGGGGATTGGCTACTATGAGGGCACTATATGGGGGCATTGGATACTATGTGGGCACTATATGGGGGCATTGGATACTATGTGGGGCACTACATGGGGGCATTGGCTACCATGTGGGCACTATATAGGGGGATTGGCTACTATGTGGGGCATTTTATGGGGGATTGGCTACTATGTGGGGCACTCTATGGGAGATTGGCTACTATGTGGGGCATATATGGGGGCATTGGCTACTATGTGGGCACTATATGGGGCATTGGCTGCTATGTGGGGTACTCTATGGGGGATTGGCTACTATGTGGGGCACTCTATGGGGGATTGGCTACTATGTGGGGCACTGTATGGAGGGATTGGCTACTATGTGGGGCACTATATGGGGATTGGCTACTATGTGGGGCACTATATGGGGGATTGGCTACTATGTGGGGTACTATATTGGGATTGGCTACTATGTGGGGCACTATATTGGGGATTGGCTACTATGTGGGGCACTATATGGAGGGATTGGCTACTATGTGGGGCACTATATGGAGGGATTGGCTACTATGTGGGGCACTATATGGGGGGATTGGCTACTATGTGGGGCACTATATGTGGGGATTGGCTACTATGTGGGGCACTATATGGGGGCATTGGCTACTATGTGGGGTGCTATATGGGGATTGGCTACTATGTGGGGCACTATATGGGGATTGGCTACTATGTGGGGCACTATATGGGGCATTGGCTGCTATGTGGGGCACTATATGGGGGCATTGGCTACTATGTGGGGCACTATATGGGGGCATTGGATACTATGTGGGGCTCTATATGGGGGCATTGGCTACTATGTGGGGCACCATATGGGGCATTGGATACTATGTGGGGCACTATATGGGGGTATTGAATACTATGTGGGGCACTATGTGGGGGATTGGATACTATGTGGGGCACTATGTGGGGTATTGGATACTATGTGGGGCACTATAATGGGGGACTGAATACTATATAGGGCATTTTTGGGGGGATTGGATACTGTATAGGGCACTATTCAGTCAGCAGCATGTGGTGATTGTAGGGGAGTGGCTATGGAGGGTTGCTATGGAGGCGTGGCTATGAAGGGTTGCTAAGGGAGTGTGGCTATAGAGGGCCGCTATGGGGGCATGGCTATGGGGACTGCGGCGCACATGTCCCTCTTTGCTCTTTGCAAAAGTTGGGAGGTATGCTAAAGACCTAACATTTAGATTATACAACTCAATTACAGAGTACAGGTTAAATATTTTTTTCCACATGGCAGTATTTCTCTTGTATATTAAAATGCATCAAAACTGGCTTCGTTGGAGCTGTAGGCAGCATTAGAGAATCACTTAAAGGGGCAAATACAAACCAAAACTGCTGAAATCCTATGTCTGCCACATCAACTTAAACAGGAAAGCACGCACTAGTCATACACATGAACCTCTACAATGTTCTGTAATGTTGCACCATATAAGCGATAAAGTACTTTAGAGTATGTACAAATGTACAGAGGGTCTCCTGTCTGTAATAATTACCTTCTGCCCGTTTCCTCATTTCCAGGATCTCTTTTATGTAAAATTGCTTTGGATTTGGCAATTTGTGGATCTAAACGTTCAATCCTCATTCCTGCTGCTATCACTCTGAGAAAAAAATGGAGTGTGAGAGAGTTAAACAGATATGTTTATTTATAGCACTCTGTATGACTCCTTACCAACTTGTTAAACCCAACACTTTTTGAGATTGAATAATCGGATCAGCTTAAAAAAAACAAATAAAGAGGCCCCACCCTAAAACTACCTATATTTCTTGCACACATATGTGTTTTTATATATATATATATATATATATGTGTGTGTGTGTGTGTGTGTGTGTGTGTGTGTGGTTAATAGAGCTCACTATTCGATAATGAAACTGATAGTCCCCACATGTTTGGCGGCTTTAAAGGGGTACTCCAGTAAAAACTACATTTATCAGATCAAGTGAAAGTGCCAGATATTTGTAATTTCCTTCTGTAAAAAAAAAATCTCCAGTCTTCCAAAACTTATCAGCTGTTGTATGTCCTGCAGGAAGTGATGTGTTCTCTACAGTCTGGAGAGCAGGAGAGGTTTTATATTTGGATTTGCTACTGCTCTAGACAAGTCCTGACATGGACAGAGGTGGTAGCACAGAGCAGTGTCTCAGTCTGGAAAGAATACACCACTTCCCTTACGTCCCATTGGCATCACAACATATGGGGTAAATTCGCCCCTGCGAGCCCCTGGGACGAAGGAATATTTAATGAAAAAATAACAATTAAATTTTAATCCCCTCCTCCATGAGGTATAAATAGGCTCCACCTCACCCTAGACCTCAGTCTTTTTTTACTTCGTTGCTGTTAGCCCTAGGGGACTTTGTCCCTCCTCCGTTTTTATGCTTTGTTAACCTGTTGCATTCAGGTTTTCTCTCCAGGTAATGATTGCTGGGATGCCGCTGGAGCCGGTGTCCAGGTAGTATCCTGATATTTGCTTCTGCAGGTCTTAGCTTTTAAGTTTTTCTTTCCTAGTGCGTCTTGGAACGCACTCTGCGTGTCACCCGAGCGGCTGGCTTTTCTTCCAGTCGCGTTCGACTGTGGAACGCATCGGCGCTGCGTGCGTCTCAGCACTGCGGCATCCGCGTCATGTCACTTCCGGGGGCCGGCAGCGGCGTGCCCTCTCTGCATGCCGGATTAGCTGTGTGTTCAAGGCAGAAGGTAAGCTGTTGCTACCTCTAGGTCTGGCTGTCTTCCTCTGGAAGGATTTTCTGTGGCTCATTTGGATCTAATAGAAAACATCTGAGTGCAAAGTGCTGTGATCTCTCTTCTATATACTTAAAAGTAAGTGTTGCTGCCACCTAGTGTCTCTTTCCGATATCACTCTAGCCAGGCTAGTGGTTTATATGTATTGTAATACATTGATTATTTGCAGATGTCTGAAATGGAGACCAGTCCTGCTGCTGGCAAAAGACCTTCTAAGGAAGCACTTCATGTGCCGAGTGTGAGACTCCACTACCTGACGGCTATGGATACCGTAGGAGGATCATTTTTTCCAGATAAGATTCATCCTTTCTTTCATAAAAATATTTATGAATGCCTAAAAATATTTATAATGCCTAAGTACGCTGTCCTTCATGCAGACCTAAACCTATGAGGAGCCTGATGTTCAGGATGTAGTTGTATGGGTCAAGGACTATGTGCAAAAGACTTTAGCGGCTAATGAGATTCGCCGCCCGTGTCCTAAGTTAAAGACCAAATGGAGCATTTCTCTCTCTACTCCCAGCCTTTGAGTATATTACTTTATGGCTGTAGGATTATGGTCATTTTCAGTTTTACTGTGATTGATGAAGTTAAGTCATCATCTTCTTCTGAAACCTCTTCTACTTCTGAAGATGAGAGAATTATTCAGGGGGTATTTCACAGCTGATAGAATTCACAAGCTCTGCTAAGCTGTGCAAGCTGAAATACACCCTGAGGAAATAGAAGAAGATAGGATTGGTCCTCCTCAAAAAAGCCTAGGGCTTTTTCTGTGGGTAAGACTTCATTGTCTATGTTACAGGCGGAATGGAAGGAACCGGAAAAGGCTCCGGGTTTGAGCAAGAGGTTTAAGACCTTATATGTTCTCAAGGAAGAACAATGTAAGGACTGGAATGAGCCTCCAAAGGTGGACCCGGCCATAGCCAAACTGTCAAAATGTACTGTGCTGCCTGCGGAGGACGGATCCAATCTTAAGGATCCGATGGATAGAAGGGTGGAGGTAGCCCTCAAGAGATCATATACGGCAGCGGCAGCCCAAGGGGCAGTCTCCATTTCTTCTTTGAGGTTTCTAGAAGCCTAAGAAGATTGCTGACCAAGGTCCAGGAAAATTTGGAAGGTAGAGCTAGCAGGGACAAGGTCCTTCGCTCCTTAAAAAAGGTCATTATGGCCATTGACTTCCTCTGCGATGATGCATCTCAGGGAACCAGGTGAGCGTAAAAAAACTAGTACGCTCTCAACCGCTGCCGAAGGGCGCTATGGTTAAAACCCTGGGTTGGAGATGCTAACTCCAAAATTCAGCTCTGTAATATAGAGTTCCAGCCAGGTAGGCTGTTTGGCTCTGAGCTGGATAAATTAATGGAGGAATTGTCTGACAAGGAGGGGAAGTCCCTACCATTGTCCTATAAGAGCGGTGATTCCTTTCGCTGAGCAAAATCTCCTCAGCGAGGCAAAGGGAGATACCAGTACAGAGGTCGAGCAAGAAACTATTCCAGAAGAGGTTCCGGGAAGCAGCAGAATAAGGACACCAACAAGAAACCAGACTTCTGACGCAGAAGCTGTCCAGTGGGAACACGTCTGAGTTTGTTTCTCCCTGCCTGGGAAGAATTAAGAAAAGATCACTAGGTGTTAAATATTATTCAAAATGGTTATGTCCTTCATTTATCATCTCTTCCTCCTCCAAGATTTCTTCTGTCAAGAAATCTTTAGCCAGAAAGACACTCAGTCCTAGAGACAGAAATTCTTTACCTCCTTTCCATTGAGGCTCTAGAGGATGTTCCTCTATCTGAGATCGGTCAGGGAGTTTACTCCCCAGTGTTACTAGTGCTGAAGCCATCCGGAAATTGGAGGCTTATTATAGATTTGCGATATCTCAACAGGTGCATCGTAAAGAAGACGTTCCACATGGAGAACATAAGATCGGTAAAATCTATCCTCCAGGAGGGAGATTTTATGGTCACCATAGATCTACCGGATGCATATCTTCATGTACCGATTCTGAAGGCTCACAGGAGAGCCTTCGCCATCCAAATACAGGGGAAGGTAAGACACTTACAATTCAAAGTCCTTCCATCCGGAATACCTCCGCACCCTTTGTTTTCACAAAGGTAGTGTCACCATGATGGTTCGCTTCCGTTTACAGGGGATAAAGTTATCCCTTACCTGGACGATTGGTTGATTATGACTCAGACTCAGGATCTTCTGAGAGCTCAGTTCAACTATGTCCAGGACATACTTCAACAATTAGGTTGGCTTATCAACATAGAGAAATCAGACTTAATTCCTAATTCCTCCTCGTCAGGTATCCATAAGAACATAAATGCGCTTTCTAGGGCTCCTTGCCTCAGCTGCGGACGCGGTGCCATGGGCGTTATGGCACATAAGATTTCTTCAAGAGAGAAGCACTAACAGTATGGAACCGAGGACTGAAGGACTTGGATGCGATGATGTTCTATCGACTCAAACAAGACATTCTCTAATGTGGTGGAGACAAGTCAAACATGGAGTTTTATTTTCAGAACCACACTGGATAACCATCACGACAGATGCTTCAGGAACAGGTTGGGGAGTTCATCTGACAGTCATCACGACTGCAGGATCTTGGAGTCAACAGGAATCCGCTCTGCCCTCCAACGTGAGGGAGCTCAGAGCGATTTACCTAGCTCTTCTTCATTTTTCTCCTCCTATTTTACAGAGAGCAGTCAGAATCCGGATGAACGACATGACCTGTGTGGCGTACCTAAACAGGGAGGTACCAGATCCCCTTCTCTCCTCAGGGAAGTAGAGAAGATTTTTCTGTTGGGCAGAAACCAGAATAACCAGACTCTCTGCGATTCATATCAGGGGTGTCGACAATATATTGGCGGATTGAGTCGAGGCCTGACATTACCGGGGGAATGGTCTCTCTCAAGGAGAGTGTTCATTCAGTTAACCCAGAGGTGGGGGCTTCTTCAGAGAGACCTCATGGCATCAGCAAGCAATGCCAAACTAAGGAATTTCTGTTCCCTTTACAGGGCAGACAATCCCACGGTATTGGACTCAATGACAATACCATGGACATACCAGCTGGCGTATATCTTTCCTCCCATAGCCATGATTCCCAGAGTCTGACGAAGATCAGTCGTCAGTAATAATAATAACTCCCTTCTGGCCGAAGGGGTCATGGTTCACCCTGCCCATGAATATGAGCAGAGGGGAATTTTGGAGATTACCTCTGCATCCGGATGTAATATTCCAGGGTCAACATCTGTGCAGGAATCTTTCCAGCCTCAGCTTGACAGCTTGGAGACTGAGAGGACCGTATTGGACTCTAGTTTTTCTGAGAAGGTATAGTATACTCTTTCTCACGCTCGTAGTAGCACTACAAATAAATCTTATGCACGTATTTGGAAGATTTTCAAGATTGGTGTGCAAGCAGGAGTATTGATGGACTTAAACCTTCTACTCCACAGTCATTGGAGTTTTTACAGGAAGGCTTCTATAAAGGATTAAAACCTAGTTCCATCAAGGTGCAGATAGCAGCCCTCTCTGCACACCTAAACTCACGTTTCTTTCAGATCTTGGAGGTAAAGAATTTTGTTAAGGCTAGACTAGGCCTAACCTGGTAAAGCAGGTAGAGCCATGGGACTTATCCTTTCTGTTGAGACGCCTGTGTCTTCCTCCCTTTAAGCCTTGGGAGGAAGTAGACTTCAAGTTAACATTGAAAGTTTCTCTTTTACTAGCCATTACCTCTGCTAAGAGAGTTGGAGAACTTCAAGCCCTTGGCTCCGCACCTCCATACGTGATTTTTTCCCAAGACAAAGTTATCCTTAGGTTCCTTCCAGGATTCCTGCCTATGGTGGCTTCATTTGCCAACATCAACCAGCCAATAGTATTGCCTGTATTTTCTCCTACTGGATCATCTAAAGAAGACTTGGATCTTTCTTTATTGGACATATCCAGAGCTATCAAGATCTATCTACATAGAGTAGGTGATTTTCGTAAAGACAAAAGGTTCTTTATCCCTTTCGCAGGAAAGAACAAGGGGAGAAAGGCTTCAAAACCTTCAATATTTAGATGGATCTGTGACTCCATTGCCTTATGTTACTCCTCTGCTGATCTGGATCCACCAGAATTTACCAGGGCTCACTCTACTAGAGCTGTGGCCTCCACTTGGGCAGAGCGTGACGCTGTGCCACTTGAGGACATATGCCAGGCAGCTACCTGGTCATCTTTGACTACCTTTGTGAGATATTTCAGGCTGGATACTTCTTTCTTGTCAAGAACAACCTTTGCAAGATCTGTTCTTAATGCGGACGTAATAAATAACCCGCCCATTGGGGATAATGCTTGCTAATTCCCCATATGTTGTGATGCCAATGGGACGTAAGGGAAGCTAAAATTATTATGTTAATTTGTTTTCCGTAAGACCCATTGGCATCACAAGACTCCCTCCCTGTGTTTTATGTTTCTTTATAATTAGACTGAGGTCTAGGGTGAGGTGGAGCCTATTTATACCTCATGGAGGAGGGGATTAAAATTTAATTGTTATTTTTTCATTAAATATTCCTTCGTCCCAGGGGCTCGCAGGGGCGAATTTACCCCATATGTTGTGATGCCAATGGGTCTTAGGGAAAACAAATTAACATAATAATTTTAGCTTCCTGCAGGACATACAACAGCTGATAAGAACTGGAAGACTGGAGAATTTTTAAAGGAAGTAAATTACAAATCTCTGGCACTTTCTAGTACCCGTTAATTTGAAATAAAAAATGTTTTGCTGGAGTACCCCTTTAATCAGCCAATAAACATGCAGGGAGGGGACAGGGAGTTCCTGCTACCTAGCAGCTATGTTGACTGCTGTTAGAGCAGTGATCAGCCGGCTGCATCAGGTGACCTGGGTGTATGTAGAGCCAGGTCTCCAGATGCTCGAATCACTTGCGATCTCTTAGCTGAAAGGGAGAGATACTGGGGCAGGGACAGAGCATGTATGGGGCTTAGATGATATAGTTAGGTAGGCGATTAGCATCCAAACATACAATACAGTCCTTGCAAATTATATTTTTATTAAAGAAAGAATTTTTTAACAACTTGTATAAAGTAATTATTAGTCGCTTATAAAAGTATAAATGTAACAAGTCGTGTTATAAACATAAGATATAAGGTAGAGGAAAGAAAGGGGATAAATAGGTTAAGTAAGGGAGGGTATGTGCAGTTGTTTCCACAATACAGTCCTTTTAACCCTTTGAGGACCAGGCCCAAAATGACCCAGTGGACCGCGCAAATTTTGATCTTAGTGTTTTCGTTTTTCCCTCCTCCCCTTCTATGAGCTCTAGCACTTTCAGTTTTCTATCTACAGGGCATGGCCGTTTCTAGGGGCGGGTGGGCCGGGCGACCGCACGGGGCGCCGAGAGGTTGGGGGCGTTGGTGGCACCCCCAGGACCTCACTTAGCGGTGTGTACTCCCGGCCTGCCCCATCACCTGCTCCGACCCCTGTACCGCCCGCTGGACTGCAGCTCCGCCCCCCCGGACAGCGCTTGCCCGAGCCGAGCACTCATCACCCAGCTGGCTGCTGTCGCCCCCTCCTCTGGGTCCTGGCCTGACCTCCCCATCACCTGCTCAGACCACTGGACCGCCCGCCGGACCGCAGCTCCGCCCCCCGGACAGCACTTGACCGAGCCGAGCGCTCATTACCCAGCTGTCTGCTGCCGCCCCCTCACACATTGTCTCCCTCCAGCATATGACGTCATCTGACTGTGCTGGAGGGAGAAGATGTGTGCAGGGGCGGCGGTGGCGGCGGCCTGCTTGCTCCTCGCAGGCCGGAGGAGAAGAACGGACAGGGACCCGCTCTATTTATTGAGGTGAGTATAATGTTGTTTTTTTGTGTGTGTGTGTGTGTGTGTGTTTTGGGGGGTGGGGTGCAGAGCACAGGGGGAGATTATTTATATGAGGACAGCATGGGGGGGATTTTTTACTATGGGGGCAGAGCACAGGGGGGGGATTATTAATATGAGGACAGCATTGGGGGGATTATTAATATGGGGACAGCATTGGGGGGGATTATTAATATGAGGACAGCATTGGTTGGATTATTAATATGGGGACAGCATTGGGGGGATTATTAATATGAGGACAGCATTTGGGGGATTTTTTACTATGGGGGCAGAGCACAGGGGGGGATTATTAATATGAGGACAGCATTGGGGGGATTATTAATATGAGAACAGCATTGGGGGGGATTATTAATATGGGGACAGCATTGGGGGGGATTATTAATATGGGGACAGCATTGGGGGGGGATTATTAATATGAGGACAGCATTGGGGGGGGATTATTAATATGAGGACAGCATTGGGGGGATTATTAATATGAGGACAGCATTGGGGGGATTATTAATATCAAGACAGCATTGGGGGGATTATTAATATGGGGACAGCATTGGGGGGGATTATTAATATGGGGACAGCATTGGGGAATTATTAATATGAGGACAGCATTGGGGGGATTATTAATATGAGGACAGCATTGGGGGGGATTATTAATATTAAGGACAGCATTGGGGGGATTATTAATATCAGGACAGCATTGGGGGAATTATTAATATGGGGACAGCATTGGGGGGATTATTAATATCAGGACAGCATTGGGGGGACTATTAATATGGGGACAGCATTGGGGGGATTATTAATATAGGGACAGCATTGGGGGGATTATTAATATGAGGACAGCATTGGGGGGATTATTAATAAGAGAACAGCATTGGGGGGATTATTAATATGAGGACAGCATTGGGGGGACTATTAATATGGGGACAGCATTGGGGGGGATTATTAATATGGGGACAGCATTGGGGGGATTATTAATATGAGGACAGCATTGGGGCGGATTATTAATATGAGGACAGCATTGGGGCGGATTATTAATATAAGGACAGCATTGGGGGGATTATTAATATCAGGACAGCATTGGGGGGATTATTAATATGGGGACAGCATTGGGGGGGATTATTAATATGGGGACAGCATTGGGGAATTATTAATATGAGGACAGCATTGGGGGGATTATTAATATGAGGACAGCATTGGGGGGATTATTAATATTAAGGACAGCATTGGGGGGATTATTAATATCAGGACAGCATTGGGGGAATTATTAATATGAGGACAGCATTGGTTGGATTATTAATATGGGGACAGCATTGGGGGGATTATTAATATGAGGACAGCATTTGGGGGATTTTTTACTATGGGGGCAGAGCACAGGGGGGGATTATTAATATGAGGACAGCATTGGGGGGATTATTAATATGAGAACAGCATTGGGGGGGATTATTAATATGGGGACAGCATTGGGGGGGATTATTAATATGGGGACAGCATTGGGGGGGGATTATTAATATGAGGACAGCATTGGGGGGGGATTATTAATATGAGGACAGCATTGGGGGGATTATTAATATGAGGACAGCATTGGGGGGATTATTAATATCAAGACAGCATTGGGGGGATTATTAATATGGGGACAGCATTGGGGGGGATTATTAATATGGGGACAGCATTGGGGAATTATTAATATGAGGACAGCATTGGGGGGATTATTAATATGAGGACAGCATTGGGGGGGATTATTAATATTAAGGACAGCATTGGGGGGATTATTAATATCAGGACAGCATTGGGGGAATTATTAATATGGGGACAGCATTGGGGGGATTATTAATATCAGGACAGCATTGGGGGGACTATTAATATGGGGACAGCATTGGGGGGATTATTAATATAGGGACAGCATTGGGGGGATTATTAATATGAGGACAGCATTGGGGGGATTATTAATAAGAGAACAGCATTGGGGGGATTATTAATATGAGGACAGCATTGGGGGGACTATTAATATGGGGACAGCATTGGGGGGGATTATTAATATGGGGACAGCATTGGGGGGATTATTAATATGAGGACAGCATTGGGGCGGATTATTAATATGAGGACAGCATTGGGGCGGATTATTAATATAAGGACAGCATTGGGGGGATTATTAATATCAGGACAGCATTGGGGGGATTATTAATATGGGGACAGCATTGGGGGGGATTATTAATATGGGGACAGCATTGGGGAATTATTAATATGAGGACAGCATTGGGGGGATTATTAATATGAGGACAGCATTGGGGGGATTATTAATATTAAGGACAGCATTGGGGGGATTATTAATATCAGGACAGCATTGGGGGAATTATTAATATGGGGACAGCATTGGGGGGATTATTAATATCAGGACAGCATTGGGGGGACTATTAATATGGGGACAGCATTGGGGGGATTATTAATATAGGGACAGCATTGGGGGGATTATTAATATGAGGACAGCATTGGGGGGATTATTAATAAGAGAACAGCATTGGGGGGATTATTAATATGAGGACAGCATTGGGGGGACTATTAATATGGGGACAGCATTGGGGGGGATTATTAATATGGGGACAGCATTGGGGGGATTATTAATATGAGGACAGCATTGGGGCGGATTATTAATATGAGGACAGCATTGGGGCGGATTATTAATATAAGGACAGCATTGGGGCGGATTATTAATATAAGGACAGCACGGGGGGGGGGGGGTTATTACTAATTTGGATGCAGCACGGCGATTTATTACTATGGGGACAGCACAGGTGGCATTATTACTATATGGGGGCAACCCACATACCTACTCACTTTACTGCACATGACACAAAAAAGTGGAAATTATAAAAGTGCGGAGCCTAAAAATGTTTGTCTGGCAGGTTCACAAAAGATCATCATGGTAGTCCGGGCCAGAAGGGGAGGAAAAGGGATCAAAGAAGACGTCACCTGTGAGTCACTGAATGACTTTTTTTTGCCCCACGTAGAAAAGGGTTGAATAACACTGCTGTATGCCATGATACACACACTGCTTCCCCCTACTAACACCCGCACCCCCCTCCACATATCACTTTGGGGGGGGGGGGAACTTTCAGCAAGATTCGCCCTGTAGTTCAAATTACCTAGATTGTTATATTTTAATAGATCGGACAATTACGCACGCTATGGTATAGTATATGTTTATTTATTTATTTACACTACGGTTCAAAAGTTTGGGGTCACCTAAACAATTTTGTGTTTTCCATGAAAAGTCACACTTCTTCACCACCATACGTTGTGAAATGAATAGAAAATAGAGTCAAGACATTGACAAGGTTAGAAATAATTTGTATTTGAAATAGCATTGTTTTTCCATCAAACTTTGCTTTCGTCAAAGAATCCTCCTTTTGCAGCAATTACAGCATTGCACACCTTTGGCATTCTAGCTATTAATCTGTTGAGGTAAGCTGGAGAAATTGCACCCCATGCTTCTAGAAGCAGCTCCCACAAGTTGGATTGGTTGGATGGGCACTTCTGGCGTACCATACGGTCAAGCTGCTCCCACAACAGCTCAATGGGGTTCAGATCTGGTGACTGCGCTGGCCACTCCATTACCGATAGAATACCAGCTGCCTGCTTCTGCTGTAAATAGTTCTTGCACAATTTGGAGGTGTCTTTAGGGTCATTGTCCTGTTGTAGGATGAAATTGGCTCCAATCAAGCGCTGTCCACTGGGTATGGCATGGCGTTGTAAAACTGAATGATAACCTTCCTTATTCAAAATCCCTTTTACCCTCCCACCTTACCAGCACCAAAGCAACCCCAGACCATCACATTACCTTCACCATGCTTAACCCCTTAAGGACAGAGCCAATTTCGATTTTTGCGTTTTCGTTTTTTCCTCCTTGTGCTTAAAAGGCCATAGCGCTTGCATTTTTCCACCTAGAAACCCACATGAGCCCTTATTTTTTGCGTCACTAATTGTACTTTGCAATGGCAGGCTGAATTTTTGCATTAAGTACACTACGAAACCAGAAAAAAATTCAATGTGTGTTAAAATTGAAAAAAAACAACGCATTTTGTTTATTTGGGGGAAATGTGTTTTTACGCCGTTCGCCCTGGGGTAAAACTGACTTGTTATGCATGTTCCTCAAGTCGTTACGATTAAAACGATATACAGTATAACATGTATAACTTATATTGTATCTGATGGCCTGTAAAAAATTCAAACCATTGTCAACAAATATACGGCACTTAAAACCGCTCTATTCCCAGGCTTATAACGCTTTTATCCTTTGGTCTATGGGGCTGTGTGAGGTGTCATTTTTTGCGCCATGATGTGTTCTTTCTATCGGTACCATATACGACTTTTTGATCGCTTTTTATTACAATTTTTCTGGATTTGATGCGACCAAAAATGCGCAATTTAGCACTTTGGGATTTTTTGGCGCTGACGCCGTTTACATTGCGAGATCAGGAATGTGATTAATTAATAGTTCGGGCGATTATGCACGCGGCGATAGCAAACATGTTTATTTATTTATTTACTTTTATTAATAACCTGGGAAAAGGGGGGTGATTCTGACTTTTATTAGGGGAGGGGGCTTTTTATTCACAACACTTTTTTTTTAACTTTTACACTTATACTAAAAGCCTCCCTAGGGGACTTCTAGTATAAGTGCTTTGATCTCTCATAGAGATCTCTGCAGCATAGATATGCTGCAGAGATCCATGAGATAGGCACTCGTTTACTTCCAGCTGCTGCAGCCAGAAGTAAACGAGTGCTGAGCGGGGGACGGCGCCATCTTGGAGCAGCCCCCATCCGGCAGCACACACGGAGATTGCTCCTCCGGGATAACATCCCGGGGGAGCGATCTCCACCACTAGACACCAGGGAGATGCTGGATCCGGTAATCGGATACAGCTGTCATGTTTGACAGCTACATCTGATTACTGTATTAGCGGGCACGGCGATCGGACCGTGCCCGCTAATACCTGCGGTCCCGGGCTACAAGCAGCACCCGGGACCGCCGCGGTTCAGAGCGGGGTCGCCGCGCGGCCCCGCTCTGAACATACTTAACGGCATCAGGGCGTAAATATACGCCCTATGTCGTTAAGGGGTTAACAGATGGTGTCAGGCATTCTTCCAGGATCTTTTTATTTGTTCTGCGTCTCACAAACGTTCTTCTTTGTGATCCAAACACCTCAAACTTGGATTCATCCGTCCACAACACTTTTTTCCAGTCTTCCTCTGTCCAATGTCGGTGTTCTTTTGCCCATCTTAATCTTTTTCTTTTATTGGCCAGTCTCAGATATGGCTTTTTCTTTGCCACTCTGCCCTAAAGGCCAAAATCCCACAGCCGCCTCTTCACTGTAGATGTTGACACTGGTGTTTTGCGGGTATTATTTAATGAAGATGCCAGGTGGGGACCTGTGAGGCGTCTGTTTCTCAAACTAGAGACTCTAATGTGTTTATCTTCTTGCTTAGTTGTGCAACGCGGCCTCCCACTTTTTTAAAGTTATCTTCATTGAAAAGTACAGTGTTTTCCTTCAAAAATAAGGACATTTCAATGTGACCCCAAACTTTTGAACGGTATTGTATTTTTATATGTTTTATTTATATAATGGGAAAGGGGGGTGATTTAACCCCTTAACGACAACGGGCGTACATTTACGCCCTCACTGCCTGGGACTTAACGCAGGAGAACGTAAATGTATGCCCTGGCGCTGTCCCGGGCTATGGTGCGGGCTCACGAGCTGAGCCCGCCCCATACCGGGTGAGGACCGGCTGCTATCTGCAGCCAGGCCCTCACCCTCAATGGGCCACCGCCATTAACCCCTTAAACGCCGCGACCGCATCTCCGTTCACTTAACGATCGGGACCCTCGCAGTGTGTCTGCAGGGGTCCCGATCGCTTTTCCTGACTTCCGGAGGTCTTTTACCTTCCTCCGTGCAGTCATTGGATCGGTCCTCTGATTCAGCCTGCCACAGATGTCACAGATGACACTGATTCCTGCAATGCTATGGCATAGCAGGGATCAGTGTTACAGATCCAATGTATGTAAGTGATAGTTCCCTAAGGGAGCTATAAAAATGTAAAAAAATTAATTAATAAAAGTTTTACAAAGTGCCACAAAGCCCCTTCCCCCAAAAAAGTGTAAATAAACCCCCTTCCCATTGCATACATAAAACACATAAAAAGTAATAAAGTTAATTAACATATTATACACCGTAGCGTGCGTAATCATCCGATCTATTAAAATAAAACAATACTTCTCCTGCACGGTGAATAGCGGGAAAAAAAAACCTGTAAAAATACGCAGAGATTGCTTTTTTTAATTTTATGTATAAAAAATTTAATAAAAAGCGATCAATACATTTGATCTAGTAAAAAATGTGACTAATAACAACTAGAGATCATAACGCAAAAAATGACACCCCATACGACCCCGTAGGTGAAAAAATAAATACGCTATGGGAGTTACAATAGGACCATTTTAAATATGCCTATTTGCAAAAAAAAAAGTTTTACTGCTAATAAAAATAGTAAAACGTGAGAAAACTTAGTAAACCTGCATATTGCCGTGTTCAGACCAACCTATAGAATAAAGGAAAAATGCCAGTTTTACCGCAAAGTGGATTACATAAACATGGAAGCCCCCCAAAATTTGGTGAATCGCATTTTTTGACCCAAGTTCACCCCATAAATGATATTTTGGGGGTTCCTTCATTCATTTTATGGTAGATTGAAAGATGCCATTAGAAAGTACACCTGCTCCTGAAAAAAACAAGTCCTGATATGGCCCTGTAGGTGGAAAAATGAAAGCGTTATGGGTCTTAGAAGGAGATGAGGAAAAAACGAAAAGCAAAAGTGACAATTGTCCCTGTCCTTAAAGGGGTAGTGCGGCGCTCAGAAATTATTCACAGAATAACACACTTTGCAAAGTTATACAACTTTGTAATGTATGTTATGTCTGTGAATCGCCCCCTTCCCGTGTCCTACTACCCCCGCACGTGTACCCGGAAGTGTTGGTGCATTATACATTATCTGATCCGTGTCGAGCCCATCCGCCATCTTGTGCCAAATGTCAGCTTTGGACAGCCAGCCGAATCGATGCCGCTGTCCCTCCTCTGCCGCGTCATAACTGTGCTCAGCCACGAATGGCTGAGCACAGTTATGCTCAGCCAATCGCGGCTGAGCGGCTGATGACGCGGCCGCGTTCCGATCGGTAAGTGACAAGGGACTCTCCCTGTCACTTACACTTAAATGCCGGGGCCGAGCCACGATCGTGGCGTTTAAGGAGTTAATGACACGCTGCAGCGCGATTGCTCACTGCAGCTGGCCCCCTGCAGCTGGCCCCCACCTACTATGAAGCTTCATAGCAGGGGAAACATCCAGGACGTACAGTTACGTCCAGGGTCGTCTGGTGACAGACTTCCATGACGTAACTGTACGTCCAGGGTCGTCTAGGGGTTAAGGACTAGTATTAATAATTAGTTAGTGTGACTGAACAAGCTCATTCCATACAAGATTCCAATATAGACAGGAATAGTATAGTGATATATAGGTGTTCGTAGTTGTCAGTTATATCCGCATTCCACAACAATAGTTAAAGGGGTTATCCAGCGCTACAAAAACATGGCCACTTTTCCTACTACTGTTGTCTCCAGTTCAGGTGCAGTTTGCAATTAAAGGACAACTCCCGCGGGACCCCACAAAAAAAAAAAAAACACAGACACACACAGACACCATACTCACCATCCCTCCGGTGGCGACCGCCACTCGATTCGCCCACCGTCCGCCTCTCCGTCGCCGCCGTCCACCGCCCAGCGATGTCTCTGACTTCCGGGTCCTGGGGATGGAAAAGGCTGCCAGTGCGCTTGCGCACTGGCAGCCTTTTCATTGGCTGGAGCACATCACATGGCTTCCAGCAACCTCAGCCAATCAGGGCTGAGCAAGCTGGAAGCCATGTGATGCGCTCCAGCCAATGAAAAGGCTGCTGGTGCGCATGTGCACCAGCAGCCCTTTCCGTCCCATTCACTTTCTATGAAGACGCCGAGGAGGAAGAAGACCCGGACCACCCCCCGCCTCTGACGTCGTCGTCACCAGATGCCGCCCGGGAGAAGAGGACCGTGATGATCGTAATAGGTAATGTATACATTCTTTAACTCCCGGGGGGGGGGGAGGTCGGGGGTCCAAAAGTGGGGGAAGGGGGCCAGACCGGGTATTTAACCACATTACAAAGTTATATAACTTTGTAATGTGTGTTAAATAAGCTAAAAAAAATGTTGTGGGAGTTGTCCTTTAAGCTCCATTTACTTCAATGGAACTGAGTTTCAAAACCCCACCCAAACTGGAGACAACAGTAGGGGGAAAGTGGCCATGTTTTTGTAGCGCTGGATAACCCCTTTAAGTTCTTTTTAGGACAAGAAAAAGAGAAAAGGATTCATCTGCAATACAATGTATTACTATTATGTTATCCAGCCAAACCAGCGGCATAAAGTGACAATCTTGGGGTTGGGGACAATCTATATGCTGCTGCATACTGTGCTAAACTCTTTTGCTCACAGTACTATACTCACTACTATCCGAAACTTGAATATATATTTTTCTAACTAGTGTTATCCCTTTCTGGAAAAAAAAGCACAAAAAAAAACATTTGCTATACAGTATAATACCAGTGTTATATAGTCTAACCTTAACCTTGGTTTTTCCCTTGTTATTACATTGACATATAGGGCCACTTAATATGGTGGTTTTGTTGGTTTCCCTACTGGAGCTACCCCCTGGCTGGGCCCTTCCCGGTGGGATATCTGGCTACTCCTGTGTTTTGAGACTCTTAAATTAGGCTCTACAGGCTCATGTTTTTGCATAGATTTTAATGGAGTTTGTTACTTGAATTGAGCATTGAAAAATACTCGACTCGAGTAACCAGCTTTTTAACATTTTAGTATTGTCCATCTCTATTATTAGAATCTATGACTCCTCCACAGTATAGAACACTGCAACCTCCAGCAGGATTCTAAGTTATGCATTTCAGGGCATGTTTGGAGTTGTAGTTCACCAATAGGTGCAAAGACAGTTAGAACTAGCAGCAGGCTTTGTTCACACAACATATTTTTTATGACAAGAATAGCCATTCTTGTCATAAAGAAATGTGTTGCATTGAAGTCAATGCAAACAATGGCGGAAAAAGGAGCAGAAGAAGACCGGGAGTGTGAAGAGGTAATGTATTCACGGTAGGGAAGCACGGTTGGCGATTTTGGTGTCGGACCTTTAATCTGCCATATCAAACTGTCATTTAAAAAAAAAAAAACCTTATATAAAAAATTTTTTTAGATCGGGGCCTGGGTGTTCACACCTCCAACCAAATGGTAAAACGAGCCAGGAGAAGCTGAAAACAACAACTTAGCATGGCAATGCTGGGGTTCTGAACATCCAGATACCGACAAATCAAATCATTTTAAAAGTCTTACAGACAACACTGAGTCCCCTCGCTGCAGATCCCGGCTCTATACTTTCAATAGCACATCCCTGCTGCGATTTTGTCTGCAGCCCGCCCCATTAACCCCCCGGCCGCCGGAGATTGCTTTAACCCCCCGGCCTGCTTGCTTCGGGGTAGGAGCTGGAACCCGGTAATGTATAGCCTGGCCGCCCCCCTGCTGCCTCGATCGCCCCCTCAGCAGCACTGATCGAACCCCGCAGCCCCTGACCGCACGATATCCCCCCCCCCCCCCCCCCGGAGCACTGATCGCTCCCCTGCAGCTCCGATCGTGCGGCCGGGGGCTGCAGGGGATCGTGCGGCCGGGGGCTGGGGGATATTGTGCGGCCGGGGGCTGTGGGGTGCGATCAGTGCTGCTGAGGGGGGCGATCGAGGCAACAGGGGGGCGGCCAGGCTATACATTACCGGGTCCCCGCTCCTGCCCCGAAGCAAGCAGGAGCAGGGACCCGGTAATGTATAATCTCCGGCGGCCGGGGGGTTAATGTACATCCCTGCTGCGAGTTTCTCTGCTATTGAAAGTATAGAGCTGGGATCTGCAGCGAGTCCCGCTGCAAAAACGCACCGAGGGGACTCGCTGCAGATCCGGCAAGTGGGTTTGTACCCCAAAAATGTATTCAAATACATGTAAACAATTTCCTTATAATAAAAATTTAAATTACCCCCCCCCCCCCTCCAAATATTTTTTTACATTCTTTCAATAGATTGCTTTATTGCTTGCTGTGATGAGACTGCCGCATTCTGCTATGGTGTCATTGTTTTTCCTTTGTTGTTTCTTAATAGGTGTATTCAGAAGAACTTACCTCTTATAAAGCTCATCATCTTCTCCTCCCCATCCCCAAAACCGATTTGAAAATCCATTTACTTTTATAAACTGTTCTTTTGTAAAAGCCACTATACCACCAAATATAGTTTCATAAGGTAATCTGGGAAAAAAATAGGATTGTGTAAGTTATACTGTGTAGCTATAGAGGACATAAAGGCAGTAGTCATGGCTAGGCTTCAGCTACATAACTGGATACCAGTATAATAAATAGCTTATGATAGCTGGGTTGTCCTATTTAGCACTGAAACCCAGGAATTTAAAGTTTTGCTAAAAATAAGCAAAGGTTAGGGCACTGTTACAGTGAGCGATTAAATGCTGAACAGGCCAATATCTCCCTGTATAACATATCCAGCAATTAACCCACAGAAATTCGCCAACTAATTAGTTTGTTTGCTTCAAAAATTCACTAGCCGTCCCCATGTTATAATAGGATGTGTGGCCAAAGACTGATTGCAGCAATGTGTAATAATAACTTAAATCGAATGTACCATCAGGTACCTGGGTACCATGGGAAAGCTGGTGTCGCCGTAAATTTTTTGAACCATGGCCCGGTTCCTGCGCACATTGCCAGTCTATTACTGAGCACCGGCCTGGGCCTAGGCAAACCCCGCCCTTCTTTGGACGGCTCCATTGGACGGCTCCATTGATCCGCGTCACAGAGGGAAGGGGGTTTTGTTACACTGGAGGCGGCTAGGCCCGGATCCAGTGCTTCAGCCTGGGCCTCCATTCTTTTCATGTACAATATTTAAAGCAAATGTACCTGATGTAATGGGCAGATCACAATTTTCAATATCCATTTTATTGTTTGATGCATATATGAGATAATAAAGGCAATTTTCTTACCTTGATCCTCAGCTCAGTTTTAAGAAACTTTTTAGTTTAATAGATGTGTAAATGAAGCTATTTGGTGTAATAGGGGTGAGAATACCCTTGGCTGGCCCATTTCTTTTAATTTATATTAGTGTGGTGCTTTGCAGTGTCCAGGAACCCATGGGCCACTGATAGGTTCCTCTCTTAGTCCAGAAAAACCTGAAGGTATTTCTGTATGTTTTCCAATATTCTATTTTCAGCAATGTGTTACTACTTTTTGGCCACAAGATGTCACAACTAAGTATTGCCGTATTCTTTTCAGCACATTGAAGTCAATAGAGGTTAATGCATTAGTTATTTTATGTGATATGCAAGAGTATGATTGCCAGACATGTCCCAGTCCTTAGCCTATCACAGACTTATTCTACAAAGTAATTCTATAGAGAGAAAACAAGAAAAGGTAGCACATCCATAAACTTTTGACTGACTATCCGCTTCTCAGCACTATACACTACTAATATCAGTAGTTAGTTACAATTTGATCAAAGTGCATAAGCCCACACACTGCTTCAAGGTTCCCTCCAATGGGACATTGAGCTGCATATAAAACTCCCTGTTACTTCCTGGCATATCAGTTCAGTGGTGGATTACTAGTGGAGGAGTCTAGTCTATGCAGTTTGTTCCTGTGTGAACCTAACAAGAGTATGCTCTTCTAAAACCCTAAGAGGGGCAACTACCATTAAGGGGTCCAAAATCTGTCTATATCTGGGGTGACCGTATTCTTCAAGAATTCTCAGGAAGTTCTTCAGCTGTCCAGGACTATCCCCAGTAGTTGGCAAAGAACAAGTAAAGTAAGTACCCCACTGAACCATTGCTCGATCACCTCAGGAAATCTTGAGGGTTAGCTAAAGACTATGCCTTTTGTCATGTTTTATATTTGAATTCTATGTTTTATTTGCCTTGTCTGAACTCTGAACATTGCTCTGGTGATTGATTGATTTATCTACCATCACTGCCAAGTTCCCACCCGGCACTCCACAGTTCACCTGTTTTGCCTAGGTGATTGATTTACAGCGATATGCCTTTTATATAGTTTTTCTAATGTTTTACTATTTTTATTAAAACTTTTTTGGAAATAGGTGTGATTACAATGGCTCTTTTTTTTTACTCTTATAGCATTTCTATTTTTTCATGTACAGGGCTGTATGGGGTGTCATGATCTCTAGTTTTTATTAACCCCTTCAAGACAGAGCCCTTTAAAGCACAAAGGTTTGGGTCAAATTAATGCAATGTTCCTCCCCACCTTCTAAGAGACATAGAGCTTTTATTTTTCCACCTACTGGGGTGGTTGTGGTGTCATTTTTTGCGCCATGATCTCTAGCTTTTATTCATATCATAATTTTTTTATGATATATACTTTAATAAAATCAGCAATCCTTTTTTTCCCACATTTACGCCGTCCAGCGTGCGGGAACAATAATGTTATATTTTAATAGATCGGACAATTCCGCACGCTACGATATGTAATATTTTTATTTATTATTTATTCATTTATATTTTTATTTTTATAATGGGCAAGGGGGTCTTTTAAACTTTTATTTGGGGGGGTTATTAGGGTTTTTTTAATACTTTTATAAATTTTTTCTATAAAATTTTTTTGTACACTTTTATTTACTGTAAAAGATGGAATAAATAGATTGCATGTACTGATTTATGCTATGCCATAGCATAGCATAGATCAGTGTTATCAGCGATCTATGTATAGAGCCTGCCTGAGAGCAGGCTCAACACATAGATCGCTGATTCGACAGGACGGAGGTAAGAAGCTTACCCCCGCCTGTCGGCACATGCAATCGCTGTAAATCACCACGTTTAAGGGGTTAATGAGACGCAGCTGCGGGATCGCAGCTGCCTCTCATCACCTCCAGCCCCGCACACGCTGATGTGAACGGGATCACTCTCACTGCAGCACTCCCGCTCACATCAGTAACCCCGTAATTACAGGAACGTATATATACATTCCTACTGCACGGGGTATGTGCAGTAGGAATGTATATATACATGTTACTAACGGGAAGGGGTTAATACCATATTTGTGTAGAAGAGACATAATTGATCAATTTTTATTAATTTTATTTTAAATAAAATGTAATACAAATAACTGGCATTTTTAACAGTTTTTTGCTTACGCTGTTTACCGTGCGGGAACAATATTGATTTATTTTATTAGATGGGATGATTACGCACGCTATGGTATATTATATGTTTATTTATTTTTATGTGTTTTATTTATAAAATGGGAAAGGGGGTGATTTAAACATTTATTGGGGGAGGGGCTATGACATGTTTTTTTAAACTTTTTAAATTTTTCTTTTTATTTACACTTTTTATGTCCCCTTAGGGGACTTTAACATTTTTAAATTGGATTTCTTACACTGATCATTGCTATGTCATAGCATCGCATTGATCAGTGTAATCTGCTATGCAGACTCTATAGAGTGATCGCTGATCTGACTGCCGGGAGGAAGGTAAGAGACTTCCGGAAGTCAGATAGAATGATAGGAACCCCCGCAGTCACACTGCAGGGGATAGTGGCGGATTGCGGCGGCCCGTCATTAACAGTGAGGACCTGGCTGCACATAGCAGCCGGACCCCACATGCTTTGAAGTGAGCTCAGCTCTTGAGCTCACTTCAAAGCACCGACGGACTCCATGATATTCAAGTTCGCCATGGGTCCTTAAGTGACAGGATTCCATGAAATACTGTACCTGTACGGCATGGGTCCTTAAGGGGTTAAGAGTGATTTGAATTACAGACATGGTCCCAGAACGAATTATGCTCGTAATCCAAGGCACCACTGTATTGGTTAAAAAAAAATCAATTGGTTCCAGAAAATTGTCCAGATTTGTAAATTACCTCTAAATTCAAAAATTCAAGTCTTCCAGTGTGGTGTACCACTAGGGGTATTACTTAGGGATGGTCCGAACCTGCCGAGGTTCAGGTTCGTATGAACCTGAACTCTCGGCATCAGATTCCCGCTGTCTGCCTGCTCCGTGCAGCGGGTGGATACAGTGGGAGGATGGATACAGCGGGAGGACCGCCTGGAAAAACTGGGATACAGCCTATGGCTATGGCTGTATACCAGTTTTCCAGGCGGTCCTCCCGCTGTATCCACCCTCTCCACGAAGCGGGCAGACAGCGGGAATCATTGCCGAGAGTTCAGGTTCATACGAACCCGAACCGAACCAGGTTTGGACCATCCCTAGTATTACTGTTGCATACACCCTTCGCAAAAGTCTGTACTTTTTGTGGTCTTATTATGACGAAAGTAGTATTAAGAGTTGACCACTAGATGTCGCTGTATTATGTATGTGTATAAGGAAGCTGCACAGCTGAAGGATCGCAAAGGGTTATTGTGTTTATATGTTACCAGAATTTGTAGACCAGTAGGATTTCTGCTTTCTTCTTTTCTATCACCTCTCCTCTCTGTTCTTCTATTTCACTCTGTTAACCCAATCACAGCACACCCTACACGCTGTAAAGGAAGTTAGTCCCATGGGTGGGGGAGGAGCAAAAGTCTTCTGTTCAGGACGGTGTGGAGAAAGGTCGCAAACTAGACAGCTCTCCACAGTGGTGCTATCTGGGCTCTGGCCCTCTGCCAGGTCCCCAAGTGATCACCTACACAGCATCCACCTACACAGCATCCACAGCGCAACCTTGGGATACTTCCCCTTTCTGTGGGTGGCGGATTCTACTATCCGGGAGGGTCATTATACCACTCTGGCCACCTGTGACTACATCATCTGTGGCACTATCCCAAGGGACCCGGCAGCAACCCGGCAGGACACTGACCACAGGGGAAAAGGGTACAACCGGCCTTCCAAACTAAAAGCAGGCGTGCCATCACACCTTTGTGCCCTATCAGGCACTGGCGTCACGTGACAAACTATTAAAGGAGAAGTCCGGCCATAACTATTTTTTAATATGTTATTACTTACGGAAAGTTAGACAAATTTCTAATGTACATTAATTATGGGAAATGCACACATAGGGCTATTTCCCTTAATTTAGTAGATCAGGGAGACTTCAGATTCTCCAAAAAAAAGTGACATCACGAACCGGGGGTGTAATTACAATGGAGTGTCCAGCAGGGACGCACTATATATATATATAGAAGACAATGAGTACCATTGACTTCTATATATAGTGCGCCCCTGCTGGACACTCCATTGGAATTACAATGGATGTGTATGTAAATGTAATATACAGTGTTTTTGATTGAATACATTTATGAAATACTTTGGGGAGCAAGTGTCCTTGCTCCCCAAAGTATTCCATAAATGTAATCAATCAGTACATTTGGATATTCATCACAGTAAGCCCGCCGAACCGCCGCTGCCACCGCTCTAGACTACACTGAACTACTACTCCCATAACCTGCTCATAGCATGAGCAGGTGATGGGAGGTGTAGTAGCTTGGTTATCACTATGAGATCCCCCTCCTGCTTCTTCCGGGATCCGGCAACTTTACACTATCTGATGGCTGACTCCCCTCTCGGCCGCCGCTCTCGTGTGAACGGGGAGCGGCGGCCGGGCGGGGAGTCAGCCATCAGATAGTGTAAAGCGGGGAGCGGAGGGGGATGATGGCTGCATAGGAGCCGGAGCCGACACACTGAGCTCAGTGTGCCGGGCTCCAGTGAAGAGAGAAGACCTGGAGGGTGAGTAAAAAGCGCTGGTCAGGTCTGATGTGCTAGTGTTATTCAGTCAGAGTATGGCGGTATTGTTTAGGTCTGGTGTGGCAGTGTCATCCAGTCACAGTATGGTGGTTTTGTTCAGGTCATGTTTTAAGCAGTTAAAAACCTTGAAAAACGCGACTTAGACAATGTTTCTACATGTAGAGAAATGCATGTGGCAAACCAGGCTCCCATTTCTTCCCCAGTAGTCATGTGCTGTTACCGGGATTATTGGCCATACGCCTATTGATTACCGCATGAGGGTCTCGCATCTGCTGCATGTGATGTCGAACAGTAAATGTGAGAACGCGGCCTAAGACTGGTCACATATCAATATGATGCTCAGAAACTAGAAAATCGTGATGTTAATTGGTGAGAGAAGATCTGCAGGGGTCTGCTGGTGTAGTGCCGGGGGAAACAGCAGCTGGTAATACGGCCCTGGGTACTGTATATATGAAGGGTCTGCAGGTATAGTGCCGGGGACAGCAGCAGCTGGTAAAACGGCCCTGGGTACTGTATATATGGGGGTCTGCAGGTGTAGTGCCGGGGGCAGCAGCAGCTGGTAATACGGCTCTGGGTACTGTATAAATGGCGGTCTGCAGGTGTAGTGCTAGGGGAAGAAACTGGTAATATGGCCCTGGGTACTGTATATATGGGGGGGGGGTCTGCAGGTGTAGTGCAGGGGGCAGCAGCAGTTGGTAATACGGCGCTGGGTACTGTATATATGGAGGGTCTGCAGGTGTAGTGCCTAGAGCGGCAGCCAGTAGTGGATTATAATAGGGGCGTTTTGGGCGGCAGCCCGGGGCCCTGAGCTCCTGGGGGGCCCATGACCACACAAAAAGACTTATACTTTCAATGGTGTACTGTCTCCTGGCTACATTTCTGCCATGATTTGCAAAAAATCACTGTTTTTTTATGGCAATTTTGCACAAATCAGGACATCATGACATTATCTATCCTGTACTATGAACGCCAGGCTAGTGCTGCCATAGTTACAGTGGGGTGGGGGGGCCCAGGCTTGGTGAACAGCCCGGGGCCTATGGTAAAGTTAATCCGCCCCTGGCGGCAGCAGCTGGTAATACGGCCCTGGGTACTGTATATATGGGGGGTCTGCAGGTGTAGTGCCGGGGGCAGCAGCTGGTAATACGGCCCTGGGTACTGTAGATATGCATACCTCCCAAGTGTCCCTCTTTTGGAGGGACAGTCCCTACTTTTGACCCATGTCCCTCTTTGCCCCTTACATGTCCCTGTTTTTGACCTAGGAATTCCATTTGCATTAATAAACTTTCTATGTTGCTCTAGAAAGTGTCTGGTTTCTTAGTGTGTAATAGACCTTGCATATTAGTCTATCATGTGGTGCAAGTTGGATCCTAAAAATTGTTATACACACATCTGTAGGTGTTATAGATCCGTTTTGGGGCCATGATCTGTGCCACAAAAAAATTATTAAGCTATTGTGCATCCATGTCACCCTTTATCAGTGGGTCCCTGCAAATGCGGCCAGTTACTGAAACACATTCGTAATCCTGCCCGTTGCTGCAGGTCTGCAGGTACAGATAGAGTAACTGATGTGTGAATAGGATCTGCTGCAGATTTGCAGATATCAATGTAACTAAATGGATGCATCAACCTGCAGCAGATCCTGGATGTGTACTTGCATCCTTGAATTCAAAAGTATAGAAATGTCTATAAAATTTTCCTAGACTAAACCACAGGTGTCCCTCTTTGGCCGTCCAAAAAGTTGGGAGGTATGTATATGGGAGGTCTGCAGGTGTAGTGCCTAGGGGAGCAGCTGGTAATACGGCCCTGGGTACTGTATATATAGGGGTCTGCAGGTGCAGTGCCTTGGGCGACAGCAGCGGGTAATACATCCATGAGTACTGGATATATGGAGGGTCTGCAGGTGTAGTGCCGGGGGCAGCAACTGGTAATGCGGCCCTGGGTACTGCTTGTATATGGACGGTGTATGTCCCCAAATGGTTGGTAACCTGGTTTGTTGCGGGTCCCTTGGGCTCTTGTCCTGGCAACCTCAAGTGGTAACTGACTCACCCGGCATGTTGGTACTGCTACCCACAGAGAAGGGGCAAAATAACCCAAGGTGTGCGGTGGTGTGTGTATGGGTGCAGGTGCAGACAGAGGAAGCAGAGTCCAGAACGCCCTCTGTAGACAGAAATAATCTTGACAAAGACTTGAGTGCTGACTTAGTGCTTGGAAGTAGGTGCTTGGAAAGAGAAGAAGCTGGAGTAGAAGTAGTAGTAGTGCTTTGTAGAGGTAGAGAGAAAAGGAGAGGAGTTTGCCAGAGGAGCCCTTGCCAAGTGTAGATTCTGTACTCTGTCGGAACTGTAGTGTAGATAGATAAGTAGTGAAGTAATCCTCATACTCATGTTTAGACCTGTGTCTAACCGCCTTCTGCCCTGCAGTTGTGAGCTACTCATCCTGCTAGGGTAGTACGATTCCCAGTCCTCAGTTATCTGAGTGTAGCAAGGTGCCCCAATTTTTCCCAGTCAACCTGCACTGTGCTTTAATATACGTAGACCTTTTAAGTAACAGTAGCTTTGTCCTACTGGGGTTAGCTCCTCTTTCTTCAGGAGTCTGCCCTGCACTCTTTAGAAAGGTTTCTGGTGTGGGCTACGGTATTCGTGTGTGGCTGCTTTCCCCTAAGGTAGTTTAACACCGCATAGTAGAAATAGTGGCTTGTTTAGGAGAACTCTCTAACTGAGCCGGTCTCTCACACATCCGTCCTCACTGACCTCCAACAACTAACTCCCTCACACTTCCTTCCACACGGAGCTAACTCCTCCTACTGGGCTGTGTGCGTGTAAGAGAGGACAGACAGAATAGGACAGAAAAGAGAGAGCACCTACTAGTGGTCAACACATGACACATGGTACAAAAACACTTAACCCATTACCTTCCTCTGCTGTGCATGAGAAATACATATAACGAACAGTGACACCCAGTGGGGAAACTAAAACAAGTGCATGTACACAACACCCGTGGTGGGACACCACATGTGTAATAAATATGTATAGATAGATAGTACTTAACCACAGTTGTCAACCCCTTGTAGGTAAACTCCCCTAGTAATTAGCGCCCAACTAGTGTATCATATCACTCAATGTTATAGGCATCCCACTGTAGGTAATCCCCCTGTACTCACCTGGCTTGAGCTCTGCAGTAGTTCTTTCAGGCGATGTCAGTTGTCCAGTGATGTTACTCGTGCGTTGGAGGACTGAGGAAGGTGGGGAGTGGCCTCTTGTGGCATAGTGCTGCCTGCGGCCACAAGGCTGTTTGGCCTGGGTGGGAAGCCAATGGCTCCTTACTTTGTCATCCCAGAGCTGCATTTAACTGCAAGTGCTTGTCAGATTACTGCAGCACTGACGCTAAAAGTATGACAATGGAAGGAATGGTATTGGTAAAAACTAAGGAGATTGTGGCGCCCAAAACATTATGCAGTACATTTGTACAGACAATTGTGTTAGCAGTTTAAGACTTTTCTATAGATAAAGATGTAATATAAAACAAACTTACTCAAAATTGAACTTGTCTAAAGAATTAGCCATATGTTTAGGATTGTTGGAACATCTGTACAAATTCCTGTCATCCATGGGAATAATATCAACGTCGCTGAAGATGAAGCAATTGTAATCATCATCTTTTATTGCCTCTGAATACCCAACATTCATCAGCTTCGCTCTGTTGAAAGTCGTATTTTCAATCTGTGAAACCAAAAATACATACTGTATATAATTTTATTTATGCTATTTAAACCTAGGTCTTATGTAATATATTTTACAGCATTCACCATATGATACACAATATAAAACAAGAAGATCACGTCAAAGTAGATGTATTATTTTATCAAATGGGCCATTCACAAAAGGGAACTATTAATAATAATGTGTACAGTAAATCTGTTACCCAGTTGGGAATTTGGAAGGCACAAATATAAAGTACAAGGAGTATGGGAAGGTGCTAATATTGATCAATAAACCAGGTACTTATTGTTTAATCAGAAGTATTAAAGCGTGTAGGTCTTTGCTGTATCAGAGGCTATTCTAGGTTATTGTGTGTTCTGTACTCTTAAATACGTATAAAATGTACATATGGTGTGTTTTTCTTAAGCAAAGGAAATGGTGGTGGTGGTGGTAGTGGAGGGGTTAAAATAATTTTGACTATGTAACATCTAACAAAGCTCAAGTAAGGTGGCATGCACACAGTCCATGAAATATGGTCTGGAAGCTGACTGTATCCCACAGACTGCACTTGAACTCTTATGGAACTCTCAGTGTCATGATTCATTATGATGCTAAAAAATCCTGAGTTCAAAGCAGACATCTGACAAGTCGCCGGCCAAGCATTAAAAAGTGCTTAGCTTCATTACTACTGTAAATTTACTCATCTCTACTATATATGTTCTTACTGCCAATGACCCAAGTGTGTGATTAGCCCAGCATACATTAATGTGCCAGGAGTGGGGCATAATGATAGGCAGAAGCAATCACGCTGCTATGCGCAGGCCGCCAATAACCCCTTAAATGCAGCAATCTATAGAGAGTGCATTGTTTAAGAGTGTCAGTGACAGGAAAATTCTGTACCTGTCAGTGACTGATGGGAACCCTCCCAGCGTGACTGCAGGGATCCCGATCATTTTCCTTGACAGAGGGAGGAAAAATACTTGCCTTTATCCTGTCAGATCAGCGATCTTCTCAAAATGTCTGCTAGGGGGACTTAAAACATTTTTAAAAATATTACAAATCCCTTTCCCCAATAAAAGTTTATGTCACCCCCTTTCCATTTTGCAATAAAAATATGCAAAAAAAAACAAACAAAACATATTTAGTATCCTACCATGCAGAATTGTCTGATCTAATAAAAACAATATTGTTCCCACATGGTGAACAACGTAAACGAAAAAAGGAAAAAAAAAACAGTATGGGAGAATCTACACTATCCCCTTTGTTTGGTATAGAACAGGCCCATAGGGTGCCATCTAAGGCTCCTCCCCAGGGCGCTCCACCGCGCACTCTTATAGCTAAAGTGCTGTGCTCTGGGGATAGAGATCTTATCCTTAGGAAACTGAGAGCGCAGGGCAGTTTGGAGTACAATGGCAATAAGGTGGCGGTTTACCCTGACTTCTCAAGGTCCACACAGATACAGAGAGCCAGTTTTTCAGCTGTTAAGAAACGGCTGCATCAAGCAGAAATAAAATTTTCTTTGCTCTTCCCGGCTAAATTGAGAATTGTGTATAACAATACACTATTGTTCTTTTCTACTCCCCAGTTGGCAGCGGATTGGTTAGATAAGGAATCATTATGATAAAGGGGAGATGTAATTATATTCCAAAAGTAGTTTTTGAGCTCTCTGGGGGCGGTTGGGGGTTGCGGGTGGGTGGGGGGGCGGGGGCAATGGAGGTTGCTAGTTTAGGGATTTCTGCTGGTTGGCAGAGATTGGTTGGTGGGGATTGGTCCATGGGGGGGGTGGAGGGTGGTGCGTGGTTGGGGGGAGGAGGGTTGTGGGGTGGGGGGTGGGGGGAGGGTTGGGGGAGGGTTGGGAGGGGTCCCCACTCAGAGGGGTTCTTTTTTCTTTTTTTTTTTTTTTTTTCTCTTCTTCTCTTCCTCTTCCTTTCTCTTGCTGGCCCACTCATGTTTTCTCTCTCTTACACCTATCCTGTCTGTGGTTAAGCGTAGTTACGGATAGATGGTTAGGGTGATTACCTGGAATGTGTGTGGCCTGGGGGAGCGTCTCAAGAGGTGCAGTATATTTGATAGGGTCAATGCGTATTTGCCGGCCATTGTCTGCCTTCTTGAGACGCACCTCACGGCTCCCACATCTAATATAATAGCTAAGAGGTGGACCTCATTAGTATTCCACTCCTTTGGGTCGTCATACTCTGCGGGGGTAACTGTATTGGTTCATAAGAAGGTGGATATGGTTGTTAAGAAATCGCGAGTGGATAGCAGGGGGAGATATGTATTTTTGTGGGTCCTGTTGGAGGGAGTCTCCACCATTTTGGCATTTGTATATATCCCGCCACCTTTTTCCACTGAGGTATTGGTGGAATTAGTGAATTTTGTGAAAGATAAAGAGTACCAGAATATCTTTATATCAGGGGACTATAACTGTGTTATGGAACCCCGGGATAGGAGGTCATCAGCCATGAGAGGAGGGCCAATTAGCTCCCCGTTGAAGAATTTTACTGAAGTAGGGGGCTGGGTAGACGCGTGGAGAATTCTACACCCAAGTACTAATGTCTTTTCCTGTTTTAGCACATCTTATAACTCAGCGTCTAGGATAGATCTCCTGCTGTGCAACCAGTGTGGGCTCAGGGAATTAAGTAAGGTTTACTATGCGCCTAAATCGGTCTCGGATCATGCGATGCTGATTTGGGAAACCTTGGGTGTGCGAAGTAATCAGAGGTCACCTAAGCGGTTTAGACTGAACCCACAGTGGTTGCGCTTACTGGACAATGATGAGCGCATAGGTAAAGAGATTAACTTATTCCTGGAGATGAATTTGGGCTCCGCATCTATCCAGATGGTATGGGACACTCTGAAAGCCTTTGTCAGGGGACTGTACTTTAAAGAGATCTGTGTTAAGAAACGTGAATTTAGGGCTAGAGAGGCTCAGTTACTGCGGAATGTACATCTGGAGCAGGAGAGATATTCAGTAGACGCGGAGGTTAGCAGACTAGAGGCCCTAAGAAAAGCACAGGGGGAGTACTCGGCTTACTTAGAGGAGAAGGCAAGGAATAAAAGATTTTTTAGGGATAAACAGTTATATCAAGAAGGGAATAGACCAGGTAAGCTTTTGGCGTCCCTAGTTCAAAATCAGAGAGAAATAAATGAGATCAAAGTGATTAGGGGAGAGGGTGGAAAGCTAGTCAGTGATCCTGATCAGATTCTGGCAAGTTTTAGAGATTATTTTGGGGGTTTATACACTTCCTCCAATCCAAATATGGATGTATTGGATGAAGAACTGTTCGCCCAGATAAATTTACCCACCCTTAAACCCGAGCAGAAAATACAACTAGAAGACTCTATCACCATCTCTGAGTTGATGGAGACCCTTGCCTCTATTAAAGGGAATACCGCTCCTGGCCCAGATGGCCTTCCTTACGAATTCTATCGCAGATTTTCTAGCTTGCTCCTCCCAGTTCTGTCAAGGGTTCTGAATGAATCCTGTGCAGAGGGGGCATTGCCTGGTTCTATGGAAGAGGCTAATATTATTTTAATTAAGAAGAAGGGTAAAGATTCATCTGAGATTGAGGCCTATCGCCCAATCTCATTACTCAATACTGATTATAAATTATTTTCCAAGCTATTAGCTAGAAGAGTGGGGACCATAATTGAGGGGTTAATTAAAGAGGATCAAAGCGGATTTATGCCCGGTAGGACCGTTTTTTCTAATATTAAACGCACCTATATGAATATGCAAATTAAGGAGGGGGACGATAGAGCCTTGGTGGCTCTTGATGCCACCAAGGCTTTCGACCGTGTAGAATGGGCATATCTTTGGAAAGCCCTGGGGAAATTCGGTTTTGGGAGTAATTTTTTGGGCATGATACAACTTTTATATAAAAACCCGCAAGCTCAGGTTAGTATTAATGGAACCCTCTCTTCAGCCTTTAAGATCAATAGAGGAACCAGGCAAGGTTGCCCCCTCTCTCCTTTGCTGTTTTGTCTGTATGTTGAGCCCTTGGCAGAATGGTTGAGGGAATGCTGTCCCTTTCGGGGATTCGGGATCAGGGGGCATGGGGAAAAAATTCTTCTGTATGCTGACGATTTGCTCCTCTTTGTCTCCAGTCCCAGTGATTGCCTGGAGGGAATCATGGAAGGGTTCCGGAGAATTGGAGGCCCAATGGGTCTGGAGATAAATTGGACCAAGTCGTCGGTTCTCCCTCTGGATGGTCCATTAAAGAATCCCATTAGGGATATTAAGATTCTGGCTACAGATGAGGGGTTAGAATATCTAGGGATTGTTATCTCAGCTGATCCTCGTAAATTTAAAGAAGACAATCTCAATAAAATATTGAAGAAAACAGACGATAAGGTGAAGGTCTGGGAGAGGCTCCCTTTATCTATGTCAGCCAGGATTGCTTTGATTAAAATGGTGATTCTGCCGCAGATTGGGTTTTATCTATCCGCATCCCCTGTTTATATTAAGGACAAATGGTTTAAGAGCTTGGAACGAGTACTAAATCGTTTGATATGGGGAAGGAAAAGAGCTAGGTTGAAGTACTCTCATTTCTGTCCTAGAATACAGGACGGGGGGTTTAGTCTCCCTGACTTCAGACTTTATTACGTGGCAACTCAGTTGGCATTTATATTGGGGGGGGAGTGTGTGGGTCTCTTTAACCAAGTAGGGTCTGGTGCCACCTGTAGGGATATCTTTGTGCATCTGGAGGCTGGTGCTCCTTGGGTGAGGGGGGAGGGGAAGGAATGGATTTATGGACACTTAGTTAAAATATGGAAGGAGATTAGGAGAATTTGTAGGGTTAAGCACAGTTTAGAGTTCACGGAATTATGGGATAATGGTAATTTTGTGGAGTTTTTGAAGCTCCCTTCTCAGGGTTTTTGGAAACAGAGGTCACTATACAAGGTTAGGGACTTTTTTTTGGAAGGTACACTTAAAGGGATTGAGTTACTAGGGGACAGTCAAGATTGGGCCCATATATTTAGATATCACTCACTAAAAAGAGCGGTCACTAAAACACAGAACAAGGAACTGTTTGTGGTTTCACATGTAGAGGGCATAGATAGGATAAAAAAGTTAGGTAAGGGTAGACACTTAATTTCCAAAATATATAAAATATTAGTAGAACAGAAATATGATAATGCACTAAAGGGGTTTAGGGAACAATGGGAGAAGGATTTGGGCCCGATCACGGAGGAGAGTTGGGAAAGTATATTAGGAGGGATATTGAGGGCCTCTACAAATCCAGAGCACAGACTTACTCAATTTAAAATCCTACATAGATCTTATTATACCCCTGCCCTTATGAAACGCATTGGTTTGCGTGAGGACTCCTGCTGTCATAGATGTGGTATGGAAGCGGCTGGTTTGATCCATTCCTTCTGGGCCTGTCAGCTCTTAAAAGTTTATTGGCAGCAGGTCTCAGAGGAGTTACTGAATAGGGAGTTACTCGCTGGAACTCTTTCCTTTGAGAACGCGGTTCTTGGGGAAGATAGGGTGGGAGGGAAAAAACTCAAGGCTTTGGTCAATACTCTTTTGTTTCAAGCTAGGTTAGTGGTCCTGAGGAACTGGTTGAGTGACTCCGGTCCATCAAAACAGGAATGGTTAAATCAGGTGGAGAGGGTTAGAAGCATGGAGGGGCCTAGACGGGGGAAGTGGTTGGGTTGGCACTGAGGAAGATGTTTATGTTTAGTGAATGTTTATTTTATGAGTTGGAAGAGGAAGTTTCCTCTTCCCCTTTTTTTTTTTTTTTTTTTTTTTTTCTCTCTCTCTGAGTGGGGGGGGGGGGGTTGGTCTTGGAAAATATGTGTGGTGGGATCATATGTCTCTGAAATAACAGAGAAACTGTGCTAGGTGGCGGAATTATATGTTTAGATAATATTGCATATCTTGGTGATGTAATTGCAACCCGCTGTTAGATGCCTAATGCTGTTTCTCTAATTTTGTATGGCATTTGTATAATACTATACGAATATGTTTTATATTGTGAAAAAGAAATAAATGAAATAAAAAAAAAAAAAAAAAACCTAGGTCTTATGTAATATATTTTACAGCATTCACCATATGATACACAATATAAAACAAGAAGATCACGTCAAAGTAGATGTATTATTTTATCAAATGGGCCATTCACAAAAGGGAACTATTAATAATAATGTGTACAGTAAATCTGTTACCCAGTTGGGAATTTGGAAGGCACAAATATAAAGTACAAGGAGTATGGGAAGGTGCTAATATTGATCAATAAACCAGGTACTTATTGTTTAATCAGAAGTATTAAAGCGTGTAGGTCTTTGCTGTATCAGAGGCTATTCTAGGTTATTGTGTGTTCTGTACTCTTAAATACGTATAAAATGTACATATGGTGTGTTTTTCTTAAGCAAAGGAAATGGTGGTGGTGGTGGTAGTGGAGGGGTTAAAATAATTTTGACTATGTAACATCTAACAAAGCTCAAGTAAGGTGGCATGCACACAGTCCATGAAATATGGTCTGGAAGCTGACTGTATCCCACAGACTGCACTTGAACTCTTATGGAACTCTCAGTGTCATGATTCATTATGATGCTAAAAAATCCTGAGTTCAAAGCAGACATCTGACAAGTCGCCGGCCAAGCATTAAAAAGTGCTTAGCTTCATTACTACTGTAAATTTACTCATCTCTACTATATATGTTCTTACTGCCAATGACCCAAGTGTGTGATTAGCCCAGCATACATTAATGTGCCAGGAGTGGGGCATAATGATAGGCAGAAGCAATCACGCTGCTATGCGCAGGCCGCCAATAACCCCTTAAATGCAGCAATCTATAGAGAGTGCATTGTTTAAGAGTGTCAGTGACAGGAAAATTCTGTACCTGTCAGTGACTGATGGGAACCCTCCCAGCGTGACTGCAGGGATCCCGATCATTTTCCTTGACAGAGGGAGGAAAAATACTTGCCTTTATCCTGTCAGATCAGCGATCTTCTCAAAATGTCTGCTAGGGGGACTTAAAACATTTTTAAAAATATTACAAATCCCTTTCCCCAATAAAAGTTTATGTCACCCCCTTTCCATTTTGCAATAAAAATATGCAAAAAAAAACAAACAAAACATATTTAGTATCCTACCATGCAGAATTGTCTGATCTAATAAAAACAATATTGTTCCCACATGGTGAACAACGTAAACGAAAAAAGGAAAAAAAAAACAGTATTGCTGATTTTTTTATTACATATCAGAAATAAATTATAAAAAAACAATAAAAAATTCCCATTTTCATCAATATACCAATAAAAACTATAGATCATGGTGCAATAAGGAGCCCCAACCAGCCTCATAGGTGGGAAAAAACAGCGCTACAAAATCATGGCCACTTTTCCCCCTGTCTTGTCTCCAGTTTAGGTGGGGTTTTGAAACTCAGTTCCATTGAAGTAAATGGAGCTTAATTGCAAACCGCACCTGAACTGGAGACAAGAGTAGGGGGAAAAGTGGCCATGTTTTTGTAGCGCTGGATAACCCCTTTAATGTGACCTGCACAACCGTACATCAACGACCTTTGATCATTAAGGGGTTAAAGCATTTAGGGTTAAAATTTAAATAGGAAGTAACATAGAAAAGTGACTATTATGCAGTGTTGCCCAATTGGTTCTTGATCATAAAACTTTTTTCAAATATTTGGGAATAGTAGTCATCAAGTTCTACAAAAATAAAGATAATTTTATATATATATATATATATATATATATATATATATATATATATATATAATTAATGTACTACTCCACTCCCCCCAAATCAGACCATCAGTATTCTAGACCCCTTATTACAAACACTGTACCCCAAAAGTTATCATTCAGAACTCCTTGACCTTTCCTTCAGCACACACACTGCTCCCATGACCCTCCTCCCTCAGCGAATGCTTTTTGTGTCCTTTTCCTCACTCCAAACTGGTCTCCCTGTCCCCCTCCCCACCCAAGACTGGTCATGCCCCCCCCCCCCAACACACACACACACCTCAGACTGGTCACCCTGGGCTCACAAACTGGTTGCGGTGCGATAACTCAGGGCAGCCAGGTGGTGTTAGCTAGGGCAGGTAGTTTACCTCTTCAGCTTATGGCCTGCGCAGGTACCAAAGACATACCCAGGGCTGGCGTTAGGGGGGAAAACTGTGCAACTACCCGGGGCCCTCATATTCCAGGGGGCCCCCTTGCTCATTAATTATTATAGTATGTGTTGGGGGCAGGAGCATACTGACAGCTTCCTGCAGCATCTGGGAGTGAGCCCTTGCTATAGCTAATTGCTGCTATAAGAGGATCACACAGAAGCTGCACGATGCTGTGCTCCCCATGTGTGCTCCCTTAACCCCTTAAGGACAGAGCCTGAAATGGCCTTAATGACAGAGACAAATTTTATGAATATGACCAGTGTCACTTTATTCATTAATAACTTCGGGATGCTTTTACCTATCCGGCTGATTCTGAGATTGTTTTCTCGTGACATATTGTACTTTACATTTCTGGTAAATTGGAGTCGATACTCATAACGAATCTTTATGAAAAAAAAACAAATAATGTGAAAAAATGTGAAAAACTGCATTTTTCCAACTTTGAAACTTTTTTGCGTATACAGAACGTGGTTATACCACATAAATTATATATTAAATAGCATTAGCAACATGTCTACTTTATGTTGGCGGCATTTATTAAACGATCTTTCATTTTTTTTAGACAATAGGAAGCTTAAAACATTAGCAGCAAATTTCCAAATTTTCAGTAAAATTTCAAAATCAGATATTTTTAGGGACCTGTTCAGGTTTAAAGTGTATTTGAGGGGCCTGTATGTTAGAAAGCCCCACAAAGCACCCCAATTCAGAAACTGCACCCCCCACACTCTGCAAAAGCATATCCAGAGAGTGTTTTAACCCTTTAGGGGAGTCACAGAAATAAAAGCCAAGTGTGTAAGAAATTTGAAAATTTAAATTTTCTGTGCAGAGATTTTATTGTAATCCAATATTTTTCATAATTATAAACCTATTACCAGAGAAATGCACCCCAATAATTATTGCCCCGTTTCTGCAGTTTATAGAAATACCCCATATGTGGCCCTATTGCGCTATTTGACGCAACCACAAGCCTCAGATATAATGGAGCGCCTATTGAATTTCAATGCCACCATTTAGAAAACTACACCCCTCAAGGAATGTAACAAGGGGTGCGGTGAGCATTTGGACCCCACAGGTGCTTCACAGATTTTCCGAACAATATGGTGTGAAAAAAGAAAAATTTATTTTTTACACTAAAACGTTGTTCTAGCCTTCAATTTTTCATTTTCTTAAAGGGATAAGAGGAAAAAAAAGACACAAAATGTGTAGCGCAGTTTCTCCCGAGTACGGAAATACCCCACATGTGGCGATAAAGTGCCAAGCGGGCGCAGGTCGAGCCTCCAAAGGGAAGGAGCGCCAATTGGCTTTTGGAAGCTGGATTTCACTGGAAAGGATTTCAAGGGCCATGTCGCATTTACAGAGCCCTCGTGCTGCCAAGACACTGGAAACCCCCCACGAGTGACCCCATTCTGGAAACTACACCCCTCAAGGAATCTAACAAGGGGCACAGTGAGCATATGGACCCCACTGGTGACGGGCAAAAATGTGGAACAATGTGACGTAAAAGTAAAAAATTTAATTTTTTCACTTTCATGGCACAAATGTGCCCGTCATCAAGGGGTCAATATCCTCACTGCACCCCTTGTTAGATTCCTTGAGGGGTGCAGTTTCCAGAATGGGGTCACTTGTGGGGGGTTTCCAGTGTTTTGGCAGCACGAGGGCTCTGTAAATGCGACATGGCGTTCATCATCCATTCTAGCCAAATCCAACCTCTAAAATCCAAATGGCGCTCCTTCCCTTCGGAGGCTTGCCCTGCGCCCACATGGCACTTTATGTCCACATGTGGGGTATTTACGGACTCGGGGGAAATTGCTCTACACATATTGTGGTTTTTTTTCTCTTTTAACCCCTTGTGAAAATGATAAATTCAAGGCTAAACCAACATTATAGTGTAAAAAATTTAATATTTCATTTTCACGCCACATTGTTCCACATTTGTGCCCGTCACCAGTGGGGTTCATATGCTCACTACACCCCTTGTTACATTCCTTGAGGGGTGTAGTTTCCATAATGGGGTCACTTGTGGGGGGTTTCAACTGTATTGGCAACACATAGGCCTTTTGAATGCAACATGGCCCCTCGAAATCCATTCCATCCAAATCCAGCCTTCAAAAACCAAATGGCGCTCCTTCCCTTTGGAGGCTTACCCTGCACCCGCATGGCGCTTTATGTCCACATGTGGGGTATTTCCATACTCAGGGGAAATTGCTCTACACATTTATTGTTTTTTTTTTTATCTTTTAGCCCCTTGTGAAAATGAAAAAATCATGACAAGATTAATGATTTAGAGTAAAAAATTTACAAAAATTACACTAAATGCTGGTCTAGCCTTGATTTTTTCCATTTCCACAAGGGGTTAAAAAAGAAAATGAACACAAAACGTGTAGGGTAGTTTCCCCTGAGTACGAAAATACCCCACATGTGGGCATAATGTGCCATATGGGCACAGGGCAAGCCACCAAAGGGACAGAGCGCCATTTAGCTGGAATGGAGGATGGAGGCCATGTCGCAATTACAAAGCTCCTGTGCTGCCAGGTCAGTAGAAACCCCCGACAAGTGACCCCATTCTGGAAACTACACCCCATAAGGAATCTAACAAGGGGTGCAGTGAGGATATGGACCCCACTGGTGACAGTCACTTACGTAGAATGTGCCGAGAAAATAAAAAATACCATTTTTTTCATTTTCACGTCCCAAATGTGGCCGTCACCAGGGGGCCATATCCCCGCTGCCCCCCTTGTTAGATTCCTTATGGGGTGTAGTTTCCAGAATGGGGTCACTTGTGGGGGGTTTCTACTGTCCTGGCCGCACAGAGGCTTTGTAATTGCATCATGGCATCCTCTAATGGGAATGGCGGCCATACCTACTTAGCTGGGGAAAAAGGGACAATTCTAATTTATTTGGGGGTATTAGGCCAACTATTGGTTTATAAGGTTGGAAATGACAGGTGTCCATCAAATTCTATCTGTGTTGATCCAGAGGAAGGCAAAAAACCCTCGTGAGGCAGACGACAGTAGCCTCATCACAGGGGAAAAATTCCTTCCCGACTCCATAATGGCGATCAGAATAATCCCTGGATCAACGTGACCCCTGAAATAGGAATAAGGGACAGAATTTAGATAATGTAGAACCCCAATGACGTGTGGTGCGCCTTGAAGCGATCCAGTATGCAGAGGCCGGGGCGATCAGGACAGGCATCACACTGGAAAATGGTGTCCTTCCTGATCCCCCTGTTAAACCACACTCTGCACTTCTTCTGGGGTCTCCCGTTCTCCTGTGTGGGGGACGTCACCTGGAAAATGTTGTCCTGGTGCGATACGCGGTCCTTCATATCCAGAAGCGCTGGGTCCGCTATATGGCTACTAATTATTAGGGCTTTATTACGGCTTCTGATATTTTCTGATTGTGCCGCAAGCTACAGTAGCTCGGGCAGTGACGGACCGGAAGAGGGGGTGCTGGTATAAAGGTTATCCCCGTACAGGTGGTAACCTTTATCCAGCAGTGGGAAGATCAGTTCCCGGACGATCTTACCACTAACTCCGAGGATGGGGGGGGAGGGGGCATCTGGGGGCTGCATTCGGGTGTCCCTTCCTACATACACTCTAAGTGTACGTGCACACTGCGGAATCGTGACAGATAACCCTTTGTGCATTCTGCAGTTGGCACCCGCCGGCTGACTGATGCAGGCGCACGTCTCCATCCGTGTCATAGACTCCATTCTATGCACGGGCGGATTCCGCTCTCCGTCCAACGTATTCATTCTTTGGATGGACGACGGAATCCGCCTGTGCATAGAATGGAGTCTATGACACGGGTAGAGACATGCGCCCGCATCAGTCCGCCGGCGGGTGCCAGCTGCGGAATGCACGAAGGGTTATCCTTCGCCATTCCGCAGTGTGCACGTACCCTAAATCTGTAAGTGTACCCTGAGGTACGCTCACACAGTTTGTAGAATTTCACACTATACCGTGATCTCTTATTGGGACGGTACTGGCGGAAAAGACGTCTCTGGGGGGCAGTGTACGCTACTCTACCCCCAGACACGTCACCGGATGATGAGGAGGATGAGGATGAATGGAGGAAAGAAGGATACCCCCATTCATCCTCACTGTCTGTTTCGGTGTCGGAGGCAATAATAACGTATGCCGAAAACACCCTGGGGGCCATCTTTATATAGGGATTGGTATATGGGGTATGTAGTGGTGTAGTGTCAAACTTTATTCAATGTAGTGTGGTGTAATGTAGTGTTTTTTACGTGTTTTTTTTTACAGTAAGTATAAAAAAAAACTACGCCAACAAAGGAGTTGCTGATAAATGCCGCACTTATGTGCGGCACTTATCAGCAGACCGTGGCAGTAGAATATAGAAAAAAAACACCCTACACCAAAAAGGAGGAGTTGCTGATTAGCAGCGCACTTTCGTGCGATGCTGATCAACACTCAGCGGCAATAGGGTGCGGAAAATAGAAAAAAAAAAATTTGGAAAAAAAAAAAAACTTTTTCTACATTCTGAACATCCCTGTAGCTGCTGATAAGTGTATTACACATATCAGCCGCTAGAGAGCAGCAGAGCGCAAATTCCGGAAAATGACGAGGCTGGAGCCGAAAATAGCCGAAAGAAGACGACGGGGACCGCCGGAAAGACCCGAAGACCGAACGGAATGACGGAGGACGCCGCGAACCCGGAAGACGCCGATCAGGACCCCGGGACAGGTGAGTAATGTACAAATACCTGCTCTGGACCCCTCAGCTACCTAGCTGAGGGGTCCAGGGCAGGTATTTTTTATTTTTTGGAACTCTGATCGCCGTGCCACCGGCATGATCGCCGTGAACGGCCGGCCGGCCGTTCACGGCGATCGGGCCAGTGGCATGGTGACCACCATTACTTTTTACAGTAATGGCGGTCGGTGCCGTCCTCGGACAGCACCGACCGCCGATCGCCGCTATTGGCTGATCTGAATTGATCAGCCTATAGCGGCGATCGTAAGCACAGGGGGTGTTAACCACCCCCCGTGCCGAGAAGCTATGATGGCCTGCTATGATTTATAGCAGGCCATCTTCCCCCATCTCTGTGTGCGAACACGCAGCGATCGGGGAAACATCGGGCGTAAATTTACGCCCTGATGCGCCAAGTACCAGGGCGCGAGGGCGTAAGTTTACGCCCGATGTCGTTAAGGGGTTAAAGAGGTTTTCCAGGATTTTTATGTTTTTTCAAAAATCATCTAGCATTGTTGCCTAAGTCAAGACAAACCTCCCCATATACATTTTTCTTCTCTATCAGCTTCTCTTGAGATGAAAAAGCTCTTTTTATATCTTGTATTGTTTGTTTACAAGCTGCTCTGTTTACATATGCAGCACACCCAGTGGCCAGAGTTGGAATTGCAGTGTATAACAAGGTAATCAGATACCACATGTGCTGCAGCCTCAGGCCAAGTTCACACTATGTAAAAACAACGTCCGTATTTCATAACAATGGCCTTAGTTGTTATGAAATGCAACCGTTGTTTTTACATAGTTTGAACCTGGCCTAGGCATAGAATTAGATCTATTTTTTTTTGGGACTATTTTCCTCCTGTTTCCACAGCTTCTGCCTATGGTGCAATGGTAATTGTCAGGATTACTGTGCTCACTGAAGGGTTCGGGTCTGGTGACAGAGTTTGATTTTATTTTTTTTCCCCCGTCTTAGGGCCCGTTAACACAGAGTAAGAACGGCGGAATTGTCCGCCGCAGAATGCCGCCAGCCTCTGTGTCATAATGACGCTCTATGGGAGGCGCGCGCTGCTCCTCTCCCTGCGCTGAAGAATGAACTTGTTCATTCTTCAGCGCCGAGAAATGCAGGGCACACCTCCCATAGAGCGTCATTATGACACGGAGGCTGGCGGCATTCTGCGGCGGACAATTCCGCCTTGTTAACGGGCCCTTATTTTCCAGTGATGGCTTGTGCTAAGCATTATGGTGATTGTATTTCCTCTGCAAAGAAGAAACACTCAGGGTATTATACAAACAAGATGAATTTTCAAAGAAAATAATGCTTTACTGACAATATCTATTGACTGTATACCTTCTAAAACTGCCCTGGATATTATGATTATGATATTATTATATTATGATTATTATTATTATATTATTATGATTATGATTATTATTGCAAATAGATTTGGTTTTATTATTTATTTATAGACTTGGATAGGTAATACATGTATACAGATATCCAGGGCAGTTTTAGAAGGTCAATAGGTATTGTCAGTAAAGCATTATTTTCTTTGAAAATTCATCTTGTTTGTATAATACCTCAGTTTTTCTTCTTTGTAGAGGAAATAGAATACCCATAATATTTAGCACTTCGGAAAAGAAAAAAAAAAAATCAAACTGTGACAGGATGTGAACCCTGGTCAGTGAGCATGGTAATCCTGACACTTACCCCTGCTCCACAGGCAGAGGCTGGAAAAGCTGGAGGAACATAGACCATACCAGTGTTCTGCTACACAGAGCTCCTCTCCACCCCTGTCCCGACCTCCTCCCTCCACAGACATAGGAGGACACCAGCAGCAGCTCTATCTATAGTTCACACTGACATCACATGAGTCCTGTGTGTGTGGGGGGAGGGGGGAGGGGGGGGCTTAGGACGGGGTGGAGATGATTTCTGTGTTGTGACAGAGATAACTATCAGATCGGCAGCAGCACAGACACACACAGCATCTCCCTCCTGGTCAGGAAGGGATACAGCCTGCTGCAGCATGGTGTGATTCACTCTGGAGACGGAGAGACACTGTAGAAGTCTGTGCTGCTGCCAAGAGCCAATCAGAAAGCATCAACACCTGAGTCCCTCCCCCTCTCCACACACAGGACTCAGCAGTGTCTAGCTCTATCAGAGGACACATGCAGAGACAGGAGTGACGTCACCGAACCGGAAACACTGTGTTTCTGGTCCGGGATATGACAGGAAGTCAGAAGCTCAGGAGCAGGCAAGTCATGTGACCAGCTGGGGGATCTCCTAGAGCTGACAAGTAATGTTAGGGAAGTATATTAGAAAAGGGTTAACCTTGGTTAACCCTTTCCTAATGCCAAAAATCAATTTTTCCTGGAAAACCCCTTTAAGTCTCCCCCCCCCCTTTCCAGCTCCTCTTCATGCACCTCAGTCCTCCTGCTGTGAGGGGGGTGCAGAACTACACCCAGCTAGCTGCTAATGGTAGAAAGTATATCTATTGTATATGTGGTGTGTAGTTTCAGGCTGGGTTCACACTATGTATATTTGAGGCTGTATTTGGTCCTCATGTCAGGTCCTCATAGCAACCAAAACCAGGAGTGGATTGAAAACACAGAAAGGCTCTGTCCACACAATGTTGAAATTGAGTGGATGGCCGCCATATAACGGTAAATAACTTCCATTATTTCAATACAACAGCCGTTGTTTTAAAATAACAGCACATATTTGCCATTAAATGACGGCCATCCACTCAATTACAACATTGTGTGAACAGAGCCTTTCTGTGTTTTCAATCCACTCCTTGTTTTGGTTGCTATACAGCCTCAAATATACGTAGTGTGAATCCAGCCTCAATGTGTATGAATGTTATGTGTATAATGCATGAATGTACTATGTGTTACATGCTCATGTGTATAGTATGTGTACTGGATGTTTTGGATTTGTATAATGTGTTTTTCATAGATTTGTTAGTATGTGTATGTGTGTGCATGCGTTTGTGTGTATATAATATATGTTAATATAGATGGCAGATACGTGTCACTAAGGTGCCTGTGTGGTGTCCCACCACTGGTAAGTTTCTTTTCTTTTGTCTGCACCTGTAAAAAGTTCTCAGGTTAAGTGGTGGATAAGGTACTTTAGAGTTTTCCCACTAGGTGTCAGTGTTTTCTATATTTATATGTCTTTATATGCACACCTGAAGGAAGCAAAGAGTTAATGTTTTTTGTACCATGTGTTATGTGTTGACCACTAGGAGGTGCTCTTTTCTACTATCCTGTCCTCTTCTGCCTTTCTCTTGCATGCACTCATCCCCACCACTCACAGGCAAGTACACAAAGTCCCCTGTAGGAGGAGTCACATTGGTGGAGGAAGTGAGCCAAGTTCAGTGTGTCAGTGTAACCAGATGCAGCTAGAGAGAAAGACTTCTTCTAAAGCCACTACTACTTACACTAGTACAAGTAAGGGATAGTAGCTACCAAGCAACACCCTATCCCATGCCAGGAACCCATCAACAAAGTGCAGAACAGACTCCTAAAGAGATAGGAGCTGGTCTCAGTAGGACAAAGCTACCGTAAAGTAAAGGTCTACGTATACTACTGCACAGTGCAGGTAACTGGGAAACCTCAGACACCTAGCTACACCCAGATAAATACGGCTGGGGCTCGTACTATCCTGACAGGATGAGTACCTCGCAACTGTAGGGCAGAAGGCAGTCAGACACAGTAAAATGTGAGTACGAGTATCACTTCACTACTAAAAGATATCTACCAAGGTTACAGCAGAGTACAAGGCTAAATTGGGTTCAGGGCTCCTGACAAACTCCTCTCTTCTACTCTCTACTTTTCTACAAAGCACTTCTTCTTCTACTCCTTTCAAGCACCTGCCTCAAGCACTAAGTCAAGCACTCAAGTGTACGTAAGAGATCTCTATTATCTGTGAAACGTGTACTGTAAAGCTGCAAAAGCTCTACAGTAAAGTTGTTTTATTTTTATACCAAACACACAGGACTCTGCCTATCTCTACTTGCACCACCACCTATACACCCACCACCGCACACCTTGGGTTATTTTTCCTCTTCTGTGGGTGGTGGTGCCGAGGGTCTGTGTGGGTCAGTTGCCACTCTAGGTTGCTGTGACAAGAGCCCAAGGAAACTTCAACAACCTGAAAGGTTACCAACCATTTTGAGGAATACAGCCAGCCATACAAAACAAGCCACCACAACTAGCCTGGTGAAGTGAGCTGGTAGCTTTTGTCAGTTACCATAGGTTACTGACACTTTTGTTAAAGGGGTTGGCCATTTTATAGTAAAATTATTCAGTGTACAGTATTAGTAAGTGTACTCACTGTATATACTGACAGCACCTTCCTGTGTGCCTCATAGAGCTAAAATCCATAAGATGGCCGACATGCAGGAGCATATGACCATGCCCCACGCCCCAGTGTCCACCATAGGCATAAACAGGCTCAGTGTTGGACACTTGGGGGCGGGGCTTGGTCACATGCTCCTCCATGTCAGCCATCTTATCGACAGAAACACCACAGAGCAGGACAGCACAGCCTCGAGGAGGGGAGTCAGATTTTAGGTCTAAGAGGCACACTGGGAGCTGTTGTCAGTATATACAGTGAGTACACTTACTAATACTGTACACTGAACTATTTTACTATAAAGTGGCCAACGCCTTTAAATAGTATGGCTGTTTGCACAGATGATCAGGGTTAGCCTTTAACTGGAGCAGTCTTAGGATGCCTTTATACAATGAGATTTGACAGATTTTTGAAGCCAAAGCCAGGAATGTATTTGAAAAGGGGAGAAATCTCAGTATTTTCTTTATGACCTGTTCTCTGTTTATAGTCTGTTCCTGGCTTTGGCTTCAAAAATCTGTCAGATAAATCTCTCTGTGTAAAGGCACCCTTAGAGATGGTGGGAGACTGCTTCCACATATTCCAGCTCGGGTTTTCTGTGGCCTTATATAATCTAAGTAGCTTAGCAGAGCTGGGGTGTGTGGTTCCATCTCTGGAGTTTGTTGGGCTTGAAGTAGAGAGTGTCAGCTGGGAAGCTGGTGGGTGTCTGAAAGCTGTGCCATTACACCTTTCCACATCCAGTCAGGTGAACCTGCAACCAAAAAGGACCTGTGAGTTTTGTGTTGTTCACTTGGACTCTATATTCTGTTTTGCTGAAATCAAGCCGTAGTTGTTTTGGTTTTGCTGTACCTTCTATGCTGGAAATAGAAGGACTGATGTTTGGCTAAACTGCAACTTTTGGACAGACTTTTCTATTGCCACTTGAACTGATGTATACAATGTATATTATATAACGCCACTGCTGACTCCACTGACCCCAGCAGAAGTGTTGAAGTGAAGTCACCATAGACCGTACATAGGAGCACTGCAGCCATTCTCTGGCCTCATCAATCATATGTAATTGCTGCACGTGGCCACTGAGGCCGGTGATTGGCTGCAGCGCTCCCATGAGTAGCATATGATGACATCACTAAGGCAATACAGTGTTTTTTTTATCAATGGTGATAACATTGGTCTGTATATAATGTGTTGAGTCATTATGTGGCAGTCAGTCTATGGCAGTAATATTGGTCTGTATATACTTTAGTGTGTTGAGTCAAACAGAGTCACTTGACTGTGGTGGAGCTGTCACCGCCAGGGCTGTCTTGTTATGTGCATCATCCCGCTCTGTCGCCGGATGGGAAGGGCGTCGGCCTTCCTCATCTTGGCCGCACCAGAAGTACAGACGAGGAGGTGTTTCACCATCAGGGGGTTTCCCGGAAACGATGCTGTACTCTTGCGTTCCACCGGGGGTGGCGTTGAGACTTTGGCGCGTTTTGGCTGGACTCTTCCAGCGCTTTGGTGCAGTTTTTCCGCGCTTTGGTTGGCAGGCTTTCCAGAGTTAGTAAACACGAGATACAGTCCTGAAACAATAAAGATGGCTCCCCCACTTTTACATGCACTGTCAGGGCAACTCTTTTCGGGGCACTTATCTTCGGGGCAATAGTGGTTCTGGTGGTAAACACTTAGCAACTTGCTTTGGCAATGAGGAATACACAGTTTATGACAATTCTTGCACAATATATCACATACTATACACAGTTCTCTAAGATGGAGATTACAGGCAACAATGAGGTTTGGATCCTGTTTGACATGCCAATTCTGGGGTGACCCCGGTGTGGAGGTACGGCCGGTTACTTGCCAGATGGTTAAGCGTGACGCCAGTTCTATGATGGTTGGCCGAAATATAGCCTTGTCCAGTGAGGGTAATCTGTCAAGACGATAATGCCAGTTAGGCACACAGGTATGGTAGCACACCTGCTTTTATTTTTATGGGCCAGCTATACCTTGTTCCTCTGTGGTCAGTGACCTGCCGAGCTGTTCCGGTGTCCTTGGGTACTTATCACGGTGGTCAAGAGTGGAGTAGTGACCCACCCGGACAATCGGCACTGCCACCCACAGAAAGGGGAGATAACCCAAGGAGTGCGTGTGTATTGTGTCGGTGCTTGATGAGAAATCACAGAGTCTATTTAGCATAAATATAATCTTGTTTACTCCTAGGATGCTTGAGGTAGGCAGTAGATAATACAGCTTTGCCTTTATACAATACTTTACACTTGATAAGAAACGTAATACTTTAGAATCCAGATCTGAATTGAGTGGTACAGTCATGCTGATTTGGTTGTGTGATGGGAAGTATAAGAGAAGATCAGAGGAGTAGAGAGGAGGATGTCGAGAGTGTCCCAACCCAAAGTAGTACTGTGCGCTGCTGGAACTTCAGAGGTAGAAATAGAAGAATACTTGAAAAGAGAGAGAATACTTGTGCCTGTGTTTTGACTCCTTGGTCTTTGCACCACCTATTGCCCACCAGTGTCGAGTGACCCATCCTAGAGGGTGACACAAGCCCCAGACCTTGTTACCTGGGATGAGCAGAATGCTGAGGGTTCCCTGCTTACACCCGCGCTGCGAGATAGAGTTCATAGGCTTCTAGCAACTTTGTTCTATCCAGATCAGTTCCTCGACTTTTCTATGGTTACTAACCCACACTGTGTCTCTGCGATGCCCTGGCCCCTAGGGGCCACTCCGTAGTATAGGTGTTGTGGAATGGCAGGAACCGGGATAGCTGTGGGGCAGATTGTTGTCACGGTATAGGCACAAGTTACAATTTTATTGTAACTGTGGTAACTATTAGCAACAGTCTCATCCGGATGCAACCGGGAATATAGCAGGCTTGTACAAGAAGAGCAAGGGTGGTGCTGCATAGGCTGAGAGTGAAACGCGCCGGATGATGGGAGTAGTAGTGATAAAGGAATAGAGAGGCTGGGTGGATTAGAGTACTTGCTGTGAATATCTTGAGTTGATGAGGAGATAGAGAACAGGAACGACACCCAGATGAGAGGATATTCCTGGCACTTGAGCAGGCGGACAGCCGATAACTGAAACAGCAACGCACCAGCCACTCTTCTAAAGGTGCAGAGGGGCTGCAGGAACACATCCGTCCTTCCTAAGGTAAAGGACAGAACTGCTCAATAAGGGGAAGTCACATGGTAACCCCTGGTCAAAGCTCGACGGCCATTGGAGGAACCATGGTTACGGGGCACGGTCACATGATCACCAGCCTCTGCATACCACTGTACATAGTTATACACACAGAAACATACAGAGAATTGTACAGGATCCTGAAAGCCATAGGGGTGAAACAGCAAGTAGTTGCAGTGCATAGAGTTACTAGGACAGGCAGGACCATAGTAACAGACAGCCTGTCTGGGACACTGCATACCTCCCTAGTAAAATTGAGCCGACCTCGGCGAATCTCAAGGGGTAGCATCTCGATTATCGAAACATAAATGGACTGGACAATTAGACAACAGGAATGAATGGTGACTGTGAGTTTCCCACACTCAAGGCACAAGTGACAACAGAGAGAGTGAAGAAGAAGAAAAACCCTAGTGGCAGGACTTCACCTAGGGGTGCCTAACGTACTCTGGTTACAGGTAGTTAGTGCGTGAACCATCTGACATGTAAGCCAGGACAACTTAACTCATGGCGGGTGACCCTCGATATTCCAGCCAGTTAGACAGTAGGTTTTCAGTGAAATGTCTTACCCTACTGGAGAAGAGAAAACTGTGAAGACCTGTGTATTACCTTGGGTGTTTGTGTGAAGTGTCCTGTACACCTGAAAGAGAAAGAAGAAAATAATAAAAGCAAACATACATCTGGGTACCCTCATACACACCACTCAATCATATCATACAAGCACTCCATAGGCCGAACACAGGAAAAGGTATCCAGGGTGCAATGTGTATGGATAAATGTAAATGTTGAGTATGACTATGTGTAACAACTATGTTGGGACAAGACAGAGGTGAACAACCACTGGAGACACAAGGAAGGGAAACACAAAAGACAACAAATACTGCAAGGTCTTGAGGTGAACTGGCTCAAATAGATCTGAAGAAATCTGAAAAAAACTGGCTCAACTAATCTTTCCAGTTGTAGATATAATAATACTGCAATGAAAAATAGAATACGTTATAGAAAAATACACTCCTGTATAAACTATACTTTCTCTAAGGTATGTAGGCTGACTTCTTTTGCTCAGAGGAGGAGAAACTATCTGACACTAACACAAGAGAAAATGTACTGTTTTTTTCAAAAGAGGCACTCTACTCTGAGGCTATCTCAGTGACCTTTTGCTTACTCAGAGGAGGAAATACACAAATAACCTTAACCCCTTCACGTCAGCCATCTGTATATATACGTTCCTATTGCACATGCCCCGTGCAGTAGGAATGTACATATACGTTCCTGCTTTGACGGGGGTTTGTGATGAGAACGGGATCGCTGCAGGGACAGCGATCCCGCTCTCATCTGAGTGAGGCACCAGAGATAATGAGAATCAGCTGCGATCCCGCAGCTGACCCCCATTAACCCCTTAGTGAACGCCGAAACGGCGGTCACTAATGGGCCGCTGCCGCCGCTATATTTCATCTCCCCCCACCGTGAATCCACGGTGGGGGGAGATGAAATAGTTAAAATCAGACCCCAGACCAGCCCCCCTAGTGCCCCGGTATCTAACCCCCCCTCCCCGCGGCGGCCATCAGATCCAAGATGGCCGCCGCGATCACTGTGAACAGACTAATGTCTGTTCACAGTGATCTCTTTGTAAAAATGAATGAAAACCCCATGCTCTCCGCCACCGGAGGTAGCGGAGAGCATGGGGCAGTCATCGGGGACCCCCCCTGTGGGGTCCCGGTACAAGCGATCAGCTACTGTTTTGCTCCAGCAAATTGGCACTCCTTCCCTTCTGAGCCCTGCTGTGTTCCCATACAGTGGTTTATGCCCACATATGGGGTACCGTTGTACTCGGGAGAACCTGCGTTACAGATTTTGGGGTACATTTTCTCTCATGTTCCTTGTGAAATTTAGAAATTTCAAACTAAACCAACATATTATTGGAAAAATTCAAGTTTTTCATTTTTACTGGCCAATTTTGAATACTTTCCTCTAATACCTGTGGGGCCAAAATGCTCATCCTACCCCAAGATGAATTCTTTGAGGGGTGTACTTTCCAAAATGGGGTGACTTTTGGGGGGGGTCTATTCTGTAGACATTACAGGGGCGCTGCAAATGCACCTGGCGCTCAGAAACTTCTTCAGAAAAATCTGCATGGAAAATGCTAATTGGCGCTCCTTCCCTTCTGAGCCCGGCTGTGTGCCCATACAGTGGTTTATACCCACATATGCGGTACCGTTCTACTCAGGAGAACCTGCGTTACAGATTTTGGGGTGAATTTTCTCTCCTGTTCCTTGTGAAATTGAGAAATTTCAAACTAAAGGAACAAATTATTGGAAAAATTCGAGTTTTTCATTTTTACTCTCTACTTTTGAATACTTTCCTCTTATACCGGTGGGGTCAAAATGCTCACCACACCCCAAAATGAATTCTTTGAGGGGTGCACTTTCCAAAATGGGGTGACTTATGGCGAGATTTTACTCCGCTGGCACTACAGGGGCTCTGCAAACGCACCTGGCACTCAGAAACTTCTGCAGCAAAATCTGCATTGAAAAAGCTAATTGGCGCTCCTTCCCTTCTGAGCCCGGCTGTGTGCCCATACAGTGGTTTATACCGACATATGAGGTACCTTTTTACTCAGGAGAACCTGTGTTACAAATTTTGGGGTACTTTTTTTCTCTTGTTCCTCGTGAAATTGAGAAATTTTAAACTAAAGGAACATATTATTGGATAAATTCGAGTTTTTCATTTTTACTGTCTACTTTTGAATACTTTCCTCTAATACCTGTGGGGTCAAAATGCTCACCACACCCCAAGATGAATTCTTTGAGGGGTGTACTTTCCAAAATGGGGTGACTTATGGGGGTTTTTCTCTCTGCTGACACTACAGGGGCACTGCAAATGCACCTGGCGCTCGGAAACTTCTTCAGCAAAATCTGCAATGGAAAAGCTAGATGGCGCTCCCTTCCTTCTGAGCCCCGCTGTGTGCCCATACAGTGGTTTACGCCCACATATGGGGTACCGTAGTACTCAAAAGAACCTGCGTTACAAATTTTGGGGTGCGTTTTCTCTCATGTTCCTTTTGAAAATGAGAAACTTTAATCTAAACGTATATATTATTGGAAAATTGTAATTTTTCATTTTTTTACGGCCTAATGGTGAATACTTTCCTCCAGCCCCTGTAGGGTTAAAATGCTCATTATACCCCTAGATTAATTCTTTAAGGTGTCTAGTTTGCAAAATGGGGTCACTTATGGGGGTTTCCAGTATACAAGCCTCCAAAATCAACTTAAGAAAAGAACTGGTCCCTAAAAAAATCAGTTTTGGAAACTTTTATGAAAATGTGGTAATTTGCTGATAAATTTCTAAGCCCCGTAACACCCTAAAAAAGTAAAATATGTTTATGAAATGAAGCGAGAATAAAGAGGACATATCGGTAATGTGACTTAGTAACTAATTTATGTGATACGACTTTCTTTTTTAGAAACAGAGAATTTCAAAGTTCATAAAATGCTAATTTTTTCAATTTTTCATGATATTTTGATGTTTTTCACAAAAAACACACAAAGTAGTGACCAAATTTTGCCACTAATATAAAGTGCCATATGTGACGAAAAAACAATCTCAGAATCGCTAGCATACGTTAAAGCATCACTGAGCTATAAGAGCATAAAGTGAGACAGGTCAGATTTTGAAAAATGAGCCTGGTCTTTTAGGTGCAAATAGGCTTGGTCTTGAAGGGGTTAATACTATTTGAAGTGCAACATAGAAATAGGTGTATTACTAGAATAAGTGCAATACTGAAGTGCAATCATGAAATACAATAATAAACCTCTGACAATCGCACAATCATGAAAAATGCTTTAGGAAGAACTGGATAAGTGTCTCTGTTATGGTAGAGTCTCTTTTAGGCAATTGAAACCATCGTCCATGTAACAGGCTCTTGGACAGGCACTAGAGAACAGTTTGGTCAATGTAAGTGTCCATCAGCTCATAGCTGGATAGTGCAGGGAGCTTGGTCAGGAGGACCAGGTGCGAACCTTAAACGTTGCATGAACTTGCTGAACTCACACAAAAAAACAAAGCAGGAACAAACAAACAGTTTAACCCTCTAAGGGTTCTGATCTTTGTAGCGGACCCTCAATAGGAGGCAGGGCAACCCTCAGCAGCTTCCCCCTTCCGCTCCCAAGGGTATCTGTAGCGAGGAGGTGCTGGAGGGGGAGCATCACTGGATGCAGTGGTGACCACAATACTGGGGGTTACAGTGGTGATGGGAGATATATTGGGTGCCACGTGGTAGGTTGCCGATGTGGCGGTGGTCACGGCTTTAGCCACGGCAGTGGTAGAGGTCCCCGGAGCAGTCGATCCCATCGGCTGGGGTGAAACCCAGATAGAACCCACGGGTCGGAAGTCCACCCAGTCCTCGTCCCAGTCTTCAGAAGGGGTAGGTAGGAAAGGCCTCTGCACCCGGTTGCGAGGCAGGGTCACGGCTGCGGCCCAAGGTCCCTTCTGCGACCCCACCAGAGTATATTCCACCACCTCTCCGGCAGTCAGTTTGTTCTGGTAGGCAGGCTGGTAATCCCAGGTGACAGTTCTTCGATTCACCATTACTAGGAGACCATTGTAAGCGTCCATAATAAGGCCATAGACACGTTTTTGGTCAAACTTGGTGACCGTCCCTCTTCGCCTTTCTAGCGGCACTTTCCCAGAACGGGGTTTCTCCAGCTTACGTATAAACAAGCGTTCAGTTTCTACATTAGATTCGGCCCAGGGGGTGTGAGGGTGACCCCACAGGGGAGCATATGCTGGATATGGAACAGCTGGACGGACCTCCGGCATTAGGCCAGGCTTGGTGGACTTGTTAACCCTGTTAGCAGAGAGAGTAGGGGGTGACTGGACTGTAGTGGCGGTGGAAGTCACGGTGGTAGCCATCGTGGGCGCGGTCTTGGTCACCGGGGGTAACGAGGATAGAGTTTGCTTAATCACCTCGGCCAGCTTCAGAATGGCCGGTTCGTCCCTGAACACCCACTGGGGTAAGGGAGGGGTCTCAGGCCCAGGGAGCCTCCAGGGGCTGGCGAAGCACGGGGCCTTGGGATCTTTCCCCTTGCTAGGGACAGAGAGAGGGGCCTCCGGAACCCCGGTACTCTCAGCCACATCCCAGTCAGGCGAAGTCGACCCTCTGGTAGAGAACGCCAGGTCAGATTCACTCGAGCGAGCTGGTACCGGCGATAGGCTGCGGTCTGAGAGCGAGTCCGTCTCCCGGTGACTGACTGCCGGGCTAGCGGGCCGACTGGATTCAGCAGCGTCGGACTTGACGGACCCCCAGCTGTCGTCATCTGATGGAAGCGGGACCAGCAGGCAGGCTGGGTCCAGCTCGGCAAGGTGACTCGGGAACTCCGGTAGCACAGCAGCACACGTGTCCTCCATGCGAATCGCCATCTTGCTACTCTCCGACCGGATCTTGTAGCAGGAAGGGGAGGAGCATAGGGCTGGAGGATCAGGTTCCAGAGTCTGCCCGGCAACAGTGACGTCATCGGAGTCAGCCGGCCAATCAGATAGGTCCCAGTCATTGTCTATGGCACCAAGCGGTTCCCCCTCCTCGGCAGCATGGTGATTAACCCCCTCCTCACCGGGGGATAGCGCAGGCACAAATAAAAGGAAGAAACTGCCATCTTGTGCATAGTTCAGGGCCTTAAACGTCTCAATTACGCCCATACTGAGTCTGGTGGAACCTCGGGGGGGGGGGGTACTGATGAATAGCTGATTATGAACACGGCGTGGTGTGAGGATCCTGTTCGTGACGCCAAATGCGATGCCCTGGCCCCTAGGGGCCACTACGCAGTATAGGTGTTGTGGAATGGCAGGAACCGGGATAGCTGTGGGGCGGAGTGTTGTCACGGTATAGGCACAAGGGTGGCACAGCTGCAGACCGGTGTACTGACCATGCGGACACACTGGGCATGCGATTCCTCATTGCACTTAGTCGGGGCACCAGATAAGACACCAATGCGAGGGTTCAGTAACAACGGTGGTTACAATTTTATTGTAACTGTGGTAACTATTAGCAACAGTCTCATCCGGATGCAACCGGGAATACAGCAGGCTTGTACAAGCAGAGCAAGGGTGGTGCTGCATAGGCTGAGAGTGAAACGTGCCGGATGATGGGAGTAGTAGTGATAAAGGAATAGAGAGGCTGGGTGGATTAGAGTACTTGCTGTGAATATCTTGAGTTGATGAGGAGATAGAGAACAGGAACGACACCCAGATGAGAGGATACTCCTGGCACTTGAGCAGGCGGACAGCCGATAACTGAAACAGCAACGCACCAGCCACTCTTCTAAAGGTGAAGAGGGGCTGCAGGAACACATCCGTCCTTCCTGAGTTAAAGGACAGAACTGCTCAATAAGGGGAAGTCACATGGTAACCCCTGGCCAAAGCTCGACGGCCATTGGAGGAACCATGGTTACGGGGCACGGTCACGTGATCACCAGCCTCTGCATACCACTGTACATAGTTATACACAAAGAAACATACATAGAATTGTACAGGATGCTGAAAGCCATAGGGGTGAAACAGCAAGTAGTTGCAGTGCATAGAGTTACCAGGACAGGCAGGACCATAGTAACAGAGGTAGACTTAATATGAGAAACAGACAGCCTGTCTGGGACACTGCATCTCTCCTTGTCCACGACGTGGGTTAGGATGATCCCTGACTTGTCCTCTCTAGTGAAGGCTTAACACTGCATTGTGTTTAGTGGAGTTACTCGAGAAGAAACGATGTCTAGGTATATGTGTTTTGCGTCTAGACCACAACTTATCGATGTAGAGAGCGTTCTGGCTTGTATCCTTCCTCTACAGAGTCTAACGGCAAAAGACCCTACCCATGTGACCCAGATTCCGCTTTTCATTTCTCATCTGATTCTTTGAAAAATGAAAGGTGGAATCTGATTGTTTGCTAGGGGCAACTAAGACTGGTATACTTTACAACAGTTTGATAAACCTCCCCCAAGTGTAGTAAAATGTAAGTAACAAAGAAAAATGACTATTGTGCACAGTGTTGTCCAATAGTCATTGTTCATGAAACCAACTTTTTTTTTAATAAATGTTAGGGAGGGTAGTCATCAAGGGGTTATAAAAATGAGTATAAATAATGCACTACTCCCCCCTCCCTCCAAATCAGACCACAAAATCATTATTCCAGGACTCTAAATAAAGACACTGTACCCCACAAGCTATTACTCAGAAACCAAATTACACTCCTTCCTCCCCCCCCCCCCATCTATATCTAGGTGATGTTTGCTAGGGCAGGTAGTGTACCACTTAAGATCTGGCATATGCCCTCCCCAGGTACAAGACACACGCCAGTTAAAGTTGGTGTAGGTGCAGGTCTAGTGCAAGGAACTACAGGATTCACCAAGTACTTAAAGGGAATATGCCACCTAAATTTTCTTTACTAATTGAATCAATTAGATTAAAAAAAAAGTTTTTTTTATTCTAATCTGTTCTTGTTTCCTGTTGTTTTTTTTTGTTTTTTTTATTTCACTTTTTGTGCATGATAGTTAGGATAAGCGAGCCAAGGCTGGACGATAGCTATGACTGCGTGGTTGGGTGGGTGGGTGCTTTGCGATAGTGGAAGAACCTGAAAATCTCCTAATAAAACAAATAGATGAGGCAGCAAAGCATAATGTGGTCATTACAGCGATTTCTTTGATTTCTTCTTAATTCAAGAATGCATTCACACATACTGGATCTGCAGATCCTGTATGTGTGACTGCTTCCTTAGTTCTCATTCACACATCAGTAACCCTGTCTGTAATTGCAGACCCACAACTGCAGACAGGATTACAAATGTGTTTCAGTAACTGTACGCATTTGCACGTACCCACTGTCATATAGGTGACACGGATGCACAACGGTTTAATCGTTTTGTTATGGCATGGATTATGTCCCCAAATGGATCTGAAACACTTACAGATGTGTGTATGGGGCCATAGAACTTAATGAGTCTGCATGTGTGAAAGGGGCCATAATGTCACGATTCATCTGTATAGAACAATTTTTAGGTTCCAACCTGCCCCACATGGTGGAATAATATGCAAGTTTGGATCTATTATACAGTAAGAAACGACACTTTCTAGAACAAAAAGTTTATTAATGGCAATCTAATTTAATAAGTCAAAAAGAGGGACAAGAGAAGGACAGAGGGACATGGGTCAAAAATAGGGACTGTCCCTCCAAAAGAGAACCCTTGGGAGGTATGCCTTAGTTACATACTCCAGGGCCACACTGCTCCCCGGCCAGGCGTTTCATCTACGTATGGTTTGCAGTTATGCTAACTGGCAGGGGTAGCTGCCAGTCAGCTTTAGTCCTATTTGGGAGGTTGGAGTTCTTGCCCCAATCGGACCCTGGGGCTGGAACTTCACCTCCCTTAAAGCCCTGCCTATTCCCTTCCCTACTTGTGAAGTGTAATTAAAGCGTAACTATAAAATATTTTGACCATTTAGTTTTAGTTAAGGCCATTTTAAGAATTTTTGCACTATACAATAATAATCTAAAATGAACAGTTTTTCTAATACATATGGCTGAATGTGCTCTCAGCCCTCTGCCTGCCTGTGCATTACTTGTCCCTTCCTGCTGGCCACGCCCCCCTGGAGATCTGTACTCTATGTACGGGTTCTCAGACAGCAAGGACATGACAGGCAGCTCACACTGTAATCCCCCCACTGTTATATGTAGTGTAGGGCAGGGCTGGTATATGTAGTGTAGGGCAGGGCTGGTATATGTAGTGTAGGGCAGTGATAGCAGATAACAGTGTGCACATTCAATATACATGTTCTTCCCATAAGTCTCTGGTGGTCTCTGCTATGTTAGGGAGGCAGCAGGTGCACAGTCCCCACAGACCCCCAGCCTTCCACTCCTACCTCAGGGTTTGCAGTCAGTGCAGGACAGGCTGGGGCTCTGGGGCAGGCTGTCAGCAGAGATGGGTGATGGCCCCAATATTACTGATTGCACAGTAGACAGACACAGCCCATTATGTGTGTATGAGAGAGAGAGAGAGAGAGAGAGAGAGAGAGAGAAAGAGAGAAAAAGTTTCTATGTGTGGTTCATGTCCCTCACCTGTCTTTGGGATTAGATCAGCCTCCTGTAGCCTAGAAGATCAGTCTTGCTAAAATCTTTACCCCCTGGCTCCTGTTCTGTACTCACAATGGTGGCTGCTGATCAGCTCCCTCATACACATTTATTATGAGTCAGTACTCTACACTACCACAGGGGGCAGTGCTGGGCTCAGTCATATGCATCACATTGAACTAGACCTGATTCCTGATTCACTCTCAAACCATTTCGTTCAGCAGTTCATCTAGTTCATTTAGTTCATCTAGTTCATTTAGTTCACAGGTCACATGATGCCTCTCTCTATCAGCTCCTCATAGGATATGGGTGGAGAATTAGCAGGCTGTTTTAGAGAAAGATTTTCTTTGCCCCCATAGCAACCAATCACAGCTCAGCTTTCTGATATTGCTCCGACAAGTGAGAGAACTGGAGAATGATGAAAGTTAAACATTTTAAAAAAAAAAGTAAGCTTTCCAGTACTTATCAGTTGCTGTATGCCCCACATGAAGTCATGTAATCTTCCCAGTCTGACACAGAGCTCCTTGCAACATGACATTCTGTGGGACATACAGCAGCTGATAAGTACTGGGAGGCTTGAATATTAAAAAAAGGAAATTACTAACTTGAATAAATAACTTTTGAATTTATTTTCTCCAAAATACCCCTTTAACAAAAGTTTGTTATATAATGATCAGATGTATTAACTAAATCTGATCATTTTAACAAGACTATAACTCATCCTAGGAGCCAGAGCTTCTGTGTAATGAACTAGAACTGTTCAATATCTTCTCAGCAGAATCCAGAAAAATACTGAACTAAATGAACTAACTGAACTAATGTTTTGAACTAATCTTTTCAGTGAACTAGTTCATAGTGAACTAATCACCAAAACGAACTAGATTTCCCATCACTACAGAGTACACCACCTGCGGCCGGAGCAGGGGGCGGGGCTTATCTGGACATTAATATGCCCCACACAAACAAATGAATATCCTGATAAGCCCCGCCCCCGGACGGCAAGCCCCGCCCCCTGCTCCGGCCACAGGTGGTGTACTCTGGGCTATACATCAATCAGTAATATTGGGGCCATCACCCATCTCTGCTGACAGCCTGCCCCAGAGCCTCAGCCTGTCCTGCACTGACTGCAAACCCCTCAGCCTCCACTACTTCCTGCTCAGTGGGGATGCAGTGCTGCCAGCTTCACACTGACATCACACCTAACATAGCAGAGACCACCAGAGACTTGGGAATAACATGTATAATCTATGTGCACACTGTTATCTGCTATCAGTGCCCCCTAACCAAAACAGCCCTGCCCTACACTACATATACCAGCCCTGCCTACACTACATATACCAGCCCAGCCCTACTGTACATATACCAGCCCTGCCCTACTGTACATATACCAGCCCTGCCGTACACTACATATAACAGCCCTGCCCTACACTACATATAACAGCCCTGCCCTACACTACATATACCAGCCCTGCCCTACACTACATATACCAGCCCTGCCCTACTGTACATATAATAGTGGGGTAGGGGGATGAATTACATGGGTGGGTACTCTGGCAGAATGCAAAGGGGCTGTACATCATGTGTAGTATTAACTCTTTCTGCCAGTTAGAGGTCACCCAGCTTTCACAGATCACCCATCTTCCATCACCTGATACTCCACCAGCAACCCACTGATTCACAGTAGAGCTAGCTGTGTGCACTGAGGGAGATGAGGGATAGGCCACGCCCACTTTCTCTCAGCCAGAAGAAAAATTCATTTATTTGTTTGAGCCGAACAACTGGGGATATCTCAGCAACCGCACATGATATCCACACAAGTTAGGGCTCTTTTTAAAGGGTATCATGTGGGCTTTTTACTTTAGGAATTTGATTTTTTGGTCACCTAAATTATAGTTGCGCTTTAAGCTAGTGTTTGTATCTTGATTGTATTCCCTAGTTTTCCTAAATCTGGCTTGGCTTTCTCCTGACTACTGATTTTCTACCGCACTGACCGTTTGTTCACCCCGCGACTATTGTGTTTTGTTTGTCTTGTCTGTGTTATTTGTTACACACTTACAGGTTAGGGACCGTCGCCCAGTAACCCGCTGCCGCAGTTGTGGTAAGTAGGCAGGGACATCTGGGTGGGTGTCAGCGCAAGGGCTTCACCTGTCTTATCAGTATACACCTTCACTCCAAGGCAGTGATATAAAATATCATAAAATTCATTAAAAGAATTATGCTGGCAACACAACGCATTTCAAAGTACCTAATAATAATAATAATAATAATAATAATCTGTGTCACCTGTCTTGTGTCCTTCTGACCCCATACCTGACAGCTGCAGCAAAGGAAGCGGGTTTTTGGAAATAATAAGACAATTACTTTTCCCAACTAGTACAGGAGCCAACAAGGAGGGGGCACTTCTGGAACAGATTTTAATTAATATGTCAGTCAGAATATCAAAAGGTAGAGGTGGGGGGTCTCCTAGGTAATGGTGACAGCAACATAATAAGTTTGCATTTATGCTTTAATAAAGTGCTTAATATGGGGGTTACAAAAACATTAAACTTCAGGAAGGCTAATTTCCAAAAACTAAGAGAGGGCCCTGAGGATGTAGACTGGGACAATGCCCTCAGAAATAAAAGTACACAAGAGAAATGGGACATATTGAAGAGCATCCTGGGTAAATCTTGTGAATGACACATACCATATGGGAACAAACATACTTGAAATAGGAGAAAACCAATTTGGTTACCTGGCTGTTAGGGATGCAATAAATGATAAAAAAAAAAACATTCAGACTACTAAAAGAATAAGGCATTGGAAAACCATTAAGCAATTTTAGGCAGAAGAATTATATAAGCAAGAATTGCCACAGAAAGTAAAAAGAACCCCAAAATATTCTTCACCTATATAAATAATAAGAGACTGAAAACTGAAAATGTTGTGGAGGGGGATGAGGAAATGGCCAATCTACTAAATACATTCTCTTCTACAGTATTTACAGAGGAGAATCTTATAACAGACGACATGACTAGGGATGATGTAAATCCTCCCATAAATCTCACTTGTATAACACAACAAGAAGTGAGGTGACGCCTTAAAATCCATAAATCCCCGGGCCCAGAAAGTATCCATCCTAGAGTTTTTCACAGATTAAGTACTGTGTTAGACAGATCCTTATTCCTAATACTTAAAGTGCCACTGTCGTTATTTTCAAAATCTAAATCAGCAGTAGATGTGAAATAAAGCAAGCTTGCAAATTTTTTTTTTTTTTGTTATCATGCTGTAAAACAAAGCTGAACTTACCAGAAATTCAGGTCCAGTCTCCGAATGGCAGATTTTCTGACTTGTACAGGACAGACAGCGGCTATCAAGGCTAATAAAATCATGGGATGCATCAAAAGAGGCATAGATGCTAAAGACGAGAACATAGTTTTGCTTCTTTATAAATCACTAGTCAGACCACATATGGAATTCTGTGCACAGTTTTGGGCACCGGTATATAGGAAGAAGACAGCTGAACTGGAGCGGGTACAGAGGAGTGCAACCAAGGTCATTAAGGAAATTGATGGGTTACAGTACCAAGACAGGTTGTCAAGATTGGGGCTTTTTAGTTTAGAAAAAAGACGTGATCTGATCACAATTTACAAATATATGAATGGACAGTACAGAGATCTTTCCAGTATTTTTTTTTTTTTTACACATAGGCCTGTAATCATGACAAGGGTCTGTCAAGAGTGCTGGAGTGTGCGGCCAGCCTCCTCCTGCCGGTTGCTAGGGGCACGGTGCCAGTGTCCTTGATCTTGCTTCACCGCCCCCTGGCTTAGCAGCACAGGTGCCTGATATTGTGAATTACTGACTGGCGGCTGATACTGCCAGTCAGAATAAAGTATGTAGCCCAGGGCTGGAGTCTCAGCCCAATCTCACGCTCTGGGGATGGGACTCCAGCCTCCATAAATGTACTCCCCTATGTGTCCTCTTTGCCTGCGATACAGCCTTATCCCAGAGTGTTACCAACCCAGCTAGATCACTTTGAACTTATTGTGTTTGTTTGTTCCCTCTGTCTCTCTGTGTTGCACTCTTCCAGGTTAGAGACCGTCACCAAGTTATTCACTGTTGTCTAGTGCAGATAGTGGTAAGCAGGCAGGAAAAGCAGGGCAGGTACCAGAGCAGGGCTTCACCTGTCTTGTGTCCTTCTTTCTCAACCTGACAGGGGCATCCTCTTTGTCTAGAGGAAAAAGGATTTCACCACCAGCACAGACCCGTTTTTTTTTACTTTAAGAGCAGTGATACTAAGGAACTCTCTGCAACATGATGTTGCCATGGCTGATTCATTAAATAAGTTCAATGGAGGTCTAGATTCTTTTTTTTTTTTTTATGTAATATTACAAATTATGCCCAAAAGATTTCTGGTGATATGTTGATCCAGGGATTATTCTGGGAAAAATTTTTGAGTCGGGAAAGAATTTTTTTTCCTGTGACAGGGCAATTGGCATCTGCCTCATAAAGGTTTTTGCCTTCCTCTGGGTCAGCACAGTGGGGTTTCTGTGGGTTGAACTTGATTGTATTTTTTCAACCTTATTAACTATGTTACATTGTTATGGAGGCTGTCATATTGCCTGAGCTGTTTTTATTAGCATTTAATGACCTTCCGTACAGCAAGACTCATGGACATAGACTACAATAGACAGACTGTCTACTTGAGTGTGCTCAATGACCTGTGAAGAGGTCATTCCACAGGGAGCTGCTTTTGGCGGCTCTATCAATTGGTGTGTCATGTTGCTGCAATGCTGTACAGATCACTTTACAGCAGTTTCCTCTATTACCCAGACAGAACAGGAAATCTCAGCTTAGTTTTAGCCCCAGTGGTGAAATATGTTGAACATAAAAACATTATTTAAATCTCACTTTATGTGGTTATACCTCTGTGATATTATAACTTATCCTAGCAATTCTGAGATTGTCTTCTCGTGACATATCGTACTTTAGGCTAGTGGTAAAATTTAGCTGATATCCGTACACTTTTGGTGTGAAAATTGCCCACATTTCATGAAAAAATTTGTAATTTTCTGATTATTTTTTACTACGGTCACAGTGCGGGTTTAGTTATGTGATAACTTTATTGCCACCACCCTTGCGCATACGGCAATACTAAATATATGTACTTTATTTATTTATTTTACATTTATTCTTGCATTGGGGCTATGGGGATTTTATGTGTTGTGTACTTTACTTATTTATTTTATTCATTCATTTATTTGTGTGTACAGTATGTTTTATGTTTAGTGTTATACTTTATTTTACTGTTGTACTTTATTTCACTATTTGCCCGATTACAGGTACATTACATTGCAATACAGATTGCATTGCATTGTAAAGTGCCTGTAAAACAGGCAAAGCTGAACAGGCTAAGCCTTAGGGCTGAACCTGTCCAGCCACTGTAGCTATGACACAGGAGGCTTCAGGGAAGCCTCCTGGTATCATAGCAACCATTGAGGCCGTACGATTGCTTCTCCACAGCCCCGATGGGAATAGGGGGAAGATTCTCCCTCTATTCAACACTAAAGGTGCTGCAAATGGCCTGATCGCAGCACCTACAGTATAGGGTCAACTGCCACAATCCACGCACGGCGGAATGGCACGGGCGCAGCTCCTGCGCCCATTTTATCCCAGGGCGTAACTGTACGTCCTTGAACTGGAACACCCCACAAAAAAGGACATACAGTTATGTCCATGGTCCTGAAGGGGTTAAACAATGAGTCATTTTCTGATGACACATTGGGGGACATTTACTTAGGAGTCTAATGTGTGTGACTATTCTAATGAGGATTGGTGTATATTTTGTTCCAATATCTTGTGACTGATTTATTAAAATGTAGAACTACCATAGTGAATGTATGTAAGTAAAAAGTCACACAAAAAGTAGCAAAAATGAAAAAATTGTGCAAGCACATTCACCTGGTACTGACCAACTGTAAGCCTGCACCTGTTTTTGCGACTTTTTAAAAAGTTGCAAATGATACATTTTATATTTTATATATATTTCAGTCAGTATTGTGTTCCTCATATTGCAACCTAAACCAGGAGTGGATTGAAAACACAGAAAGGCTCTGTTCACACAATGTTGAATTTGAGTGGATGGCCGCCATTTAATGGCAAATATTTGCTGTTATTTTAAAACAACGGCTGTTATATTGAAATAATGGCAGTTATTTACTGTTATATGGCGGCCATCCACTCAATTTCAACATTGCTAATCCCGGATTATGCTAACTATTGGTTGAACACTTAATACAGGCAGATTAAAAAAAAAAACTAAAAAATATTCACCTGTCGAATACTGCTTCATAAATAGAAATAGAAAATCCAATTATTCACCGATAAATAGGCGCAAAGCCCTGGATAAATTTCCCCCGTTTCCCGTAAAAAATAGAACGTGAATTGCATAGTGTAACGTGTGTAATTTTTAACATCCATAAAATAAAATTAAAAACATAATTAAAATAACAGGTTGTGACTCAATCTTACCTGCTCCACAACATATATGCCGAAATCTGCTTGTTGCTTTTGAAGAAATGGGAGCATATAATACAACCAAATTGATAGATGTGGTTCACGGTTGCGGAAAGGAATAATGATGGCAGTTTTCTGTCGTGCTTTGCAGTTCTTAGGCTTTCCTCTTCCTCCTTCTTGCAGATGTGAATTTACTGACATAATATCCTTAATAGAAACATTCTTATCTTCAACTATGAAAGGACCTGCTGTTGGTGAAATAAAAAAATAAAAATACTTTACAAACCCAAGGCAGTAAATGGGACAGAGATTGCTTTGATTGCAAATGTGACAAATGGGCAGGGAATGGGGGAGGGAGGAATCTGACCCATCTGCTCACCTTGGCACAGTGCTGCAGCTACTTCAGTCACTTGAGGCATCCCTAGTAACATACCCATAGCTTAAACATGTGGCAATAAAAAACAGAAAGTGATCACTGAGGTCTGTGATTGACTGCAGCGTCCACTGCTCAGTGTCATTTCAGTACTGCTGGCAGAGATTGCAGAGCCAAAGCTTTTGGTTATGGAATGGACCTCGCTTCTCTTTGAAACAACTTCAACAACAATAAACACAGACTATAAAATGAAGGCACAAAACACACTTTTTGGTGTTCAGATGGCCACAACTTTATTTAAATCACAGAACTAAAACAGTCACAGTAGTTGCGTGAAATTCAAGGTCACTGAGATTCATGAATACTGTCTGATCACCATCTCTGAGTATCCGGCCAGACAGCAATAAAGGGGGTAGCAGGATTCGCAGCAAATTTTGCTAAATTCGCTTCGCCTTGAAGCAAATTTTGCAAAATTTGTTTCCAAATTCGTTTCAATTATGCTTTTTTTTTTTTTTTTTTATATTACAAAAAATAGCAAAATTAGAATGAAAATATGCTGGATTAAATAAGTATAAACTAAAAAGACATTCAGGCTGTAAAGTAATGGGATCCCGTCTAATGCAATGCAATAGCGCTTCACCTTTTAGTTTATATTTACTTTATATAGCATATTTTCATTCTAATTTTGATATTTTTTGAAAATATACTATAAATGTAAAAATATACTATTTCATTTATAAATTAACCTGTAATTAGAAAGGGGAATAGCTGGTAAATGTAAGAATGAAAATGTATTATAATTTATTGATAATGCAGTCAGATACTGTAGTTACAATTTGTAAGAATAAAATATAATATAGTCCTCTTTATAAAGTCTGTTATATAAGTCACAATGTAGCTGGAAATGCTGTACATGCAGGATAGGTGATAGGTGTGACAGGTGATGGAAATACGGTGCTTTTGTTTGCAAAGAGGAATGGCAAATATGAATTAGAGTCGCTGGTACCTGTAGTACTCCTTAACGCTGATCTGTAGTACTTTTGTTGCATGTGCATAGAATAGCGACTCTAGTACGTTTTTGCCGTTGCTATTTGCAAACCAAATCACTGTATTTCCATAATCTACAAGTTGCATGTGCGTAGAAACTCTGAATCTCGGCAAACAGTTCTACATCCTTGAATGTAAAACTACTGCACTCGGCAACATGCTAAACAAATGTAATACACACATATACGCTATTCCAAGCTCCGGACATATAAGGAAGCAATAAACTATAAAGGAATAGCAAGATTTACAAATAAAAGATACATTCAGGCGGCAACGATAATTATCTAACATCATTAAAACAGCAACCAGCTTTATTTATTATATATATATATATATATATATATATATACATATGCAATTACGTACATATCTCTTTTATATACCTTATAGATTTTTTTTATAATAAATTGGTAATTCTATTTCATTATAAAATTCACTCCTTGAGAGCCTACTATAAATATTGACCTTTGATTTACATCTGCCTGTTTTCTGCCAGGCTCAGAGCAAATACTTGCTATGCCTAGTAAGAGGATAAAAGTTTTGTATCAAAATTATAACAGTCGGCACAACTTGTAACAGATGCAGACAATAAATAACTTGTAGGTGATGGAAACACAGTGCCTTTGTTTGCCAAGAGGAACGGTAGTCGCTGGTACCTGTAGTATTCCTGATCTATGCCCATATTTGCCATTCCTCTTTGCAAACAAAATCACCTGTCACACCTATCACCTATCCTGCATGTACAGCATTTCCAGCTACGTTGTGACTTATATAACAGACTTTATATAGAGGACTATTTATATTTTATTCTTACCAATTGTAACTACAGTATCTGACTGCATTATCAATAAATTCTGATACATTTTCATTCTTACATTTTCCGGCTATTCCCCTTTGCAATCTCGTGAGTGGATGGGTGGTGATCTTATGGGGGAATGGGGGGCGGACATCGGGCATCGCGTGGGTGCAAGGAGTCTGGTGGCAATCTTGTGGATGGAGGCAGGCAGCAGTGACGATCTCCTGGGTGCAGGTGGGTGGCCCAGTAGGTGGCTCTTTGACCTGCAGGAGGAGCATCAGGCCTTGTTAAAGCTGGAGGCTGGCAGTAACTGCCACTGCTCCCATTGCAGGTCAAAGCACAATTTTTTTGCGTTTTTTTTTTTTTTTTTTCTGAATTTACCATTTTCAAAGAAATTCTAATTCAGTAAGTAGGCTTTATAGGTAAAAAAGCTTCTCTGGGAATTTATGGGGAAAAAGATATGCAACGAACCTCTCTGCTATAAATAAAAGTTCTTGCTCTCTTGTTTCACCAGAATGTAGCAGACCAGCTAAATGACTGTTTCAGGGTTGTTGCGTTCACACGTACAGGACCTGCAGTAGATTTGATGGCGCAGATTTGATGCTGCAGATATCAATGTAACTAAATGACTGAACACAGCATCAAATCTGCTGCGGATCCTGTACATATGAACGCACCCTTATTTTTTTTTGCAAATCAACTGGTACCAGAAAGTTTTACAAATTAGTAAATTACTTCTATTTAAAAAGCTCAAGTCTTCCAGTAATTATCATTTGCTGTATGTCCTGCAAGTAAACTCCAGTAAAAAAATATATTTTTTGTCAAATCAACTGGTCCCATAAAATCTGAAGTCTTCCAGGAATTATCAGCTACTGAATGCCCTACAGGAAGTTGTGTATTCTTTTCAGTCTGACATGGTGCTCTCTGCTGCCACCTTTATCCATGTCAAGAACTGTCCAGAGCAGTAGCAAATCCTCATAGAAATTCTCTTCTGCTCTGGACAGTTCCTGACATGGATAAAGGTGGCAGCAGAGAGCACTGTGTCAGACTGGAATGAATACACCACTTCCTGCAGGGCATTCAGTAGCTGATAATTACTGAAAGACTTGAGATTTTTAAATAGAAGTAATTTACAAATCTTACAACTTTATGGGACCAGTTGATTTGACAAAAAAAAATATATTTTTTACTGGAGTTTGTCTAGTACTTTGCCTCACTACTAGGCAAAGTAGCTGTCATTGATACCGTTTTTTTTAGCAGTGTTTATTAGTCATGTAGTTAGAAATCACTGTGTTATACACTGTGCTGGGACTTTTCAGGCACTTTTTATAAGAGAGCTGTGAACATGCTGTCTTGTTTTCCCAGATTGCTCAAATTATCACTTGATTATTTCTATATACATTTGTTAATGATCATAAAAAAATAGATGCCACATACTTAAATTTGGTGGACGTTCAGGACACAGAGGCATTTCTTCCATTTTGGAAACTTTGACTGTGACAGATCCTTATAAAGAAAATAAAAGAACAATGTTTATTACATTTTTTGAAAAATAGCTCAAAAGATATCTTTGTTTTTCTATTTCAGACCAGGTAGAATGTAGAAGTGACGTGCTAAAGGGTTATACAGGGCCCTCCAGCTAAAAAAAAATTGCTTAAACCACCTGTAAATGGGGTTGTCCAGGCAAAACTAACTTGTCAAACAGGAAATACAAGTCCAGCATCCTGCAAAGTGATGAATGATTAGCTTTATTCTTCTCACCATGCAAAGTGAGCACAGTGCAGTATTACCCTTAACTAAACGATAAAGAATTTCAGCTGCGCTATGCAGCCTTAGGCTATGTTCACACTACGTAAATCTACGGCCGTAGTTCTCGCCGCAGAACTACAGCCGTAGATTTGCGGGGTGGAACATAGCATTATTTGCTATGGGATCCCGGCCGGAGCGTACACACATCGTATACGCTCCGGCCGGTTCCCATACGTCGCAGCAAACAACTGACAGGTCCATTATTTGCGGATGGAATTCAATTAATCCCACCCGCAGAAGGACCTGTCAGTTCACAAAGTGAAGCGAGCGGCTCCGGCCGCTTGCTTCACTCTGTGCTATGGGAAGCTCTGATGCGGGCGCGCGCTGATGCGCCCGCATCAGAGCTCCACGGAAGGAAGATCATCCGGCCGGTACTTAAAGCGTAACTGTCATGTTTTTTTTTATTGCAGAAATCAGTAGTATAAGCGATTTTAAGAAACTCTGTAATAGGTTTTATCAGCCAAAAAAGCCTCCTTCCGTACTCAAGAAGCAATCTCCCAGCTTCCCCCCCGACTTCTTATCTGTGCATTATCAGGCAAACACGTCTTCATTACAGAGAAGCCAGTGAAGACGGGTTCTGCTCTCTCCATTGTAAGCCTATGAAGGGGGGAGGGGCTGAGGGAGATGAGGGAGCAGGAAGAGGTGACATGAAGGTCAGCTGTTTGTAGACTCTCTGGGCACCTAAACTGCAGGATTCAGGGGTCAGAAAGGTCAGTGCTTATCTATGAACTTACTGAGAGAAGATTGCAGGGTGTTGTGCTGTGCAGAAATCCTCCGTGCTCAGTCACTCCTAACAGCCCCTCCCCTCTCCATAGCCACATAATGGAGACAGAAATCCTGCTTTATCTGATGTGAGGGGGGAGGCTGGGAGATTGCTTTTTCAGTCCAGAAGGAAACTCTTTTAGTACATAAAACCTATTACAGAGTTTCTTAAAATCGCTTGAACTGTTGATATTTAATGTTTTCAGAAAAATTACCCTGAAATGACAGCTACGCTTTAAGTACCGGCCGTGATGATCCGGGCTGAGACTGGCTGGTCACGAAACGGCCGGTCTCATACGTAGTGTGAACATAGCCCCATACTGTGTTTACACAGATCAATTATCGTTCGAATTTTCGCAATAACGATTGCATTTGATCTTTCACATGTTCTCAAGTCGTTCGCCGTTCGGTAAAAATTCGCAGATCGCTTCGTGTAAACAGTCTTTCAAAGATTCACCCTATGTGAAAGATGGGCTTAAGCGATTTAAAAAACGATCGCAATAACGATTTTTTCTTACGAATTTTCTGACGATTTATTCGTCTAAACGCTGATCGTTATAAAAACTAAATCGTTGCTTCAAAATCGTTAAACGATCGATTGGGCAAATTATCACTTTGTGTAAACGCAGCATTAATCATGGCTGTGAAATGCAGCTGAAACGCAGTGGCATATGGTTGGGGTAATGCTGCTTTGTGTGCATGTTGCAAGGTGAGAAGAATACACAACTCATTGATCACTTTGCTGGATGCTGGACTTATTTTTCCTGTTTGATTATATGTTAATTGCACGCTGGTTGGAGCAAGAGTCCGTGCTGCATGCCCAGTGGAAGCAGTAAGCCAGCTTTTTTCTTGAATTCAAAACTAACTTTTTCCCATATCCACAGCATAGGGGACAAGTAAGAGATTCGGGGGGGGGGGGGGGGCGGCTGACCTCCGTACCGATCCCTGCCATTCTCTGTATCGGCCTCTGGCTCCCTTATGAATACCGCCGTGGGTACGGTATGTGACCTGCAGATCTATTCATTTCAATGGAGCTGCCAGAAAGAGCTGAGTGCTGTACTCTGCTCTCTGACGGCTCCATAGAGAATGAATAGAGCCGCCTGAGAGAACAGATTGCAGCACAGTATTCATAACAAAGGAACCGGCGGGAAGGGGAGAGTACGGAGGTTGGGCCCCCGCAATCTCTTACTTGTCCCCTATCCTGTGGACATTAGTTTTGCCATAAACTTTAGTCCAGTCAGTGCTGTACGTTTTAAACTGACCGCAGTCAGATATTTGTCCATCCAAGGAAAAACGTGTAAGACTTAGGCAACACTTGTTACATAAAATAAATCTTAGGCCGTCTAGCCACTGACTAACACCACAGCTTCCCTAGCTGTCCTTTGAGCCTACTGCTCAATTTCACCAGTTGCACTTACTGGTTTTACCAGATCCTCTTGGCTGCAGCTCCCACAGGCCTATAGCTGCCCGTGTTCTCCCTGGGAGCCATCACCTGGGAAGGAGGGGATAGGGGACGGAGCCGCGTCATACAGGGGAGGGAGTGCATAGAACGGCGCTGTGCACGGGAAACGGCTGCGGTCCGAAAAACTGAACGCGGCACCGGCTTCCCCGTGCCGGTGCCGTTGGATCCCTGGGTTCAGGTAAAAGAGGATGTACCTGGTGGTACATCCTCTTTAAAAAGCTGTATAACACACTCTGCAGTGGATTGTCCCCCTCACAACTGCCAGAAATAAGGAAAGTCTCTGCCAAGTATAAACTCCACCTCAAGCTCTGCATAGACCTCAAGCCCATGATTTACTGTCCTGTAACAGGTTTTAAAGTGTATAGTGAATATGCAGTATAAACTATCTAGGCTGTGTATAGTGAATATGCTATGTACATTGTACAGTCTATGGTGAATATGCTATGTATGCTGTCTAGGCTCTGTATGGTGAATATGCTGTGTATATTGTCCAGACTGTGTCTGGTGAATATACTATGTACACTGACCTCAAGGACCCCCTTCTGTCCAGTATTTTATTAGTTAATATGGCAGCCTTCAGTCACCTTATAAATACCGTTCTGGAGCTGTTCTCTATATAATGCATATACACCTCACACTGCAATACATAACTACAGGATGTGAATATGATATTACCTTTAATCATTTGGTGACTGGAGGGCTTGACCTTTCTGTATCCAGATTAGTTGGCCTCTTAGATTCCTTATTACTACATTATAGGGGTGTAACTAAGGGCCATATTACACCAACAGATTTCTGACCAATTTATCTGACAGATTTTTTAAAGGGGTACTCCAGTGGGGGGGCACTTTTTTACTGGGACTGGGGAGGAGGTGGCCGAGGAAAAAGACGTCCACTCACCTCCCCGGTTCCAGCGGCGGGTCCCGCGGGTGTCTGACGTCACGTCTCGGGCCCGCGTCAGACACCCGTAAGCGTCCGGGAACCGGGCACCGGAGCTCCCGGTTCTGGGAGGTGAGTGGACGTCTTTTTCCTCGGCCATCTCCCCCCCGGTCCCAGTAAAAAAGTGCCCCCCCACTGGAGTACCCCTTTGAGCCAAAGTCAGGAATGCATTTAAAAAGAGGATAGATCCCAGCCTTTTATGACCTGTTCCCTGTTTATAGTCTGTTCCTGGTTTTGGCTTAAAAAAATGGTCAGATAAATTGGTCAGATATCTGTTGGTGTAATAGAGCCTATATAGGGCACCATACCAAGCAGCCCCCCCCCACACACACACACACACACACACCACCACCACCTAATTCACAGTAAACTGAATTGCACTAATGCTGCTAAAAAAAAATTATTATTATTTCAAAAGTAATGCTATGGTACTACCACTGTAGTTACACCCACACTCAGTGGTGTAGCTACCAGCCCACGAGGCCCCCCTCGCCACTGCACTCTCTTGTCACCACAAGCATAGTTTTGCTTGCGGTCACAAGAGTTCTACTACTGTCCCTTTTTTTTCTGTTTTTTTTTCTGTTATCTGCTATGCACTGGGAGGGAGAGGGGAGGAGGGGGCCAATCTATAGGAAGTTGGGAAAGGGGGGCCATCTATAAGGGGGGGGGGGGGGGGAAGGGGGCCAATCTATAAGAAGGGGGGGAGAGGGGAGCCATCTATAATGGGGGGGAGGGGGGAGAGGGAAGCCATCTATAAGGGAGGGGGGCGAGGGAAGCCATTGATAAGGGAGGGGGGAGAGGGGGCCATCTATAATGGGGGGGGATAGGGGGGCCATCTATAAGCAGGGGGGATAGGGGGGCCATCTATAAGCAGGGGGGATAGGGGGGCCATCTATAAGCAGGGGGGATAGGGGGGCCATCTATAAGCAGGGGGGAGAGGGGTCCATCTATAAGCAGGGGGGAGAGGGAGCCATCTATAAGCAGGGGGGATAGGGCGCCATCTATAAGAGAGGGGGGAGAGGGGGCTATCTATAAGGGAGACCATCTATAAGCAGGGGGGATAGGGGGGCCACCTATAAGCAGGGGGGATAGGGGGGCCATCTATAAGCAGGGGGAAAGGGAGCCATCTATAAGGAAGGGGAGAGAGGGGGCCATCTATAAGCAGGGGGGATAGGGGGGAAAGGAATCCATCTATAAGGGAAGGGGGAGAGGGGGCCATCTATATGGGAGGGGGGAGAGGGGGCCATCTATAAGCAGGGGGGAGAGGGAGCCATCTATAAGGGAGGGGGGAGAGGGGGACATCTATAAGCAGGGGGGAAAGGAAGCCATCTATAAGGGAGGGGGGAGAGGGGGCCATCTATAAGCAGGGGGGAAAGGGAGCCATCTATAAGGGAGGGAGGAGAGGGCGCCATCTATAAGCAGGGGCGAAAGAGAGCCATCTATAAGGGATGGGGGAGATGGGGCCATCTATAAGGGGGTATGAGTAAGGGGGGGAGAGGGCCTATAAGGAGGCTACATAGAGGGGGCATATACTATAAGGGGATCACATAGTGTCAGCCTACCCACTAAATGAGGTCATAAAGGGGCCAATACAGATGTGCAGTTAGTAGAGAGATAAGGATGGTGCCTAATGGAGTGAGGAGCCTAATATGTCTGTCTGGCAGATTCTGTGGATTTGTGGCTCGGAGAAGTTCTCATAATGGCCCAGGACAGATGGAGAAGAAAATGAAAACGACTCTGATCAGAGAAGACGTCCCCTGTGAGTCACCTGATATAACTGCACTATAATGTATATGGTGTACAGAACCTGTGTAGGGCTGGGTCAGCCTCTATATGACTGGATGAGGTGATCTGTGTACAGTGGATTATTCAGTAGCAGCGGTGGGGTTAGTCAGTATGTGGTGGTGTTAATCAGTAGCAGCGATGGTGCTAGTCAGTATGTGGTGGTATTAGTCAGTAGCAGCGGTGGTGTTAGTCAGTATGTGGTGGTAATATTTGTTACTTTTATCTGGTACTGTGTTTTATTGGTCTCAGTATGGATTTGGTCAGTAACAATATGGTGGTGATGGTAGTGGGTGTGGTGAAGCGGTAATATTTCCTTCCTATATACTGGTAATATTGGTCTCTGTGTACAGGATTTGGTCAATAACAGTATGGCGGTAATATGTATGGGGATAAAATTTTCTCTTCCTATAGGCTGGTGTTATTGGTAATATCTGTCTTGGAGCATCACTTGGTCGTGAAAGGAGGAGGGGGGGCCCAAGTTGACCTCTTGCACCAGGACCCAGGAGACATTAGCTACGCCCCTGCCCACACTATATTGTCTCATACTGTATAATGCAGCATTGCCCATCACTGACCATAACACAGTTTGTGGTGGGATATTTCCCCAGGGGTAACCTGTAATATTCTATTCAGGTACACACAGAAAGCTGTTTCCCTATAGTATTGCCTTTACTGGCTCTTTATAGAGCCAGTAAACATATACTTTACATATAATGAACAGGTTTGTTTTTTGGAAGCACTTTGGGGGAATGGGCTGGAGCAGTTCTGGTATTTTGAGTTTTCTTGGAGTGTTGCTATTTATTAATTTTATATATCTATAAAGACATTTATTAATTTGTTCATATCACTTTAAGTATTTAATCCATTATAACACGGTCATGAGTCATGGCTTCTTCAAGTGACTTAAAAATACATAAATAAATTGTCTGTTTAGGTTCATGACTGTTGTTTCCTGGTATGAAGGGTCTTGGTATGGCCCCAGGTGTGGTAACGTAATCATCCCAGTATGGTTACACCTCTAAAGCAAAGCATATACTTTAACGGATCCCTATTATAGTACAGTCCTTAGGGTCATGGAGACAGGTTCCCTTTAAAAGCTTGCAACAGTCTATACATACTGAGCTAGACTTATGACTGCAGCCATAGTGACCCCCCACAAGATGTGTATATAGATAGATATATCTCTCACCTAGTGACTAATGCAAGTGACCCCCTACAATAAAGACACCTGAGGGGCGCTGATAATAATAATTGTGCATATATCTATCTCCCAGTGTCTGCAGCCAGTTTGCCCTACACTTATAGATGGCCCCCTCCCCTTATAGATGACCCCCTCCTTTTATAGATGACCCCCTCTACCCCCATTATAGATGCCCCCTCCTCCCCCCCATTATAGATGCCCCCTCTCCCCCCCATTATAGATGCCCCCTCTTCTCCCCCCCTTATAGATACCCCCTCCCCTTATAGATGACCCCCTCTACCCCCATTATAGATGCCCCCTCCTCCCCCCCATTATAGATGCCCCCTCCTCCCCCCCATTATAGATGCCCCCTCCTCCTCCCCATTATAGATGCCCCCTCTTCTCCCCCCTTATAGATACCCCCTCCCCATATAGCTAGCCCCCTCTCCCACCCTTGAAGATGGCCCCTCTTCTCCCCCCATTATAGATGCCCCCCCTTCTCTTCCCCCCATTATAGATGGCACTCTCTTCTCCCCCCATTATAGATGCCCCCCCTTTCCTCTATGCTAAGCAGTATTTAAAAAAAACAAACACACAAACTCACCTGACAACCCGCTCCCCCGGCGATCCTCTTCTTCTTTGGACGCTGTCCCCGGCTGATGCGCGGCTGCCGGGGGTGTCCCGTCCTATCCCCGGCAGCGCGGCGCATCAGTGAGCACTCTGTACGCCGGGGCTGTGACTTCTGACACAGGAAGCGTCTCTGACGCGCGCTTCCTGTGCCGGAAGTCAGGGCCCCAGGCAGCTCACTGATGCGCCGCGCTGCCGGGGATAGGATGGGACACCCCCGGCAGCCGCGCATCGGCCGCGCATCAGCCGGGGATACTTAAAGAGACAGCGCGCCGCCGCCGGGGCCAGTCGCAAATGGCGCCCAGATTAATAAATCTGGGCGCCATTTGCAAAATATCAGTCGCATTGGCGACCATTTTGGTCGCCATCTGGAGCCCTGTGGTATGAATAAAAAACACTATTTAGCAGCTGTTTTTTACCATTTTTTGCACACCGTTTACTATACGTCACATATGATATGTTACCGTTATTCGCCAGGTCAGTATGATTACAGCGATATCCATTTTATGTAGCTTTTGTTATAATTTATGGCATTTATACTATAAAAACTGTTTGTATCTTGCATATTAATATTTTAATTTTTTCGCCAATGGAGTTATGTGATGGGGTTTTTTTTGCGGCATAAGCTGACATTTTTAGTGGTACACCTTTTGGGTACATGTGACGTTTTAATAGCTTTTATCTATATTTTTTAGGAGGTGGGATTAACTGAAAATTGTCATTTTGATTAGGTTTTTTTTATTAATTTTTTTGTGGTGTTAGTCGAACGGCATAATTAATGTAACGAGTTAATAGATGGGGTCATTACGGACGCGGCAATATTAAATATGTGTATCTCATTTATAGGGTATCATTTATAAAGGGGGATGGGGAATGTGTATATTTATTAATGTATTTATTTTATTTATTTGTGTATTATTTATTTCTGTATGTATTTGTGTGTGTGTGTGGGTGTGTTTTAACTTTTTTCAGGTACCTCTATAATACATTACGGCACATGATCAGTGCTGTAATGTATTATAGAATGAATGAGCAGCTCATTCATACGATCAGGTCCCTGCCTCAGTGCAGGGGCTCTAGGAGGTGAAGGGGGGTTGGAGGGAGTGGATCTCCCCCCCCCCCCCCCCACTGGGGTGGGGGGAGCATGGCTCCACTCTGGGCAGGGGCAGCGGGAGGAGGCTGTGTGACACTTTAAATGCAGATAATGGCATATTTCTCCCCTTTCTTTGCCTGGAGGTAAGGGTTAAGGTGAATATACCATGGTCTGCTTCTGTTACTCAGCAGCTTATGCAGAACTGAAAGCCTAATTCTTTGAAATATCTAGGAGTCCACATCCCTGCCAACTTTGCAGACACATTCTGTATTACATGCCCACCATTACAACTTCTTAAAGGTGACAACATAGAGAGGGAGAAAAAGGATGGGTCGCATAAATATACTGGAAATGGATCTTCTTCCTGGATTACTGTATTTTTTTTTTTTCAGACCTTACTGATAAACCCTCCAAGGTCCTTTTTTCCCACCCTCAAAAAGCTTTTTTACCTGATTTGTTTGGGCAAACAAACAACCGTGTATAGCAAAGGAGACTCATTAGAAAGAAAGCACACAGTGTATTGACCCTGCTGTACTGTAGACTCTGTAATATGACAGTGGTCTTCACTAGGTTATTAGATTGCTTCCATTTCCGCCATACTAAACAATGGATGGCAATGGATGTGTTGTTCTAGTCTAAAGAACCCAGTACACTACAATTACCCAAGCAGACCCGCTTACAAGCTGCTATTATATCTGTATCCCTGGTTTTAAAATCCATCATGGGTACTTTAGCCTTTATGCCCACATTCTCTCAACCAGTGGCGTAGCTATAGGGGTCGCAGGGGTCGCCATGGCGACAGGGCCCCTACGCTAGGGGGGCCCACACGGCCCCCCCTTGCCACTTCTGGACCTCTTGCCGCCGGACCTCTTGTAAATTCAGTGAGCTTCCGGGACGCCGGCCCCAGCCGGAAGCTCACTGATGCAGGACCGCGGCGCCCGGACTTCTCCTCGCTCCTCCTCGGCAGCTGACATGTGACGTCATCACGTCACATGTCAGCTGCGTGCAGTAGAGAGGAGAAGTCCGGGCGCCGCGGTCCTGCATCAGTGAGCTTCCGGCTGGGGCCGGTGTCCCGGAAGCTCACTGAACTTAAAAGAGAAGCTGCCAGGCCTGAGGGAGATCAAGGATCCAGGTGAGGTGAGTTTATTTATTTATTTTCATTTTTTACATAAATGTTGTAATGTGGGGGGCTGCACAAGGGGTCTATACAGGGGGGGGCTGCACAAGGGGTTTTTACTATGAGGGGTGGCTGCACAGGGGGTCTATACAATGGGGGGGGGCTGCACAGGGGGTCTATACAATGGTGGGGGCTGCACAGGGGGTCTTTAAAATGGGGGGGCTGCACAGGGGGTCTATACAATGGGGGGAGGCTGCACAGGGGGTCTATACAATGGGGGGGCTGCACAGGGGGTCTATACTATGAGGGGGGGCTGCACAGGGGGTCTATACAATGGGGGGGGCTGCACAGGGGGTCTATACAATGGGGGGGGCGGCTGCAAAGGGGGTCTATACTATGAGGGGGGGCTGTACAGGGTGTCTATACTATGAGCGGGGGCTGCACAGGGGGTCTATACAATGGGGGGGGCGGCTGCACAGGGGGTCTATACTATGAGGGGGGCTGCACAGGGGGTCTATACTATGAGGGGGGGCTGAATAGGGGGTCTATACTATGAGGGGGGCTGCACAGGGGGTCTATACTATGAGGGGAACTGCACAGGGGGTCTATACTATGAGGGGGATGCAAAAGGGGTCTTTACTATGGGAGGGGGGCTACACAGGGGGTCAATACTGTGGGGGGCTACACAGGGGGTCTATACTGTGGGGGGCTACACAGGGGGTCTATACTGTGGGAGGGGGCTACATAGGGGTCTATATCTACATTATCTGTACTCAGAGATATCACTGTGTTATCTGTTGTGTTACATAGGACTGCAGGTGACATCTACATTATTTGTACTCAGAGAAATCACTGTTATCTGTGGTGTTACATAGGACTGCAGGTGACATCTACTACATTATCTGTACTCAGAGATATCACTGTGTTATCTGTGGTGTTACATAGGACTGCAGGTGACTACTACATTATCTGTACTCAGAGGGATATCACTGTGGTGTTACATAGGACTGCAGGTGACATCTACTAGATTATCTATACTCAGAGATATCACTGTGTTATCTGTGCTGTTACATAGGACTGCAGGTGACTACTACATTATCTGTACTCAGAGGGATATCACTGTGTTATCTGTGCTGTTACATAGGACTGCGGGTGACATCTATTACATTATCTGTACTCAGAGATATCACTGTGTTATCTGTGCTGTTACATAGGACTGCAGGACACATCTACTACATTATCTGTACTCAGAGGGATATCACTGTGTTATCTGTGGTGTTACATAGGACTGCAGGTGACATCTACATTATCTGTACTCAGAGATATCACTGTGTTATCTGTTGTGTTACATAGGACTGCAGGTGACAGCTACATTATTTGTACTCAGAGAAATCACTGTTATCTGTGGTGTTACATAGGACTGCAGGTGACATCTACTACATTATCTGTACTCAGAGATATCACTGTGTTATATGTGGTGTTACATAGGACTGCAGGTGACATCTACTGCATTATCTGTACTCAGAGATATCACTGTGTTATCTGTGGTGTTACATAGGACTGCAGGTGACATCTACTAGATTATCTATACTCAGAGATATCACTGTGTTATCTGTGCTGTTACATAGGACTGCAGGTGACTACTACATTATCTGTACTCAGAGGGATATCACTGTTATCTGTGCTGTTTCATAGGACTGCAGGTGACATCTACTACATTATCTGTACTCAGAGATATCACTGTGTTATCTGTGCTGTTACATAGGACTGCAGGACACATCTACTACATTATCTGTACTCAGAGGGATATCACTGTGTTATCTGTGGGGTTTCATAGGACTGCAGGTGACATCTACATTATCTGTACTCAGAGATATTACTGTGTTATCTGTGCTGTTACATAGGACTGCAGGACACATCTACTACATTATCTGTACTCAGAGGGATATCACTGTGTTATCTGTGCTGTTACATAGGACTGCAGGTGATATCAGGTGACTTCTCCAGGTTGCAGAAGTTCAAACTTCATTGTGCCCTGCTGATAGTTTGTTATGGGAGTTTTGCAGCATGTGGCTCTTCAGGTTGCAGCACAACAACCCCCATCATATCCAACTGGCAGTTCATGATGAGAGTTGTAGTTTTTTAGCTGGAGAGTCAAAGATTGGAATACAATGATTAGACAATGACACAGTACAGTACATTAATTATAGGGGGCAGTAGTGCAGTACATGGTGGTGGAGGCAGTGACAGTGCATTAGAACATGGTGGCACATTAGAGTAATTGGATATAACGTTAGGTAGGACTTTGCCTGATCGGGGGGAGATGGGGGGCCCCAAGCTAACATTTTGCACCAGGGCCCATCAGCCTTTAGCTACGCCCCTGCTCTCAACTGTTACATCAGATGGCCCACAATACAATTATGGGCCAACAGGCATTTTCACCAGTCTCAAAATTGCATAGTTAAACAATCTCAGCAGACAAAAAATTAGTCCTCCCTAAAGAAATCGTGAAAATCATTATTGAATATTGTCAAACTCTGCCTCTGTTTTTGATAACCCGTCGCAATGTTCGCTCGATAACAGGAAGAACCTTCATTCGTTTAAAAGAGATTTTGATCCACAAGTTGTGAAACTCATCTCCAGTCCCTCTCTGTTAGGATCCTTTTCGGACCACAATTCTAACATTGTGTTTTGTGTGTACGTGTATTACACCACTGCTTGTACGTTGAACAGCCCGCTGAGAAACACAAACAAATCCAGCAACTTCACTCACCGTATGGCCATGGACACAGCTAAACACCATTGCCCCTTTTTGCCACTCTGTCACATCCTTACATCTACCCATGTTTACATACAATTACTGCTTGAAACAAAACATCTAACTGTTCACTACTATCTTATCACATAGAGGCAGTGTGCACACAGTCAAGCATGTGACTCAACTGCTGCCCCATCAACTAAGTGGATGATGGATTTAGGGAAGGGAAATTGATGGGTAAATTGTATACTCCTACATACGCTATTGTTATTTTGTCCTAAAAACTCGTCTAAGCATGTTTTGAAGCCCTCCACTATTTTTGTTGTGACAGTTCCGGAAATGACTGTTTTATAGATTCATTGTTCTTGTGGTAAAGAAGGCTTGTCGCATCCGGAGTTTGAACCTTTTTTTTCTTCAGGCTAAATGACATTGTGTGCTGTTTTGAAGTCTATTATCTACAAGTACACCCAGAGCCTGCTTTATCAGTGACTCTCCCAGAGTAACTCCCCCTAGGACATATGATGCTGCAGGTTATTACTCCCCCTAGGACAAATGATGCATGCGGGTTATTAGTACCCAGGTGCATAACTTTACATTTATCCACATTTGAACATGATTTGCCAAGTGGACGCCCAAGTACTCAGTGTGTCTAAGTCAGCCTGCAACATCTTCCATAGATTATACTGTACTACAAAGCTTGGTGTCATCTGCAAAGATAGAAACAACGGTGTTAATTCCACCCTAAATATTAATAAACAAGTTAAACATAAGGGGCCCAGGACTGACCCTTGGGGTACACCACTTATTACCAGGGACCATTCAGAGTAGGAATCATTGACCACCACTCTCTGGGTACGATTAAGTCAGTTTTCAATCCAGTTACAAACTTTCCAAACCCATAGACCATGGGTCTCCAAACTGCGGCCCTCCAGCTGTTGTAAAACTACACTTCCCATCATGCCTGGACAGCCAAATCCAAAGCTTTAGCTGGCCAGGCATGATGGGAATTTGTGGTTTCGCAACAGCTGGAGGGCCACAGTTTGGAGACCCATGTCATAGACCTTAATTCGCCCATCACACACCAATGAAGGACAGTGTCAAATGCTTTTGCAAAATCCAGGTACACTATATCCACAGCCACACACATACACCCTATTCAGGTACATTATATATTCAGAGCTGTGCTCCAATCCAAATACACTATATCCACAGCCAAACCCCTATCCAGGCTTTTACTCACCCCTTTATAAAAACATTTTGGGGGACATTTAACCCCGCCCCCTTTTACCACCTTTCATTTTCAAAGAGATGCACACCTCTTAATACAGGTGAACAGCCCAGCGCAGGCATTGTGCAAAAATCTACACCTGCTGTGAAGCCTGGTTTGCCTGGTTTGCACCTGTTTCCAGGTGTAAACTTTCATAAATCAGGCACGGGAGTAGGCCACGCTTCATACCACTTTGTCGTGCTTCCCCTGTTCGCCTATCAGGCGAGCAGGGGATACAGCAGGCATACGCCATGGAAAAGGGGAAAATCTTCCCATTTTTTGTGGTGTACACCAGGGGCCCACAATGATAAATCTCCCACATTTAGATTGGTTTGACAACTTTTGTCCTTACTAAAACCATGCTGGTTATCATGTATAATTGCAAATACAAAGCAACAGACACCGGCAATACCTTAGAGGGACATGGACGATATAGGGTTAAAATCTTTCTTGCAGCAAGTTTGAGTGCACAGTATTTACGAAGTCACTGGTTGGTGCTCATTTTTCCAAAGAAACAAATATATGTAGAGTCTTCAAAAAAGAAGAAGCAGGAGAGGGCACTCACCATAAATCATGATCTTCTTTATTTCAGTGTTCGATAAAAAACACACGGAACATACTGGGCTGAATCAACAGGATGCCATCACTTAGATGTAATCAGGTAACCTAAGTCCCTAACTATTAGGGACTACCCTTGAAGATCAGCACCACATTTGCCTTGCGCCAGTCCCTCGGCACAGGCCTCCATATATATTAAAGGACAACTCCCACAAAAAAATTTTTTTGCTCATTTAACACACATTACAAAGTTATATAACTTTGTAATGTGGTTAAATACCCGGCCTGGCCCCCTTCCCCCACTTTCGGACCCCCGACCCCCCACCCCGGAAGTTAAGGAATGTATACATTACCTATTACGATCGTCACGGTCCTCTTCTCCGGGGCGGCATCTGGTGACGACGACGTCAGAGCCGAGGGGCGGTCCGGGTCTTCTTCCTCCTCGGCGTCTTCATGCAAAGTGAATGGGGATGAAAAGGCTGCTGGTGCACATGCGCACCAGCAGCCTTTTCACTGGCTGGAGCGCATCACATGGCTTCCAGCTTGCTCAGCCCTGATTGGCTGAGCTTGCTGGAAGCCATGTGATGCGCTCCAGCCAATGAAAAGGCTGCCGGTGCGCAAGCGCACTGGCAGCCTTTTCCATCCCCTGGACCCGGAAGTTGGAGACATCGCTGGATGGCGGACGGCGGCGACGGAGAGGCGGACGGCGGGCGAATCGAGTGGCGATCGTCACCGGAGAGATGGTGAGTATGGTGTCTGTGTGTGTCTGTGTTTTTTTTTTTTGGGGTCCCGCGGGACTTTAAGCATACCTTGGGTTCAAGGTGCTTATTTCTATAATATGACAAAAAATTTGCCTCTGAAATCCTACCATGACTTGGTCCCTATCAACTTTTGTACCTCGGTATTGTAAATGGAATACCTCCAGCTACATCACTACTTCAGTGAGAATAAAAAAAACACCCATCTGTTAAGCACACCTACAAAAGCTATGTTTATTAGCTACACGAGGAATGACCTCAATCTTATACACCCTGCTTTAAATGTGTACTACGAAAGACACTGGAGTCAGCTGGAAGGGGGGGGGGGGGGAGCTGCACAGAGACTGTTCCCCACGGGAATAGGAACAAAGCTCTAACTATGTGTTTTAAAACGCCTATTTCATGCAAATCACAACTAACCACAAACTGCTTACTCAATGATACAGGCACCCTCTATCCTACACAATTTTTTCCGGAGGCCTCTGAGAACTGCTGAAGGGTATAATTTTATGTTAACTGGTGTAAGTTAAAACATAATCCTGCCCCCCCCCCCAATTAATTACTGTCCATAATCCCTATCACTTCACTATTGTGGTTCCTTCTGATGGCAGCTCATGATGCATGATACCCCACATTTGTAGAATGTGGCTGATTCCAAACAACTGATGGATAAACACGATGCTACTTGGTCCACACAAACAGAATTTGCCAATTTTCACTACTGTAAAAAACTTTGCTCTTCCACAGATAAGAACTAGTTATCCACAAATATCAGTCCTCAAAGCAAAATTAAATGAATTTGTTAGTAAGGCTAGGTTCACACTGCGTTTTCAGCATCCGTTTAACCCCTTAAGGACAGAGCCTGAAATGGCCTTAATGACAGAGACAAATTTTATGAATATGACCAGTGTCACTTTAGTCATTAATACCTTCGGGATGCTTTTACCTATCCGGCTGATTCTGAGATTGTTTTCTCGTGACATATTGTACTTTACATTTCTGGTAAATTGGAGTCGATACTCATAACAAATCTTTATGAAAAAACCCCAAATAATGTGAAAAAATGTGAAAAAATGCATTTTTCCAACTTTGAAACTTTTTTGCGTATACAGAAAGTGGTTATACCACATAAATTATATATTAAATAGCATTAGCAACATGTCTACTTTATGTTGGCGGCATTTATTAAACTATTTTTCATTTTTTTTACACAATAGGGAGCTTAAAACATTAGCAGCAAATTTCCAAATTTTCAGTAAAATTTCAAAATCAGATATTTTTAGGGACCTGTTCAGGTTTAAAGTGTATTTGAGGGGCCTGTATGTTAGAAAGCCCCACAAAGCACCCCATTTCAGAAACTGCACCCCCCAAACTCGGCAAAAGCACATCCAGAAAGTGTTTTAACCCTTTAGGGGAGTCACAGAAATAAAAGCTAAGTGTGTAAGGAATTTGAAAATTTTAATTTTCTGTGCAGAGATTTTATTGTAATCCAATATTTTTCATAATTATAAACCTATTACCAGAGAAATGCACCCCAATAATTATTGCCCCGTTTCTGCAGTTTATAGAAATACCCCATATGTGACCCTATTGCGCTATTTGACGCAACCACAAGCCTCAGATATAAGGGAGCGCCTAGTGAATTTCAACGCCTCCGTTATATTTGGTCATTTTTGACTGTACCACTTCAGGTTGGCAGAGGCTCTGGGGTGTCAAAACCTAAAAAAACACCCCTAAAGGGACACCATTTAGAAAACTACACCCCTCAAGGAATGTAACAAGGGGTGCGGTGAGCATCTGGACCCCACAGGTGCTTCACAGATTTTCCAAACAATATGGCGTGAAAAAAGAAAAATTTATTTTTTACACTAAAACGTTGTTCTAGCCTTCAATTTTTCATTTTCTTAAAGGGATAAGAGGCAAAAAAAGACAAAAAATGTGTAGCGCAGTTTCTCCCGAGTACAGAAATACCCCACATGTGGCGATAAAGTGCCAAGGGGGCGCAGGACGAGCCTCCAAAGGGAAGGAGCGCCAATTGGCTTTTGGAAGCTGAATTTCACTGAAAAGGATTTCAAGGGCCATGTCGCATTTACAGAGCCCTCGTGCTGCCAAGACACTGGAAACCCCCCACAAGTGATTCCATTCTGGAAACTACACCCCTCAAGGAATCTAACAAGGGGGGCAGTGAGCATATGGACCCCACTGGTGACGGGCACAAATGTGGAACAATGTGACGTGAAAGGGAAAAATTTCATTTTTTCACTTTCATGGCACAAATGTGCCCGTCATCAAGGGGTCCATATCCTCTTTTCCCCCCCTGTTAGATTCCTTGAGGGGTGCAGTTTCCAGAATGGGGTCACTTGTGGGGGGTTTCCAGTGTTTTGGCAGCACGAGGGCTCTGTAAATGCGACATGGCGTTCATCATCCATTCTAGCCAAATCCAACCTCCAAAATCCAAATGGCGCTCCTTCCCTTCGGAGGCTTGCCCTGCGCCCACATGGCGCTTTATGTCCACATGTGGGGTATTTACGGACTCGGGGGAAATTGCTCTACACATATTGCGTGTTTTTTTCTCTTTTAACCCCTTGTGAAAATGATAAATTCAAGGCTAAACCAACATTATAGTGTAAAAAATGTAATATTTCATTTTCACGCCACATTGTTCCACATTTGTGCCCGTCACCAGTGGAGTCCATATGCTCACTACACCCCTTGTTACATTCCTTGAGGGGTGTAGTTTCCATAATGGGGTCACTTGTGGGGGGTTTCAACTGTCTTGGCAACACAGAGGCCTTTTGAATGCAACATGGCCCCACAAAATCCATTCCATCCAAATCCAGCCTTCAAAAACGAAATGGTGTTCTTTCCCTTCGGAGGCTTACCCTGCACCCGCATGGCGCTTTATGTCCACATGTGGGGTATTTACGGACTCGGGGGAAATTGCGCTACACATTTTGTTTTTTTTCTCCTCTTTTAACCCCTTGTGAAAATGATATATTCAAGGCTAAACCAACATTATAGTGTAAAAAATGTAATATTTCATTTTCACGCCACATTGTTCCACATTTGTGTCCGTCACCAGTGGGGTCCATATGCTCACTACACCCCTTGTTACATTCCTTGAGGGGTGCAGTTTCCATAATGGGGTCACTTGTGGGGGGTTTCAACTGTCTTGGCAACACAGGGGCCTTTTGAATGCAACATGGCCCCTCGAAATCCATTCCATCCAAATCCAGCCTTCAAAAACCAAATGGCGCTTCTTCCCTTCGGAGGCTTACCCTGCACCCGCATGGCGCTTTATGTCCACATGTGGGGTATTTCCGTACTCAGGGGAAATTGCTCTACACATTAAATGTTTTTTTTTATCTTTTAACCCCTTGTGAAAATGAAAAAACATGACAAGATTAATAATTTAGAGTAAAAATTTTACAAAAATTACACTAAATGTTGGTCTAGCCTTGATTTTTTTCCATTTCCACAAGGGGTTAAAAAAGAAAATGAACACAAAACGTGTAGGGTAGTGTCCCCTGAGTACGAAAATACCCCACATGTGGGCATAATGTGCCATATGGGCACAGGGCAAGTCACCAAAGGGACAGAGCAACATTTAGAGGCTGGAATGGAGGATGGAGGCCATGTCGCAATTACAAAGCTCCTGTGCTGCCAGGACAGTAGAAACCCCCGACAAGTGACCCCATTCTGGAAACTACACCCCATAAGGAATCTAACAAGGGGTGCAGTGAGCATATGGACCCCACTGGTGACGGGCACTTACGTAGAACATGTGCCGAGAAAATAAAAAATACAATTTTTTTCATTTTCACGTCCCAAATGTGGCCGTCACCAGGGGGCCATATCCCAGCTGCCCCCCTCCTTAGATTCCTTATGGGGTGTAGTTTCCAGAATGGGGTCACTTGTGGGGGGTTTCTACTGTCCTGGCCGCACAGAGGCTTTGTAATTGCATCATGGCATCCTCTAATGGGAATGGCGGCCATGCCTATTTAGCTGGGGAAAAAGGGACAATTCTAATTTATTTGGGGGTATTAGGCCAATTATTGGTTTATAAGGTTGGAAATGACAGGTGTCCATCAAACTCAACCTGTGTTGATCCAGAGGAAGGCAAAAAACCCTCGTGAGGCAGACGACAGTAGCCTCATCACAGGGGAAAAATTCCTTCCCGACTCCATAATGGCGATCAGAATAATCCCCGGACCAACGTGACCCCTGAAATAGGAATAAGGGACAGAATTTAGAAAATGTAGAACCCCAGTGACGTGTGGTGCGCCTTGGAGCGATCCAGTATGCAGAGGCCGGGGTGATCAGGACAGGTGTCACACTGGTAAATGGTGTCCTTCCTGATCCCCCTGTTACCCCACACTCTGCACTTCTTCTGGGGTCTCCCGTTCTCCTGTGTGGGGGACGTCACCTGGAAAATGTTGCCCTGGTGCGATACGGGGTCCTTCATATCCAGAAGCGCTGGGTCCGCTCCATGGCTGCTAAATATTAGGGCGCTATTACTACTTCTGATATTTACGGATCGTGCCACAAGCTACAGGGCAGCGAGGGACCGGAAGAGGGGGCGCTGGTATAAAAGTTATCCCCGTACAGGTGGTGACCTTTATCCAGCAGTGGGAAGATCAGTTCCCGGACGACCTTCCCACTAACTCCGCGGATGGGGGGGGAGGGGGCATCTGGGGGCTGGATTCGGGTGTCCCTTCCTACATACACTCTAAGGGTACATGCACACTGCGGAATCGCGACAGATAACCCTTCGTGCATTCCACAGCTGGCACCCGCCGGCGGACTGATGCAGACGCACGTCTCCACACGTGTCATAGACTCCATTCTATGCACGGGCGGATTCCGCTCTCCGTCCAACGTGTTCATTCTTTGGATGGACGACGGATTCCGCCCTTGCATAGAATGGAGTCTATGACACGGGTAGAGAAATGCGCCCGCATCAGTCCTCCGGTGGGTGCCAGCTGCGGAATGCACAAAGGGTTATCCTTCGCCATTCCGCAGTGTGCACGTACCCTAAATCTGTAAGAGTACCCTGAGGTACTGTCACACAGTTTGTAGAATTTCACTCCATACAGTCATCTCTTATTGGGACGGTACTGGCGGAAAAGACGTGTCTGGGGGGCAGCGTACGCTACGCTACCCCCAGACACGTCACTGGATGATGAGGATGAATGGAGGAAAGAAGGATCCCCCCATTCATCCTCACTGGCTGTTTCGGTGTCGGAGGTAATAATAACGTATCCCTCTGACGCCGAAAACACCCTGGGGGCCATCTTTATATGGGGATTGGTATATGGGGTATGTAGTGGTGTAGTGTCAAACTTTATTCAGTGTAGTGTGGTGTAATGTAGTGTTTTTTACGTGTTTTTTTACAGTAAGTATAAAAAAAAAACCTACGCCAACAAAGGAGTTGCTGATAAATGCCGCACTTATGTGCGGCACTTATAAGCAGACCGTGGCAGTAGGATATAGAAAAAAAACACCCTACGCCAAAAAGGAGGAGTTGCTGATTAGCAGCGCACTTTCGTGCGATGCTGATCAACACTCAGCGGCGATAGGGTGCGGAAAATAGAAAAAAAAAAAATTTGGAAAAAAAAACAACCTTTTTCTACATTCTGAATATCCCTGTAGCTGCTGATAAGTGTATTACACATATCAGCCACTAGGGGGCAGCAGAGCGCAAAATCCGGAAAATGACGAGGCTGGAGCCGAAAATAGCCGAAAGAAGACGACGGGGACCGCCGGAAAGACCCGAAGACCGAACGGAATGACGGAGGACGCCGCGAACCCGGAAGACGCCGATCAGGAGCCCGGGACAGGTGAGTAATGTACAAATACCTGCTCTGGACCCCTCGGCTACCTAGCTGAGGGGTCCAGGGCAGGTATTTACTATATTGTGGGACTCTGATCGCCGTGCCACCGGCCCGATCGCCGTGAACGGCCGGCCGGCCGTTCACGGCGATCGGGCCGGTGGCACGGCGATCACCATTACTTTTTACAGTAATGGCGGTCGGTGCCGTCCTCGGACAGCACCGACCGCCATTTTTTTCCGGGTCATCGGGTCACCGATGACCCGGAAAGGTTCCGATCGCCACTATTGGCTGATCTGAATTGATCAGCCTATAGCGGCGATCGTAAGCACGGGGGGTGTTAACCACCCCCCGTGCCGTGAAGCTAAGATGGCCTGCTATGATTTATAGCAGGCCATCTTCCCCGATCGCTGTGTGTGAACACGCAGCGATCGGGGAAACATTGGGCGTACCCATACGCCCGTTTGCGTTAAAGCCCAGGCAACGGGGGCGTATGGGTACGCCCGATGTCGTTAAGGGGTTAATGGATCCGTTTTTTTTAACGTCCAGAAAAATAGGGTCAGCAACGTTTTTTGGTCCGCCAAAAAAAACGGATCCGTTTTTTTTTATAATGGAAGTCAATGGAAAAACGGATGCACACAAATGAATCCGTTTTTTGCAATCCGTTTTTCATGCGTTTTTTGCAAAAAACGGATGCGTTAAACGGATGCTGAAAACGCAGTGTGAACCTAGCCTTAGGGTGGTAAAAACCAAAGTCATGGATAACATCATGAAAAATCGTAGGGCCCATATGGTGTTGAGTCCTGGTGGTGGTAGGAGGGTACGCTAAACAGAATCTTTGCCCAGGAAAAGCTGGCAACACCTCTGCTGATTGAAACCAACTCTAACAGACACTTGCATACATACAGGCTTTTCAGAAAGCTGTTGGTCATTAAAGACCAATAGCAAGAACAAAGACAGTGTAACCCGACAAGAAAGGCAAGCCATTAAACTAACAATATTATAATACAACCAGCTGACAAGGGAGGTGCTGATACAGACAAATACAATGCAGACTGTATCAGACAACTCTCTGACATAACCACAAAGAGTATGTAGATCCAACATTAGATTATAGTTAAGAATTTCTCCTTCTGCATGTATATAGAGCCCTTGGCAGAGTGGGTAAGGACCCACTTGAAATATTATAATTATAATCTTTATCTCCTATTAATTAAAAAAATTGTAACTAAAATTCAAATACGGGGGAAAATTGTATTATCAACGGCTGGAAGATTGGCATTGATTGAGATGATAGTTCTCCCCAGATCAATTTTTACTTATTAACAGTGCCAATTTGGTTATATGATAAGAAGATCGAGTGGCTTCTGAATGAATTAAGCTGGGGGAGGAAACCAGTTTTAGGTTAAAATATTTGCAAAAAAGGTGGGGTTTGCAATGCCTTATTTTAGACTTTATTATTTCGCATCTCCACTGTCTTTTCTTTTGTCACATAGAAAGGAGGACTGGATGAAGGGAAAGATATTTATGTCAGATTGGACATGGTGTGTCTACAAGAGGAAAGCACAAAAAGATTGGTTTGGACACGACATATATTGCAGTGCAAATGCGAGTAAAAATACATAGGAAGGACAAAGAGACAGTTGAAAGTCCAGGTCGCAGAACCTCCTAATAATATCAGCAAAGGAAATATGACATTTTGCATTCAGCAGTCTACAGCCTAGTGGCCTAAATGCTGAGGTAGAATTGTTTGGGTTCATCTGATCTCGGACGGAACTGTTGGCACACACAGGCATTTCTGTGCCAGGCTGCTTCTCAGCGCCAGAACCAGATCTGGAGGCCACCATGTCCAACCCTATTTGTCCTGGTACTATGTTCAAGTCAAACCTTGAACAGTAGTGGTGTTTGGTTTGTGGTTCGACTCGAACCCCATTAAAGTCAATGGGAGATGTTCGGGTTAATTTTTATACCCATACAGGTGAGGAGAATCTGGAATTACAATTCAGAAGAGTAAACTGGATACATGGAACAACTAAGTGAAGACAATTTGGTTTTGAGAATGACAGAAAAAAAATAAGAGGGTAAAAATCTTTGTTCCTTATAATGGGTAACTGAGGTAGCAGAGTTGAGATAGTGACATAGCAGAGTTGAGGTAGTAAGGTAGTGATGTAGCAGAGTTGAAGTAGTACGGTAGTGATGTAACAGAGTTAAGGTAGTAAGCAGGGCCGGGACAAGAAGTTTTGGTGCCCTAGGCAGAGAAGGCAAATGGCGCCCCCCCCCCCGATCCCAGTGTTATCAGAATTGGTGCGCCACAGACAGTATAGTGCCCTGAAAGTGCCCCCACACTATATTATGAGCCCCAATACACACAGTAGTATTTGCAGTGGGTATCCAGAAGCTGTAACCTTGGTGTCTGATAACCTTAATACAACCTGACAGTTCTCCCCCCGATTTTCTGAAAGCAATGTTCCAGTACCAAACAAAACTTCAGAGGGAAATGTGTTTCGAATACCTAGGTGTTACTCTATATACAATAGCATAGTCACCTATATTACTGTATATACAATAACAGTCACCTATATTACTGTATATACAATAGCATAGTCACTTATTACTGTATATACAATAGTAGCACAGTCACCTATATTAGGTGACTATGCTATTGTATATACAGTAATATAGGTGACTATGCTATTGTATATACAGTAATATAGGTGACTGTGCTACTATTGTATCTACAGTAATAAGTGACTATGCTATTGTATATACAGTAATATAGGTGACTATGCTAGTGTATATACAGTAATATACGTGACTGCTATTGTATATACCAGGGGTCCTCAACTGGCGGACAGCTAACCGGACCCCTGGTTAGACCTCCTAACCGCCCCGGATCCGGTCCGTCTCGGGGAAGTTAGGAGGTCCCGCTCCCCACCGCACTGCCTCCCGCCCCATAGGCGTACTGTCCTTAGATGTCAGTACGCCTGTGGGGCTGGGGGCAGTGTCGGTCCGGCCCCCGGCTGATACGCGCTCTCTGGGGACGTCGCGGGGATTCCCTAGCAGAGCGCGCACCACAGACCTCAGTGTACGCTGCCGGCCTGAACTTCCCGGAAGTACAGGCCGGCAGCGTACACTGAGGTGACTGGTGCGCGCTCTGCTGGGGAATCCCCGGCATAACCCTAGAGAGCGTGTATCAGCCGGGGGCCGGACCAGGAGAGGACAAGAAGACAGGCGCGGCGGGGGAGCGAGATGATAGGTGAGTTGTTGTTGTTGTTTTTTTTTTTTACTGTGGGCCATCTATAAGGGGAGAGCGCACAGGGGGGCTATATACTACAGGGGGGACTTCACAGGGGGGCTATATACTACTGGGGGGAGCTCACAGGGGGGCAATATACTACTGGGGGGAGCTCACAGGGGCTATATACTACTGGGGGGAGCTCACAGGGGGCTATATACTACAGGGGGAGAGCACAGGGGGGCTATATACTACTGCGGGGACCTCACAGGGAGCTATATACTACAGGGGGAGAGCACGGGGGCTATATACTACTGGCCGGAGCTCACAGAGGGCTATATACACTACAGGGGGGCTACATACAACTGGGGGGAGCTCACAGGGGGATATATTCTACGGGGGGAGAGCGCACGGGATGGCTATATACTACAGGGGGAGAGCACAGGGGGGCTATATACTACTGTGGGAAGCTCACAGGGGGCTATATACTAAAGGGGGAGAGCACAGGGGGCTATATACTACTGGGGGGAGCTCACAGGGGGCTATATACTACAGGGGGAGAGCACAGGGGGCTATATACTACCGGGGGGAGCTCACATGGGGGCTATATACTACAGGGGGAGAGCACAGGGGGGCTATATATTACTGGTGGGAGCTCACAGGGGGGCTATATACTACTGGGGGGAGCTCACAGGGGACTATATACTACTGGGGGGAGCTCACAGGGGACTATATACTACTGGGGTAGAGCACATGGGGGGCTATATACTACAGGGGGAGAGCACAGGGGGCTATATACTACTGGGGGGAGCACATAGGGGGGCTATATACTACTGGGGGAGAGCTCACAGGGGGGCTATATACTACTGGGGGAGCTCACAGGGGACTATATACTACTGGGGGGAGCTCACAGGGGACTATATACTACAGGGGTAGAGCACATGGGGGGCTATATACTACAGGGGGAGAGCACAGGGGGCTATATACTACTGGGGGGAGCACATAGGGGGGCTATATACTACTGGGGAGAGCTCACAGGGGGGCTATATACTACTGGGGGGAGCTCACAGGGGGCTATATACTACTGGGGGGAGCTCGCAGGGGGCTATATACTACTGGGGGACAGCGCACAGGGGGCTATATACTACAGGGGGTGAGCGCACAAGGGGGCTATATACTACTGGGGAGAGCGCACAGGGGGGCTATATACTACTGGGGGAGAGCGCACAGGGGGGCTATACACTACTGGGGAAGCAACAGGGGGACTATACACTACTGGGGGAGCAACAGGGGGGCTATATACTACCAGAGCAGTCACCCCCTTTGTACCTAATATCAAAGGGCTGGTGAGAGAGAAAAAATGCCAGTTTTCCCCACTAATAAGCAGCAATTCTGTATGCAAATAGTTGAACGTTTGTGAAAAGTAACAAAACACGTTTCCTACTGATGTTCAGCTCGGACCTTCACCTGACAATAGACCCCGGTAAGCGGACCTTCACTAAAAGTTGTTGAGTACCCCTGGTATATACAGTAATATAGGTGACTATGCTACTGTATATACAGTAACATAGGTGACTATGCTATTGTATATATACAGTAACATAGGTGACTATGCTATTGTATATAAAGTGTATATACAATAGCATAGTCACCTATGCTACTGTATATACACTAGCATAGTCACCTATATTACTGTATATACAATAGCAGTCACCTATATTTCTGTATATACAATAGCATAGTCACCTATATTACTGTATATACAATAGCATAGTCACCTATATTACTGTATATACAATAGCATAGTCACCTACGCTTTTCTATTCAAACTGTGAAACATGAACACAAAATGCAATGTGAACCTGAGCTTATACATACCTTCCAGTAATATACATAGACAAAAAACGACATACTGTATACAGACATGTTTATGTATATACACACAGACACACATTTATGTATACACACTTATGTATGCGAATACATTTATGCATATACATACACTTTTATGTACAGTATATATACACACACAGGCACACATATATGTATACAGACAGGCAGTATATATACATGTATACACACCCACACACACACACACACAGATACACACATTTATGTACAATATATATTTATATATACACACACACACACACACGCACAACAGCTACCTCCCATCTAGGTGTGTGGCGCTTACACCTTCTTTCCATTCTGGGACTGTCATGGAGGGGTCTGCTGGTGATGAAGACAACAATGCAGATGAGAGGCCCAGGACAGACAGAGCTGCAGACACTTCCTGGTCACCATGTGCTGTGTCTGCAGGCTGCCATTCTTCACCTCCTCCTCTCTGGCCCGACAGCTGAGCAGCTCCCACAGGCAGGCAGATGTGCAGCAGGGGATGAGTAATGCTGCACATTCCCCCATGCTGCCGTCCTGCACCAAGTCAGACGCCTCCTGGGAGTGGGAGCTCAGCCACAGCAGTGTCCTCAGCAGGAGGCCGCCCCTCCCCCCTCCTATGTACAGCAGCAGCTGAAGACTCACAGGCTGTGAATCTCCCGACATGGGGCTGATGTAATCAGCTCCTGTATACTGCTTCCGGTTCGGCCTGGTGGCGCCAACTGCTGTTTGGCGCCCTAGGCCATCGCCTACCCCTGCCTACTCTTTGTCCCGGCCCTGGTAGTAAGGTTGTGACGTAGCAGAGTTGAGGTAGTAAAGTAGTGACGTAGCAAGCGGGGAACAAGGGCCTTTACTCTGGACACGTTTGGCTGCATAGGCCACCACTATTACATCTTTCTTGTTTGGTCATATCTTCTAATCTGGGATTGGGACAGGCAGCACCTCCTTTCTAACCGATTATTACTTTGTTACAGTTATTCTAATGTAATATATACACTTTGTAATTTACTTTTCTTTTATGCTCCACATTTGTTTAGCCTTATAAAAAGGAAATACCAGCTCTTTGTTCTGTTGTTGTGAGGGGCCTGGTCTCCACCCAGAGAATCTCCTGACAGCTGTACCTCACAGTTTCTCCTGCCTGCCTGTCCTGTATCTGTACACAGAGACAGGGCCACCTCCTCGCTATCCCCGGGTCTCTCCTACGCCCTCCACTACCTTCTCAGGCTGCTTCCTCCTCTCTTCTAATTGTAGGACAGGGGTAGGGGCCCAGAGCCGCTGTGAGGAGTAGAAGACAGGAATCTGAGGACTACAGAACATGCCCCCCTGTGCTTCCCTGCATACAAATAAAGTGTGTGTGTGTTAGTATGGTTGTTAGTATGTAACCTGCATAAGTGGCATATCTGTGTAAAGTGTAACCGTATGTAATGTATTCAGGTCTGCTGTTATGTGTATATGATGTATGTATTCTGTGTGTATGACTGTCAATATATGTAGGATTTTGTAGATTAGCTACTGATGCCTGATTATGAAATATGTCCCCTGGATTACAAAATATTCTGTATGAGACGTGACACTCGGGTTACAGTTTATTGTAAAATATACATACTTATAGAGGACTTCTTGAATGCCAGTATTAATAGGCATTATTTTCTTATACTGGTGTTCTGCCATTGCTCTGTTATTACTCCTGGACATGTGTAACTAAATGAAAAGTGTGACTGTATGTATTGTATTCAGGTATGTCTGTTATGTGTATATAATTTGTGGTAAAGTGTGTGTAAAGTGCACCTGTGCATGTGAGCGTACAAGTAAATAACCTGTATATATGAATGTCAGTATATGTGTGGTGTGCCCCCGGTGTGGTGTTATATCGGAGGATCAGGCGGTCACTTGCTAGATGGTCAGGTGTGACTCCACGCCGGAGGTGGTTGGACGAGAAATAGCCAGACCTTGGAGTGTTACTTTGTGACGCCAGTGCCGAGTAGGCACACAGATGTGAGGGCATGCCTGCTTTTATTTTACAAGGCCGGTTGTACCTTTGTGGTCAGTGTAGGGCTGGGCGGTATACCGTCAAAATACTGATACCGTCTCTGGAGTCGGTTAACCGACCTCAACTCTGCCAGGACGGTATCTGCGGTATTTCCCCCCTCCCTCCTCCTCCTCCTCACCCTGCGGCCGCATGCTCTGCTCCCCTCCGTTAATCTTCCTGAAGAGGAGGACTGGAGATGTGACAGGCTGCGCACAGGCGTGCTGTGAGCTCAGCGGTGCTGCTGCTTCCGGGCGGCTCTGGAAGCTGCACGGTGTGCCCTGCCTCCCCACTCCCATACATAAAGTGGCTGCAGGGGTCAGGTATGGGTTGGCACATCCTCCCCCCACCAGGCACCGCACTCTGTCCCCCACAGGAATCCTCGGCGCCTCGTTATCTTTTTGCAGTGTTGGAAGCAGCCGTGTGTGACGATCTGCCCGGGATGCTGCCGGCAGATATATGTGCTACAGCACTGAGTGACAGGGGGCAGAGGATTCCTGTGCAGGAGAGAGAGCAGTGGTCGGGGGAGCATGGAGGTCCCGACCTTTACCTGACCCCAACTGTATCTGCTGGAGGGGAGGGGTCCAGAACAGCTTGTGACAGTGACTGGGGGCAGATATTAGGTAGAAAGATATAGGAGATAGATAGATAGGAACTAGATAGATAGATAATAGATAGGAACTAGATAGATAGATAGGACTTCTATCCAGGCTCGGACTGGGCCACCGGGGAGCCGGGGGTTTCCCCGGTGGGCCCCTCCCCCTTCCTGCCTGTATGTGGGCCCCTGCAGAGCAGCGTTAGGCAGAGCAGCCTTAGGCCCCGTTCCCACTGAGCAAAGCTAGCGGAATTCCGCGACGGAATTGTCCGCCGCGGAATGCCGTTAGCCTCCCGCTCATAATGGGACTCTATGGGAGGCGCGCGCTCCTGCCCTGTCCGCGCTGAAGAATGAACATGTTCATTCTTCAGCGCGTATAGAGCAGCAGCGCGCGCCTCCCATAGAGTCCCATTATGAGCGGGAGGCTAACGGCATTCCGCGGCGGACAATTCCGTCGCGGAATTCCGCTAGCTTTGCTCAGTGGGAACGGGGCCTTAGGTGTGTGCTGCTGTCATCTGACTGGGCCCTGGGTGATGTTTCCCAGCCAGATGACAGCAAGTTCCAGGGCCCCCTGATACAGGCAGATCCGTGGGCAGCTCTCCTAGGGCCCTCAGTGGGCCCCTGCACGCTGGTCCTCCTCACCCTGCCATAGATGCTGTTGTCGGGATGTGCAGGAGCAGGAGGCTGCAGCTATGACAGGAGCTCTGGCTGCTCTTCTCCTCACCAGCCTCCTGCTCGGACAGAAGGGAAAGAAGATCTTATCAGCAGCGCCCAGGAGGTCGGATGTGTCTGCTGAAGAGTCATGCAGAGGTCAGTCAGCTCCCCCTCCCTCCTCTGCTGTCCTGGGCTCTGAAGAGAAAAAGCTCCACAGGTATAGTGGTAATGGGAGGTCTGACTGGAGGTGCAGGGTGACTATACTGTATGTGTGATATGTGACTGACTCCGCAGTGTGTGTATATGGATATAATAGTGTGTGGGGTGCAGTGTGTGTATATAGATATAATAGTGTGTGGGGTGCAGTGTGTGTGTATATGGATATAATAGTGTGTGGGGTGCAGTGTGTGTATATGTATATAATAATGTGTGGGGTGCAGTGTTTGTATATAAATATAATAGTGTGTGGGGGTGCAGTGTGTATATGTGTGACTGACTCTGCAGGGTGTGTATATAGGTATAATGTGTGTGGGTGCAGAGGGTATATATGTGTGCATGTGACTGACCCTGCAGGGTGTGTATATAGGTATAGGGTGTGGGGATGCAGTGTATATATGTGTATGTGTGACTGACCCTGCAGGGTGTGTATACAGGCATAATGTGTGTGGGGTGCAGAGGGTATATATGTGTATGTGTTACTGACTCTGCAGGGTGTGTATATACAGGTACATACAGCAATGTAGTGCTGGCCGATAGATATATATATATATATATATATATATATATATATATATATATATATATATGTGTGTGTGTGTGTGTGTGTACATACAGCAATGTAGTGCTGGCCTATACAAGCATATATGTACCATGCAGCCTACAGACAGGATACATATATGCTTGTATAGGCCAGCACTACATTGCTGTATTTGAGTAGTACATTGGTAATAACATTGGTCTTTTTTTTTTTATTTGGTCAGTAACAGTGTGACTGTATGGTCATAATATAGCAACAAGATTATATATATGTAAAATATGTGTGTGTGTGTAATTTTTTTTTTGTTCTATCCCCTATTAGTGCTATTAGTGCTGGGGTCACTTCCATACACTCAGCCACCACAGAGCTATTCTGTGTATTCTGGTCTCCCACTCAGCATCCAGTGTACAATGCACCCAGGATCCTCCTACTACAACAGCTGCAAACACTACAACTCCCAGCATTTACTGACAGCACACAGTCCTCAGGATATGGTGGGAGTTGTAGTATATCTGAATAGAAAATCCCCTAATATTTGGTGCTGTAGATTTATTGATGGATCTTCAGTTGTTAAAGGATTCTCCTCTCTGGAACTACAACTTCCAGTATACCCTGAGAGCTTATAAGTGTAGGGCATTCTGAGAGTTGTAGTTTGACTAGTTGTGGACACGGATCAATCAGCATAGAATTGGGTCAGCACCAATGGTTCTTCATTGGTGGGCCCCCAGGATCATTTTCCCTGGTGGGCCCCAAGTAGCCAGTCCGACACTGCTTCTATCTATCTATCTATCTATCTATCTATCTATCTATCTATCTATCTATCTCCTATCTATCTATCTATCTATCTGTAGATCTCCTATCTATCTATCTATCTATCTATCTATCTATCTATCTATCTATCTATCATTACATGTAAGTATTTTGAATCTCTGAGCAGCACTACTTCTGATAGTGAAGATACAGGGTGCCCGCAGGTAGTCTTGACCAGGACTTCCACAATATTCCAAAGGATCGCCCACAGCACTCCAGTTCGTGTATCAGAATACGTGATTTAAATCACGTATTCTGATACACGAACTGGAGTGCTGTGGGTGATCCTTTGGAATATCATTACATCTATCTATCTATCTATCTATCTATCTATCTATCTATCTATCTATCTATCTATCTCCTATCTACTGTCTGCCTATCTATCTATCTATCTATCTATCTATCTATCTATCTATCTATCGCTTATCTATCTACCTATCTATCCATCTCCTATCTATCTCCTATCTGTCTGTCTGTCTGTCTATCTATCTATCTATCTATCTATCTATCTATCTATCTCCTATCTACTGTCTGCCTATCTATCTATCTATCTATCTATCTATCTATCTATCTATCTATCTATCTATCTATCCATCTCCTGTATGTATGTATGTATTTATGTACATGTGTGTATGTATGTATAATTATATATATATATATATATATATATGTATATATATATATATATATATACACATACACATACACAGAGTTATCAGACATGGTGTAAAGTGAAACTGGCTCAGTCGCCCCCGGCAACCAATCAGATTTCAATTTTCATTCCTCACAGACTCTTTGGAAAATGAAAGGTGAAATCTGATTGGTTGCCGGGGGCGACTGGGCCAGTTTCACTTTACACCATGTTTGATAAATCTCCCCCACCAGGGCCGATTCTGGGGTTTCGCCCGCCTGAGGCAAACCTCAGGCGGCCGCCCCGAGTGATGGCTGGCGCCGGCACCCCCACCGCCCCCCCCCCCCCGTACCCCGCCGCCGCCGCAGCCATCCACTCACCTGTCCCACACCGCGCTCTCTGCTGTCTCCACATCCCATCAGGTCCCGCGATGTCACCCTGCAGCTGTCACGGACCTCCAGGCTGTGGTGAGTGAGTGGGGTGATCGGGTCGCGCGGGACCGCCCCGCGCGACCCGATCACCCCAGCGCGTCCCCCACCGACCCCGGGCACTCACCACAGCCTGGAGGTCCGTGACAGCTGCAGGGTGACATCGCGGGACCTGACGGGATGTGGAGAGCGCGGGCGACGGGACAGGTGAGCGGCCGCTGTCATTTTTTTTAAGTGATACTTAACAAAAATGACAGCAGGGGGGACATAATGCCGCCCCCAGCCGGACCGCAAAATCTGCCGCCAGAGGCGGAAGGCTCATTCCGCCTCATGGCAGAAGCGGGCCTGTCCCCCACAGTATATAGATAGATATAGCAAAAAATATAGGCAGCACAATAAACGAACTGTGGGTGCCAGCAGACGAATCCCAGACCTTGTATCAAGTCAACTAGTAAGAAATACTCTGATGGTAATACAAACGTGAAAACATGAATTTATTTCATATAACAATGTGCAGCAAACTTCACAAGTAATAGACAACGTTTTGGCATCTCCTACGCCATTTTCAAATGCCACTTGAAAATGGTGTAGGAGATGCCAAAATATTGTGTATTACTTGTGAAGTTTGCTGCACATTGTTATATGGAGTAAATCCACGTTTGTTATATGGAGTAAATCCACGTTTGTATTACCATCGGAAAATGGGGTTTTCAAAAGGGGTGTGGCTTTTAAAAGGGGCGTGTCATAATTATCGTTTAATTTATCGTTACCGCAGCTACATGTACGATAAACCGCGATATTGATTTAGGCCATTATCGCCCAGCCCTAGGTCAGTGTCCTGCTGGGTTGCTACTGGATTTCTGGGGTTAGAGTGATCACGGATAGCCAGAGTGGTGTAGTGACACACCCGGACTATCAGAACCGCCACCCACAGGAAGGGGGAGTGTCCCAAGGTTGCGGTGTGTGCTGTTTAGGTGGATAGTGAGAAATCACAGAGTCTCTTTAACTTAAATAAGCTTGGGGTTTTTTTTACTAGAAAGTGCTTGTTTAAAGTAGGTTGCAAGACTATAATGTCTCTCTTGTTAAAGCACCAGGTAATACACTTGACAATAGTTCCAGACAAATACTTGACAATACAGAGTAGAAATGCAGTGTAGGATATAGTCGTGCCGACTGGGTAGTGTGCGGAGTGATACGAAGAAGCAGAGTAGTAGAAAGAAGGATGCCTTGAGAGTCTCAACCCAGGTAGTACTGTGCTCTGCCGGGATGTTGGAGGATGAGGTAGAATACTTAGAAGAAGTAGAACACCTGTGCCGGTGTATTGACCTTGAATAGTCTTAACACCACCTTATGCCTACTAGACTCGGTTGAACCTTTCTAGAGCGTGACACAGGCCACAGACCTCGTTAAATGGGATGAGTGAAATGCTGATGGTTGCCTGCTGACACCCACGCTGCAAGATAGAGTTCATAGGCTTACTGCAACTTTGCTCTATCTAGATCAGTTCCTAGCTTTTGTGGCTTTTGTGGATACTGTCCTGCACTGTTACTTCTCCTTGTCCACAGTGTCGGTTGAGGTTGTCTCTGACTTGTCCTCTCTTAGAAGGGCTTTAGCACTGCATAGTGTTGTGTGGCATCACAGAAGAGAAAACTGTTAGCTTCATGTGCCTGATTCTAAGCCTAGACTGCACACTGAATTAATCAGAAAAGTTTATTGTTAAGAAATATCGCAAAAAATAAATAAGAACTAAAGACAAAATTTAAATATAAAAGCAAATAAAGACCTGGGAGGTGGGAGACCAAGCATGAGGGGAGGTATATGTTTACAAAATAAAGTGCAAGTGCATATGTACAATACTCATGAATTTTCAGTATACAGCCCGGTTATATGCATATTATAAAGTGCAAGTGCTCAAACATGACCAAAAAACACAAGCTGCATAGCTAAATCTGATAAAGTATAGGCAAGTGCACATAAACAACATTACCCAGGGATATCATTCCCAGCCCCTCAGGACTCCCACCTCACACTCCTCCAACGCCGTTTCGCTATTCGCTTCCTCGCTTCCACCTCCCAGGTCTTTATTTGCTTTTATATTTAAATTTTGTCTTTAGTTCTTATTTATTTTTTGCGATATTTCTTAACAATAAACTTTTCTGATTAATTCAATTGATATTTTGGTTATTTGAATATCGGATGGGTTTCATAGGTGTTTAGTTCTGTTTCAATTGCCATTCGGTAATTTCTTTTCCCCCCCTTATCCTTGTTTTTCTTTGGGGTATAGGACGTATATTATGAGAATCCAGAATCTATAGGTGTTTTAGACTGCACACTGAGTCTGGTTGTTCTGTCCTTGACAGGGGAACTGGTAGAAGCCAGGGCTCAGCTTGACTGCAGCAGGGAGTGTCCTGTCTTGTGTCCTCTCTGCACAGGAACCTGACTAAGCTACACTTCCTTTACCCATGACTTACTTCCTCCCCTGCGTGTAGGGTGCGCTGCGATTGGGTGAAAAGAGTGCATTAGAAGAACAGAGCGGAGAGGTGATGGGAAAGAGGAAAGCAGAAATCCTACTGGTCTACAGATTCTGGTAACACTTAAACACAATAACCCTTTGCGATCCTTCAGATGTGCAGCTTTCATGTACACATACATAATGCAGCGACATCTAGTGGTCAACTCCTAATACTACTTTCATCATAATAAGATCACAAAAAGTACAGACTTTTGCGAAGGGTGTATGTAACAGTAACACCCCTAGTGGGACACCACATATGTAGGATTCTGTAGATGAAGTTCAGCAGGTTTGTCCATACGACCCTGCCGATACGTCACTGTAGCCGCCTTGCTCCTCATACTGGTGCAGGTCTTCTTATTTTTCTAGGTGCCAAAGTTTTGAAACAATTCAATCCAAAATAAAAATGCTAATTAGTTCATTTAATGCATTGGGGAAGTTCCTTGGCCCCTCACTACACCATCCCACCTGCACGCTGCTTGTGAAATGCACACCTACTTATACATACGCATTTATGCATAAGCAGACACGTCTCGTTCCCGCATCATCCAGTTTGAACAACACATGCGTGAGAACAAGATGTGCCTGCTTGTGCATAATTGCGTATGTATAAGTAGGTGTGCACTTCACAACCAGCGTGCAGGTGGGACAGTGTTACGAGGGGCCAAGGAACTTCCCCAGTGCATTAAAGGAACAAATTAGCATTTTTATTTGGATTTCGTTTGGCATCAAAACATTGGCACCTAGGAAAATAAGGAGACCTGCACCAGAATGAGGAGCGAGGCGGCTACAGTGACATATCAGCAGGGCCATATGGTTTTTCTTTAACATTCATAGTTATATTGAAGATCTATAATACAGGACATTATTGCTGTCATGGTGAGGCTGGTTTCACATGGTAGTTTTTGTGCTAAAGACAAATGTGGATTAGAAAGGAATATGAAATGTGAAGTGTGGTGTACCCCCAGTGTGATGTTATAGCGGAGAAGCAGCCGGTCACTTGCTAGGTGTTGTAGTGTGACACCACTTCTATGGTGGATGGCTGAGATACAGCCGGACCTTGAGATGTTGTCACGTGACAACAGTGCCTGGTGGGCACACAGGTTTGATGGCACGCATGCTTTTATTTTATCCAGTCGGCTGTACCCTTTTCCTATGTGGTCAGTGTCCTGCCGGGTTGATACCGGGTCCCTTGGGGTTATGTAGTCACGGATGACCAGAGTGGCATAGTGACCCTCCCGGATAGTAGGACCCACCATTCAAAGAAAGGGGAGATTTCCCAAGGTTGCGGTGTGTGCTATGGTGGTGGTGGTGAATAATCAAAGAGTCTTGGAATAAAGTTGAGTTGGTTTACTACTTGTAAATGTGCAGCAGGTAATACAGAAGTGACAGTATAAGGTTTCTTAGTTAAAGTCTCTGAAAAACACTTGACAAAGTTTCAATAAACACTTCATAAGAGAACAACCACATCTGTAGGATAAGTGCAGTGTAGGATATAGTCGTGTTGGTTGAGTTGTGATGAGTAATACAAGAGGTAGAGTAGCAGAGTTGAGGATACTGTGAGAGTCTTAACCCATGTAGTAGTTTGCTCTGCCAGGATGTTGGAGGATAAAGTAGAATACTTGTAAGAAGAATAAGAAGAAGAATATGAAGAACACCTGTGCCTGTGTATTGACCTTTGACCTTAGTCTTCACACCAACTTATGCCCACTAGACTCAGCTAAACCTTCCTCATGGGTGACACAGGCTCAAGACCTTGTTACCTGGGATGAGCGGAATGCTGAGGGTTCCCTGCTGACACCCGCGCTGCGAGAGAGTTCATAGGCTACTGCAACTTTGCTCTCTCCGGATCAGTTCCTGGCTCTTTGGCGCTGTAGGGAATACTGTCCTGCTCTGTGACTTCTCCTTGTCCACGGCATGGGTTGAGGTTATCTCTGGCTAGTCCTCTCTAAGAGGAGTTTAACAGTGCATAGTGCTTTGGGGTGTAACTAATAAAGAAGTTGGTAGCAGTGTACTGTCATGCGTCCTTCCCATGCGGGGTACTGACTAAGACTGACTTGGGGTACGAAGACCTGGCAGAGGAGCTCATGCTCCTCCTCCACCCATGTGACTAATTTCCTACCTAGCATGTATGTTGCGCTATGAGTAGGTGAAAGAGAGCAACAGGAGAAGAAAGAAGGGAGATGATACAGATTCTGGTGACACATAAACACAATAACCCTTTGCGATGCTTCAGCTGTGCAGCTTCTATATATACGCATACATAGTACAGCGACATCTAGTGGCTAGCTTTTAGTACTACTTTTACCATAATGATAAGACAGTAAGTACAGACTTTTGCGAAGGGTGTATATAACTGCAACACCCCTAGTGGGACACCACAGAAGGAAGAACACATACTTTTGCTTCCTGTTGGATCCACTTCTAGCCTTTGCTCAGAAACTGCTGTGTATGAAACTAGTATAATGGTTTTCTGCATTATCAATTTACAATAAGGGTAGTCTTACAGGCGTATTTTACTTCAGATTTTAAGCGGTCTGAAATCTGCAGAGAATTTTCTACCCATTGATTTCAGTGGGTAGCGCAACTCTCAGTAAAGCTGATGGTTTTACACTCCATGATTTGGTTGCAGCGTGCCCAGCCCATGGAATGTAAGTGTGATGTATAGAGCCCTGATGCTTACTGTACTGGAGCCCCTGGTCTTAACCAGGGTTCCCTTTTTAGAGCAGAAGGCTTCTGCTCCTGAGCAGGGACATTGCTATTTGACTGGAACTGAGCAGGTAGTATTTACTTGCCTACTGCATAGCCAGCCTGCCAGAGTTGTTACTTAAAGTAGCAGTTCAGATTTTTTTTCTCCCCCCACTGCAGGCTGGCACATATACTTAAAAATGATTGCTATCCTGCAGCTTGTTCCCACGATGCAGTTCGGATCCAGCTGGTGGTGGCGTCACAGCACTTCTTACCCCTCTTCTTACTACAGGTCTATTAAAGGCAGGAAGTAAGGGTGTCCCATGCATCTCAATGACAGCGCTCTCATATTGATGCATTGCGGACCCTGACTTCCAGCCTCCTGAGCTGCAGAGCTGAAGCTGAAGAGGTAATGTGGGTGCCAGCGGGATAAGAGTGGCTCTGTAGTACCGGAACAAAGGCATGGCGCGGGACACTGACCATCATTGCTAAGTTTATGTGCCAGTCTGCAGAGGGGGGGGGTTGAATTTAAAAAAAATAAAAAACAAAAGGGAATACTTCTTTTAACTCTTAAGGGGCAAGACACTAAGCAGCAATGTGTATAGATTGTTACACTTGATCATAGAATGCATGCAATTGTGAAATGCAGGTGAGACCTTGTCCCCCTGCAGTTCACAAGCGCATACACTAATAGAGATGGCTAGCACAGTGGGGAAGCATGTCCACAAAGTGCTAAAAAGTTCACAGTTTTTAACAAACACAAATTAAGAATGCAGCCCAAGACTTACCGCTCCCGCTGTATGGCATCTTCCTCTGCACGGCACTGCACTGATCATGGTTAATAGTGGCTGCAGTGTAGCTGAAGACAAAGCGAGAAGCGGTAAGGGGTAGGTGCCAAGTCCCCACTGAGAAGCAGAACACTTATTTTAACAGGTGTTCTGCTCTGTTATAGTAAGCAGTGATCTGTCACTGCATCCACTCCCACAGCAAACCCATATTTTGTGTGTCTCTCTATCTTTTTCACGAGTGACCAGCCCAGGCAACATCGGGGTCGAGCATCAGGGCAGGTGGCGGAGCAAGCTGTCCATTGAAAAGGCTGTTTTGGGTGCTCTATTTAAAGAGGCAACTGCTGACCATAGCCCCCTTTGATTGGTCCCTCTTTAGCCATCACTAGTGTTTTTAAGTACTCAGCTTTTCCTGGATTCTGACCATCTGCCTTGTTACCTTTGCCTGCTGTTTTGGACTTGACTTTACTCTCCTGGCTTGATTTTGGCTTGTTGTGTTTACTTGTACCTTAAGCCCTTATTACATGGGGTGATGAGCGGTGTCAGTGCTCGTTTGCTCCTCGTTCCCCGCTCGCTGCTGCCAATTGCTAGATCATCTGGGCAGCCCATAGAGGATAGCGGTGGTCTGCTGCTGCCGCTCCTATTCTGCAGAGCGATGGCAGCAGATCACTGCTATCACAGTCGTTTGTCTTTCAGCATGTTGAAAGACAAACGACAGCAACAAACAGCCGACATCATTCATGTCGGCTGATCGTTGCCTTCTATTACATGGGACGATTATCGGCCATCAGCCGAAAATGGAAGATGATAGTTCCATGTAATAGGGCCTTTACACTGCTTCCCCTGCTGCTCTTCCCCATGGCGTTTTCATCTCTCTCACACCCCCAGACCTGAGGGTAGGCATGGTGGAGGAGTTGGTGTTCTCTCCCCGCAGTGCACCTTCCAGGTCATTCCCCCTGAACCCTCACTCTCTTTCCTCTCCTTTGAGGTTTACACCCTCAGACTCTTCCGCCCACTTCCCCTCAGAGTTGCAGTTATCTATTGTCCCCCTGGCTCTCCACGACAATTCCTCAACCACTTTGCCACCTGGCTCCCTCATTTCTTATCTGCAGAAGTTCCCACACTAATCCTGGGCGACTTCAACATCCCTGTCGATATTCCTATTTCCTCTCATGCCTCTCAGCTTCTCTCCCTAACCTCCTCTTTCAGCCTCTCACAGCTAACAAACTCTTCTACACACAAGGGTGGGAATTCCCTGGACCTCATCTTCTTCCACCACTGTTCCGTCTCCAACTTCACAAATGATCCCTCAGAGCTATCCGGCCACAACCTCCTCTCTTTCACTATTACTAACAACTGCCCCCCCTCCTGACACCCCTTCCCCATACATATACAGAAATCTGCGTAGCATCAACACTCAACAACTCATAGACTCCCTTCAATCCTCACTGTCCCTAATCTCATCCCTCACCTGCCCAAACATGGCCAGACAACACCCTTGAAACTACGCTAGACTCCATAGCTCCCCCTACATTCCGCACACCCCGCCACAGATGCCAGCAACCCTGGCACACCCCAGAAATTGGCTTTCTTCGGCGGTTCTCTAGGACAGCTAAACATCTGTGGAGGAAATCTAGAACCTCAGCAGATTTCATTCATTACAAATTCACCCTCAAATCTTATTGATTGCCAATCGTATTTCACCTCCCTCATCTCTTCACTGTCAAACAATCCAAAACGCCTTTGATTCTCTTCTCAAGCCCAAAGTTCAGTCACCTATCACTGACCTCTGTGCTCAAGATTTGGCCTCCTACTTCAAATCCATTAATCCCATCCCCTCTCCCACCTTTGATCCAGTGACAGAGGAAGAAGTCGCCAGGATCCTCTCCTACTCCCGTCCCTCTACCTGCCCTAGTGACCCTATATCCCCACAGTCCCTCTCTTCCGCTGTCACTACTCACCAAAATATTCAACCTCTTCCTCTCCTCCGGTATCTTTTCCTCCTCATTCAAGCACTCTGTAATTACCCTGCTACTGAAAAAAACATCTCTAGACCCCTCCTGTACAGCCAACTATTGACCTGTCTCCAATCTCCCCTTCATCTCTAAACTCCTGAAACGTCTTGTCTACTCCCGCCTAACCCATTATCTGATAACTCTCTTCTTGACCCTCTACAGTCTGGCTTCCGATCTCTTCACTCCACTGAAACTGCTCTCACTAAGGTGTCAAACCATCTCCTGAAGGCCAAGTCACAAGGAAACTACTCCTTGCTGATTCTCTTGGATCTCTCAGCAGCGTTTGACACTCCTCCTCCATGCTCAGCTCTCTTGGTCTTAAGGACTCTGTTCTCTCCTGGTTTTCTTCCTACCTCCTTGACCGATCCTTCAGTGTATCTTTCTCGGGCTCTACCTCTTATCCCTTACCTCACTCTGTTCTCTCCTGGTTTTCTTCCTACCTCTCTGACCGATCCTTCAGTGTATCTTTCTCGGGCTCTACTTCTTCTCCCTAACCTCTCTCTGTTGGGGTTCCCCAGGGATCAGTCCTGGATCCTCTCATCCTCTCCCTCTACACAGCCCCCATCGGACAGACCATCAGCAGGTTTAGCCTGCAATACCACCTCTATGCCGATGACACCCAGTTATACACTTCTTCCTGTGACATCACCCCTGCATTCCTACAAAATACTAGTGACTGTCTATCTGCTCTCTCTAATACTATGACCTCTCTCTTTCTCAAACTTAAAGGGGTTATCCAGCGCTACAAAAACATGGCCACTTTTCCCCCTACTGTTGTCTCCAGTTCAAGTGTGGTTTGCATTTAAGCTCCATTTACTTCAATGGAACTGAGTTTCAAAACCCCACCCAAAATGGAGACAACAGTAGGGGGAAAGTGGCCATGTTTTTGTAGCGCTGGATAACCCCTTTAATCTCTCTAAAACTGAACTTTTTGTATTCCCTTCCTCTAACAAACCTAAACCCAACATCTCACTCTCAGTCTGTGGTACTAGCATATACCTATTAAATACAGAATACAATTCAAACTCCTCGCCCTCACCCATAAAGCTCTCCACAACTCCGCTCCTCCCTCATCTCCACCTACCATCCTACCCATGCTCTGTGATCTGCTAATGACCTTACACTAACCTCTTCCATAATCAGAACCTCTCACTCCCGCTTCCAAGACTTCTCTCGTGCTGCACCAGTCCTCTGGAACTCCCTACCCAAAGACCTCAGACTTAGGGCCCTATTCCACCGGACAATTATCGTTCGCATCATCGTTAACGATTAACGATCTCAAACGACCGCTATTGCGAAAGACCTGAAAACGTTCACTCATTTCCATGGAACGATAATCGTTACTTATGATCGTATTTGCGATCGTTTTTTCTTCGCTATTGTGTTCGTATCTACTTCAATGCGAACGATTTGCGAACGTTTTGTGAACGAGCAACGTTAAAAATAGGTCCAGGTCTTATAAAGCGACCAACGATTTCTCGTTCGGTCATTAATCGTTAACTGCATTTCAACCGAGCGATAATCGTTTAGATTCGAACGATTTAACGATTATCTGAACGATAATCGTCCAGTGGAATAGGGCCCTTACTTCCAACACCCCCAGTTTCAAGCGTGCTCTGAAGACTCTTCAGGTGCGCTAATAACCTTTTCTAATGTCGTCTTCTTCTCTGCTATCCCTTCTACATCCTCTCTATAACCTCTTTGGTGCCATCTACTTTGTACTTGCTACCTTAGCTCAGAAATGGCTTGTGACTGTCTCACACAATCACCTATAGGCACTTTGAGATTCTATGTACAATGACTGGAACATTGACAAATAAAGCCCTTGTTGCCTCTCGTGTCACCCACAGTCATCCTAGTCTGTACGCTCTCAAGAGTAGGTCTCTAATTGTGTATTTTTAATTTTATTTTAATTTATTCATTGTATAATTGAAGTATAACCTGTATTGTATTTATATATTTAAACAAGCGCTGCGGAATCTGTTGGCGCTATACAAATAAATATTATTATTATTGTTCTGTTTCTGATTTTGTCCCTGTCCTGCCCTGTCACACAGTGGTGAAAACGGCCCCGTCCTTTGGCATAGGTGGTGCTCCCTGCAGCATTAAACACAGCGGCTGCTGCACATTTCCGAATTACCTTTGTGAAGCCCTGTGTCGGTGATATTGTCCACCAACAATTAAAATAATTTTTACACATAAAACAATCCCAGACATCCTCTTTTTTTTTTTCTTCAGGTGGCAGGTAACGTCTGTATTAAGCAGGAGCAAGGCAAAGTTACTTCTGAGCTTAAAGTGTACTTGCAAATGGTTTAGAGGAGCACTTCACAGGGGTGCTCGCACGGCTGCTATTGGGCCCCTGAGAGTCCCCTCCATGGTGCACAGCTATTTCTTATTATGAGTCTTTGCCACTACGAAGGGTCAGCCTTAGGGTATGTTCACACTACGAATATTTCCGGCCGTAGTTTTTACGCGGCCGGAAATGTGCGGCTGAAACTACGGCCGTGGGAAAAAATAGAGATGCGGCTGAAAACATACGGTCATTTACTTGGAAATCTGGTTCAACTAAAAATAACAAATAAAATCTTTAGAAAGTGATGCAAACACCTCTGGAATGCATCTGGGAAAGCAGGGAAACAGTTTACAGGAATCGCTATTACCGGGGTTTGCGATCCTCTGCAGTATGCCGATGTCTCTAATGGTTAATATATTTAATTAATAAAACACATTTTCAATGTAATAAAGTCCCTTTCGTTGTTCAATAATTAAATTTAAACGAATCCATCATTGTGCAATTAAATATACTGTTAAAATAAATATATATATATATATATAAATGTATATATATATATATATATTTATTTTTTATAGTATATTTAATTGCACAATGATGGATTCGTTTAAATTAAATTATTGAACAACGAAACTGATTTTATTACAACAAAAATGTGTTTTATTAATTAAATATTAGTACAGGAAGCTCCATTAAGCCGTTAATTCATATTCCCGGTGAATAGAGCATTCTGTACTAATCAACACTTTACTTTAATTAAAACATCAAATGTTTCTTCTAATTATGTTATCACAATAGCATTATTAGAAGAAACATTTTGAATTATATGTGCGCTCAGCTGATTGGCTGATCGGCTGAGCACACATATAAAGAGCCGGTCCGCAGCACAGTCACTTCATTGTGCTGCGGCCAGCCAAGAGGACACATCGGGACATCGGATGGTGAGTATAAAGCTCTCCCCACCCCCTCCCCAGCACTGCACCCATCCCAGCAAGGAAGGGGGGTCACTTAACTCCTTCCTTGCTGGAATGGGTGCAGTCTGACATCAGTCTGGCCCCCAAGGGGTTAAGGGGGATGCAATAGATCCTCCCTTAACCCCTTGGGGGCCAGACTGTAAGCAGCGATCTGTAAAGATACTGCATACTGTAAGGTGCACAACACCGCTCACAATGATGGGTGTTGTGCTCCTGTTTGTGTGTTTTTTGTGTGTTTCTCCCTTTTTGTTTTTCAGATATCGGTATCCTGTGGATTACGTCGGATTCGGTTTACTACGTCGATGACCAGTGGTTGTTTTTTTTTTGTTTTTTTTATAAAATGGTCAATGAGGGGTGTGGGGGTGTTTTTATTTGAATTAAAAAAAAATTTCACTTGTGTCTTGTCTTTATTTCTTTACTTTATAGACTTAGTAGTGGAAGCTGTCTAATAGACGGAATCCATTACTAAGTCAGGGCTTAGTGTTAGCCGGTATAAAATGGCTAACACTAACCCCCCATTATTACCCCAGTACCCAATGCCACCAGGGGTACTGGGAAGAGCTGGGTGCCAGTGGTCCTGGAGCGTCAAAATTGGCGCTCCTGGACTGGGGCGGCAGCAGGCTGCTAAGATTTAGGCTGGGGAGTGCCTAAACCAATGGCTCTTCCCACCCTGGTGTTACCAGGCTGCTGTTGCTTGGTTTTTAACCCGGCTGGTTATAAAAATAGGGGGGACCCGATGCATTTTTTTTTAATTTATTTAAAAAAAGAAAACCGCATAGGGTCCCCCCTATTTTTATAACCAGCCGGGTTAAAAACCAAGCAACAGCAGACTGGTAACACCAGGGTGGGAAGAGAAACACACAAAAAAAAACACACAAACAGGAGCACAACACCCATCATTGTGAGTGGTGTTATGCACCTTACAGTATGCATCATCTTTACAGATCGCTGCTTACAGTCTGGCCCCCAAGGGGTTAAGGAAGGATGTATTGCATCCCCCTTAACCCCTTGGGGGCCAGACTGATGTCAGACTGCACCCATACCAGCAAGGAAGGGGTTAAGTGACCCCCCCTTCCTTGCTGGGATGGGTGCAGTGCTGGGGAGGGGGTGGGGAGAGCTTTATAATCACCATCCGATGTTCTGATGTGTCCTCTTCGCTGGTCCGCAGCACAATGAAGTGACTGTACTGCGGACCGGCTCTTTATATGTGCGCTGAGCCGAGCAGCCAATCAGCTGAGCGCACATATAATTCAAAATGTTTCTTCTAATAATGCTATTGTGATAACATAATTAGAAGAAACATTTGATGTTTTAATTAAATTCAAGTATTGATTAGTACAGAATGCTCTATTTACCGGGAATATAAATTAACGGCTTAATGGAGCTTCCTGTACTAATAAATATTTAATAAAACACATTTTTGTTGTAATAAAATCAGTTTCGTTGTTCAATAATTTAATTTAAACGAAGCCATCATTGTGTAATTAAATATACTGTCAAAAAATAAATATATATATAAATATACATTTATGGACTTCCGGTTCCGGCGCGTATGGGATGGCAGCAGTGTGAGTGAGCTCCTCCACCCTCCGCTCATAATATCGCTCCCCGCTCTGACTCCTGACATTACCGGCCCTGCCGGACCACATCTCTGACTTCTCTAAGTGCCGAGGAGTCGGAGGCACCACTTCATTAAGCGGGGAACCAGTTATACACCTCCCCATAAGCCCTCCTTCATTTACCTCACAACTCTGTCACAGGGACACCTAAGATGGCGCCGACACGAGGTGCTGCTGCTGAGGCCCACACAGAGGAAACACATACCTCACAAACCCCAGTGCCGGACCTCTGTGACACCATGATACCAGGACTAAATATGTCTTGCAAGGCACTGGCAATTCAAGTGTCCAAAATGATATTAAATGACATAAAATCCTCTCTTGAGGCCACTATAGTTTCCTCCCTAGCAACCATACAGGGCGATATAGCAACGCATACCTCACACATTACTGAACTTCAGGAGAGAGTCAGCATGTTAGAAGATGAAATACATTCTACAAAAATGAAATACATTCTACAAAAATAAAACTACAACAGAATATGAATGTCACAGCTTCATTGCAAACAAAGACTGATGATCTAGAGAACCGCTCTAGGCGCAACAATTTACGTGTTATAGGTTTACCTGAATCCATTCCAGCCATGCAATTACATGCTATATGTTCTCTAGAAATTCCCCAAGCCTTGGGTATCCCAGGTCACATTACTGTGGAAAGAGCTCACCGTGTGGGACCCCCACCAGCGAAACAAAAGCAAGATGCAAATAAAAAAGAACAGAAACTCAGACAAGTGATTGTCAAGTATCTGAATTATAATGATAAAAACAACATTTTACAAAGCTTTAAAAAAATCTACAGTTGATGTTGCAATTCGTGGCCACAAAATCCTCATGTTTAACCCCTTCCCCCAATATGACGTACAGGGACGTCATGAAAAGCAGTGGCAGAATGCATCATGACGTCCCTGGACGTCATGCCTTCTCTGCCTCCCCCCTCTGTCCCTATCTGAGATCGGAAGCAGGAGGAGGCTGTGTCACACAGCCTCCTCCTGCTGCCACTGCCCGGAGGGGTGCCGTGCTCCCCCCTTGACAGTTAACCCCATAGGCGCAGCGTCTATGGGGAGATCTGCTGTCTCCCTCGCCGATCGGGCGGCAGGAGGAGGCTGCGGCACATTGCCTCCTCCTGCCGCCACTACTGATGTCCTCCCCAGGCCCCCCATGCAGCTCCCTCAGCTTCCCCCGTCTTCCCCGTGCCTCCAGCCTGCCGCCCGGAGCTTGCAGCGCCACCCCCTCCCGCCCGGCCGGCCGGAGCTTGCAGCCACAACCCCTGCCCGGAGCCTCCAGTCCCCCCGCCGCCCGGAGCTTCCAGTCCTCCCCCCGCCCGGAGTTTTCAGTCCTCCCCCCACCAGGAGCCTCCAGTACCCCCCGCCGGGAGCTGCCAGCTAGCCGACTCCCGGAGCCGCGCCCCCCCCCCCCCCCCCGGGTTACCATAGTAACCCAGACGCTACCCGGTGCGTCTGGGTTACTATGGCTAGTGACAATCAGGACCCTGCACAGTGCAGGGACCTGATCGTTAGAATGAGCTGTCAGTGTGTAACACTGACAGCCCATTCACTATATAATGCAGTACAGCACAGATCAGGTGCTGTACTGCATTATATATATACCTGTAAAAGTGAAAGTAAAAAAAAAAACACACACACACACACAAATAAATACATAATTAAGTAATTAATTAAATAAATACATAAATATATACATAAATTAATTAATTAATTAAATAAATATATAATATATAAATAAATATATATACACATTCCCCATTCCCCTTTATAAATGATCCCCTATGAATAAGATACACATATTTGGTATTGTCGCGTCCGTAATGACCCTGTCTATTAACCGGTTATATTAATTATCCCGTCCGATTAACGCCATAAAAAAATTCAAAAAAAACTAACCAAAATGACAATTTTTTATTAATCCCGCCCCCTAAAAAATATATAGAAAAAAAGCTATCAATACGATACATGTACCCAAAAGGTACCACTAAAAATGTCAGATTATGCCACAAAAAAAAAAAATCTCTCACATAACTCCATTGGCAAAAAAATGTAAATATTACTGCCCTTACAATACGCAAGACACAAACAGTTTTTATAGTATAATTCCATAAACTATAACAAAAGTTATATAAAATGGATATCACTGTAACTGTACCGACCTGATGAATAACGATAATATGTCATATGTAACGTATAGTAAATGGCATACAAAAAAATGGTGAAAAACAGCTGCTAAATTGTGTTTTTTATTTGTACCACCTCATAAAAAATTTCATAAAAAATGATCAGGGTGTCAAATGTCCCTCAGAATGGTACCGATTGGAACGTCAACTTGTCTTACACAAATATTTTGGCACCGCAAGGCCTCTGTGACATGGTATAATGGCTAAAAAAAACGTGAAATAAAAAAAGGCCCCAAAATTCACCAGGTCTCTGTCATGTCTGAGGCCTGTGGTTGAGTCAGGTGACGCACTGCGGCCACATATGGGGGATTTCTAGAAACAATGGAATAAGGGGAATAAATAGAGAGTGGTATTTCTCAGTTAGTATTAGCTGTGTAAGAGGAAAAAATGAATTAAAATGGAATATCTGCCAAAAAAATTAACATTTTAAATTTTGCCTCCAACTTGCTTAAATTTCTGTGAAAAGGGTTAATAAACTTATGAAATGTTACTTTGCATACTTTGAGGGGTGTAGTTTTTACAGTGGAGGGATTTATGGGGGTAACTAACATACGAACCCCACAAATCCACCTCAGAACTGAACTGGTCCCCAAAAAAATCAGAATTTGAAATTTTCCTGAAAATTTGAAAAATCGCTGCAAAATTTCTGAGCCCTATAACATCCTAAAAAGTAAAAGGACGTTCACCAAATGACGTCACCATAAAGCAGACATGTTGTAGATGTTACAGTAATAATTAGTTCATGTGACATGACTATCTTTCTTAGGAAAAGAGAATTTTGAATAGAAAGAAATGTACATTTTTCAAATTTTTGTGCAAATGTTGTATCAACCAAAGTATACTACAAACATAAAGAGGAATATGTCACGAAAAAACAATCTCAGAATAACCGCTATAGTTAAAAGCATCGCAGAGTTATCACTACATAAAGAGAGACAGGTCAGATTTAAAAAATAGTCCTTGGTCATTAAGGCCAAAACAGGGTGCGGAGGCAAGGGGTTAATGACTACTCCGCAGCAGTGGTTCAAAAACCTAAAGCTTTTGCACACATTTGCTCGACATTGGTAAAAAATCAAATACGATTTGCTCTTCTTTATCCTGCCATACTGAAAGTTTTCAAATCGGATGGTTCAGCCTCTCTTTACAGTTCTCCTGAGGAAGCCATTTCTTCCCTTAAAGATGTAAAGGGTCTCACTCCACCTATTCAAGACAAGCACAAGAGACGACGTTTGGATGGTCCTACTGACACGGTAGAAAAAATGGAATGATTATGAACTCCATCTCTATTCTGTTGGACGCTATGCTGCTCATTAAAACTGAGTATTTTTTCTCTATTTAGCCCTATATATGTTGACTAAATACTATATTAGGGACACCTTGTTACTACATTATTATTTTCTTTAGTCTAGGTAGTAATGCATTTGGTGGTGTGTGTGTCTTTGTGTAAGTATGTATTTATGTATGTATATATGTATATGTGTGTGTGTGCATGTATATGTATGTATATGTATAATTCCACCTTGTATGGTTTTAAGTTTAAAGCGTAACCGTCATTTCAGGGTCATTTTTTTAAAAACATTAAATATCAACAGTTCAAGCGATTTTAAGAAACTCTGTAATAGGTTTTATGTACTGAAAGAGTTAACTTGTGGACTAAAAAAGCAATCTCCCAGCCCCCACCCTCACTGCAAAAGAAGCAGGATTTCTCTGTCCATTATGTGTCTATGGAGAGGGGAGGGGCTGTTAGGAGTGACTGAGCACAGAGGATTTCTGCAAAGCACAACACTCTCTAATCTTTTCTTAGTAAGTTGATAGATAAGCACTGACCTTTCTGAAACCTGAATCCTGCGTTTTAGGTGCCCAGAGAGTCTACAAACAGCTGACCTTCATGTCACCTCTTCCTGCTCCCTCATCTCCCTCAGCCCCTCCCCCCTTCATAGGCTTACAATGGAGAGAGCAGAGCCCGTCTTCACTGGCTTCTCTGTAATGAAGACGGATTTGCCTGATAATGCACAGATAAGAAGTCAGGGGGGGAGGCAGGGAGATTGCTTCTTGAGTACAGAAGGAGGCTTTTTTGGCGGATAAAACCGATTACAGAGTTTCTTAAAAACGCTTATACTACGGATTTCTGCAATAAAAAAAAACATGACAGTTACGCTTTAAGTACAACTTCTTTAAGTACTAATCATTATATACTGACTCTTCCTTTTATTTTATTTTATTTATTTGCTTCCCTGTGACAACTCACACATTTCTCAGGGGGGTAGGGATGTGTATGTCTTTAATTTTAATATATACTCATTTAGTGGAGCGGAGGTTGATGTGACCTCTCCACCAGTTATTTCTTTCTCTTTATTTCTTCTCCATAATGCGAGTTTGCGAATGCTCCGAACATTACAATACGAAAAAAGTGAAGTCCACATCTCACTTTATTCGCTTAGTTTATATTGTTAACTGTTTTATTCTTAGGTATATCACCTTTAGTTTGTCTGAAAATGCTACATGCTATCCTCTTTTTCTGCCTGAAAGGGTTACCCACTATGTTATTGTGCTTCCAGGGTCTCTTCTTAACACCTCCTCTTCTATTAATATTGTATGAAATTAATCACTTGGAATGTTAAGGGACTACGTTCCCCATCTAAGAGGACTTCTATACTGAAACACCTTAAGAGACTTAGGGCGGATATAGTATTATTGCAAGAAACACATTTAACTGAATCGGATTATTTCAGACTCAAACGTTTTTGGGTGGGTGCAGTTTATGGTTCACCAGCTATTAACCGTAAAGGCGGGGTAGTTATTCTTACACATAAAAATTTAGCCTGTACGGTATTATCTCAATATCAAGATGATGAAGGCAGGATATGTCATCTTCTTATTGACACTCCAGCGGGCAAATATAGCATATATAACGTTTATGGTCCCAACACTCAGAGACCTGATTTTTTTTTTAAATTGGAAAACCTCATTCTGCAAGATGACAATAATCTTAAAATAGTTGGTGGAGACCTAAATACTGTTCTTAATACAACTGAAGATAGAAAAAGAACTAAGACCCCTACTGTATATACTTCATCAGATAATATTTTATCCATCTTCCTTAATTCTACCTCCCTATCTGATTCTTGGCGTCATCTACACCCAGATGGTAGAGAATGCTCCTTTTACTCTCACTCCCAAACTGCCTGGTCAAGAATAGACTACTGTTTAGTGTCACCGGACTCTCTTGGCAGAGTAGAAGACTCTGAAATTCATGATATAGTAATTTCTGATCACTCCCCTGTTAGTTTACAATTAAGAGATATTTTTCAGAAGGGATCCGATATTATTTGGAGATTTCCTTCTCATTTAGCTAATGATGAATCATTTATCAAACTATTTAAAAAATGGTGGTCAGACTTTTATTCTAACAATGCTGAACATACACAATCCCCAATACTTTTCTGGGAGACTGCAAAAGCAGTTCTAAGGGGCCAAATAATTTCTTATGTGGCTGCCCAGAAACGTGAAGCACGTAAAAACTATCTTCATTTTTCCCAAGATCTGCACTCTACATACACTCTTTTCCTGTCTTCCCCTACAGATGACAATAAATCTAAATGGACAGCAGCTAGACAAGCTTTTGAAATTGCACAGGAAAAACTCAATGCTATATATAGAGATCAATACATATAACCCGTTTATTCCGCTATGGTAATAAATCAGGGAACATGTTAGCTAACCTTGCTAAAGGACGTAGACCTACTACACATATCCCTGCTCTCAAAGATACAGCGGGTAATATACAAAAAGATCCTAAAGTCATATCACAACTTTTACAACAATTTTACCGCTCACTATATTCCAAAGATAGGCTTGATCTAGCTGCTGGTAAGAACTTTCTAGAGTCATTAACTCTACCTTCTCTTCATACCCCTTCTCTTTATTCTCTCAACGCCCCAGTCACATTGGAGGAAATTACTGCCACTATCTCTACACTTAAAAATAACAAAGCTCCAGGCCCTGATGGCTATAGTGCGGAATTTTATAAATCTATGTCTTCTGTCATCTCCCCCACTCTTCTTTCTACTTTCCAAACTATTCTGACTGACCATCACATGCTCCCCTCAGGAGATACTGCATATATCAAAATACTACATAAACAGGGGAAGGATCTGACATCTCCTAATTCATACAGGCCAATCTCTTTAATAAATGTAGACCTAAAATTGTTGGCAAAGATTATGACCAATAGATTGGCAGACATCCTACCATCACTAATAGGCAGCCATCAAGTTGGCTTTATAAAAGGACGTTCTGGTGTCACTAATATAAGAACTGTACTAGCGGCCCAGTCTGGTGTCCAATCTGGGGGTCGTTCCAGCCACTCTCCAGGTCTGTTGGCAATTGACGCCGAAAAGGCTTTTGATAATATCAGCTGGGAGTGGCTGGACATGACCTTAACAAAATTTGGTATCACAGGTCAATTCAAAGATTTTATTTCCACAATATACACATCTCCGAAAGCTAGAATTCATACCCCGGGTTTCCTTTCAGATAGCTTTCCCTTACAAAAAGGTACCAGACAGGGTTGCCCCCTATCCCCTCTATTGTTCAATTTGGCGATGGAGCCTCTTGCTAGATATCTTATTTCTTCTGACTTTTTCTCAGGCATACGGGTTGGTTCCCAAGTCATCAAAGTTACATGCTTTGCTGATGATACTTTAATATATTTAGATAACCCAGATCTACATGTTCCGGCAGTATTAGATGCCTTAAAATTTTTTGGTTCCTTCTCTGGGTATAGAATCAATATACATAAAAGTCAACTTCTTTACCTAACTCCACATAAGAGGTCTACTTTAGGTCCTGCGGGGGTCTCCATCGCTAAATCCTATATTACTTATCTTGGAATCCAGATTGGCAGAACTCCCTCCTCACTATATTCCCTGAACTATCGCCCTATAATTAAGAGAATAAAACAAGATCTCCAGAGATGGGAATCTCTACCATTGTCAATTCTAGGCCGTACCCACTTAATCAAAATGATGTGTTTTGGAAAACTGTTATATCCAATGCAAACAATACCCCTTTTACTCAAACATTCTGACGTTTCCCTACTCCAATCATATTTCACTAAATTTATTTGGCAATCAAAGAGACCTCGTATTGCCTATTCCACTCTCTGTCTCCCTACTTCTAAAGGTGGCGCTCAATGCCCAGATATTAGATTATATAATTTAGCCGCTCTCTTTCGCCATGCTAAAGATTGGATTATGGACACGTCATATTTCTCCAATATTTTAATTGAGAAAGCTTTAGCAGCACCTTGGCCTTTACCCACCCTGCTACATGCTAAATTACCAGAACTCCCCACAGAAATTAAGAGAAGTGTTATCTTTAAAGACACCATTGCCACATGGAAGGCGATGCGAAAATTATATGGTTTACCCTTTTGCCTATCGAAAAGATTTCCTCTGTGGCATTCACCACTTTACCCACATGACTCAGACAAATTGGACTACTCAGAGTGGCAGAGTGCACATGTTTCTTCTGTTGGGGATCTGCTGGATACTAATTCCAACACTTTCTTATCATGGGATATCGTCAGAACACGATTTAAATTTTCTTCATTTAATTTACCTCAATACGATTCTATAATTGAATTTCTTACTTCCAGAGTACGGGACATAGCAGAAGCAGAAAGTGATATAGAATTTGATCATCTATTCCCAACACCACCGGTACATAATTCTTTATCACATACATATGGAGAACTTAGATCACGCTCTCAAAAGAATTTATCTAGACAAATTTTTTTCAAAAAATGGTCCTCCGTAATTTTTTCAGAGGATCTGACCCAACAAATATTGAGAGGATCTCAACTAGTGCACTCTGCCACTCCTAATGTGGTTCTACGTGAAATACATTTTCGCTTTATACACAAGGCTATATATGCCTTTAATATTCCTTTTTCCAACTCCCACACTGCTCACATAAACAGTTGCCCAAAATGTTCACTTCCTAAAGCAGACTTGTTTCACTGTGCCTGGGCCTGCGCGCAAGTGCAGGAATTTTGGGACTCTGTGCGGCTCTATCTTTTGTCCACTTGGGGCCATGCCATACCACTTCTCCCTCTTAGTTATCTTTTTCATTTTATTGATATAGACTCTACTACTCCCTCTCCTAAATTACTTACTTCTAAAGGAATTCATTTAACTCTATTAGTTTCCCTGAAATGTTTATTAAGACACTGGATACTGGATACTCTACCAGACATTTCTGAGGTAATCTCCGCTCTGAAGGAGATCTTTCATTGGGAACTTTTGGATGTATTGCGCACCAAAGAAAAATCAACAAAAACATTTATGTCCAAATGGACACAATTTCTAATTCATGATTTTACTATAGAAGAGAGAGACTCTGTCATTAATCAATTTAAGGACACTGATTGGTATTGCATGGCCGCTCAAAAGGGAACTCTGGGAGCACTCCAAATATCTTAAGCTTTTCCCTTTCTCTGTTAAAGACAATTCTCTCCATTCTATTGGTAGCATATTTGAATATCTGACATCTATACCATGTTTTAAGGTGATATTACAAATTACTGTTTTTCTACTTATGTTTTTGGTAAGACTACGTTGTATTGTATATGTATATCTTTTAAGGTTATTACAAAGGCTCATTGTATCTGTATGATATTGTAAACATACAATCTTTTGTTGCCTGTGAGCGACTTTCTTTTTGAATATGTAATGAATTTTCAATATGTATGTTCAAATATTACATGAGCCACTAATAAAATATCGTTTAAAAAAAAAAAAAATATATATACATTTATTTATATATATATATTTATTTTAACAGTATATTTAATTGCACAATGATGGATTTGTTAGAATTAAATTATTGAACAACGAAAGGGGCTTTATTACAAAGAAAATGTGTTTTATTAATTTAACCCTTAGACGACCCTGGACGTAGGGTTACGTCATGGAAGTCTGTCCCCAGACGACCCATGACGTAACCTTACGTCCTGGGTGTTTCTCCCGCTATGAAGCGTGCTCCGGAGCGGAGCGCGCTTCATAGCAGGTGGGGGCCGGCTGCAATCAGCAGCCGGGACCTCACCGGTAATGACACGCTGCAGCGATCGCGCTGCCGCGTGTCATTAACCCCTTAAACGCCGCGACCGCGGCGCGACCGCGGCGTTTAAGTGTAAGTGACAGGGGGAGTCCCCTGTCACTTACCGATCGGGACCCCCGCAGTGTGACTGCGGGGGTCCCGATCGTTGAAACGGACTGCCGGAGGTCTCTCACCTGCCTCCGTGCGGTCCGATCGGCGATCTGCTACACTGAGCCTGCACAGGCAGGCTCAATGAGCAGAGCGCCGATAACACTGATCAATGCTATGCCTATGGCATAGCAATGATCAGTGTAAAAATCAAAGTAGTGAATGTAGAAGTCCCCCAAAGGGACTTCAAATGTGTAAAAAAAAAAAGTTCAAATCACTATTACACTACCCCAAAGCCCCTCCCCCAATAAAAGTCTAAATCACCCCCCTTTCCCATTATATAAATAAAACATATAAAAATAAATAAATAGATAAACATATAATATACCGTAGCGTGCGTAATTGTCCGATCTATTAAAATATAACAAGCGTCATTGTGATCGGTTAGCGGCGTACACGAAAAGAGGGGAAAAAGTGCGCAGATTACTGATTTTATGTTACATTATATATTAAAAAAATCAATAAAAAGTGATCAAAACGTCCGATCTTCACAAATATGGTATTAATAAAAACTAGAGATCATGGTGGAAAAAATGACGCCCCATACAGCCCCGTAGGTGAAAAAATAAAACCGTTATAAGCGTCACAATAGGCCCATTTTATTAATATTTAATTGCCAAAAAAAAGGATTTCATTAAAAAATACATATATAACATTAGAGAATCTGTGTAACCTGCATATGGTTGTGTTCCGGCTGACCTATAGAATAATAGTGTCATGTCGCTGTTACCATATAGTGCATTACGTAGACACAGGAACCCCCCAAACGTTACCATATTGCATTCTTATTTACGATTTCACCTATTTATATCTTCATAAATAATATATTTGGGATTCCATCGTACATGTTATGGTAAAATGAATGACGCCATTACACAGTACAACTATTCCTGTAAAAAACAAGCACTTACATGGCTTGTAGATAGAAAACTGAGAGTGCTAGAGCTCTTAGAAGGGGAGGAGGGGAAAACGAAAACACTAAGATCAAAATTTGCACGGTCCACTGGGTCATTTTGGGCCTGGTCCTCAAAGGGTTAATATATTAACTATTAGAGGCATCGGCATTCGGCATTATTGCCGGCTATTTTTTAAGTACTCCGTACGGACCGCCTGTAAATCCACGGCCGTGAATTTGCACAGTTCCGGCCGCAAACAATGGTCATGTTCATTTTTTACCTGTCCGTTTACGATCGGGCCATAGGCTCATAAATAGTGTGCACTGTGCAGCCGTATATCGTACGCATATCGTCCAGCGTACGCATCAACCTCAAAACTACGGACGAATATTCGCAGCTCGCACTACGGTCGTACATATAAGTAGTGTGAACATAGCCTTAGGGTAGATGGCAACCTGTGCAGAAGTTCTTTCTCTTTATAAAGATATCCTGCTTGATGTAGTGCTGGAAAAGTTTAATATCCACTGCAAAAGCTTGTTTTTTGTTGCCCCCAACTGTTTAAGTCTAGTATTACATCTTATATTATTATATATAATTAGTATATAAGATGTAATAACTAGTATTACATCTTATATATATTATATTATCATAATGCTGTTATGTATATTGATTTGCAAATTTGTTAGTCATGTGGTGTGGTGATGCAACAGGTCTAGTATCGCGTGACTTCCCTGGCCATAGCAACTCCAATAGCCGTTGAGCTTTTGGCTGGGGTTTAGTTAGTTCCTCTCTAGTCCTCAAGAGAGAAGGACGCTTTGCTACTACTCCTCTGTCAGATATACTGTCAAAACTCATTCCGGTCCAGTCAAGACCTGGCGTATTCTTCAAGATTCCTGTATATTCTAAGATCTGGGTTTATCTTCTAAGTCTCCATATTCTCTCATCATTGCTAACTGCAAGTATTCTCCTCATCATTACTACACCCAGCATCATTATCTTAAGGGAACTACTACTTCCATCCTCAACAAAAATTCGTTCTAACTAAAGGGACATTTATATATATACGGCCTATTGCAACACCACCCATCACCTCAGTTATCACCAGTTCTGCTCATCACCGAGTTGATTATTCCTGGTTGTATCCAGAGACTGTTGCTACTAGTGTTGCTGTTCCAATAAACATACAGCTATTGTTGTTTTCGAACCCTGGCATTGGTCTCTTCATTGGGGCCTTGACTAGGGGCAACAAAGAATTGGTGGCCCGTGTGTTTAGGTTCCCGTAGATTAGCCACATACCCTTGTGTCATAACCGTGACATACCATCTTGCATAGTGGCAAACCGGGGCCTACTTCCTTCCTGCGTGGCATACCGCAAGTGCTCTCATATACTTTGTAGGTATGGTACTCGGCCAATGCTGTGATGTTACTCGTGACGCCAGTTCTATGATGGAATCTGGACCTCGGGTGTAGATGTACACAGGTGTGATGTTGATACCTGTTTGGCTGGTTTGTTGTCCACAAATGGTCGGTAACCTCTCGGAGTATTGAGGGTCCATTGGGCACTTGTCACGGTAACCTTGAGTGATAGTAGACCCACTCGGGGAAAAGGGAAAACTAACCCAAGGTAAACAGTGGTGTGTGTGGGTGCAGGTAGACTAAACAGAGTCCCGTGCCTTAAGTATAAGAATACAAAGTTGCAGGTGAACACTACATTTAATACAGATGCAAATCTTGATACTGAAACGTAGTTGCTGACAGTAGAGTAGAACCAGTGCCTTGTAGAAGTAGGTGTTCTGTAGTAGGAAGTGCTTTGTTGAGAGAAGAGGAGTTGCCAGAGGATCCCTGCCCAATGTAGAATATGTGCGCTGCCGGAACAGCAGTATAGATAAGAAGAGATAAGTGATACTCGTATTTAAGTATAGACTATAGTCTGACCGCCTTCTGTCCCCTAGTAGCATAGAACCCATCCTAGGTGGGTAGTGCAAGCCCAAATTGTCGGTTATCTGGGTGCAGCAGACTTCTGAGATGACCCAGTCGTCCTGCGCTGTGCAGTAGAATACGTAGACCTTTACTCTGGTAGCTTTGTCCTACTGGGGTCAGGACACTGCCTTGCACGGTTTTAAAAGGTTCCTGGCATGGGCTAGGGTTGTCTTAGGTGGCTTCTCTCCCCTAAGTGGAGCTTAACATTGCATAACTGTGGTAGTTGCTTGAATAGAGAATAAAGTCTTTGCTGTGGTGTCTAGTCCCTGTCTGAGGTCCTGGCCAAAGCCAGGCCCTGGCTTAACTTCTGCAAGAACTAGGTCTCTGTGTGTCCTCTCACTCTGAAAACTAAGTCTGGACTGACTCACTTCCTCCACCAGATTAACTCCTCCTATAGGGGCAAATCTAAACCCTCCTGTGAGTGGTGGGGCTGAGTGAGTGTGTGAGAGAGAAGGATAGAATAGGATAAGAAGAAAGAGCACCTGTGACTGGTCAGCATAGAAACACATGGTACAACACAACCCTTTGACTCTACCGCTGTGCATAGAAGACAGAAATAGTGGTGCGTCACCCAGTGGGGGGGAAAAGGCAATCCCACTTTGTTAACCTGAGAGAAAACTTTGCACAGATGCCAAGAAGCAACACCCTGTGATGGGACACCACATTGGAAGTGCACTGTTTATTTTTATTGCTCACATAAACCCCTTTAAAGACACACTCTAAAGGCCGCCCCCTCCACACTCTCTTCATGAGATTGTATAATATATCAAACAGTCAGTTTGAGCGTCCTAAAAAAGGCGCTGGGCGACTCACCTGGTGGGAGAGGCAGGGTGATGGTAAACAGTGTGAACAGCACAGCAGGGACAATGACGGCGGGCTAAAAAGAATTCTAGTGTCCCAGTATGGTAATCCACTAAGTTTTATGGAGCAAAATAGCTGTGGCAAAACAATTTGGGTAAGCTCACCATATAGACAGTGTGCACTGTACACAGATAAACGGACCCACTCCCGGGAGCTCAAGGCATTGCAGATAGATAAAGGATATCCTCCGGCTCAAAAAATAGTAAAATGCAAAGTCTTCATTCAAAACATGTTAAAAAATACAATCTTAAAAACATTGACGTTTACAATAAAAAATATGACGCGTCTCTGACAAAACGTCCTTACTCATGACAACCTTTTTTTATTATTGCTATTGCACTGAAGTTTTTACAAATTAAGCTTAACCTCTTGTTTAAGTGCTGGACTCTGTCGCCTTCTTTGTGTCACACCTGCACCCTCACACTAGTCTACCCCTTCTTAAAGGTTTAGTGCCCGTGTGTCTGGGGGTGGGTATCACCACTCCTGGTCAACGTGTCAAGAGAAGTATCAGCCTCACAAACACTAGAGCCTAGCTGCTGCCTTAACACCTTATCCAGCATCCCGGCCACAGCAGTATAACAGCGGCATGCCCTGCTGTTCTGTTCAGCAGGCATGCTTCCAAACATAAATTTAGCTAGGTCTTACTTTTGGGGGAGGTCTTATATTTAGCAATTCAGCAAAACCTCTACTAGGTCTTGTTTTCAGGGGATGTCTTACTTTGGGACAAACAGGGTAGTTGTATGTCTGCTACCAACTCCCATCGTGGTGGCATGTATCATGTCCATTACATGATATGGCTCTATTCACACCATTTTTTTTACTTTTTTTTTTTTTTTTTTTAAAGACATCTTTTTGGACAGGCATAATTTACAGAATCCGGCTGTATTCTCTTTTCAACATGATGGTCGCCCAAAAAGCTGGCCAGAAAATGTGAACATAGCCTATGGATGTGTTTGACATACAGTATATGATAACATATCCCGCCATAAATGTGGAGTTTAGGTTTTGCGTAGAGATAAGCGAATTTACAGTAATAACAAAGCAAATAGCTTTGTTATCTCTGCAATCAGCTCATCAGCCTGCTTCCATTTACCTGACTGCCGCTCCTCCCCAGGTGGCCAGGAGAAGGTCCTAGGGAGCAGCTGCAGGCAGGAGGAGCCTCTCCTAGCGGCAGTCAGAAGCAGAGGCCTTCCTGGGGGGGAGCCAACAGTTAGGTGACAAATGATGGTGCTAAATGCCTAGAGCAAGGGCGCTGGTGGCCAGGAAAAGGTCCAGGGGAGTTGCTGCAGGTAGGAGGAGGCTTCCCGAGCAGGGGCAGGCTGGAGTAGCTGTTCATACTGGGTGGGTGAGCGGGGCTGCCCTGACACCGGCAATGGTATTATCCTGGGGGATGGGCACCATAACTGTGCCAGGGGCAGTTAGAAGTGTGCTAGGAGAAGCAGCCACCACACAGCCCAGCCAACACCTTTGGGACAGTGGGATGCAACGTCACCATTTTTGCAAGAAATTGAAGACTTCTTGCAGTAGTAAGTGCAGGTAAAAAAAATCACTATATGTGCATTTGCAGTGTCCCAGAACATGCAGACTACTACTCCTATTATGGTTATTTCTCTTGCTGTGTCAATGCCTGTTCTGGTAAGTGTTTGCACTTCAACTGCTGGTTTTCCCCTAGTATTCTCTGGTAATGTGCATTCTCATGTGTATTCTCATGTATTCCTGTGTATTATTACATTGTACAGTGGTATGCGAGGCTGTTGATCACGTGACCGTGCCAGTGCCCTGTAACCATGGTTCCTCCAATGGCCGACTAGCTCTGGCCAGGAACAACCATGTGACCTCCCACTTCCTCCTAACAAGTTAGTCTTCCCCCTGCTTCCAAGCAAGGAGGATGTGTGTCGTCCCTCTCCTGCCTCAGAGGAGTTGGGCTTCTTCTCTGCAGCTCCCACTTCACCACTAGAAGTGTGGATCGAGTGCTCTGCTGTGTTCAAGTCTTCGGCTGTATCTGCCTGCTCAAGTGTCCGGAGTCTTCTCTCTCATCTGGGTGTCATTCCGTTATCTCTCCTCATCGCTACAAGGATTCACAGCAAGTATTATTCTCAAGCTAATCCACCCAGCAACGCTATTCCTCTCATAATCCTACTCCCATCATCCGGCACGTATTCTCACAGCCTATGCAGCACCACTCCTGCTTTATTTGTCAAAGCCTGCTATATACCCGGTTGCATCCGGACAGAACTGTTGCTACTAGTTACCTCATCTATAATAAAACCGCTGTTACTGAACCCTGGCATTGGTGTCCACTAACTGGTGCCCTGACTAGGTGCAGCGAAGAATCTCATGCCCATCATCACCCGCAGATTCCACAGACCGGCCCTACAGCTGTGCTGCCCTCAGGCCTATACCGTGACAAGTATAACCCCTGCAGCTGCCCCGGTCATTGCCCGCTCATAACACCAGCACTGCGGAAGTGGCCCCCAGGGGCCAGGGCATCGCACATTTCCCATAATAAATGTCTATTGTCTAATTTGTATAACTTTTGTTGGTCAATATCATACTTTAAAATAGCTTTTGTCCAGAATTCTCCTTTCAGTCTGGTCATTTTCCTGAAATTAACAACCAATACTTTCCTGTCTGGTGACACTCCTCTAATCCTGACTCTAGATCACAGGTGTCAAACTCAGGCCCTTCAGCTGTTATAAAACTACAATTCCCTTCATGCCTGGACAGCCAAAGCTATAGCTCTAGTTGTCCAGGCACAATGAGAATTGTAGTTCTGAAACAGCTGGAGGGCCTGAGTTTAATACCCCTGCTCTAAATCCAAAGGAGTCTCAATTGGATTCCACAAATCCCTCCTGTTAAAAACACCATAATAGATTCCCATGCGCGATACGTCTTTTTTAAGTGATTGCCAGCAAGTCCCTTTTTTAATTAAGACCCTTGATGTCTCTAACATTATGTCCTCCCTATTCCTAAAACTCAACCTGGCTAAAACTAAACTTCTTGTATTTCCTACCTTTGCTAACCACCCTCCACCTGACATCTCCATCTCTGTCTCTTTCTGTGGTGCAACTATAACCCCTAGACATCAAGCTTGCTGCCTTGGGGTTATGTTAGCCTCTGATCTGGCCTTTACTCCCCATATTTAATCTCTTTTACGTTCTTGTCACTTGCATTTAAAAAACATCTCTAAAATCCGTCCCTCCCTTACTGTCGATTGGGTTAAAACTCTCATTGTCGCTCTGATTTATTCCTGTCTAGACTATTGCAATTCCTTACTAATCGTCCTTCCTTCCTCTAAACTCTCCCCCTCCAGTCTATTCTTAATACAGCAGCCAGGCTCATCTCCCTATCCAGCCGCTACACCAATGCCTCTCCCTTGTCAGTCACTACATTGGCTCCCTATTAAGCACAGGATACAATACAAACTGTCCCTGCTTACCCACATAGCTCTCCACAGTGCTACACCTCCCTACATCTCCTCCCTAATCTCTGTCCTACCTGTGCTTTAATGCTCCTCTACTGACTTAATAAACATCCTCCTTAATCCGCACCTCTCACTCCCGACTTTAGGACTTTACCCGAGTTGCACCAGTTCTATGGAATGCATTACCCAAGACTGTCAGACTCGCCTCCAATACCCAAAGCTTCAAACATGCCATCAAAACTGATCTTTTCAAGCAGGCTTATCAGGTTCCTTAATTTGGAATTTGTACATACCCATAGTTACTAAGCTCCTACATGTGTGAAGGGCCCTCACTCCTAATGTACAGTTGGATAATTACAAGTGTATCTGTGTTATGTCTGATGTTTGGCTATAAATGTACCCACAGAAAAATGCTGCACAATCTGTTGGAGCTATAAAAATAAAATTTATTATTATTTTTATTATTATTACTATTATTATCATAGTGCTTGAAGTATAGGGGGGAGTATAGGGGGTCTTGGGAAACAGCTTTTGTATACAGAAAATCTATTACAGAGTTGTTTTTTAAATTGTTTGTACTATAGATTTCTGGAGAAAAAAATGTTAAATGACAGTTGCACCTTAAGGCTATTTTCACACTACGTATATTTCAGTCAGTATTGTGGTCCTCATATTGCAACCAAAACCAGGAGTGGATTAAAAACATAGAAAGGCTCTGTTCACACAATGGTGAAATTGAGTGGATGGCCGCCATATAACAGTAAATAACGGCCATTATTTCAATATAACAGCCGTTGTTTTAAAATAACAGCAAATATCTGCTATTAAATGACGGCCATCCACTCAGTTACACCATTGTGTGGACAGAGCCTTTCTGTGTTTTTAATCTACTCCTGGTTTTGGTTGCAATATGAGGAGCACAATACTGACTGAAATATACGTAGTGTGAACGTAAGCTAAATGTAAAATAACTATATTTACACAGGACCATCTACATGACCTTATGGCACCCCCAATCGAGTGGGAAACCCTAAAATGCTTGCTTCTTGGTACTCTGATCAAGCATGGTTCTCAATTGAAATGTGGGGAGGGTTTTAAGTTTCTGTTTCTTCTTCTTTCAGCCATTCTTCTGCGATTAATACAGCCCAAAACTCTGTTTGAAGCCCTCAGCGGTGACAAGTGTGCTATATATTTTTGGTTTCGATCGGATTTGTTGTTTTTAAGAAATTTACGTTTAAAGACCCCTAATTTCCCATAGAAATAATGGCCCATTGGAAATAATGGCCACACTGTAAACGCTAACAGCCAATTACAGCACATATGCAAATAGCTGAAATATAGCAGCCAATAGAAATTCTAAGGTCTTGTCAGTCAATGCCTCACAACATCCGCACAGTCACATGTCCACTATTGGCCGATAGAAGATGTACAAGATGGGAGGCCCTTAACGATTTTGTCTTACTGACATAAGTAAGATTGTCATGGTAACCGAGCAATGATCTTTACCATTATAAGTAGCAGAGTTCAGTCAGTAAAGTTGCAGAGCTGAGCCACCCATGTAGCAGGGACAGTACCCAAGCCGCTCTTAAAGGGACGGCACCCAAGCCGCTCTTAAAGGGACAGTACCCAAGCAGCTCTTAAAGGGACAATACCTAAGTCGCTCTTAAAGGGGCATTACATAAGTCACTCTTAAAGGGACGGTACCCAAGTAGCTCTTAAAGGGATGGTACCCAAGTAGCTCTTAAAGGGACAGTACCCAAGTTGCTCTTAGAGGGACGGTACCCAAGTCACTCTTAAAGGGGCATTACATAAGTTGCTCTTAAAGGGACGGTACCTAAGCCGCTCTTAAAGGGACGGTACCCAAGCCGCTCTTAAAGGAACGGTACCCAAGCCACTCTTAAAGGGATGGTACCCAAGCCACTCTTAAAGGGACGGTACCCAAGTCACTCTTAAAGGGACGGTACCCAAGTCACTCTTAAAGGGATGGTACCCAAGTCGCTCTTAAAGGGACAATACCCAAGTCGCTCTTACAGGGGCATTACATAAACCGCTGTTAAAAAGATGGTACCCAAATCGCTTTTAAAAGGACGGTACCCAAGTCACTCTTAAAAGGACGGTCATCAAAGGATGGTACCTAAGTCTCTTTTAAAGGGACAGTTCTTAAGCTGATCTTAAAGGGACAGTATATAGGTCACTCAAAGCGTTGGCACCAAAATTGCTCTTGAAGGGACTGCACAAAAGTTTCTTTTAAAGGGACTGTACCAAAGTTGCTCTTAAAGGGACTGTACCAAAGTCACTCATATAGGGAGGGTATCAAGGGGCAAAGTTTCTTTTAAAGGGAAGTCACTATTAAAGGAGTGCTCTTTTTAAGCACTATGTATTTCCCTGGAAATGCAAATCTAGTTATTTTGCGCTGTCTGAAGCAGGATTTCTGTGCCCATAATGCACAGATAAGTGTGTGTTGGCGGGGGGGGGGGGGGGGGAGTATAGGGGGTCTTGGGAAACAGCTTTTGTATACAGAAAATATATTACAGAGTTGTTGTTTTTTAAATTGCTTGTACTATTGATTTCTGGAGAAAAAAATGTTAAATGACAGTTACACTTTAAGGCTAGGTTCACACTATGTAACTGTGCGGCTGTATTTGCGGCTGTAATTGTGCGGCGGTATTTTTGGTGGTTCATGCGTACGCTGGAAAGTATACGATATACGGCTGCACAGTGCACACTATGAACAAGACCATTGTTTGCGGCTGGAAATGCGGCCGTGGATTGACAGGCGGTCCGTACGGAGTACTTCAAAAATAGCCGGCAATGATGCCGAATGCCGATGCCTCTAATAGTTAATATATTAAATTAATAAAGTCCCTTTCGTTGTTCAATAATTTAATTCTAACGAATCCATCATTTTGCAATTAAATATACTGTTAAAATAAATATATATATAAATAAATGTATATTTATATATATATTTATTTTTTGACAGTATATTTAATTGCACAATGATGGATTCGTTAGAAATAAATTATTGAACAACGAAACTGATTTTATTTCAACGAAAATGTGTTTTATTAATTAAATATTAATTAGTACAGGAAACTCCAGTTAATTCATATTGCCGGCAAAAGAGCTTTCTGTACTAATCATCACTTTACTTTAATTAAAACATCAAATGTTTCTTCTAATTATGTTATCACAATAGCATTATTAGAAGAAACATTTAGAATTATATGTGCGCTCAGCTGATTGGCTGATCAGCTCAGCGCACGTATATTTAGCGGGTCCGCAGCACAGTGACTTCATTGTGCTGCGGACCAACGAAGAGGACACATCGGGGTGAGTATAGAGCTCTCCCCTCCCCAGCACTGCACCCCTCCCAGCAAGGAAGGGGGGTCACTTAACCCCTTCCTTGCTGGTATGGGTGCAGTCTGACATCAGTCTGGCCCAAAAGGGGTTAAGGGGGATGCAATACATCACTAGAAAAACATTACTGCATCTATAAATAAGTTGAATATGGCCCACAGCACTGTTTCAAGTCCTATAAATAATTGCTATAAGCGTTGCTTATATATTCTGAAAACACAGTTTGTAAATGTCCAGTGCCGTATGTAAATCCTACCTATACAGGTATGGGGGCGGTCCTCTGTGCTAACTAGTCACAGCTGGCAGGAGACATCTTCGTCAATCACAAACCCCTGGGAGCGTCAGCCCTGCAGTGTCACAGAGGGGCCGTCTCTGAGTGCCAATACTGCCCCATGGAGACCTAATTACTAAAGATGTTTCCCACCAGCCATGACTAGTGACAATCTTATAGAGGAGGTAAAAGTAACAAGATATGCAGTGTAATAGCTAGCTACAGTGACAATTGGGAAGGATGGGGTTAACACACACTGACAGCTGCTGGTTTGATGGATGACTTTCTTCTGCATCCACTACAGATTGGAGGGCATTAGCTATTCCTTCAAGAATTTTCCTCCAGGGCCCTATTCCAGACAGAGCATAAGCTATAAAATGCTACATACCAGCACTCCAGATTACTTGTTGAAGGCTGAAGAGAGGGGGAGATGACTGCCCATTCTCATACCTCCCAACTGTCCCGCATTCCGCGGGACAGTCCCGTTTTCGGGGTGCTGTCCCGCGGTCCCAGAACAGCACCCAGTGCCCCGCATTAAATCAGTAACTCACCTGTCCGCCAGTCCCAGCAGCTCCTCTCCTGGCAGAGCGCGCACTGACTGTGCCGGAAGTGACCTGCAGCCTCTGTCATGAATTACTTCCGACACAGTCAGTGTCTGTATATCCCGCTGCCCGCCAACGGAGGATGACGGGAGTGCGCACTCTGCCGGGAGAGGAGCTGCTGGGACCGGTGGACAGGTGAGTTACTGGTTTATTGTTTTTTTCGGTGGGGCCACACAAATGGGGGGATTGGCTACTATGTGGGGCGCTATATGGGGGATTGGATAATATGTGGGGCACTATATGAGGGGCATTGGCTACTATGTGGGGCATTGGCTACTATGTAGGGCACTATATGGGGGCATTGGCTACTATGTGGGGCACTATATGGAGGCATTGGCTATTATGTGGGGCATATATGGGGGCATTGGCTACTATGTAGGACACTATATGGGGGCATTGGCTACTATGTGGGGCATATTTGGGGGCATTGGCTACTATGTGGGGCACTATATGGGGATTGGCTACTATGTGGGGCGCTATATGGGGGCATTGGCTACTATGTGGGGCACTATATGGAGGCATTGGCTACTATGTGGGGTACTATATGGGGGCATTGGCTACTATGTGGGGCACTATATGGGGATTGGCTACTATGTGGGGCACTATATGGGGCATTGGCTACTATGTGGGACACTATATGGGGGATTGGATACTATGTGGGGCACTATATGGGGGATTGGCTACTATGTGGGCACTATATGGGGGATTGGATAATATGTGGGGCACTATATGGGGGCATTGGCTACTATGTGGGGCACTATATGGTAGATTGGCTACTATGTGGGGCACTATATGGGGGATTGGCTACTATGTGGGGCACTATATGGGGATTGGCTACTATGTGGGGCACTATATGGGGGCATTGGCTACTATGTGGGCACTAAATGGGGGATTGGCTACTATGTGGGGCACTATATGGGGGCATTGGCTACTATGTGGGGCACTATATGGGGCATTGGCTACTATGTGGGGCACTATATGGGGGATTGGCTACTATGTGGGGCACTATATGGGGGCATTGGCTACTATGTGGGGCACTATATGGGGGGATTGGCTACTATGTGGGGCACTATATGGGGGATTGGATACTATGTGGGGCATATATGGGGGCATTGGCTACTATGTGGGCACTATATGGGGCATTGGCTACTATGTGGGGCACTCTATGGGGGATTGGCTACTATGTGGGGCACTATATGGAGGGATTGGCTACTATGTGGGGCACTATATGGGGATTGGCTACTATGTGGGGCACTATATGGGGATTGGCTACTATGTGGGGCACTATAATGGGGCATAGGCTACTATGTGGGGCACTATATGGAGGGATTGGCTACTATGTGGGGCACTATATGGGGATTGGCTACTATGTGTGGCACTATATGGGGATTGGCTACTATGTGGGGCACTATAATGGGGCATAGGCTACTATGTGGGGCACTATATGGGGGCATAGGCTACTATGTGGGGCACTATATGGGGGCATTGGCTACTATGTGGGGCACTATATGGGGCGATTGGCTACTATGTGGGGCACTATATGGGGGGATTGGCTACTATGTGGGGCACTATATAGGGGTTGGCTAATATGTGTGGCACTATATGGGGGCATTGGCTACTATGTGGGGCACTATATGGAGGGAATTGGCTACTATGTGGGGCACTATATGGGGGTTTGGATACTATGTGGGGCATATATGGGGGCATTGGCTACTATGTGGGCATTATATGGGGCATTGGCTACTATGTTGGGCACTCTATGGGGGATTGGCTACTATGTGGGGCACTATATGGAGGGATTGGCTACTATGTGGGGCACTATATGGGGATTGGCTACTATGTGGGGCACTATATGGAGGGATTGGCTACTATGTGGGGCACTATATGGGGGCATAGGCTACTATGTGGGGCACTATATGGGGGCATTGGCTACTATGTGGGGCTTTGGATACTATGTGGGGCACTACATGGGGGCATTGGATACTATGTGGGGCACTATGTGGGGGATTGGATACTATGTGTGGCACTATTGGGGGATTGGCTACTATGTGGGGCACTATATGGGGATTGGCTACTATGTGGGGCACTATATGGGGATTGGCTACTATGTGGGGCACTATAATGGGGCATAGGCTACTATGTGGGGCACTATATGGAGGGATTGGCTACTATGTGGGGCACTATATGGGGATTGGCTACTATGTGTGGCACTATATGGGGATTGGCTACTATGTGGGGCACTATAATGGGGCATAGGCTACTATGTGGGGCACTATATGGGGGCATAGGCTACTATGTGGGGCACTATATGGGGGCATTGGCTACTATGTGGGGCACTATATGGGGCGATTGGCTACTATGTGGGGCACTATATGGGGGGATTGGCTACTATGTGGGGCACTATATAGGGGTTGGCTAATATGTGTGGCACTATATGGGGGCATTGGCTACTATGTGGGGCACTATATGGAGGGAATTGGCTACTATGTGGGGCACTATATGGGGGTTTGGATACTATGTGGGGCATATATGGGGGCATTGGCTACTATGTGGGCATTATATGGGGCATTGGCTACTATGTGGGGCACTCTATGGGGGATTGGCTACTATGTGGGGCACTATATGGAGGGATTGGCTACTATGTGGGGCACTATATGGGGATTGGCTACTATGTGGGGCACTATATGGAGGGATTGGCTACTATGTGGGGCACTATATGGGGGCATAGGCTACTATGTGGGGCACTATATGGGGGCATTGGCTACTATGTGGGGCTTTGGATACTATGTGGGGCACTACATGGGGGCATTGGATACTATGTGGGGCACTATGTGGGGGATTGGATACTATGTGTGGCACTATTGGGGGATTGGCTACTACATGGGGCACTATATGGGGGATTGGATACTATGTGGGGCATATATGGGGGCATTGGCTACTATGTGGGCGCTATATGGGGCATTGGCTACTATGTGGGGAACTCTATGGGGGATTGGCTACCATGTGGGGCACTATATGGAGGGATTGGCTACTATGTAAGGCACTATATGGGGATTGGCTACTATGTGGGGCACTATATGGGGATTGGCTACTATGTGGGGCACTATATGGGCGCATAGGCTACTATGTGGGGCACTATATGGAGGCATAGGCTACTATGTGGGGCACTATATGGGGACATAGGCTGCTATGTGGGGCACTATATGGGGGCATTGGCTACTATGCGGGGCACTATATGGGGCATTGGATACTATGTGGGGCACTATATGGGGGCATTGGATACTATGTGGGGCACTATGTGGGGGATTGGATACTATGTGTGGCACTATTGGGGGATTGGATACTATGTGGGGCACTATAATGGGGGATTGGGGGATTGGATACTGTATAGGGCACTATTCAGTCAGCAGCATGTGGTGACTGTAGGGGAGTGGCTATAGAGGGTTGCTATGGGGGCGTGGCTATGGAGGGTTGCTATGGGGCGTGGCTATGGGGGTTTGCTATGGGGCGTGGCTATGGGGATCGCGGCGCACATGTCCCTCTTTGCTCTTTGCAAAAGTTGGGAGGTATGCTCATTTTGGTCAGAGAACATTAAAGGCTACTCTACACCTGGTGAGCTTCCTGCAGGGGGTCTTCTGTATGGGCTTCACAGTTATGGAGTCTGGTTTCCCTCTCACTGCGCTGTGAGGTGCGCATGGCATTTTCAGAACGCAGCAAAGCAGTTAGGACTGGAACCGTCTATTGCATTCTATGCACAGGCAGTTGCCATAAAGCAACAATGTATGTGTCATGCAGGCACCAGTACACAGATGCTATTACAAAAGGCAGCCCCCAGTGCAGCACATTATGATTAAATTAAAAAAAAAACACACAAATAAAAGTTAAACTATTTATTTATCCAGGGTTTTTTCTGCCTATTTTTAGGTGGATAATTGGATTTTTCAGCCAGCTCTATTTATGAACCAATATTTGACAGGCCAATATTTCTTAGAAGCAACTTTTCTTAACCTGCAAAAATTTGCATAATCCGGGATTAGCGCCCAATTTATCATTTGCGACTTTTTAAAAAGTCAGACAAACAGTTGCAGGCCTACGTCTTGTCAGTACCAAGTTAATATTCTTGAGCAATTTTTGCAGTTTTGCGACTTATTGTGCTACTGTCAGGATTGTGCTGTAACCTTGTGTGAACTGAACCTGTTTTTGCTTCTTTGTGCCACACCCGCTTGCTTCTCAGCTATCTGGCAATGCGGGAGTTAATCTGATTTTCTAGGAGACTTGATTTTTCCAGCTGAGTAGGACTGTAGACTGACAGGAATCTCTGCCTATCTGGAACCTGGATATCTGAGCGCCGGTCCAATGGGGATTCGGACCGGGCTCTGGTTCAGTATAAAAGGAAGCTAAGACAGCGCTAGTTATTAGCTTAATACCCTGATCCCAGCTTCCCTTGTCTACTCCTGCGATCCCCACTCTTAATCCCTCTGTTTTGCTCGGCTTGATACCTGACCTCCTGCCTGACTTTTTGATTACCCGTTTGCTTGCTGATTTTGTACTGCGTTGCCTGTTTAGATTTTTGACCCGGCTTGTTTGACTATTCTTTTGTGTTGTTTGTCCGTCTTGTTCCGTGTGCACATATTTAGCGCAGGGAACGTCAACGTGGTTGTCCACGGCCGCCTAGGGCGGACTGAGGCAAGCAGGTAGGGACAGTGGGTGGGTTCAGACCTAGGGCCCACTGTCTTGTGGTGTCTGTACCTCCCTGTCCTGACAGAATAACCAGCCCAAACTGCGTTGGTATCATGGACGCCCTGACAACGATAGTGGACCGTATGCAGCAGCTCAATACCTCGGTCCAGGAGCTTGCTGAACGGGTCCAGGTACAAGAGACGGTTCCCCGACAAATTACCATGACCTCCCCGGTACCTCCTGAGCCTCCCGTCCAGCTCCCGGAGAAATTCCAGGGGGACAGGAGAAGCTTCCACGCCTTCCGGGAAGGTTGTAAACTATTTTTTAGACTGCGTCCTCGCTCCTCAGGTAACGAGGCTCAGAGAGTGGGTATTGTTATGTCCCTTCTCCTGGGACCCCCTCAGGAGTGGGCTTTTTCTTTGTCACCTGACTTCCCTGACTTGCAGACAGTCGACCGGTTCTTCTCTGCATTGGGACTGCTTTATGATGACTTGGACAGTGCAGCCAATGCTGAGCGACGCCTGACTATGCTACGGCAAGGTGACCGACTGGTTGAGGACTCGGAGTTCAGGCAGTGGAGCGGTCCTTCCATGTGGAACGACTCTGCCCTCCGGTTCCAATTCCATGCCGGGTTGAGCGACCGACTTGAAAACACATGTTAGTGGCCTACCCGACGCCTGGCACCCTTGAGAAACCATGCAAGCAGACGCCAAGACCAGACGAGCTCACTGTCTTCTGAGCAACCTCTGTCTATACTGTGGCAAGGCTGGACATCGTGTAAGAGGATGTCCTTCCAGGCCGGTGCCACCACCAGAAAACTCCAGGCGCCTGAGTGACTATTGAGGGGGTCACTCAGGCGTACAGGTAAACTTCACCAAAAAGAACAAGCTCTTATTGCCTATTTCTCTGATGTTGGGGGAGAAAATGTATTTCTGGGTATGCCCAGGTCGATTCTGGGTCTTCTGCAAATTTTATTAACCCCATTTTCTGGTCAGGTTTAGAGGTATGTCCCCTGCTGCTCAAGTGTCCAGTAAATGTCACTGGAATGTACAGTATGTTACCCCCTGCCTTGAAGTTAAGGTGGGGTCTGTTCATGTTGAAACCCTGGATTTTCTTCTCATGCAAAATTTGTCTTCTGATGTGATTTTAGGTTTACCCTGGCTGGAAGCACATAATCCTGTATTCGATTGGTCCAGCAGGGAACTTGTTCGATGGGGGCCTCAGTGTGCCTCCCATTGTGTTGCTGTGTCTCTTGCAGAATGTTCCCCTGGGAGGGAGAAATTCCTGAGTTCTTGTCTGATTATGTGGATGTGTTTGATGAAAGTGCAGTGGGCGGATTGCCTCCCCACAGACCATATGACTGTTCGATTGATTTAATTCCCGATGCCAAATATCCCAAGGGTCGTATCTTCAATCTGTCTTGTCCTGAGAGGGAGGCCATGCGGGAGTATATTAGGGATAGTCTCCGTAAGGGCCACATTCGCCCATCCTCCTCTCCTCTGGGGGCGGGATTCTTTTTTGTGGGTAAAAAGGACAGTGGGCTTCGGCCCTGTATAGACTACCGGGAGTTGAACAAGATCACTGTTAAGAAACAACACCCGCTACCCCTAATTCCTGACTTGTTCAAGCAGATAGTGGGTGCTAAATGGTTCTCCAAGATTGACTTGCGGGGAGCATACAACTTGATAAGGATCAAGGAGGGTGATGAATGGGAGACTGCTTTCAATACCCCTGAAGGGCATTTTGAATACCTTGTTATGCCTTTCGGCTTATGCAATGCCCCAGCAGTCTTCCAGCACTTCGTAAATGATGTATTCCGAGAGTATCTGGGTCGTTTTTTAGTTGTGTATCTTGATGATATTTAATTTTTTTCTCCCAATTGGTCCTCACACATCCTGCATGTCCGTACAGTCATGGAGCTTCTGAGAGCCAATAACCTTTGTGCGAAGCTGTCGAAATGCAAGTTTGGTATACAGAAAGTCTCATTTCTGGGGTACAAAATAACTTCAAACTCGTTTGGTATGGACTCCCTTAAGGTCATAGCCATTTGAAAACTGGGAGCGACCCAATAACCGGAAGGCTCTGCAGAGGGTTTTGGGGTTCGCCTATTATAGAAAATTCATTAAGCGGTTTTCACTTATAGCCAAACCCCTCACTGATTTAACCAGGAAGGGAGCGGATCTGGTAAACTGGACCCCAGACGCTATCAGGGCATTCAACAAACTAAGACAATGTTTCTCAGACGCTCCAGTACTGGCACAACCGGACTTTGAGCGTCCTTTTATTGTGGAGGTGGACGCATCTGAGGTGGGGGTAGGAGCGGTCCTGTCTCAAGGGTCAGCTACTCTTACCAACCTCCGGCCCATTGCTTTCTTCTCTAGAAAGTTCTCTAAGGCAGAGTGTAACTACGATATTGGGAACAGAGAGTTACTAGCTATAAAAATGACATTCGACGAATGGAGACACTTCCTAGAGGGGGCAAAACATAAGGTGGTTGTGCTTACCGATCACAAAAATCTAGTATACTTAGATAAAGCTAAACGTCTCACACCAAGGCAGGCCAGATGGACCCTGTTTTTTACTCGCTTCAACTTCGAGATCACCTATCGGCCTGGCTCCAAAAATGTCAAAGCTGATGCTTTGTCTCGCAGCTTTGACCTCGAGAGCACTCATAGGGACCAGCCGATACTATTCTGAACCCTGGTGTAGTAGTGGCCGTCTTACAACCTGACCTGGTGACTCTGATCGCAGAGTCTCAGTCCCTTGCACCCCAGAATACTCCAGAAACTCTATTGTTTGTACCCCCGAATCTTCGTCTCCGGGTCTTGGAGGAGATTCATGGTTCAGTGTTGGCTGGTCACCCGGGGGTGGCAGGAACTAAGTATTTGCTCGCTTGTCATTACTGGTGGCCTTCCTGGGCCCGAGACGTAAAGTCTTTTGTTGACGCTTGTGAGACCTGTGCTCGGTCCAAGGTTCCCCGTAGGCCACCTGAGGGTCTCTTACGTCCTCTGCCGGTGCCTACAAGACCTTGGACACACATTTCAATGGATTTTATCACTGACCTGCCGCTGTCTAAGGAAAAAACTGTAATATGGGTGGTTGTGGATAGATTTTCTAAGATGTGCCATCTCATCCCTCTGTGTAAATTGCCTAATGCTCGCACCTTAGCTACATTGTTTGTTAATCACATTTTGCGCCTTCATGGTATCCCTGAAAATATTGTGCCTGACCGGGGCGTTCAGTTTGTAGCGACATTTTGGAGAGAGTTCTGTGGGCGGTTGGGAATCTCCTTGTCCTTCTCGTCTGCCTTCCACCGGCAGACGAATGGGCAAACCGAGAGAATCAATCAGTCTCTAGAGCAATTTCTGAGATGTTTCGTTGCTGATGCCCAAGACAAATGGAGGGACTTTATCTCTTTGGCAGAGTTTGCCTTAAACAATCAGAAACAACATTCAATCAAAATGTCGCCGTTCTTTTGCAATTACGGTTCTAACCCTAGGTACTCTTCTACTCACTTCGCAGATTCAGTTAACGCTTCGGCTGAAGCCTTGTTCTCGAAACTGTGCACAGTTTTGGCCCAAGCTCATCAAAGCTTGGTTAAAGCTATAAAGAGCTATATCAAAAACATGCTAATAAAAGACGCATACCTGGCCATCAATACGTACTGGGGGACAAGGTCTGGCTCTCTACCGGGAATCTAAGGTTAAGAGTACAGTCTGCTAAACTAGCACCCAAATATATTGGGGTCTATACCATTGTGGAAGTTATTGATCCTGTGACTTTTAGATTAAAACTGCCTGCATCACTTCGAATTCACAATGTGTTACATAAGGCTCTCCTAAAAAAATATGTTCCTCCGGTGTCTCCCTCATCTCCCCCTGCTCCACTGATCATCCAGGGTGAGTTGGAGTATGAGGTGGAGAAGATTCTGAATTCTCGTTGGGTACAAGGTTCATTGCAATATCTAGTCCACTGAAAGGGCTTTGGGCCAGAGGAACAAATGTGGGTTTCTGTCAAAGACATGCATGCTCCTCGCTTGGTTCGGCGATACCATGTACTAAATCCTTCCAAGCCTGGTCCATTGGATAAGGGTCCTGAGGCCCCTCGTAAGAGGGGGGATACTGTCAGGATTGTGTTGTAACCTTGTGTGAACTGAACCTGTTTTTGCTTCTGTGTGCCACACCTGCTTGCTTCTCAGCTATCTGGCAATGCGGGAGTTAATCTGATTTTCTAGGAGACTTGATTTTTCCAGCTGAGTAGATCTGTAGACTGACAGGAATCTCTGCCTATCTGGAACCTGGATATCTGAGCGCCGGTCTAATGGGGATTCGGACTGGGCTCTGGTTCAGTATAAAAGGAAGCTAAGACAGAGTTCCAGCGCTGGTTATTAGCTTAATACCCTGATCCCAGCTTCCCTTGTCTGCTCCTGCGATCCCCACTCCTAATCCCTCTGTTTTGCTCAACTTGATACCTGACCTCCTGCCTGACTTTTTGATTACCCATTTGCTTGCTGATTTTGTACTGCGTTGCCTGTTTGGATTTTTGACCCGGCTTGTTTGACTATTCTTTTGTGTTGTTTGTCCGTCTTGTTCCGTGTGCACATATTTAGCGCAGGGAACGTCAACGTGGTTGTCCGCGGCCGCCTAGGGCCGACTGAGGCAAGTAGGTAGGGACAGTGGATGGGTTCAGACCTAGGGCCCACTGTCTTGTTGTGTCTGTACCTCCCTATCCTGACAGCTACTTTTAACTTAGATACATTCACTATGGCAGTGGTACATTTTAATGAATCAGTCACAACATGATGGAACAAAATATACACCAATCCTCATTAGAAGAGTCACACATAGAGATGAGCGAACCGGGTTCGGGTTCGAGTCCATCCGAACCCGAACGTTCGGTATTTGATTAGCTGGGGCTGCTGAAGTTGGATAAAGCTCTAAGGTTGTCTGGAAAACATGGATACAGCCAATGACTATATCCATGTTTTCTACATAGCCTTAGGGCTTTATCCAAGTTCAGCAGCCACCGCTAATCAAATGCCGAAAGTTCGGGTTCGGATCGACTTGAGCATGCTCGAGGTTCGCTCATCTCTAGTCACACACTAGACTCCTTAGTAAATGTCCCCCATTGTTTTACTATTAAAAAAAAAAGATTATCTGCCAAATATTTAAAGCCAAAGCCAGGAATAGATTTGAAAAGAGGAGAAATCTTAGGCTTTCCTTTATGACCTGATCTCTGTAGTCTGTTTCTGGCTTTGACTTCAAATCTTTGACAGATAATCTGTCAGATAATTTCTCTGTGTAAATGGACTCTAATCTACAGGCATAAATCTTTTAGGTTTAATTGTTCTAAGATCACTATTCTCTGGTATCACCCTCTTAATTTACTAACGCAGCTGTCTCTTGCACAGCGATAGTACCATCTTTTTTGATGCCTTGCTAGGTTAGCAACCATAATTAACTGCGTTGGGGTGTTCACACATAACTGATCCGCAGCGGGTTTCTTGCTGTGAATTCACTGCGAGATCCACTGCAGATCCCTGTCCTGTACACTAAAGGCCCTATTCCACGCTATTTGTGCTCGTTTGCTCCTCGTTCCCTCTCACTGCTGCCGCTATTCCACGCGGCAGCAGCAAGCGGGTGAGTCGGGGGGCATCGTCCATAGGATACAGCAGCGTATATGGCAGCAGATCGTTGCTGTATCAGTCGTTTGTCTTTCAACATGTTTGAAAGTCAAACGACACAACAATCAGCCAACATGAACAATGTCGGCTGATTATTGCTGTCAATTCCACGGGACGATTATCGGCCGTAACGGGAATTAATGGGAAGACAAACTCGCAGCAGGATGCAAATCCACTGTGATTATGTCCGCAGCCCGCCCCGTTAACCCCCCGGCTGCCGGAGCATATACTTCACTTGGTCCCCACTCCGGCTTACTTCGGAAGCAAGCCGGAGTGGGGACTAGGTGAAATATAGGCTCCAGCAGCCAGGGGGTTAAGGGGGCGGGCTGAGGACATACTTACAGCGAGTTTGTCTGCCCATTAGTGTACAGGGCAAGGGTTCGCAGCGAATCTCGCCGTTGATCCGTTAAGTGTGAACGCACCTTTAATATGATAGTTACTACTGCTCTAACTATATATCTGTTACATTTACTTTTCAATATCTGCTGCGCCAGGAACTTGTTGATGGAATTTTTTTTTCCTGGCCCTCTTCCTATCCCAATCCCCTTTTTTATTTTCTGCATCCCATTTTCACATTTTTCATTAATCTTACTGGTAAAGTTTGGGTGATATTGAAAGAAATGGTAGGCATAAAAAGAAGTATAAGGGTTACTCTGCTCTTTAATAATGGTTATTACTTGATGGTTAGAAAGGTGAAAAATAGGAATTTTGGAAGAATCACAGGGTAAGAGGAATAAATCACATTAGAAAAGGAGAAAACAGTAAACCTCTCACCTTCTGTGTCTGAAAATCCGGTTGCCTGACCGAGTGCAACCGTAGCTGTTTAATTAACCTAAATGACGCGTAAAATACAATACAATACCAAACAAAGAGAACAAAGCAATACAAACAGTAGGCTTCACATCAATCAATGTGTATCAACTCATGTATTAATGGCAAAAACAACAGTGAGGCTTTATTCACACATTCATTCTGTGATTTTTCAAATGTGTCTGTAGTACATACGCAATCCGTATTTTTTGTGGATCTGCAAGTATTTGGAAAAATTGCAAATTGTTTGCGGATCAGCAAGAAACCATTTATAATGGGAAAAAATATGGTAAATCGATTTTTTTTTTTTTTTTAATTTTACTTTTATTTTATTGTCCCAATAGAGAACTAGTATGAGCAATCTCCTGATCACACGTATAATACACTTCAGTACAAATCTGTTACTCTGACAGGGACTGCCAATCAAACTATGCCTTGATGCAGAGCCTCATCAGCTTTCATAACCAAAGGATCAGAATGGCCTTCAGGTTTTATGGCTATAATTGGTTTCCCTCGATTGCTTTGCAGGGTACTGATGGAGGACAAATGTAACTATATAAGTGTAAATATAAAGGGTTAACTGTCACAATTGGAGCCCTGCTGTGTTCCTGGCCGTTGGTGTAGGACCCTGGCAATGTGTGGAACTCCGTATATGATGTATGGAGGCAAAGTGGACTAAAAATGCCAGCATTGCTGCCTGGCATTGTATACCTTAAAAGTCATGAGTATATTTTTAAGACTCTACATCAGTGACCGAGGTGAAAAGAAAAATGAATATAAAGAAAATGGAGACTTTTCTGCCGGAAAAATAAATACTAAGCATTTTCTTCCATTGTGGTGGTATTTACATGGTTTGACTAGTTTGACTACTGCTAGTTTGTCATCCTGTGTAGTAGGGCTGCGCCCCCCCCCCCTCTGAACGCCCCAAGCGACACCAGAGTGTAGATGTACGCCCCGTGTCGTTAAAGGGTTAAAAGGCCATAGCGCTTTTTCACCTACGGACTCACATGAGCCCTTATTTTTTGCACAACTAATTGTACTTTGCAATGGCAGCCGTAATTTTTGCATTAAATATGCTGCGAAACCGTAAAAATAATTTGCACTGTGAAATTGGAAAAAAAAATTAAAATGTGTTTAAGCCGTTCGGACTATGGTAAAAATGACTTGTTATCTATCTTCCTCCAGTTGGTATGATTACAATGATATTCAACTTGCATAATCCCGGATTATGCAAATTTTAGGGTATATATTAAAAATAGGCAGATTAAAAAAACTAAATGTTTCTTAAAATTGCTCTACGGACCGGTAATCCATATTAACGTGTCACTCCGTGCCCATGTAGTAGTTCTATGCCAAATAGGTCCCCGCTTCCGATAATCTGCAGTTTCCTAATTTACCCACACTCTTCAACTAAAGTCAATCTGACAGATTATCTGTTAGATTTTTACAGCTAAAGCCAGGAGCTAATTTGTAAAGAGGAGAAATCCAGTCTTTCCTTTATGACCTGTTCTCTGTTTAGTCTGTTCCTGGTTTTGGATGCAAAAATCTGTTAGATATCTGTTGGTGTAATAGGGCCCTAACTATCAGTATATTGTCTCCCCGTACTCAACTCATCTGCTTTATTCTTAAGTATACTTTAGCTGCAGTATTATCTCCAGTGTGTTCAAGTATTTCAAAGCTCTATTGCATTCTCAAAAATTGTCAATAGAGATGAGCAAGTAGTAAAATATTTGAAAGCTTTAAAATTCGATTCGAACACACCGCAATGTTCAAATATTCGATCAAATATCAAACCCCATAAAGTCTACGGGGAAAAAATGCTTGTGACTTGGTGAACTCCTAGTGGTCAAATTTAGGTCTCTAAGTCCACAAAGACACCTCCGAAATTGATACACACACAACTGGGACAGCAGGGGAAGCATGCCTGGGTGCATCTAACAAGCCCAAGTCGCAGTATTACGCCACTATCACAGCCTCTCAACAATACACTCCAAACACAATATAACTTCTATGTAACCTCAATATAACCTACCACACTTCAGACTAGACTACATGTGCGACTGTCCTCTTGACCTGACAGGCGACCTGGCATAAGCCAGGGCCCAGCTTGACTACAGCAGGGACTGTCCTGTCTTGTGTCCTCTCTGTACAGGAACCTGACTAAGACTGACTTACACTTCTTCTCCCCATATGGTGGTATATACTTGTGATCAAAGTATTTTAGGAGTAATACCTTTATTGGCCAACAAAAAATTGTTAGTATTGTGAGCTTTCGTGATTCAAAAGATCCCTTCTTCAGACAAGTTCACAAATGAATGACTTACAGAAACAGCACTTCCTCTCCCCATGTGACTACCTCCTACAGGGTTTATGTAACAACCTCTGTAAGTGGTAGAGAAGAGAGTGCAAAGAGAAAGGAGAATAGAGATAGATGAAGAAAAGGGCTGCTCTCATTGGTGTACAGAACCATGTGGTACAGTACTGACATCTAGTGGTGGACAATAAAATAACTTCTAAATACTCCAGCGCCACTTAAGCTGATGAAAAAACTTTTTGGACAGGTGTATAAGACACAAAAAGAAAAGAAAAAGAACCACAGGGGTGGGACACCACAAGTACACACAGGGGGGTAATACAACAGAGAGGCCTATATTACACAGAGGCTGCATAGAGGAGGCTACACTAAAGGAGAGTTTGTATAGAGATGAGGATAATGTTGGAGCGAGGAGCTTAAAATGTTTTTCTATGGGGGGCGTGGCGAGCAGCCGGGGAGAGCGAATGCATCTTTGCCAAGCTCCTGCACCAGCGACCCTAAAGCGACTCACCCGATCTAATACCTCCCACGACCACCCGATTGCCTGCCTCTCTGAGTAAGAACCTTGTCTTCATGCTGATCATACAGACCGGAGTGGGAAAGTCTGCCCTGCCGGTCTCACGGCACAACCCATCCTCAGCGGCAGCAGATCAAAATGGCAGCGGCCCCGAGAAGAGGCTCTGCTTTCCCTTGCACTTCCCCTATATGTCCCCCTGCATATCCCATATAGTAATAATGTCCCCCTGCATTTCCTCAACACATAAAAAAAAATTATACTCCCCTAATCCTGGCATGGAGCCGGACTTCCTCTCTTCTGGCCTCTTCTCTCATCCAGCCTCTTCTCTCATCCAGCCTATCAGCCGCCGGAGCAGGGGTGTAGCTAGGAGTAATGGGGCCCAATGGCAAAAAACTGCATGGGTCCCCATGAAACCTTGAATGGGGTGGTGTGCAATTAGAACTGGGGCAGCTGGGGGTGACTGGGGCAGAGGGACAGTTGGGGGTGATTGGGGCAGACTTGGGTTAAGGCCCTATTCCAAGGAACGATTATTGTCCGTATTCGGCCGATATCGGCCGCTACGGCCGATAATCGTGCCGTGGCATAGAGTGCAACGATCGGCCAACATCATTCATGTCGGCTGATCGTTGCAGTCGCTTGTTTTTCAACATGCGTCTGATACAGCAACGATCTGCTGCCGTCGCTCCGTTGAATAGGAGCATCGGCAGCAGACGCTGCTATATCCTATGGGCTGCCCGGATGATCAGCGCTCGTTTGCTCCTCTAAACGACCCATGAAATAGAGGCTTTAGACTGTGGGGGACTGTGGGAGGCTGGGGGGGAGACTCGGACAGACTTGTGGCAGCTGGGGGTGACTGGGACAGACTGGGGGTGACTGAGGCAGGCTGAGGGTGACTGGGACAGGCTGGGGGTGACTGGGACAGACTGGGGGTGAAAGGGGCAGAGGGAGAGCGGGGGGGTGGAACAGGCTGGGTCAGAGGGAGAGCTGGGGGCGCTGGAGCAGGCTGGGGCAGACGGACAGCTTGGGGGGGACTGGAGCAGGCTGGGGCAGAGGGAGAGCTGGGGGGGACTGGAGCAGGCTGGGGCAGAGGGAGAGCTGGGGGAGAGGAGGAGCTGGGAGGATAAGGAAGAGCTGGGGAGGGAGGAAAAACTGGAGGGAGGAAGAACTGGGGGGGGGGGGGGAGAAAGAGCTGGGGGGGGAGAGGAAGAGCTGGGGGAGGGATGTAGACCGGAGGAGACTGGAGCAGGTTGGGCAGAGGGACCGGTCCGGGCACACATCTGGATAGAGGGGCGCAGTGCAGGCCCCGATCCCGCTGTACAGCTCCAGCAACTGCAACTGCAACCTAATCCTCCTCCGGACACCGGGGACCTCCGGTGCACAAGATCAGGAGGGCAGTGGGGGGCGGGAGTGCCGATGATGCTGTGGGTCCAAGTGGCCGGGCGCTGTCGGCCCAGCCGGGCACCCCCTAGCCTTCGGCGCCCCGTGCGGTGGCCTGGCCCACCCAGTCATAGAAACGACCCTGCCAGAGACCTTACAGCTCACACTACAGTACGTAAGACAGCAAAGGTACAACAACTGCACTTGCATCATGGAGACACAGGATCCTCCTCCCATGCTGACACTGCCGATGCTGCTGCCTGGGACTGCTTTGATAATCTCTCATTTTCTGACTATGCTTCAGTTACACATTCATCCTTCAAAGCAATGTTTATAGCGTTCCGAAATTCAATATAGGCTGGTCTTAAAGGGGTAGTGCGGCGCTAAGAAATTATTCACAGAATAACACACATTACAAAGTTATACAACTTTGTAATGTATGTTATGTCTGTGAAACGCCCCCTTCCCGTGTCCCACCACCCCCGCACGTGTACCCAGAAGTGTTGGTGCATTATACATTACCTGATCCGTGTCGCGCATGTCCGCCATCTTGTGCCAAACGTCATCTTCGGACGGACGGACGAATCACTGCCGCCGACCCTCAGTTATGCTCAGCCAATCGCGGATGAGCACAGTTATGACGCGGCAGAGGAGTGACAGAGGAGGGACGCGGGGGTGGTGGGACACGGGAAGGGGGCGATTCACAGACATAACATACATTACAAAATTGTATAACTTTGTAATGTGTGTGTTATTCTGTGAATAATGTATTAGCGCCGCACTACCCCTTTAGGCACATTGTGGGCACTTTTACAGCCTCGATACAGGCAGTTAAAACAAACCTAAAGCGCATTCAAGATAAAGTTCAGGATATACTGTAGTGGACGCACATAACTCCTCTGCTGATTTCTCCTGTGCATTAGAGGACAAAGTGCAGCTGTTACAAAACACTATCATAGCTTTAGACGACCGCTCAAGAGTCGATTGTCGCTCCTGAGCGACATCACTATATTCAACGCTTTATCAAAGCTGTACTCTCGTCCACAGAGAGCTTGTTATTGATTGGGTCAGAAGAGTCCCTAGACCCCAACATCTTTCAACCAAGGTCCCCAGAGATACCTTGGTGCGATTGCACTATTTCCATATTAAAGCTGCTCTGCTGGCAGCTTTTAAAAAGAAAGTTGCTCTCCCGGCTGATTTTGCCATGATTTCTGTCTACTCGGACTTGTGTTCAGCTACATTACAATGGCAAAGGAGTCTCATCCCAATTACCAAAGCCTTGCGAGGTAACAAAATTTAATATTCTTGGAGATACCCTGCTCGCTTAATTGTAATGAAAGGCGCAATTCCCTCAACAATTTGCACTTTGGAGTACAACTGCTTGCTTTATGGAACATTGTGACTGATACCTCTGTCCTATAAAGCTTACGCCTGCAGCTGGAGGGACTGGCTGTCAATCGGGACCTGTCATTTGCTAACAACAGCTATGGTGAACTCACCAGGATGCTTGCCTCATGATTATTTGTCCATTAAATTAGACATTCTGCAGGTGGTGACCACAGACCATTTCTCTGTTCTCATCCCTTTTGGCTGTTTTTTTTTGGACACTTTTGAATCTTGTAAATTGCTCTCACCTATAGAGGTAACATGAGGTGGTGTTTACAACTCACAGAAAGTGATCAGGTAGTGCAGCTCATCCAGGATGGCACATCAATGTGAGCTGTGGCAAGAAGGTTTGCTGTGTCAGTGTAGTGTCCAGAGCATAGAGCAGATACCAGGAGACAGGTCAGTACACCAGGAGACGTGGAGAGGGCTGTAGGAAGGCAAAAACGCAGACGCAGGACCCCTACCTCCACCTTTGTGCAAGGAGGAGAAGTGTCAGAGACCTGTAAAATGACCTCCAGCAGGCCACTAATACCGATGTGTCTGCTCAAACTGTCAGAAACCGACTCCATGAGGATAGTATGAGAGCCTAACTTCCACAAGTTGGTGTTGTGCTAACAGCCCAACACCAAACAGGGCCATTGGCATTTACTAGAGAACACCAAGATTGGCAGATTCGACATTGACGTCCTGTGCTCTTCACAGATGAAAACAGGTTCACACTGAGAACATGTGACAGACATAACAAAGTCTGTAGACGCCGTGGAGAGTGATCTGCTGCCTGCAACATCTTTCAGTATGACCGCTTTGGCAGTTGGTCAGTAATTGTGTGAGGCATTTTTTTGGAGGGCCACACAGGCCTCCATGTGCTTGCCAGAGGTAGCCTGACTGCCATTAGATTCTCAGACGCCTTGTGAGACCATATGCTGTTGTGGTTGGTCCTGGGTTCCTCCTAATGTAGGACAATGCTAGACCTCTTGTGGCTGGAGTGTGTCAGCAGTTCCTTCAATGAAGGCTTTGAAGCTATGGCCTGGCCTGCCCGTTCCCCAGACCTGAATCCGACTGAGCACATCTGGGACATCATGTCCTCGCTCCATCCACCAAGGTCACATTGCACCACAGATTGTCCAGGAGTTGGCGGATGCTTTAGTCCAGGTCTGGAAGGTGATCCCTCAGGAGACCATCCACCACTTCATCAGGAGCAGGCCCAGGCGTTGTAGGGGATCATACAGGCTCACAAAACGAAGCCTCATTCTGACTTTACATCAAAATTGGACCAGGCTGTAGTGTGTTTTTCCACTTTAACTTTGAGTGTCTCCATTGGTTAATAAATTCGAATTCCATTGAGGATTTTTGTGTGATTTTTGTTGTCAGCGTATTCAATGAGAATATTTCATTAATTCATATCTAGGATGTGTTAATTGAGTGTTCAATTTATTTATTTTTTTAGCAGTGTACTTTTACCTTCTTTTCTATTCTTCACTTCTGCCCCTGTACCTGCTGAGTTTGCTCCTGTTATTTTATTATTGCACTGAAGTCTTTTCCAATTAAAAGTCACCCTTGTTAAGCGCTCGACTCTGTCCTTTTTTTATGTGTCGCCGCACCTACACCTTACTACTACTCCTTTTTCAAGCGCAATGTGTCCGGTGGTGGGTTTTATTACCACTCCTTACCACCGTAACAGGTACCCAACTAAACCCAGGCCCACCTTGCTGTACCACCACACAGCACCCCGGGTCACGACATATAGTTTAAGGTCAATGCATATTGAGACAATGTTGACACACCGTTAAAATGATGGTCTTTTTTTATTGGATGGCCATCATTTAACAGCAAATAAGTCATTATATTAAAACAATTAATAAAACAATGGGAGTTATTATACGTTTGCTGGACATTATTTAGCGTTAAATGAAGGCCGTCCAATAAAAACATCTTTGTCATTAGTTCCTTCTCAGATCAGATCCTTCCATAACAATGTGACTGGTCTGTTATAATGTTTCCCCCAGTCAACCACATTTTTGTGTACGCTAAAAAAAAGATGTGTTTTGATTCACGTTTTAATATGGCTTTTTTTTGCAAAAAAAGATGAAAAAAGTGGACTGCAAAAAACGCAGTGTGAACCCGGCCTTTAGCATTAATTGTGCAAGCTTTATCTATACACTTTCATCTAATGATTTTTGCGCAACAACTGTAAAATTTTGCACAGCCAATAAAAAGCTCCTCCTGCTCAAAAAATTGCGCAGATAATAAATTCCTCCCATAGACTTTTATTTCTTCAACCTGAAAAACTTGGCTGTTCATCCTGAAACTTTAACTTATGAAGGTGGCTTTACATGTGGTGATTATTAGCTGAATGTTTATGGGTCACCTGATCATCATCACGTGTCATACTTGGAGGGATATAATCTGACCTAGACTGATTTACACCCCCAAATATAGAGTTTATACCCAGGGGTATACTGTGGCCTGGGCCAGGGGTGAGAAAACCAAACCAGTGAAGTAAAAACATTATGGCCTGGAGGGATATAGTATGGCCTAGGCTGTTTTACACCCCCAGGTATAGAGTTTATCCCATGGGGTATACCTGGTTCGACATTAGATGGATATATTCTGGCCTGGAGGAGTATAGTTTGATCTAGGCTATTTTACCTCCCAGGCTTTAGTTTGGCCTAGACTATTTTACACAGCAGGGTATAGTTTAACCTAGGCTATTTTATACATGGGGTTATAGTTTGGCCTAGGCCATTTTTATACCCCAGGGTATATTCTGGCCTGGAGGTGTATAGTTTGGCCTAGGCTATTTTATACCATGGGGTATACTCTGTCCTAGGCCAAACTATACCCGGGTATATTCTGGGTGGGGGTTAATCTGGTCTGCTTAATCGGGCTGTCCACCCAACCGGGGCCCCCACTGCTGGCCCCAATAATCATTGTTCGGTCCCACCATCAGACGGAAAGCTGGATGACCCCATTATACTGACTATAAGATGCTAGGAAAGCTGTAACCTCCATTATACTGACTAATATACAAGTTGCTAGGAAAGCTGTGGTGTGATGAGCCCCAGGTGATGTTAGTACTGGTGGTTGTGTCAGCATCGTGATGCCAGTGTTGATACCTGCTTGTTTATGTGGCTGGCTGTGTTCCCTGAATGGTCAGTAAGCTGCTGGGTTGTAGTGGGTCCTTTGGGCTCTTGTCACGGTAGTCCTTAGTGGCAACTGACCAACTTACAGCAACACACAGAAAGGGGAAAAAATAACTTAAGGTATGCGGTTTGTCCCAGTTATGTAAAAATAGAACAGTTTTACTGTCAAGTTCTTCAATATAACAATAAACTTTTACAGAATAGATACATTTTCACACAGACTTTTAGTTCTTGACCTTGTTGTGCTTGAGGAGGTGCTTGAGAGGAGAGGAGAGGTAGCTGTAGCGGTACTTGAAGAGTAGAGGAGAGGGGTGAGTCAGAGAGTCCCAGCCCAATGTAGCTGTGTACTCTGCCGGAACCTGTAGTGAAGTGTTTACGTGTAGTTGTGTTTAGACTTTGGTCTAACCACTTTTTGCCCTAAAGTTGAGAGCTACATGTCATGTCAGGGTTCTTCAAGCCCCAGTCGTGGTTATCTGGGTGTAGCTAAGTGTCTGGGTTTGTCCCAGTTACCTTTACTGCGCAAAAGGATATGTAGGTCTTCAGTACTGGCTGCTTTGTCCTATCGAGGTTTGTTCCTCTTGTGGCTTAGGATACTGCCCTGCTCTTGGTAGATGTGTTCTCAGTGTGGATTATGGTGTTCCTTGATGACTTCTTCCTTTAAAGTGCTTAGCACTGCATAGTAGATAGTAGTTGTGAAGGAACTGGTTGTTTCTGGCTGCATCTATCCACTCTTGTGTCTAGACTAGACTGCCTTGCTCACTTCCTTACACATGGAGCTAACTAACTCCTTCAACAGGGGGTGAGTGTGTGTAGAGAGCAGAGAAAGAGAAAGCACCTGCTATAGGTCAGTAATAAACACATGGTAACCCAACAACAACATACACCTGTAGTCAGGTATTCCCCCTGTAGTCCGATATGCTCCATGTAGGCAGGTATGCCCCTTGTAGCCATGGTGTCCCCCTGTAACCAGGTATGCTCCTGCAGCCAGTTATGCCCCTGTCTAGCCAGTTATTCCCCCTCTTGCCAGGTATACCCCCCATGTAGCTAGAGTTACACCCTGTTGCCAGGTATTCCCCACAGGAGATTGTATAGTTGCTGGGCGGGGGCTGCTGGGAGGCATTGTTCCAGCCTTCAATAAGTGCAGAGCGGAGGCTGATAATGATGCTGAGGCAAGGAAGGTGAGTATCTGCCGTTCTTTTAGGGTATTGATGAATGCTTTTTTTTATCACTCTGATCTGCTGTGTACATGCTCCATTCAATTCCTGTTGTTACCTTTAACAATGATTGCAGAAGAAGCTGACAAAGCCAGGATAAGTGTGCTATTGGATCAATGACAGGAAAGGACACATTAAGGTAAAACTGTTTTTGGAAAATTACCACTGCAGTATTTGAGCCAGAGCCAAATCCAGAGGTGGATCCAACAGGAAGCAGAAGTATAAGTCCTTCCTTTACATTTTTCATTCCTTTTGAATCTACTCTTAGGCCATGTTCCTGCAGTGTCCCAGAACAGCCCTTCTTATGCTCACACTTGTATTATAACCAGTTCTGTTCTGGAAAGCTATGGTCCACTGCAAACTGCGTGTATTGTGTTACCCTTCTCACTATTCAGGTCTGCTATTTCATTCATTTATTGCATGTATATTCAGGTATCAGTGCCTAATGGTATTATGTCGCCTCCCAGTGTTCAAGTATGGTACTTCTCGTGTATATTTCTCTGTATATGCCTAATGGTGTGATGATGCAATGGCTGGATGTCACGTGACTGTGCCCCTGCTTCCATGGTAACTCCAATGGTCATCAAGCTTTTGGCTGGGGTTACCATGTGACTTCCTGTTCTACCTCAGTCTTGTCCTCCACCTTCAGGAGACAAATTGTGTGTCTATTCCCTGTCACAGAGGAGACAAGTTCTGTAAGTCCTCTCTCCCTGCTAAGAGAGAGGCCTGCGTGTGTTCTGCTGCTCCAGTCCACTGGCTGTGTTCCTGTCTCAAGCCTCAAGATTCTCATCTGGGTGCCATTCTTCAGTCATTCCTCTCACCATCATCTTCTCTAATCATCAACAGCAAGTATTTCAGTCAAGTCTCATTCCCCCCAGCATCTCAACTTCAGTTTCACTACTACTCCCATCATTCAGCACACTACTCTCACAGCCTATTGCAGCATCACCATTTACTCTGCTTTATTCAAGTTTGCCTTATTCCCGGTTGCATCCGGAGAGACTGTTGCTACTAGTTACCACCGTTACAATAAATATACAACTACCGTTGTTTCTGAACCTTGGCATTGGTGTGATAATTGGTGCCCTGACTAAGGACAACGAAGAATCGCATGCCCAGTATTTCCACATGGTCAGGATCCCGGTTTCCAGCTGTATCACCCTCGTGCCTACACCGTGACCACATTATCCTACAGCTGCCCCGGTTCCTGTCTGTTAGCACCATCTATCCTGCGGAGTGGCCCCTAGGGGCCAGGGCATAGCATTTGGCGTCACGAGCAGGATGATATAGCGATCAGCAGGTAAAGAAACTGCTCCAGGAAATGAAGAACACCAACGTCATCCAGGAGAGCCAAAGTCCATGGGCTGCCCCTATCGTCCTCGTTAAAAAGAAGGACGGCACCATCAGATTCTGTGTTGACTACCGGAAGCTGAACACCATTACTCACAAGGATGCCTATTCCATATTCATCACTTAGCCGAAGTGTTTCAAGTCCTTATCGACCATGGCCTCAAGATCAAACCGTCGAAGTGCCACCTCCTCAAACCGCAGGTGAACTATTTGGGGCATGTCATGAGTGCCGAGGGGATATAACCTGACCCCGAGAAGATCTCGGCTGTGGAGAGTTGGGGCATTCCCAAGACGGTGAAAGAGGTGAGAAGCTTCCTTGGATTTGCGGGCTATTACCGCCGCTTTATACCCCACTTCACCCAGGTGGCTGAACCACTCAATGAGCTACTCCGTGGCTGTCCTCGAGAGAACTACAGTCGACGGCTACCCATAGAGTGGTCTGAACGTCAGGAGACGGCGTTTCAAACCCTGAAGGCCCTGTTGATCTCGTCTCCCATCCTGGCTTACCCTGACTATAGTCAGCCTTTCCATCTCTACACAGACGCCAGCTTCCAAGGCCTAGGGGCTGTCCTGTCTCAAGTCCAGGGTAATCAGGAAAGGGTTATTGCCTATGCCAGCCGAAGTTTAAGAGGCGCTGAAAAGAACGATAGTAACTACAGCTTGTTCAAATTGGAGTTGCTTGCTCTGGTGTGGGCCGTTACTGAAAAATTCAAAGATTACCTCGCGGCTACACCGTTCACTGTCTATACGGATAACAACCCGCTAGCTCACCTCAATACCGCGCGACTGGGTGCTCTGGAACAGCGTTGGGCCTCTAGGTTGGCCAACTTCAACTTCGAAATCAAGTATCGAAGCGGCAAGGCCAATGTGAATGCTTGCCTGCTGTCTCGACTGCCTAGAGGTAAGGAAGCCCCAGAGGATGAAGACTGGGAAGATGTAGAGATGCCTCCTTTTTATCAGAGATTCGCTACCCAGAGTACTACCACGGCGGTCAAAGAGAGCGAGACGTCCCCTGACCCGGGGCCCTATCAAGATTTGTCCAGATGGCAGACCATCCAGAATGAGTCTAGAGTCTTGTGAGAAATCTATGACTACTTGTCTACTGGGAGAGTCCCCATGAGAATCAAGAGGCCCTATCCAGACGTTCAACTGAGACGTCTCTGGAGACAGAGGAATCGGCTCTTCCTTCATAGGGGCCTACTTCTGAGGAATTTGTTTTACCCCGTCTCTGGAGAACGATGCCATCAGATCTTGATTCCCCGGCGAGACGCCAAATTGGTGTTAGATGCCTACCATGACCGTTCCAGCCATTTCGGGGTCCATAAGACTGAGGCGACCATCCGTCAACGGTTCTATTGGATCGGGATGCGGGCTGACATTGAGAACTGGTGTGCTGAATGCCCCGCCTGTAACATCTCCAAGGCGGGAGGAAGAGAGGCCCGAGCTCCTTTGCATTTCATTGTGTCCCACCGGCCAAATCAGCTTGTTGCCTTGGACCATGTGAAGTTGGCCCCGACGAGATGTGGATACACCTATGCCCTGACCATGGTTGATCACTACTCCAAGTGGGTAGTCGTGGTACCCGTCCGAGACTTGACTGCAAGGACCACAGCCATCACTTTCTACAAAGAATATGTGAAACAATGCGGCTGTCCTGAGTCCCTGCTCACAGACCGAGGCCCGGCTGTCGAATCTCAACTCTTCCATGAGCTATGCACTTACCACGAGTGCAAAAAGCTTCGTACCACGGCCTATCACCCGCAAGGCAATGGTCTCTGTGAGAAAGTCAACCAGGTCTTCATCAACATGCTAAGAACAGCTTCGGTGGCAAAACGGGTGGAATGGCCTCACCTGTTGGATGAGCTGGTGGAAATCTATAACAACACCACTCATTGCTCTACAGGCTACTCTGCTTTCTATCTGATGTTCGGGCACCAAGGTCAGCTTCCTCAAGACCGTGCGCTTGGAGTTCAAGTAACTGACACTGTCAACCCTCTGCCTGATACCGACTGGGTCCAAGAGCATCAGAGGAGGATTCAAGACGCCCGAGAGATTGTCGACCAGAAGATGGGAGAGGCCCACCAGCGTCAGGAAGATGCTTATAATCAAGGGGCGCATGCCACACCACTAAGAGTGGGGGGCAGAGTCTGACTTAAAAAGTATCACCGCACCCACAAGTTGGAAAGTCTATGGGAGCCCGGACCCCTATATCATTTCTGCTATTCTCTATCCAGAGACTGATGTGTATGAGGTCAAAAAGCCAGGTCTGGCCCCTCAAACTGTACACCGGAATAGGATAAAGCGCTGTGTGAGGGAGGATCTGCAAGGCCTCACAGCATCCTGTCCAGCACCTGTACAGGCACTTCCGCCAGTCTCAGAGGCTCCATCCAAACCGGCCTCTCTTGAGGATATGTTCCGAACTGAACCATTCCTCATGGCCATTGGCTATCAGGAAATTCCTATGAGCACCCCAGTTATCCTGCCTCCTGTGGCTCTGCCTCCTGCGGTTTCTCCTCCTCAACCAGCTGCTGTCAATGACCCCCAATTTGTTCCAGAGCAAGCTACTCATGAAGCCATCCTCATGCTGAGACGGTCTGAGCCCTCAACTTGGGGAACACTACCAATCCGCTATAGAGACCAAAGTCCTTAAACTGTTCCTGTTTTGTTGTTGTTCCTGTGTGATTAAAAAGTTCTATGCAACGTTCAAGGTTCGTGCCTGGTCCTCCTGACCAAGTTTCCTTAATATCATCCAGCTATGTGCTGATGGACACTGCATTCCCACTCCATAAGACACCATCCGGTGTCAGAGAAGATCATCAGAGATGATCTTCATTTCTGATAAATTGGGATGCGGGCACATCCATATGCTTCCGCATCCCAATTGCCGCCGCACACTCTATTGTGTAAATTGACAGGTTTTCTGCGGCCGCTATTCAATGAATAGCAGCTGCAGAAAACTGACATATCAGCGATCATGGCCGGAGTGTATGCTATGTGTATACACTTCGGCCGGGATTCCCTAACTGCACTTCAGATAGGTTGTGTAATATTTGTGTGAACATGGCATTAGGGTGCGTTTAGACAGAGAGATTTATCGGAAAGATTTTTTAAGTCAAAGCCAGGAACAGACTAGTGACAGAGAACAGGTCTCCTCCTCTCATATCCATTTCTGGCTTTGGCTTCAAAAATCTGTCACATAAATCTGTCTGTGTAAACACATCATTAGTCTAGGCTAAAAAATTGCAGTCTGTGTGTGTGACAGCAGCCTAATAATGGTTTTACACTCTAGTTTTTGTGCCAAAGCCAGTAATGGATTCACATGGGATGGAAAATATAAAAGGAGGTAATTTTCCAAAAACTGCAGTGTGTGAAACCAGTATATAATTTTGGCATTGAGTAAGTAAAAGAACTATAAAAAATTAGGGGGGAGATTTATCAAACATGGCGTAAAGTGAAACTGGCTCAGTTGCCCCTAGCAACCAATCAGATTCCACCTTTCATTCCTCACAGACTCTTTGGAAAATGAAAGGTGGAATCTGATTGGTTGCTAGGGGCAACTGAGCCAGTTTCACTTTACACCATGTTTGATAAATCTCCCCCAAGGTGCCTAAAGCCTTTAATCCAGGGATGGGGAACCTTCTGCCCTCCAGATGTTGCAAAACTACAATTCCCATCATGTCCGGACAGCCAAAACCCCAAAAAAAGTTTTGGCTCTCTGGGCATGATAGGATTTGTAGTTTTGCAACAGCTGGAGGGCGAATGTTCCCCATCCTTGCTTTAACCCCTTAACGACGCAGGCCATTAAGGGTAAGCAGAGAGGACTCCCGGCGTGAGCTCTTTCTGTAGCCCGGTTGCTGTGTGCAGCTGGGGACTGTGGGTATTAGCCAGCGTGGCCGATCGCCACTGCCGGCTAATTAACTATTTAAATGCAGCTGTCATAGCTGACAGCTGCATTTAAATAGTAGCTGTGCCCCTCTACCTGGTGTCTAAAGGGGGGATTTCCCCCCCATGATGCAATCGCAGAGGGGAAATCCCTTGTACTTAGCCGGCCAGGGCTCACGTCGGTGATCTGGGATCGGCACTCCATGTATCTGGTCTGCTGCAGACCAGTATAATATAGCAATGATCTGATGGATCATGGGCTCTATTATATTCACAGCATTGATCTCAATAGGAGATCAGTGCTGTGTATATAGAAGTCCCCCAGGGAACTTCTAATTAATGTATGTAAAAAAATAAAGTGTTTTTATTAATCCCAAAATCCCCTCCCCTAATAAAAGTTTAAATAACCCCCCTTTTCCCATTTTATAAATAAAAATTAATTAATTAAAAAATAAACATGTTTGGTTTAGCCGCGTGCGTAATTGCTCGAATTATTAAATTATCACATTCCTGATCTCAAAATTGCACATTTTTGATCACATCAAATCCAGAAAAAATGCAAAAAAAAAAGTGATCAAAAAGTCACATATATGCAAACAAGGTACAGTACAAAAAGAAAGAAAAGACTGTGGCGCATAAAATGACACCTCACAGAGCCCCATAGACTAAACAACAAAAGCCTTATAAGGATGGGAATAGAGCAATTTTAACCACATTTAGTTCTTTTTTTTAAAGGTTTTAATTTTTTAAAAGCCATCAGATAATATAAAAGTTATACAAGTAACATATCATTGTAATCATACTGACTTGAGGAACATCAATAACATGTCAGCTTTACCATAGGGAGAATTGCGTAAACACGAAACCCCTCAAAATAAAAGGAATTGCACCTTTTTTTTTTCAATTTCACTGCACATAGAATTTTTGTCTGGGTTTGCAACATATTTCATAGAAAAATTAAGTCTCTACTTGCAAAGTATATTTGGTTTCGCACAAAATTAGGGCTCATGTGGGTCTGTAGGGGGAAATATGAAAGCGCAGTGTCCTTTTAAACAGGAAGAGCACAAAAATGAAAACTAGCTCCTTCCTTAACCTCTTGCCGCAAAATGATGTTTCCGGAACATCATGTAAATCAGGTAATTCCTGCAACATGACATTCCAGGAACGTCATGCTTTCTCTGCCTTCCCCCACTGTCCCTAGCAGCGATCGGGTAGCAGGAGGAGACTGGAGGGGAACCGCGATCCATGGGACCGCCGGAGGGAGATCCGTGCCCTTCCTCAGCTGTCGCGCGGCTTTGGGGGGCATGGGGTGTTACCTTAGCAACCCAGATGCTGCTTTATACATCTGGGCTGCTATGGATTAGAACAATCTGACCCCTGCATTAAGGCACTCAATTAACTTCATTGGCGAAAAAATAAAAATACTATAGCTCTTACAATATGCAAGACACAGTTTTTATAGTATAAATGCCATAAACTATAACAAAAGCTATATAAAATGGATATCACTGTAATCATACCGACCTGACGAATAACGATAACATGTCATATGTGACGTATAGTAAACAGCGTACAAAAAAGATTTAAAAAAACAGCTGCTATATTCTGTTTTTTATTCATACCACCTCATAAAAAATTTTATAAAAAATTATCAGGGTGTCACTCGTCCCCCCGAATGGTACAGATAGAAATGTCAACTTGTGACATGGTATAATGGCTAAAAAAAAACTGAAGTAAAAAAAGGCCCCAAAATTCAGTCATTTCTGCGGCATGTGATTGGAATAAGCGGAATAAAGCAGAAAAAATCTTGAGTTCCATTTCTCAGTTAGTATTTGCTGTGTTAAAGAAAAAAATGGATTAAAATAGAATATTTGCCAAAAAAATTTAAAAATTTTTATTTCTCCTCCAACCTGCCTTAATTTCTACAAAACACCTAAAGGGTTAATAAACTTATGAAATGTTACTTAGAATATTATTTATGAGGGTAACCAACATACAGGCCCCACAAATCTACTTCAGAACTGAACTGGACCCTAAAAAAAAAATTAAAAAAATTGCTGCAAAATATTAATGCCCTCTAACATCTTAACAAGCAAAAGGACGTTTACCAAATGACATCACCATAAAGCAGACATGTTGTAGATGTTGCAGTAATAATTAGTTCATGTGGCATGACTCTTAGAACAAGAGAATTTTGAATTTAAAGAAACGTAAATTTTTCAAATTTTTGCGCAAATGTTTTGTTTTTTACAAGAACTTACTGAATGTATCAACCAAAGTATACCACTAATATAAAGAGGAATCTCTTTATCTCAGAATAACCGTGATAATTAAAAGCATCGCAGAGTTATCACTACATAAGGAGAAACAGGTCAGATTTGAAAAATAGGTCCCGGGCATTAAAGGGGAACTCCGGATAAGAAAAACTTGTTTTCTATTAAAAGTACATTAAAAGTTATATAGATGTGTCTATACAATGTATTACTGTATCTGTACGGTTCTGCCACACTGGTAGCTGATAGAAATCCAGGAAGTGAAAAAAAAATGACCCCTGTGCCAATTCACATTGTCTCCTGCTCCCACTGCTCTCCTATCTTAGGAGACAAATCTTAACATGCCTCTGTCTCACATTGTGTGTGTTTGCTGAGATCAGGCTGATGATGCACACAGGGGGCAGGGCGTGATATCACAGGAGGCTTGGCTGGATAACCCAATCCCCTGACTGATTCACCATCTCTAACCGACCAGAAGCAGCTGCAGCACAAATTTTACTGATAGTAATAGGTGGGGGCTGTGATGATCACATGAGGGAAAGCATTGAATTCTGGGAAATGCCAAACCAGGAAAAACAGAAAAACAGAACAAACACCCCCCCCCCCCCTCCCCCCCAAACAAATGGATTTTTGGTAGTTTCAAAACTGGGATAGACAGGTAAGTAATGCGTTATGCTTCTGCAGAATTTTCATTTTTTTAACCTCTACCTGAAGTTCCCCTTTAAGGCCAAAACAGGCTGAAGAGGGAACGGGTTAAAGGGTAAGGCCCCTTTCTCACTGAGCAAAACTAGCACAATTCCGCCGCGGAATGCCGTTAGCCTCCCGCTCATAATGGGAGTCTATGGGAGGCGCGCGCTCCTGCCCTGTCCACGCTGAAGAATGAACATGTTCATTCTTCAGCGCGGACAGAGCAGGAGCGTGCGCCTCCCATAGACTCCCATTATGAGCGGGAGGCTAACGGCATTCCGCTAGTTTTGCTCAGTGGGAACGGGGCCTTAGTCAATGCAGCTATGTTGACAGCAACAGCACGACAAGCAACAGGTTATTCCTGACATGTTTTTTTTCTATCTTTTATATAGGAAAGTTGAAAATGAAATTATATAATGTTCTGCATATGGCAAAGTAAAGCAAGTAAAAGAAAAAAATGTATTAAAACAACAAAACTGTAAATTTGGTATAGGTGCAATTGTACTGTACAGCAAACTGAGACTAGGATTTAAATTGCCGGATCAGTGAACTTTTCATAGAGCCAAACTCTATGTGCAGATCGGGTAATTGTCTGATCTATTCACATAAAACAATAATATTTCCACACAGTGAACAGCGTAACAAAAAATGGAAAAAATAAATTAATAAAAGCAATACGTTTGCTCCAATATGTTACCAATAAAAATCATGATAAGGCTATGCTCACACGACGTCAAAAATATTGAAAAGACGGATGATTTTCATATTTAAAAAAACGTCCGGTTTTGCCGCAATTTAACTGACTGCAATGTCAATGCATTGAAGTCAATAGGAAGACGGACGTCCAATGCACACAACACATTAAATAACGGACATTTTTGCCGCGGACGTCAAAATAATGAACATGATCATAATTTTTGGACGTCTTTTGCAAACAGCGGACATTTTCTATTAGCTGTTCACACATAGTTTTTCTTTTTTAACCGTTCTTTTTCCGTTTTTACTTTCAAATTCAATGGACTTTTCAATTAAGCCACACCTAAAGGAGAATTAGTGACCCCAAACTAGAATAGTGTACAAACACCAGTCATTGCACTAAGGGGAGGCCAGACAGCTAAATAACATCCGTTATTTTAGACTGAAAATAACGGACGTCATTTTAAACTGAGCTGAAAAAACGTTGTGTGAACATAGCCTAATGGCGCAAAATTGACCCCAACCAGCCCTGAAAGGTAAAAAAATAAAATTGATATGGCTCTGAGAAAGCGAGGATGAACATTGCTTCATTGTGACCTGGACATTTGTGCATCAATTACCTTTGGTCATGAAGAGGTTAAGGATTAAACAACCTGTTTGCAGGATTTTAAATCTTCTATATAGGCAATTAATACCACATACAAAAGAAACTAAAAATTTACGAGTGTGACTACTAATTATGTATATTAAGAAACTGTCAAAATAAGTAAAACTTTTTTTCCCCTTGAAAACATTACGTAAGTTGACACTTTATTGTGTTCCTATATTCATAAATGTTAGGTGGCAACACAAGCTGCAATACTCAAACACAAACAAAATCAGAGAAAAGTTACTTAAAAGTAGTGATTATGTGTAGATGTACAATAGAAATCTTTTCACCAACTTTAGGAATATAGGTTCTTGAACGGAAAAAGGAAATTTACTTACGTTGTGTTTGAAAATTAGGTCTAAATTCTATATCTCTTCCATAGGTTTTCAGCACTAATGATGAATTCAGGTAGAAGCCACACATGAAGCCAATGCTAAAAAGAAAAAGTCCTGCCAAAAGATAAAATAATTTCTTTTTGTTCCAAGTCATCTTCAACAGTATTGTGCTTCCTTAACACTTTATGCTTTCTCCTTTCCCGTCAGCTTGTAGACTGGATGAATTACCTGTTTTACAAATAAGGTCCCGCCCCATACCACTGCTGTATTGTACAACTGTAATTGTCTTTACTGACATTCTTAGATAAAGCATTAGATCTCTGAATAGGATATGTTAAATCTCTACAGAGTGATTCTTTTTTTTTTTTTGCTAATTTATTTAGCCATCATCCCAAGATACTCAACTTACTTACTGTAAAGAAGAAAGGGTGCAGTTCACAAATCTTAAAAGATGACTGAGGTTAACTTAACCTTAGCAACATCTTAAAGCTGATAAAACAAACATAGGTAAATAGAGAAGTAAAAAGGTTGTCCAGTCCTCAAAGTAAGGGCCCTATTATACCAGCAGATTATCTGACAGATTTTTTTAAGCCAAAAGGCCCTATTCCACGGAACGATTATCGTTCGTATTCGGCCGATAATCGTCGGGTGGAATAGAGTGCAACGATCAGCCGACATCGTTCATGTCGGCTGATCGTTGCAGTCGCTTGTTTTTCAACATGTTGAAAAACAAGCGACTGATATAGCAGTGATCTGCTGCCGTGGCTCCGTTGAATAGGAGCATCGGCAGCAGACTCTGCTATATCCTATGGGCTGCCCTGACGATCAGCGATCCCCCGGGCAGCCCCCCCCCCCGCAGCTCCCCGCCGCCCCCTCCCACACTCACCCACTCGCTGCAGCCGCATTGAATAGCTGCGGCAGCGAGCGGGGAACGAGGAGCAAACGAGCGCTGAGAGCGCTCGTTTGCTCCTCTAAACGACCTGTGGAATAGGGGCAAAAGCCAGGAATGGATTTGAAAAGGGAGAAATCTCAGTCTTATCTTTACGACCTGATCTCTGTTTACAGTTCATTCCTGGCTTTGGCTCAGAAAAATCTGTCAGATAATCTGTTGGTGTAATAGGGCCCTAAGGGTGGTATTACACGGAACGATAATCGGCCGAATTGGCCCGATTCGGCCGATTATCGCTCCGTGTAATAAATGCAAGGATCAGCCGATGAAGAACCTATTTTCGTCGGGCGCCGACCGCGCACCGCTGCGTGTAATAGCGGTGCGTGGCCGGCGACTAACGATATACATTACCCATCCACGTTCCAGGGCTGCTCCTGCCGTCCGCTTCTCCCTGCGTCCCGCGCGCGCTCTAGCGTCACAGAGGCCTGTCAGCTGATAGGCCGCTCAGCCAATCACAGGCCGCGGCGGTCCCGGCCTGTGATTGGCTGAGCGGCCTACCAGCTGACAGGCTGCTGTGACGCTAGAGAGCGCGCGGGACCCCAGGGAGAAGCGGACGCAGGAGCAGCCCTGGAACGTGGATGGGTAATGTATGCCAGTTTAGCAAGGGCTGCAAGGACATCGGTAACGATGTCCTTGCAGCTCTTGTCAAACGATTATCGGGCCGTGTAATAGGTCCAGTAAACGAGCAACGATCTAGCAGATCGCTGCTCGTTTACAGGTATTATCGGGCCCTGCTCGGCCCGTGTAATACCACCCTAACTCTTAAGGGTCCTTTACATGGGCCAATTATCCTGTGAAAAAAATTTTAAATCATTCAAATCTAAGTGATAATCTTGTGGTGTAAGGGTCTTGTCTAAATGCCCATAGATTAAAACAAAAAAACAAAAATTCATCACTTGTCATTTGCTAAACAGGTGATTAAGCAATTTATTTGTATGTGTAAAAGGATTAAGGTTACAAACACACTTGCCGGATCTGCAGCGAGTCTTCTTGCTGCGTTTTTGCAGCGAGACTCGCTGCAGATCCCGGCCCTATACTTTCAATAGCAGAGAAACTCGCAGCAGGGATGTACATCCCTGCTGCGATTTTGTCTGCAGCCCTCCCCATTAACCCCCCGGCCGCCGGACATTATACATTACCGGGTCCCTGTTCCTGCTTGCTTCGGGGCTCCCGGTGTCTTCACGGCCCGCCCGGCCAATCAGTGCGCTGCGGCGGGGCAGCGCACTGATTGGCCGGGTGGAACGTGCCGGGAGCCGCCGAGGCAAGCAGGAGCGGGGACCTGGTAATGTATATCGCCCCCAGCCCCCGACCGCACGATCGCCCCCAGCCCCGCAGCCCCCGGACGCACGATTGCCCCCAGCCCCACAGCCCCCGGCCGCATGATCGCCCCCAGCCGCCGGCCGCACGATCGCCCCCAGCCCCGCAGCCCCCGGCCGCACGATCGCCCGCAGCCCCGCAGCCCCCGGTCGCACGATCGCCCCCAGCCCTGCAGCCCCCGACCGCACAATCGCCCCCAGCATCGCAGCCCCCGGCCGCACGATCGCCCCCAGCGGGCGATCGTGCAGCCGGGGGCTGCGGGGCTGGGGGCTGCGGGCGACCGCTCCTGCCCCTTAAGCACCCTGAAAGCCCACTAAGCCGCAGGGTGCTGCAAATGGGGCCCCGTGTATTGTAGAAGTGGGCCACTAGGTCTCCTAATGAGGTGGGCCCCGTAACAGTCACTATGGCTTCTACCATAGTAGTTACACCCCTGCTCGCAATCTAAATTCATCTATGTGTTGTATTGGGAGGAAACCCACACAAACATGAACCCTTGGTGGGTTTGGACCCCAGTGCTGCAAGGCTACAGTGCTAACCACTGAGCCAGTTAATGATAATGTGTTCTGCCTACTGCAGGCTCCTAGCGGATGGAACATGACACAGGGTTTGTGTATGGTGCTGAATGTTATGCTTCTCCCCCTCAGAAGCCTTTCAGGATACCCTTAGCTGTCAGGGCATGAAGGGTGTAGTTTTAACACATGTTAAAAACCCTGGTTATAGAACAGTGCTATACAATATTATTGTTGATAGATGTCCATCTTCTATCCCTGATCGGAAAAATATAAGGATGGCAACTGATGCTGCACATACAATAGCCTAAAGCACTGTGTGCTGTGAGCCTCAGCGGGTGTTGTTGCGTCGGGGGATTAGCCAGTCACTTGCTAGATGGTGAAGTGTGACTCCACTCCAGTGGTGGTTGGCCGAGATACAGCCAGACCTTGGGATGTTACTTTGTGATGCCAATGGGGCACACAGGTGTTATGGCACGCCTGATTTTATTTTACAAGGCCGGTTGTACCTTTTCCCCTGTGGTCAGTGTCCTGCTGGGCTGCCACGGGATGCCTTGGGTTAGTATAATCACGGATAGCCAGAGCGGTGTAGTGACCCTCCTGGACTATCAGAACTGCCACCCACAGAAAGGGGAAATGTCCCAAGGTTGTGGTGTATACTGTGTCAGTGTAAGGCAAAGGATCACCAAGTATCTTTATCATAAATAAGGCCGCTTTTATTAAAGAGTATGTGCTTGCAGCAGGTTACAAGGTTATGACGTTTCTCTTGATAAAAGACTTGACAGTAAACCTGATCACACTTGTAGACAAATACTTGGCAACCAAATCTGCGACAGGGATATAGTGTTAAATGCAGTCGTGTAAACGGAGTAGCGTGTTGAGTGATATAGAGAAGCAGAATAGCAGAGAGGAAGATGTCGCTAGAGTCTCAACCCAAGTAATAAAGTGGTACCTTGGTTTATGAGTAACTTGGTTTAAGAGTGTTTTGGTTTAATAGCTCACAGTTTTTCAAAATTGTGACTTGGTTTAAGAGCATTGCTTTGGTTTAAGAGCTCCCTGTACGCGAATGGAGGAGGGACATGGTCTGCATCCGCTATGCATGGTCTACAGCACTGTACTCTGACCCAGGGAGTCTCCCTCACCTTCCAAATCATAGCAGATCCACTTTAGGCTTGGACTTGCATCAGGGGACAGGACTGTGAAGGCAATCTCTTCACAGCTGTAACCCCTCTCTCCCTGGACAGAGAGCGCTGCATGTATGTGCGCACATCTGCCCTGCTCATTCCTTAATGCTCCCTGCAGTCTCTGTCCGCCCTTGTTTCCCATGTCTCTATTACTGTACATAAACTTATAATGTCACATATTCTGCTGTTTATGAATGTTTGTTTCATCTGTTTTACATGTTATTCAGAATAATAAATCATTATTTTTGGGGTGTGGAACCAATTGTCTGCATTTCTATGATTTCTTATGGGAAAATTTGCTTTGGTTTAAGAGTGGATTTGGATTACAAACACTGTCCTGGAACGAATTATGCTTGTAATCCAAGGCACCACTGTACTATGCTGTGCCGGCATGTTGGAGAATAAGGTAGAAGAATACTTAGAAGAAGAAGAAGAGACCTTTTTTGAGACCCGTGTATTGACCTTTTTAGTCTTCACACCACCTTATGCCCACTAGATTTGGCTGAACCGTCCCTGAGGGTGACACAGGCCCCAGACCTTGTTACCTGGGATGAGCGGAATGCTGAGGGTTCTCTGCTGACAACCGTGCTGTTAGATAGAGTTCCTAGGCTCTATCTGGATCAGTTCCTAGCTTCTGTGGCTTTGGTGGATACTGTCCTGCTCTGTGACTCTCCTAGTCCACGGCGTGGGTTCAGGTTGTCCCTGACTTGTCCTCTCTTAGAAGGGGTTTAGCCCTGCATAGTGTTGTGTAGCATTACTGAGAACAAAACTGTTAGCTGTGTCCTGTCTGACGTCCTACCCATACGGGGTTCTGACTAAGACTGAACTGGAGTAGGGGACCTGGCAGAGGGCCAGGGCCCAGTGAGGACCACTGTAGAGAGCTGTCTAGCTTGCATCCTTCCTCTACAATGTCCAACACGAAAGACCCATACACTTCCTCCACCCATGTAACTTCCTTCCTCCAGGGCATCTAAAGTGCTCTGTGAGTGGGTGAAGAGTGGAAACAGAAGAAGTAAAGAGAGAGGTGATAGGAGAGAAGAAGAACACATTCCTGTTGGTTTTGCAGATACATGTGACATACAAATATGCAATAACCCTTTACACACTTCAGCTGTGCAGCATCCGAACACACATATCTAATACAGCGACATCTAGTGGCGAAACTTTATCACTACTTTCATTACCACTTCTATACAATAAGTACAGACTTTTCTGAAGGGTGTATATAATAGTAACACCCATGGTAGGACACAACAACTGCAGATGAGAGACGTTGGGAAATGGAGCATTAGGAATCCAGCTGTACAAGTGCAAGTTCCTGGTGTAGCTATAAGTATTGAAATACAACCCTAAACAAAAATAGATTGAAATACAACCCTTTGGCAAGCACAGCTATGAATAAGCCCTATGACTTTTAGGATGCCTTCGGCTGTCAGGACGTAGTGGGAGTTGTAATTTTAACACAGCTATGAAGAAAATAAGGGTGGCAACTCATGCTGCACATACAGTAGCCTAAGGCATCGCAGCAAAGCTGTGTTAAAATGACAACAGCCTGTGGAACTACAGGTTGCAGAACTGCAACCTCATCATTAGGAGATGGAGCATGAGGAATCCAGCTATACGTGGCAGGCACAACTTTGAGTCAGCCCTATGACATAGTTTTGTATTATAGTTCAACTAAAGCTATGTGTTAGCTTATTGACATATATATATTCTGTAGGGCCTTATGGCTCCATTCTATGTTATACAATGTCTAACAAGTCCACCGAAGCTTAGTCACCTCTATGGCATACTACTTAATATAAATCAACCTAAGCTACTGTTAGCCCAACATCATCTAATTGCCTTTAGGCTCATGGAAGCTATGGCATACTGTGTGTTACAGAAGCTATTTCACTGCTTTACTGTACACAGTGTCCTGTAGGAGCACAGAAGCTACCCTTTGTCATACAATATACATGTCTACTGGATTTGTCAGCCTTATTGCATACATTGTTTAATGGGTCCAGTAAAACTGTGGGCCAGCCTTCTGATACATTGGTATACAAAGTCTATTAGGTTCACAGAAACCAAGGGACAGCCCAATGTATACAGTGTCCTATAGGTCCAAAGAAATCATGCGTCAGCCTAGTGGTATACTAAATCTGTAGATCTGCAGAAACTAGAGAGTCAGCCATATGGTTTATATTGTCCTATAGGTCCCCAAAAACTATAGGTCAGCCCAGTAATATACCAAGTCCTGAAGGTCTACAGAAACCATAGGTCAACCCTGTGAAATGTAGGGTCCCTCACAGAAAGTATAGGTCAGCCCAGTGGTATACAGTGTTGTATAATTGCACAGAAATCAAGGGTTTGCCCTCTGGTATACTGTACAAAGTACTATGGATAGGCCCTATGGTATACAGTGTCCTATAAGTCACAATGGTTTGTGACCTGACCTGATGACCCCCCTCATCACTTGTCACTTTTTTACAGTTCTCTTAAAGCAGTTAAGTTCTGGAGAACCAGTGTGAGCAGCTCTCTCAATATTCATAGAAACATAGATGATTGTCGGCAGAAAAAGACCACTGGGTCCATCTAGTCTAGTCCTTTTAGTATTTATTATCTAAGGACAGATATATGTTTAAATTCTGTTATTGTAGATTTACCAACCACATCTCCTGGAAGTTTGTTCCAAGTATCTCCTACTCTTTCAGTAAAGTAATATTTTCTCATGTTGCTTCTGATCTTTCCCCCAACTAACATCTCACTGTGTCCTCTTGTTCTTGAGCTCAGTTTTTTACTAAAAAAAACCCTTCCCTCCTGAACCTTATTTAGTCCTTTAACATACTTAACATACCCAAATGTTGCACACATTTGTGTCGTCAGCAAACAGACAAACTTTACCTACAAAACCTTCTCCTATGTCACTTACAAACATATTAAAAAGAATAGGGCCCAGAACAGACCCTTGTGGCACACCACTTGTAACTAATCTCTGCTCGTAATATACAACCCTCTGATATCTATCCTTCAGCCAACCACAAAACCACAAGTCCAATTTTCTCTAACTTCTCTATCAGTTCTTCATGGGGAACTGTATCAAAGGTTTTGCTGAAGTCCAGATAGGTGATATCCACTGCACCACCTTCATCCATCACTTTTGTGACATAATCAAAGAAATCAATGAAGTCTGACATGATCATCCCTCAGTAAAGCCATGCTGGTTCGGATACATCAAATTATTGATTCTTAAGTGATCCATTAACTTCTTTTTTACAAGAGCTTTTCCATGTTTTTCCCAGTCTGTATACTCCTTACTGGTTATTGAGCTCATCTCTGCCTGCTTGTGCTATTGCCTGTTCTATATATCTGGTTCTGACCTTTTGGCTTTTGTTCCCTGACCTTCCCTATTTGCAGCCTGCTTCGATCTTTCTGCCTGACTTTTGCTGCCCGACGTTGCTGACCCGGTCTGTCCACACTGATCTATTGTGTTTGTTTGTCTGTCCATGTTTTGTGTACCACCTCTACCAGAGCAGGGACTGCCCTCGTGGTTGACCACAGCAGCCTAGGGCTGTCCATGACAAGTAGACAGGGACAGTGGGCGGGAACAGTGCAGGGCTAACTGTCCATGTCTTTCTGTCTAATCCACCCGTTGCTACGTTCATAACAGAATACCCAGACCTACAATTTTTTTTTCTTCCATCTGGCTATGGTCCATCTGGCTATGACAGCTCTGGTCAAGCAAATGCAAGGTCTCAATCAGCTGAATGTGCAATGTGTGCAGCAGCTAGAGTCTTTCCTGGGCCAGAATGCTGTGATACCTGCTGCTGTTCCCCCAGAACCTTCAGTGCAGCTTCCTGATGTAAATAGTTTTTTAGACTTTGTCCCAGGAGCTGTACTGAGGACCTTTAGTGTAATGGAGCTGTGAGTAGTCCAGAGGAGTTTGTGCTGAGAGTCAAGAACAGCGGAGAGAAGTTTAGACTGCAGGTTCAGAGTAGAGGAGAGGAGTGTGTTGTGAGAGTCCCAAACCAAGTAGTAATGTGCTCTGCCTGAACTTTTAGAAGAAGAAGAATGAGGAGAAGAAGTAGAATACTGAAGACTTGAAATTAGACGTTTACTTGTGCCCGTGTTTTGACCTTTGTAGCTATACCACCTTTTGCCCACCAGTGTCGGGTGACACAGGTGAGGAGAAGCTGTAATTACCATCCAGAAGAATAAACTGAATACATGGAACAACTTAGTGTAGAAAATTTGGCTCTAAGAATGACAGAAAAAAAATTAACAGGGTAAAATACTTCATTCCTTTCAATGGAAAACTGAGGTAGCAGAGTTGAGGTAGTGACTTAGCAGAGTTAAGGTAATAAGGTAGTGACGTAGCAGAGTTGAGGTAGTAAGGAAGGGACGTATCAGAGTTGAGATAGTAAGGTAGTAACATAGCAGAGTTGAGGTAGTAAGGCAGGGACGTAGTAGAGTTGAGGTAGTAAGGTATTGACACAGCAGAGTTGAGGTAGTAAGGTAATAGTGTAGCAGAGTTGAGGCGGCAGTGACATAGCAGAGTTGAGGCAGTAGTGACGTAGCAAAGTTGAGGCGGCAGTGACACCAGTTGTAGGTCACTCCGCTTTCCTAGCATCTTGTATAGTAGGCAGTATAATGGAGGTCACCCAGCTTGGCCAACATCTTGTATAGTAGTCAGTATAATGGAGGTCACCCAGATTTCCTAGCATCTTGTATAGTAGTCAGTATATGGAGGCATCCAGCTTTCCTAGCATCTTGTATAGTAGTCAGTATAATGGCGGACACCCAGCTTTATTAGCATCTTGTATAGTAGTCAGTAGGGATGGTCCGAACCTGCCGAGGTTCGGGTTCGTAGGAACCTGAACTCTCGGCAATGATTCCCGCTGTCTGCCCACTCCGTGGAGAGGGTGTATACAGCCAGAGGACTGCCTGGAAAACTGGGATACAGCCTATGGCGGGCAGGCAGACAGGCAGACTGAGCGGGCAGACAGCAGGAATTATTGCCGAGAGTTTAGGTTCGGACCATCCCTAGTTGTCAGTATAATAGCAGTCACCCAGCTTTCCTAGCCTCTTGTATAGTAGACAGTATAATGGTGGTCACCCAGCTTTCTAACATCTTGTATAGTAGTCAGTATAATAGAGGTCACCCAGCTTTTTCTAGCACCGTGTATATTATTTAGTATATTATTTAGTATAATGGAGGTCACCCAGATTTCCTAGCATCTTGTATAGTAGTCAATATAATAGAGGTCACCGAGCTTTGATATTGGAAAGATGGAAATCTTTTATTAATGCAAAAAATGATTTTGGGAGGGGGGTTGGGGACTGGGATACCCCTGTAAAAATTACACTTTTTGCCATTGAGAAAGATGTAGCAACAGAGAAAACTCTATTTCTGGATATATATCTGTATGACAATAACACGGGGGGAGATTTATGAAAAGGTGTAAATATACACCTGGTGTAAACTGCCCACAGCAACCAATCACAGCTCCTCTTATATTTTACCAGAGCTGAAAGCTGAGCTGTGATTGGTTGCTGTGAGCATTTTACACCAGGTGTATATTAACACATAAATCTCCCCCACGTTGTATATGTATGTATGCATGACAATATCACACAGTGTGTGTACATATATACATATAGTATATCTGAATGACAATAAAACATGGTGTGTGTGTGTGTATATATATATATATATATATATATATATATTGTAGGGATCTTCCCGGGGGATGGTGTGTTTGGACACAGTTCACAGCAGACTTGGACTTGTAAAATAACAGCTTGGCGTTTATTTGCAGCATAAACAGTCCAGAAAACATAAATACAGCAACACCGTGCTTTTAAGAACAAAACAAAAAGGTCCTGCCCGTCTAGGCACTTACTAACAAGCAGGTCACCTGTCTGACACTTCAATCAGCGGTATCGCACGGTGTGAATAAGCTTCAGCAGCGGCTGTATTCCCAAGCTCCCACCAAACACAGCATCCAGGCTGTTCACTCCTGGCTGAGAGCCCTCACCTGCATCTCTGTGGAGCTCTTACCTTCTCAGGCTGATTGCTCACCTGATGGCAAAACCCAAACTGGATCTGGGGGAGGGAATGGCAAGTCCCACTACCAAAACCTACCTGCCATTCCATGTAAATCCAGGCCCGGTAAAAATAAATAATAACTCAGCAGCATAACACTGCTGAGCAACAGATCCCTCCTGGACTTACCATCTCACCGTGCGCATCAACCTAGGTGAGATGTACACCCCCTCGAACACATCTCCTGTGACCTGTCTACATAATATATATATATATATATATATATAGTATATCTGAAGGACATTAAAACATGGTGTATATATATATATTTATCTGTAAGACTATAACACACAGTGTGTGTGTGTGTGTGTGTGTGTGTGTGTGTGTGTATATATATATATATCAATAATATACGGTGTGTGTGTCTATATATGTGTGTGTCTATCTCCATGGCAATAAAACACAGGATATTTTAATGGTATTTCACCCCCAAAACTGACAAAAATTAACATTTACCCTATGTACGATTGATTGATTCGAATGACAGATGGGGAGATTTTTTATACTATTATTCAGCAATAAAAACTGACAAAAATGGACTTTTGGGCACTGAGTGTGAGTAAAAAAAATGGAGGTCACCCAGCTGTACTAAACCCAAGTATTGCTGTCTATGGAGAGGAAAATGCTATCTAACTAAGTATACGCTTCTCCCTAAGTCCCTAAACTTTTCCCTAAGATGGTCATGTGATTTTAGAAGCCAATGAGACCCCTACACCTCAGTAATGACATTTCTGACACTTCTATGGGCTCTGCACTGATTGGCTGGCAAAAAGGCATTTGAACTCGAACACTAACTAGAGCGAACAGTAAAAAGTTTAGTTCGAGATGTTCGACTCAAACTTAACTTTTCTTGAACAGTTCGATCAACACTACTTTAGACTTATTCTCGGCATGGGTTGTGGTTTTCTCTGACTTGTCCTCTCCCTTGAGTAGCTTAACGCTGTATAGTGTGTGGAAGTGCTGCTTTTAAGAAGGTGTCTAAATCTCTTATGTGTGTCTGCCCTGCTCGACAACCAGACTGAGACTACTACTAAAGTGGGTGTATGCTTCCTCTTCCCATGTGATAACCTCCTACAGGTAGTGTAATATCCCCTGTGAGTGGTGGAGAAGAAAAGCATAAAAGAAAGGAGCTCAGAGATAGGTAGAGAAGAAGAGCAGGTCCTCATTGGTGTACAGATCACAATAAACAACAACCCTTCGGTTTCCTGCAGCTGTGCAATACGTTAGTGCAGTTACATACAATAGTGACATCTTGTGGTAAAACTTAGGTACTGCTTCATTACCACAATTTACTTGGAGTACAGACTTTTGCGAAGGGTGCAACAATAAGCAACACCCGTGGTGGGACACCACACCTTTGTGTTCCAAATACCTGCCCCTGCAGTCCCGTATTCCTGCCTTACATTTCTGGCATATTCAAGGCCACATCCATAAGTATATAATGATAAGTTATGCCCAGGGGTACTATAGGTAATTTAAAGGGGAAGTCCGGACAAAAAAAATTTAAGATGTTATTGCCCAAAAAAGTTATGAAAATTACTAATAGACACTGGGAAACGCGCCTATAGTTCATTTTTCCTGTACTTACTAGAGCATGGTGTGTTCAGGTCTCTGTAAAGTTATTGATGTCACATCACCAGCTTTTTTTTTTTTTTGGCCTGAAAAACGTCAGGCAAAAACTGTGTGTGTGAGGGCACCTTAAACTATGTTACTATCCTAAGTTGCTATGTAACCCAATCAAGTTCTGCTGACAGTTAAGGATGGAAGTTGTATTGTTGCAACATGTGGAACTACAGGTTGCAGAATGACAACCCTTATACAGTGATTGACTTCAGGGTATACGGGCACATTATCCCTGCAGGGAATCAAACAAAGGTGGTGGGGAGGAGCAGAGTGGTAGCACTGGACACAGTAGACAGATGAGTATACCACATTTTTTTCTGACAATAACAGACTGTATTTTTTTTCATAATTCACACAATCCATTTAAGGGGTCATGGTGTCATAATCATTCAGATCAGGAATGTGGCATTGTGTGACAATAATAGGAGATAGTATACACAGTGAACCAAAAATAAATATTTGGACAAAGCTTCAAGCCAACCTTTATAGTTACTGAAAAAACGTGTACAATTCAGGAGGTTTTTTCCTTCTCATCAGATATATCAACAAGATATGACTTTTTTAATATAAAACAATAACTTTTTAATATAAAAACAAACTTGCTTTAAGGGTTTATCCAGAGTTAGAAAAACATGACCACTTTCTTCCAGAAACTAGACATCTCCTGTCTTCAGTTTGGGTATGGTTCCATTAAAGTAAATAGAGCTGATTTGTAACACCACACACAACGGTTAAAGGGAATGTACCATCAGGCCCGGACTGGGCAGACCCAACCCCAGTGGAAGAAAACCACCGCCTCTATGATATGGCTCCATTGATTTCAATGCAGCAGTGTCATAGAGGGGCAGGTGTTTCCTCCCACTGGGGGTGGGTCGGCCCGCCTCCAGTGCTTCAGTCCGGGCCTGATGGTACATTCCCTTTAAGAGGCAATGCTTACAAGCGGCGGGGAGGATAAAGCACTTCTGGTGCTGGGTGAGAGCCATGATTTCTGAAGGCCAGATTTGCCCACAGGCCAGTGTTTGACACCCCTGGCATAGAGAGTAAGAGTTGCTTAATAATTTCCGCATTTACACCAGCAAATTATCACTTAAATTTGTACGATTTTTTTGCCCTACAACAGGCCTGTGTAAAAGGCCCTTAACTCTATGCCCCTGGGTTCACACAAACCATGAGTCAGCCCTCTGATATACAGTGTACTATGAGTCAGCCCTATGATATCCGGTGTACTATTAAGTAAAGTCGAGATGAGCGGATATAGAATCTTCTGCTTTATCTGGCAAGGAGAGAGGAAACTGATTTAATAGCACTTGATTTTTGTCAGGAGGCGTTGAGGACTAATACCATAACTTCTGCTTCAGACCTTTGTTAGGTCAATCTCTAATGAATAAATATAAAGTACATTCATCCTGCATGCCCTTAGCCTAAATTGTCTGTTCCTATCCACATTACGAGTTTACTGAAGAGAAAGCATCTAACTGTGCAGTCCCTGTAATACAGAAAAAAAGACAAATTTGGTCAGCTCTCCTAGAACACCATTCACACTAGGCAGGAGCATGTTGCACACAAAAACACAGAAAAATGCAGCAGCTCACCGCAATGGAACGATACAGACCCACTACAGACATAAAAATAGTAAAAAGCACCCCCCCCCCCAACTACTGAAAAAAAATCCCACAAAAATAATGAGGATCTTGGTTACCATTTGCAAACAGTGTAAACCACCCCACCATGATAAGGTGGCCTCATGTTCGGGATATTATCTGTAATATTCTGAAAATATGCTAATTTCCAAGACTTTATAATCCTTTTCATTAGGTATACAGTAATTTCAGGACTATGGATTTTCTTGATCAAATTAGTTTATAGTAATTGTATTTAGAATTATGGTCTTAGAAGATCCATGGAATGGGGTTGTTATTCATGATCAGGGCCTAGACACATTGCTGAGCCCACTTTTGATCCCGATACTTGGACACTGTGATTCCAATGGGTTTTCTGTTGCTGTAATTTTCACAAACAGTGACTGTAATTGCTCCTGTAGATGTCTACACAACCATGGTTAGGCACTTGATGTTTCCTCTAGGTGAGAAGATCAGGACTAAGGGCCCTATTCCACAGTAACGATAATCGGCCGGATCGGCCCCATTTGGCCCGATTCGGACGATTATCGTTCGGTGAAATAGAGAGAACGATCAGCCGATGATCGTTTCATCGGCTGATCGTTCATTTAGGGCCAGACCTAAAATCATCGTTCCCCCATCGTGCATCGCTACAGTTGAATAGCGGTGAGTGGCGGGCGACTGACGATTTAAAAAGCAGCAGCATCATACATTACCTGCAGGGCTTCTTCTCCGCGCTGTCTTCCTCCCCGGGTCCCGCGCTCTCTATCTTCAGAATGGCCGGTCAGCTGATCGCCGCTCATCTACATCGTTGATCGGGCCCTCCTCGGCCCGTGGAATAGGACCCTAAGCCCTGCAGTGCCCATTTGGCCTACAGCATACAGGTGACAGACAGTGTCTTGTGTTGGTTGAGGCTCATTGCATTGGTTCTGGCAGTGGGGATTGTGATATGAGATGCAGAAGATGACGACTGCTCCTGGGATAAGCGAACGCCTCATGTCTTCTGTAACGAGGGTTTAGCAAACACAGAAGACCAAACAATGTCTAAGAGCCAGGTGGACCCTTGAACTTCTTGACATTTTAACATGTTACACACATAAACATTTGTATTTTATTTGTAAAGAAAATGATCTAAAAAAAGACCTACACCTGTAATTGCACTCTTTTGAAAACCAGTCAGACAGGTGTGGAAAGCCTTATAAAGTTGTAGACAATCCACCCCTGCAATCTTCCCTAAATCTTCCTGATGTGACAGATGCCATCATTACATTGTGCCTCCACTGATGAAGACTTGGTCTCAACAAGCCATATTTTTCGCCTCTGTGTCCTGGGTTTGGTATATGGAGACATGACCCATGATCAGTAGAGATATTTGCCCATGTCCTGGGTTTTGTGTATGGAGGTATGATGACCCATGATCAGTAGAGATATTTGCCCATGTCCTGGATTTGGTGTATGGAGGGATGACCCATTTTCAGTAGAGATATTTGCCCATGTCCTGGGGTTGGTGTATGGAGACGTAAGCCATTATTAGTATTAGATCTTTATCAGTATCAGCAGGGCTTATAAACTTGTAGACAATCCACCCCTCCTGTAATCTTTCCTAATCCTCACTGTTGTGACAGATGTCATCATTAAATTGTGCCTCTGTTGTTGAAGACCGTTTATAGGGACAATGTGTTGCGGTGTGGGAAGTAGTAAAGAAGAAACTACGCCCATATAATACAGAAGGGTTACATTGCTTCCCTTTAAATGCTGATTAATTTAATCCATTGTCAGTAGAACATGTCGGGTGTAGGATTATCTCAATAACTATGGATTACAGGTGGATCAAGAGAAGATGATCATTACTTGTAGTAACAAGGAACCAAAGAATGTCTGGAACCAAAAATAAAAGTCTGATGTAAAATATTCCTATATTGTGTTGCCTCTTATATAAAGACACCTCCAGCTAGTCATATGATCTGCGGAAATTGGTGGGTTACATTTTTACTAATCAAAGTTTCCTTGTTACTATGACGAAAACTTTTCACACTGAGGGGGCTGAGCACCCAGATTCTAATCGATCAAAACTTCTGACGTAACAAAAGTTTTTTTTTTAAGTGCAGGGAAACTTTAATATATGTTGGACTTCCTATAGAAAAAAAATCTTAAAGGAAAGGTCTGGCGAAAATTTTTATTAAAGTATTGTATTGCCCCCCAAAAGTTATACAAATAACCAATATACACTTATTAGGGGAAATGCTTATAAAGCGCTTTTTAGAATAAATGAAACATCATTTATAGAAGACAAAAATTTCATAGATAATTATACATAGATAGTCCAATGGATACGACAGCAGTACTCCAAAATTTGTGAAGAATGGTGAATTTATTTAACTCATGGAAACAAGTAGCAACATCATATTTTCATAGAAAAATATTCATATTATCGTATAACAATCATATTTGGAGCAGCTGGGCTGCACTCACCTGGAAGATAGCGAGAGAAAATACAGAATGGGTGTGTTGAGCCCGACTGATTAAGAAGGGCGCAGGAAGACTGCATGTGCCATTCTCCATAGTTTTTTATGCTGCATGCTTATGGCCGCCAGAAAAGGGTTAGAAGTTTTTACTGATGTTATCCTCTCTCTTTCCCAATCCCTCCTTTCCTCATCACTGTTTTGTCTATAGCCAATCCTGGGCCTTCGCGGTCTTTTGAGCCTATAGGAAGCCGTGCAGGGTGAAGAGGCGGGTACCTGTATAACTAGATCTGTTCCCGGGTCCACTGTCACTGCACCACTTAACGATTTCAGAAGTGGTTCATACCATGGCTGTGGCTGATGAGATCCTGATGGCCACGCTGCAGGCGTGTGCCGCTACGGAGGGTGAGGGCTGGCTCAGCAGGTTCCTGTCTGGGATCAGCCCCCCTCCGGTTCCCCATCCACCTCCGCTCTCCGGGATTGGTAGGCGCTTTGCAAGGCGCAAACCCTGCCCCTGCTCTTCCTCCACCGCAGGTTAGCTCCCGCTCCTCCTCCCGTCAGCGACATTCTCCTTCCCCCGCCCGTTCTTCGGCGGCTACTGCCGCCAGTGCCGCTCCGGGACCTTAGCTCTCCCTGCCTGTGCTGTCCTCAATCCCCCCGGAGTGCCGCCAGTTTAGTAACCCCTACTATCCCGGTGGGGCGGTTCAGGCGGCCGCACAGCATTCCCCTGCTACTGATTTCTTTTCTGGACGAGTTGGTGCTTCTCCCTGGCTCAGAATGATGCCCCTCTCCCCTCTGAGCAGCCGGTCACTGCTAGTCAGCCAGAGGCTGCCCCTGTAGGCACCCCGGCATTATTTGAGGTGGCTGTTTCTGCCCAGGCCCAGCCTCCCCTTAGTGAAACAGCGTTGCCACCAGTTGTCCCTCTCACGGCAAGCGTGGCTGCTGCCTCTGAGCCAGCCAGTTGCAGCCTAGCTCCCCCTGCTGAGGCCCTGATGCAGGGCCCACCTGTCGGATCGGAGTTCCGCAGGAGTGTTTCCAGCCGACGCAGATCCCGCTCCTCCTCAGCCTCTCAGAGCCAAAGGCATTACCAACGCCGCAGGTTGTCTGGTTACCAATTTCGCAACTCAAGACGACGATCCGGGGTCTCCGACAGCCGTAGGCGTTCCAGGTCCTCCCGCTGGCGGTCACCGTTGACTTCTGACGGTTCAACGAGCGCCTCGGAGGTCTCTGGTCGGAGCCCGAGGGGTCACCGTAGACGGCGGGAATATTCTCTCTCATCTAGGAGGTCATCCCAGCCTGCTGTTATTCCTGCGACAATTCCCGTTTCTGACCCGGCAGGACCGATTGTTCATCCGCCTGTTCCGTTGTCCGACCCGGTTGCATCGGGGAGTGGAGAGTTTAATTTCACGGGAGCTTGGGGTGCTGGAGAGTCAGGTAACAATGAGGTCTTACCTGCTTTGCGATCCATTTTATGTAAGCTTTCCTCACCCGCCGTGAGCGTTGTCCCGGCTGTCTCTACGGTTTCTAAGCCTCCCCCACCTAGGGCTGGTATCTACAAGGAGGCCTTCTTCTGTGGTATCAGCCCTTTGGGTGCACATTTGGATGCGGAAACTAAGGAGAAGATATGGGCGAATCAATATGTAGACATCTGGTCCCTTATTTCAGCCGACCAGTTTACGGTGGATAAGGAACGGCGTACTTTCACTGATAACAACAGAGCCACTGAATTTAGAAAGCCCCGTGTGGCCAGGACCATGAATAATTGGATTCAGGCTTTTTCGGTTTTAGGTTGTGTCATGGGTCAGAAGCACCAAAGCGATGCACGGAATTGTTTGTCTATTTTGACAGCATTTACAGTGCATATAAATCGCATGGGGGATCCGCCTGGTGGCGGTATGATGACTTCCGGCGGCGCCTGTCGTTGCAGCCGGAGATCGGCTGGGGCGTCAGGGCCACGGACGTGTGGCTCCACCTAATGATGGCACCGAAAGCTCAGCCCTTTCATGCCGCGGCCACTGGTCCCGGAGGGATTTCCGCTTCAGGATCGGTGGCCGTGCGCAGACCAGGTTCCTGTTGGCTCTTTAATGAGGGCAGTTGCCGCTTCGCAGGATTGTGCAAGTACAAGCATGAATGTTCCTCATGCGGCGGAGCCTATACAGCCTTGCGATGTCCCAGGCCCTCTGTGCGACAACTTAATAAATCAGCACCTACCGAGGTCAAGGACGCCGGTGAGCATACTCGCGATGCGCCCTTGGCTAGACAGCTACCCCAATAGTTCTGATGCTTCTGTTCTGTTAGAAGGTTTTCGGTTTGGTTTCTTTATCCCGTTTAATTATTCAGGTCAACCCCAGTTTTCTGATAATTTAAAGTCGGCTCGCGAGCATTCGGTAGTTACTGGTAAGAAAATTGCTAAGGAAGTTGCGCTTGGCAGGGTTGCTGGCCCCTTTGATGCCCTCACTTTTAATAACCTAAGGATCTCCCCTTTGGGGGTTGTTCCTAAAAAGGAGCTGGGTAAATTCAGACTCATTCATCATCTGTCCTATCCTAGAGGTTCGTCTGTCAACGACGGCATTTCAGCGGATGATGCATCAGTCTCTTACGTGTCTTTTGACAAGGCTGTTATGTTGGTTAGGAAGGAGGGTACAGGGGCTCTCTTGGCTAAATCTGATGTGGAATCTGCCTTTCGACTGCTACCAGTTCATCCCGATTGTCATCACTTGCTCGGATTTCGGTGGAAAGGCAGATTCTACTATGACATGTGCCTGCCTATAGGATGTTCCATTTCATGCCACTTCTTTGAAATTTTCAGCTCCTTCTTGGAGTGGGTGGTGCGTTATGAAACTGGCTCCAGTTCTATTATACATTACCTGGACGACTTCCTTTTTGTGGGTTCCCCGCGTGATTCTTCTTGTCAGTTTCTGTTGTCCACATTTCAGTTTTTCATGCAACGTTTTGGGGTCCCTTTATCGCTGGAGAAGGTGGAGGGCCCTGCCACGGTTCTCACCTTTTTGGGTATTGAGATTGACACTGTGGCCATGGTTTTCCGCCTTCCTCAGGACAAACTGGCAAAGTTGGAGGATTTGATTGATGGGTTTTTGGCCGTGTCTAAGGTTACCCTTAAGCAGATGCAGTTTTTTGTTGGGCCTGCTTGTTTTTGCATGCCGGATCATGCCGATGGGGCATATTTTCTGCAGGCGGCTGTCTCTGGGTACCAGGGGCATTCGCCTCCCTGAGCACTGCATACGCATCACCGGCATTTTGAAGGCAGACCTCAGAGTATGGAAGGATTTCCTTGGCTCATACAACGGTCGCACCTGCTTAATGGGTACCAGAATGACCAATGACGAGTTGGCCCTTTTTACTGATGTGGCCCGTTCTGCCGGTTTTGGGGCGGTTCTAGGTGAACATTGGTGTGCAGAGGCATGGCCGGTGGAGTGGAGCGAGTTGGGTTTATGCAAGAACCTCACCTTGTTGGAACTCTTCCCCATCGTGGTGGCAGTCGAGATCTGGGGCCCCCGCCTCGCCAATAGGCATATCTGTTTTTGGTCAGACAATTTGGGGGTTGTTCGCTGTATTAATAACCTGTCTTCCTCCTCTCCTCCGGTCATTAGTCTTCTAAGGCACCTGGTTTTGCGTTGCTTAGACTATAATATTTACTTCCGGTCTCGTCATGTGCCGGGCGTTCAGAACTCCATTGCTGATGCGTTGTCCCGTTTTAATTGGCAGGATTTCAGAGCGCTCCTGCCTGGAGCCAAGGAGGTGGGTTGCCCCTGTCCGGAGAGGCTGTGGAATCTCGTGGACCTCGGATGATGGAGATGATCGCCGCTTCAGTGACGCCTGCCACCTGGAGATTGCATGGTAAGGCGTGGGAGGAGTGGTGCTCGTTGGTCCGGGGACGAGATGCAGCAGGTGACGAGTCTGTAAGGTTGGAAATTACTGTTGAATTTGTGTTAGCTATTATGGCGGCTGGGGCAGCTGGCTTTGTAGCGCAGCGTAAGCTTTCCGGGGTTTCGTTTTACTTTAAGCTTTTGGGTTGGGGGGATGTTACCAGGGCTTTCCTGATTAGGCAAGCCTTGAAGGGATGGAAAAAAGAAAGTGAAGGTTGATCAGTGGCGCCCGGTTTCTTATCAGTTACTGGTTCGTATGATTCAATTTTGCCCCGCGGCTTGCAGTTCTCCCTATGAGAGTGCTCTGTTTGCAGTGGCCTTCGGCCTTGCCTTTTTTGGCGCACTAGGGATAGGGGAGCTCTAACCTCCTTCTAACTTGAAGCCTGGGGGTTTGCGCAGCGAGGATGTAGTTGTTGGGGAAGGGTCGGTTCGGATTAGAATTAGTCGATCGAAGACAGATCAATATGGTCGGGGTGCGTGGCTGCCGCTATGGTCGGTTGATGGCGCGGTTTGCCCGGTGCGCCTAGTTAATGACTATAATAAAATTAAAGTCAGTTCCGAACGGTTTTTGGTCCATCAGGATGGCATGCCGCTTACGATTTTTCAATTTAGAAATATGTTGCGTAAATTGTTGGTGGCGCTGGGCTTGTCCCCGAAGGAGTATGGTACGCACTCCTTCCGCATCGGGGCAGCGTCGGAGGCGGCAAGAGCGGGTTTGCCCGAGTCGGCGGTAATGCGGATAGGCGCTCGGTGTGCTATGCTCGCTATGTCAGGCCGGATTTGCTGCTGTGAGTTGATGTCTGTTTTTTTTTAGATGTGGTGCCCCCGACCGTGTGGATACTAGGTCACTCTTATATCTTCTGGGCTGGAAAGCGTGCCGAGATTCGTCCTGGTGGCAGGAGTCTGGGTTTTCGTCACATTGAAGTTTTCTGGAGAGGCATCCGGGGGCTGCGTTGGCCTCAGGTTCTTTCGGAGGTCATGTCCATTGCCGGGTTACTTCTGGCCCTGTTATTTTAGTGGTGCATGCGGGTGGGAACAACCTCTGTCACGCCAAGATCAATGAGCTCATGGCGCTTATGCGTGCTGACATTTTGAGGCTTGGTCCATTGCTTTCGAAATTTGTCTTGGTGTGGTCGGAGGTCGTTCCTTGAGTGGTGTGGCAGTATGCCAGGGATCCCCTGGCGATTGAGCGTTCCAGGCAGACACTCAATGCGAGCATGTCACGCTTTGTACGATCCCGTTCTGGTGTCGTGGTCCGCCATCGCCAATTGGAGGGTGATAATCGGGGTTTGATGTCCTCTGATGGCGTGCACTTAAGTGAAATTGGGCATGACATTTTCCTATCCGGCTTGCAGGACGGGATCGAACAAGCCTTCTTCCTGTTGGGTGCCAGACATGTACGGCAGGAGTCCGCCAGCGGCATACCACGGCTGTTAGTCCGGTTTTGAGTTGGCACTGGAGAGTGCCAGTTTAAGAAAAGTAATAAAAGCTGTGGCCGATCTCCACCCAGCAAAGGAAGAAGTTGTCTGGTGTTTTTATTCCTGGCGGCGGTGGGTATGTGGGAATGGTTTAGTCTTATGGAGGTCAATGCAGTCTCTATGTGCAGGGGAATCCATAGTAAGCATTGTCTGGCTGACACGCACGCTACAAGGGAACGCATGTTGAGCTCAAGCGCCAGTACAACCAGTGGAAATGTGGCTATGTATGCGAATGGCTGTAGGCCGGAGAAGACAGTAGATTTGCGTGCCAGCTTGGAACGCACTGGGTGCGCATGCGTGAACCCAGCCAAACCGATTCGATGATAGCAGATAGCCTGAGTAGATGTCAGTAACAGGGAAAAAGTCCCATGTAAAGAGTCCCATGCAGTGGCGTAGCTATAGGGGTCGCCGCGGTCGCCATGGCGACCGGGCCCCTACGCTAGGGGGGCCCGCACGGCCCCCCTTGTCACTTGTTTTTGAGCATCCAGAGAAGCTGCGGCCGCGCAGCTTCTCAGGATGCACAGATCGCTTTGATGTTCCACCCGCACAGTGAGCGGGCGGAACATCAAAGCGATCAGAATACAGGAGAAGGACCTGTCAGCGTCCTCCTCCTGTATTCTCTCCCATAGGCTGCCGGCACTTCATGCCAGCAGCCTATGGGAGGCCGGGCCGTGACCTCTCATGACGTCACATCATCACGCCTGCCGGAAGTCCCGTCCCTGCGGCTCGCAAGATGGAGCCTGAAGAGGAGGAGGAGAGCTGCTGCCTGCAGCTACACAGCGCCGATTAGGTGAGTAGGATGTTTGTTTTTTTAGTGGCACCTCTGGGGGCATTATTAGTTTATGGGGGCACCTCTGAGGGCATTATTATTGTATGGGGGCACCTCTGAGGGCATTATTAGTTCTTGGGGGCACCTCTGGGGGCATTATTATTGTATGGGGGCACCTCTGGGGGCATTATTAGTTCTTGGGGGCACCTCTGGGGGCATTATTAGCTCATGTGGGCACCTCTGGGGGCATTATTAGTATATGGGGGCCACCTCTGGGGGCATTATTAGTTCATGGGGGCAACTCTGTGGGCGTTATTAGTTCATGGGGGCACCTCTGGGGGCATTATTAGTATATGGGGGCACCTCTGGGGGCATTATTAGTATATGGGGGCACCTCTGGGGGCATTATTAGTTCATGGGGGCACCTCTGGGGGCATTATTAGTTCATGGGGGCACCTCTAGGGGGCATTATTAGCTCATGGGGGCACCTCTGGGGGCATTATTAGCTCATGGGGGCACCTCTGGGGGCATTATTAGTTGATGGGGGCACCTCTGGGGGCATTATTAGTTCATGGGGGCACCTCTGGGGGCATTATTAGTTCATGGGGGCACCTCTGGAGGCATTATTAGTTCATGGGGGCACCTCTGGGGGCATTATTAGTTCATAGGGGGCAACTCTGGGGGCATTATTAGTTCATGGGGGCACCTCTGGAGGCATTATTAGTTCATGGGGGCACCTCTGGGGGCATTATTAGTTCATGGGAGCACCTCTGGGGGCACTATTAGCTCATGGGGGCACCTCTGGGGGCATTATTAGTTCATAGGGGGCAACTCTGGGGGCATTATTAGTTCATGGGGGCACCTCTGGAGGCATTATTAGTTCATGGGGGCATTATTAGTTCATGGCGGCACCTCTGGGGGCATTTTTAGCTCATGGGGGCCACCTCTGGGGGCATTATTAGCTCATGGGGGCACCTCTGGGGGCATTATTAGCTCATGGGGGCACCTCTGGGGGCATTATTAGTTGATGGGGGCACCTCTGGGGACATTATTAGTTCATGGGGGCATTATTAGTCCATGGGGGCACCTCTGGGGGCATTATTAGCTCATGAGGGCACCTCTGGGGGCATTATTAGCTCATGAGGGCACCTCTGGGGGCCATTATTTGTTCATGGGGGCACCTCTGGGGGCATAATTAGCTCATGAGGGCACCTCTGGGGGCATTATTATTGTATGGGGGCACCTCTGGGGCCATTATTAGCTCATGGGGGCACAGCAGGGACTCCTACATACAGGGGGCATCCCACATTCCTACTCACTTTACTGCACATTACACCAAACAGTGCAGTTACTATGGGAGCCTACAGGAGGGAGGAAGGGAAGGAAGTTGCTAGAAATGTGCGGAGCCTAAATTGTTTGTCTCGCAGGTTCTAAGGGGATGAAACGTATCTGGAAGGAATCATCTTGGAGGACTGGGCCGGATGAAGAGGAAAAGGGAAAGTGACGCCTCAGATCAAAGAAGACATCACTGGTGAGTCACTGTATGACGGTTTTCTTATTTTGTAGAACATCATTTAGTAGGGGTGCCCCGAGGTGGAAAAGGTTGGGAAGCACTGCGCTAATCTGTCCCGCTGCGCCCGCTGGCACATGCTGTCATCTGATTGGGCCTCTTACCTAATCAGATGACAGCAAGTACCAGCGCCCCCTCCTCCAGACATCTGCCTTGGCGGCCCAAGCTATGTCCTATGGCCGTATCTTTACCGCGTTGAGCTCCAGCTTGTGCTGCATCTACATTATCTGTACTCAGAGATATCACTGTGTTATCTGTGGTGTTACATAGGACTGCAGGAGACATCTACTACATGATCTGTACTCAGAGGGATATCACTGTTATCTGTGGTGTTACATAGGACTGCAGGTGATATCAGGTGACTTCTCCAGGTTGCAGAAGTTCAAACTTCATCATGCCCTGCTGACAGTTTATAATGGGAGTTGTAGTTTTGCAGCATGTGGCTCTTCAGGTTGCAGCACTACAACCCCCATCGTTTCCAACTGGCAGTTCATGATGAGAGTTGTAGTTTTTCAGCTGTAGAGTCAAAGATTGGAATACAATGATTAGACAATGACACATACAGTCCATTAATTATAGGGGGCAGTAGTGCAGTACATGAGGTGGAGGCAGTGACAGTGCATTAGAACATGGTGGCACATTAGAGTAATTGGATATAACGTTAGATAGGACTTTGCCTGATCGGGGGGAGATGGGGGGGCCCCAAGCTAAAATTTTGCACCAGGGCCCATCAGCCTTTAGCTACGCCCCTGGTCCCATGTATATTACCATGCAATCCGGTATGTTCCATAGAAGTTGAGAAGTGGGAAAATTGTAGTCCGTAGTCGGAGAACATTACCAGATGCATATAAGTTATGTTGTTAGAGCGCCGTTAACAAAAGAGGGATATATTATCCAATAGTAGAACAGTTTCTTAGGGCCCTTTTACACAGAAAGATTATTTGACAGATTATCAGCCAAAGATTTGAAGCCAAGGCCAGGACTGGATTTGAAAGGAGGAGAAATCCAGTCTTTCCTGTATGACCTGATCTCTGTTTATAATCTGTTCCTGGTTTTGGCTTCAAATCTTTGGCAGATAATCTGTCATATAATCTGTCTGTGTAAAAGGGCCCTTACTCGTACCTAATACGAGAATACCTTGAAAAGAGACAATAGATTGAGGAACTAGACAAGACAGATAAATGATATAAAATAAAGAGTAAAATTTACGAAGGACATAACATAAAGCGCAAGACATACAAAAACACAAGACACACGACCAGCCCGCCCCTCCCCCGTCTGAAGTCAGAGATAGGCGCTCAATGAATAACATATTTTCAATTATTGGAAGCAGGAATTTTGAGTTTTCCTAGTTTAGAGATGAATTCGGACTATGTAATTGTTATGAACATACCTGCTGATACCTCCACTGCTCTCTCAGGACACCAGCTGGAAAGTGGGAAGGCGTCTGGACTGTCTGACAGGCATGCTGTTCAGCCTGTCAGAGTACAGAGACGCCGGTCCAATCAGAGCTGATGCTGCCTCTTTACTCCCTCCCTGCTCTGATTTAAACAGGTGGAGGCTTCCTTGCCTTGCCCGTGATCAAGTCTTTTGGCTGGCTCGTGTGTTTATTGCGTGCTCCTATCTGTGTTTGACCTCTTTATCAATATTGTGGACTTTGTCTTTTGGATTCTGATTTGGATTTGATGTGACCTCCTGGTTCTGACTCGGCTTGTTTGGTTTGTTCTTTGTTTCCCTGGACTGCTTTCTCTGTTTGACTTATGGCTTGGACTTGTGGTACTTCTGGATTGTGATTCTGTGAATGACGTGACTTCCTGGTTTGACCTGGCTTGTTGGTATTTGGTTTATCTTTCTCCTCTGTTTAGCCTTAACGGTTAGGTCTGCTGGGACTTGTAGTTCTCCTGTTTTCCTGTTTTTGTTGTTGCCCTTGCTGCCTCCAGACTTGTAACTGTTTCATCTCCCCTCCTGCACTTAGCCAGTGTAGGGAACGCCGCCCAGTTGGGGACTGCTGTTTAGGGCAGGTCGTCCAAGCAGGTAGGGACAGGGGTCTGGGTTCAGAATAGGGCTCACTCTTCCCTGCCCCGGATGTGACAGTAATGCATTGATTTTCTCCAAATGGAGGAGATGTATGACGGTATCTTTGACTTCAGAAATAGTGGGAATAGAATTCTTTATCCAGTGTCGTACATTTCATAGTAACATGTAAAACAATATGGATTCCCTGCGGTAAATCCCTGCGGTTTCTACACCATCCAAATTCACTGAATGATAATGGAAAATACATGGGAGTGGATCGTTGGGTAGCGCAATACACCAAATGGAGTTTATTAGTTCCCTGATCTCTGTCCAATATTTATGTAGTTTTGGATAATGCCAGAGCCCATGAAGGAGATCAGCTTTGTGAAGACTACACTTAGGGCACTGTTTCAGAAAATGTTCAGGTGCATTTTTCCAAGACCGGTCAAACGCATATTTGGCCTTGTGTAGAATTTTTAGGTGCATTTCCCTCCATTGTTCATTTATTATAGAAGCTCTAACTGCTTTCAGGCCTGCTAGAAGTTTGTTTTGTATTTGAGGGATAGGAAAGTCAGCTTCCCATGATATAAAAACCTTTAGTTTATTGTTCATTTGAGTGTGGTTTTTGAGAATATCATATATGTCCCCTAGTGGAAGGTGAGACTTGTCAGACGGTAGAAGTTTATGAAATGTATCGGAAGAAAGAGTGTTATGGTCTCCTCTAGTATGAGACATGTAAAAGGATTTAATATGTTTGTATTGAGCTTCTTCAGATAGGGAAAATTTACTGCAAATTTCCCCCCATGACATTAAATTGTAATCATCTTTTCTTAAGATGTCTCCCAAGTGCATGATTCCTTGTTGTTTCCAAATTTGGAATAAGTTGCTCGAGTAGCCCAGGGGAAAAGAACTTGTTTCCCATAGGGGAAGCATTGTAGAAACATGCATTAGGAGATTAAATAATTTCCTAATAGATTTCCAAGAGGCAATCGTATCTTTAATGAGAAGATGTTTTTTAACATTAGACCTTCCTATTAACACAGGCTAGTCATGAAGGGACCCCAACCCTGGGGACCACTTCAGTAGCGCACAGCAACTCCAGTCGGAAAACTGAACAAATATGTCTGTCGGAGCTGTATATGTAGGCTGCCTATGAGGCTTATAGAAAAAAATAAAGATGAGCAAACCTCGAGCATGCTCCATCCGAGTCCATCCGAACCCGAACTTTCGGCATTTGATTAGCGGTGGCTGCTGAACTTGGATAAAGCCCTAAGGCTATGTGGAAAACATGGATATAGTCATTGGCTGTATCCATGTTTTCCAGACAACCTTAGAGCTTTATCCAACTTCAGCAGCCCCTGCTAATCAAATGACGATTGTTGGGGTTCGGATGGACTCGAACCCAAACCCGGTTCGCTCATCTCTAGTTAAAAATAAACTGCTCTGCTTTTTTCCGCCAGCCCAGCTGTCACTCCTTCATCTGGCTAGAGGAGCCTGAAGACAGAGAAGATGGTGTCCTGCAGGGAGCCAGGTAATGCCCTGTTTCTCCAAAAATACAACGTCCTCCAAAAATAAGGCATAGTGGAGGATTTACAGGAGAGCTTAAAATAAGGCATTTCCCTAAAAAAAAAAAAAAAAAAAAAAAAAAAAGGCATCTCCGAAAGTAAGACCCCCACCTCCACCCTTCACCACCCTGCTGTCTAGGGGAGGGGGGTGGGGTTGTTTGGTAATGCTGTAAATAATGCTGTACACAGTAAATAATAAATGATCTTTTGTTCAACAATAAGTGTAAACTAGATTTGCATTTCCAAGGAAATACATAGTGCTTGAAAAGCGCGCCCCTTTACCAGTGACTTCCTTTTAACTTTAATCCTGGGTGCTGTCCCTTTAAGAGCGATTTGGGTCCCATTCCTTTAAGAGCAACTTGGCTCCCGTCCCTTTAAGAGTGACATGGGTCCCTTCAGTAGCAACCTGGGTCGCTTTAAGAGCGACGTGGGTCCCTTCGCTCTTAAAGGGACCCAGGTCGCTCTTAAAGGGAACCAGGGATATTTCGCTCTTAAAGAGCCCCAGCTCGCTCTTAAAGGGACCCAGGTTGCTCTTAAAGGGACCTAGGTCGCTTTTAAAGGGACCCAGGTCGCACATAAAGGGACCCATTTCGCTCTTAAAGGGACCTATTTCGCTCTTAAAGGGACCCAGGTCGCACTTAAAGGCACCCATTTTGCTCTTAAAGGGACCCAGGTCGCTATTAAAGAGACCAATTTCACACTTAAAGGGACCTATTTCACTCTTAAAGGGACCCAGGTAGCTCTTAAAAGGACCCATTTTGCTCTTAAAGGGACCAATTTCACGCTAAAAGGGACCCAGGTCGCTCTTAAAGGGACCAATTTCACTCTTAAAGGGACCAATTTCGCGCTTAAAGGGACCAATTTCGCTCTTAAAGGGACCAATTTCGCTCTTAAAGGTACCCATTTCGCTCTTAAAGGTACCCAGAGCGCTCTTAAAGGTACCCAGAGCGCTCTTAAAGGGACCCAGTTCGCTCTTAAAGGGACCCAGATCGGTCTTAAAGGGACCCAGGTCGCTTTTAAAGGGACCGATTTTGCTCTTAAAGGGACCCATTTTGCTCTTAAAGGGACATATTTCGCTCTTAAAGGGACCCAGGTTGCTATTAAAGGGACCCATTTCGCTCTTAAAGGGACCCATTTCGCTCTTAAAGGGAACCAGGTCGCTCTTAAAGGGAACCAGGTCGCTCTTAAAGGGACCAATTTCACTCTTAAAGGGACCAATTTCACGCTTAAAGGGACCCATTTTGCTCTTAAAGGGACCCAGGTCACTCTTAAAAGGACCCATTTTGCTCTTAAAGGGACATATTTTGCTTTTAAAGGGACATATTTCGCTCTTAAAAGGACCAATTTCACTCTTAAAGGGACCAATTTCACTCTTAAAGGGACCAATTTCACGCTTAAAGGGACCAATTTCACGCTTAAAGGGACCTATTTCGCTCTTAAAGGGACCCAGGTAGCTCTTAAAGGGACCTAGGTCACTCTTAAAAGGACCCATTTCACTCTTAAAGAGACCCAGGTCGATCTTAAAGGGACCCAGATCGCACTTAAAGGGACTCAGTTCTCTCTTAAATTGACCCAGTTCGCTCTTAAAGGGACCCAGATCGCTCTTAAAGGGACCCAGGTCGCTTTTAAAGGGACCGATTTTGCTCTTAAAGGGACCCATTTTGCTCTTAAAGGGACATATTTCGCTCTTAAAGGGACCCAGGTTGCTTTTAAAGGGACCCATTTCGCTTTTAAAGGGACCCATTTTGCTCTTAAAGTAAACCAGGTCGCTCTTAAAAGGACCCATTTTGCTCTTAAAGGGACATATTTTGCTTTTAAAGGGACATATTTCGCTCTTAAAAGGACCAATTTCACTCTTAAAAGGACCAATTTCACTCTTAAAGGGACCAATTTCACGCTTAAAGGGACCCATTTTGCTCTTAAAGGGACCCAGGTCACTCTTAAAAGGACCCATTTTACTCTTAAAGGGACATATTTTGCTTTTAAAGGGACATATTTCACTCTTAAAAGGACCAATTTCACTCTTAAAGGGACCAATTTCACTCTTAAAGGGACCAATTTCACGCTTAAAGGGACCTATTTCGCTCTTAAAGGGACCCAGGTAGCTCTTAAAGGGACCTAGGTCACTCTTAAAAGGACCCATTTCACTCTTAAAGAGACCCAGGTCGATCTTAAAGGGACCCAGATCGCACTTAAAGGGACTCAGTTCTATCTTAAATTGACCTAGTTCGCTCTTAAAGGGACCCAGATCGCTCTTAAAGGGACCCAGGTCGCTTTTAAAGGGACCGATTTTGCTCTTAAAGGGACCCATTTTGCTCTTAAAGGGACATATTTCGCTCTTAAAGGGACCCATTTCGCTCTTAAAGGGACCCATTTCGCTCTTAAAGGGACCCATTTTGCTCTTAAAGGGAACCAGGTCGCTCTTAAAGGGACCCAGGTCGCTCTTAAAGGGACCAATTTCACTCTTAAAGGGACCAATTTCACGCTTAAAGGGACCCATTTTGCTCTTAAAGGGACATATTTTGCTTTTAAAGGGACATATTTCGCTCTTAAAGGGACCAATTTCACTCTTAGGGTGCGTTCACACCTACAGGATCTGCAGCAGATCTGCAGCAGATTTGATGCTGTGTTCAGTTATTTAAATGAAATCTGCTGCAGAAAATCAGCTGCAGATCCTGTAGGTGTGAACGCACCATTAAAGGGACCAATTTCACGCTTAAAGGGACCAATTTCACGCTTAAAGGGACCCATTTCGCTCTTAAAGGGACCCAGATCGCTTTTAAAGGGACCAATTTCGCTCTTAATGGGACCCATTTTGCTCTTAAAGGGACATATTTCGCTCTTAAAGGGACCCAGGTCGCTCTTAAAGGGACATATTTTGCTCTTAAAGGGACCCAGGTCGCTCTTAAAGGGACCCAGGTCACTCTTAAAGGGACCCATTTCACTCTTAAAGTGACCCAGGTCGATCTTAACCCCTTGCCGCAAAATGACGTTCCTGGAACGTCATGTAAAACAGGTAGTTCCCGCAACATGACGTTCCAGGAACGTCATGGCTTCCCTGCCTCCCCCCGCTGTCCTTATAGAAGATCGGGCAGCAGGAGGATGCTATGTCACACAGCATCCTCCTGCTGCCTCTGCCCGGAGGAGAGCCGCGCTCCCCCCGGGCAGTTAACCCCATAACGTGCTGCAGCACGTTGCCTCCCCCCACCGCCACAACAAGTGTGTCCCTTGGCCCCCTCCCCTTGTCCCCCGATACCGGAGATCACCGCTATTACCGTTATAGCGGTGATCTCCGGTACCGGGAATTACCGGCGCCGCCGATAGCTTTCATCTCCCCCCACCGTGAATCCACGGTGGGGGGAGATGAAAAATGTCCCCTCAGACCCCAGATCAGCCCCCCTAGTAGGGCGATAACTAACCGGCTCCCTCCCCGGGCGGCCATCAGATCCAAGATGGCCGCCCCCATCCCTGCGAACAAACGATGTTTGTTCGCAGGGATGGAAATTAATAAATGATCAAAGCCCCATGCTCTCCGCCACCGGAGGTAGCGGAGAGCATGGGGCAGTGATCGGGGATCCCCCCGTTTGGTCCCGGAGCAGGCGATCAGCGGTATATACTATATACCGCTGATCGCCTGTTCCCAGTGCAAAGAAGCACTTTTTATCCCCTGTCACCATAAATCATTGGTGACAGGGGATAAAAAGTGTCAGTAAGTCGCCCCCCAAGTCGCCCCCCCAGCCCCCCTGTAACCCCCTTCCCCCAGTCACCCCCCCTTCCCCATATACTCACCTGATCCTGGAGCTCCTTCCTCCTCGACGTCCTGGCTGGTTATGAAGTGCGCATGCGCTCCACAACCAGCCAACTCTGAAAATTTAAAGTGACAGAGACCAATTTGGTCTCTGTCACTGAACTATGATTACTGTGATAGAAAATATCACAGTAATCATAGTAATACAGTGAAAATGAATGTGTAAAAGTACAAAAAGTGACAAACATACAAAAAAATAAAACACACACTTTTTATTATAGTAAAAATTGCAGTTTACTCCCAGATTACCCCTAACCCCCCCAGATTGCCCGTAACCACCGCACGTTGCCCGTAACCACCGCACGTTGCCCGTAACCACCGCACATTGACCGTAACCACCCCCGGTTTCCCGTAATCGCGCCAGATTACACGTAACCACCGTACATTGCCACTGACCACCGCTCGCTGCCACTCACCACCGCATGTTGCCACTGACCACCACATGTTACCTCTGACATCACATACTGCCTCTAACCACCCCACACTGCCTCTAACCACCGCACACTGCCTCTAACCACCGCACACTGCCTCTAACCACCGCACGCTGCCTCTAACCACCGCACGCTGCCTCTAACCACCGCACGCTGCCTCTAACCACCGCACGCTTCCTCTAACCACCGCACACTGCCTCTAACCACCGCACACTGCCTCTAACCACCGCACGTTGCCTCTAACCACCTCACGTTGACCGTAACCACAGCAGGTTGCCTGTAACCACTGCAGGTTGCCCGTAACCACCTCCAGATTACCCGTAACCACAACAGGTTGCCCATAACCACCCCAGGTTGCCCGTAACCACAGCAGGTTGCCCATAACCACCCCAGACTGTCCGTAACCGCCCGCATTACCTGTAATCTCATTTTTTTAATTGTATTTTAGTAACTGCACTATTCTAATAACCATTACTAGCTGCAGTTTTGCTCCAGCAAATTGGCGCTCCCTTCCTTCTGAGCCCTGCTGTGTGCCCATACAGTGGTTTATGCCCACATATGGGGTACAGTTCTACTCAGGAGAACCTGCGTTATAGATTTTGGGGTGAATTTTTTCTCCTGTTCCTCGTGAAATTTAGAAATTTTAAACTAAACAAACATATTATTGGAAAAATTTGAGTTTTTCATTTTTACTCTCTACTTTTGAATACTTTCCTCTAATACCTGTGGGGTCAAAATGCTCACCACACCCCAAGATGAATTCTCTGAGGGGTGCACTTTCCAAAATGGGGTGACTTATGGCGAGATTTTACTCCGCTGGCACTACAGGGGCTCTGCAAACGCACCTGGCGCTCAGAAACTTCTTCAGCAAAATCTGCACTGAAAATGCTAATTGGCGCTCCTTCCCTTCTGAGCCCCGCTGTGTGCCCATACAGAGGTTTATGCCCACATATGGGGTACCGTTGTATTCAGAAGAACCTGCGTTACAGATTTTTGGGTACTTTTTTTCTACTGTTCCTTGTGAAATTGAGAAATTTCAAACTAAACTAACATATTATTGGAAAAATTCAGGTTTTTCATTTTAACTGTCTAATTTTGAATACTTTCCTCTAACACTTGTGGGGTCAAAATGCTCACCACGCCCCAAAATGAATTCTTTGAGGGGTTTACTTTCCAAAATGGGGTGACTTATGGAGGTTTTTCTCTCTGCTGGCACTACAGGGGCACTGCAAACGCACCTGGCGCTCAGAAACTTCTTCAGCAAAATCTGCATTAAAAAAGCTAATTGGCGCTCCCTTCCTTCTGAGCCCCGCTGTGTGCCCATACAGTAGTTTACCCCCACATATGGGGTACTGTTGTACTCAGGAGAACCTGCGATACAAATTTTGGCATGCTTTTTTTCTCATGTTCCTTTTGAAAATGAGAAACTTTAATCTAAACGTATATATTATTGGAAAATTTTAATTTTCCATTTTTTTACGGCCTAATGGTGAACACTTTCCTCCAGCCCCTGTAGGGTTAAAATGCTCATTATACCCCTAGATTAATTCTTTAAGTTGTCTAGTTTCCAAAATGGGGTCACTTATGGGGGTTTCCAGTATACAAGCCTCCTAAATCCATTTAAAAAAAGAACTGGTTCCTAAAAAAAATCCATTTTGGAAATTTCATGAAAATTTGATAATTTGCTGATACATTTCTAAGCCCCGTAACACCCTAAAAAAGTTAAATATGTTTACCAAATTATGCAAAAGAAGACATATTGATAATGTGATTTAGTAACTAATTTATGTGATATGACTTCCTTTTTTAAGAAGCAGAGAATTTCAAAGTTCATAAAATGCAAATTTTTCAAATTTTTCCTGATATTTTGATGTTTTTCACAAAAAAAAACAAAGTAGTGACCAAATTTTGCCACTAATATAAAGTGCCATATGTGATGAAAAAAACAATCTCAGAATCGCTAGCATACGTTAAAGCATCACTGAGCTATAAGCGCATAAAGTGAGACAGGTCAGATTTTAAAAAATTAGCCTGGTCATTAAGGCCAAAACAGGCTTTAGAGGCAAGGGGTTAAAGGGACCCAGATCGCACTTAAAGGGACCCAGTTTGCTCTTAAATGGACCCAGTTCGCTCTTAAAGGGACCCAGATCGCTCTTAAAGGGACCCAGGTCGCTTTTAAAGGGACATATTTCGCTCTTAAAGGGACCAAGGTTGCTTTTAAAGGGACCCATTTCGCTCTTAAAGGGACCCATTTGCCTCTTAAAGGGAACCAGGTCGCTCTTAAAGGGACCCAGGTCGCTCTTAAAGGGACATATTTTGCTCTTAAAGGGACCCAGGTCGCTCTTAAAGGGACCCAGGTCGCTCTTAAAGGGACCCAGGTCGCTCTTAAAGGGACCCATTTCACCCTTAAAGGGATCATTTTGCTCTTAAAGGGACCCAGGTCGCTCTTAAAAGGACCCATTTTGCTCTTAAAGGGACATATTTCGCTCTTAAAGGGACACATTTCGCTCTTAAAGGGACCAAGTTCACGCTTAAAAGGACCCATTTGGTTCTTAATGGGACCCAGATCGCTCTTAATGGGACCCAGATCGCTCTTAAAGGGACCCAGGTCGCTCTTAAAGGGACATATTTTGCTCTTAAAGGGACCCATTTCGCTCTTAAAGGGACCCAGGTCGCTCTTAAAGGGACATATTTCGCTCTTGAAGGGACATATTTCGCTCTTAAAAGGACCCAGGTCGCTCTTAAAGGGACCTAGGTCGCTCATAAAAGGACCCAGTTCGCTCTTAAAAGGACCTGGGTCGCTCTTAAAGGGACCCAGGTCGCTCTAGCGACATTGGTCTCTTTAAGAGCGACATGGGTCCCATACCTTTTGGAGTGACTTTGGTCCCTTTAAGAGCAACATGCGTCCCGTCCGTTTAAGAGCAACTTGGGTCCCGTCCCTTTAAGAGCGACTTGGATCCCTTTAAGAGCTACATGGGACCCTTTAAGAGCGACTTGGGTCGCGTCCCTTTAAGAGCGAATTGGGTCCCGTCCCTTTAAGAGCGACTTGGATCCCTTTAAGAGCTACATTGGACCCTTTAAGAGCGACTTGGGTCGCGTCCCTTTAAGAGCGAATTGGGTCCCGTCCCTTTAAGAGCGACTTGGGTCACTTTAAGAACGACTTGGGTCCCTTTAAGAGCGACTTGCGTTCCTTTAAGGGCGGCCTGTGTCCCTTTTATGAGCGATCTGGGTACTTATAATGGTAAAGATCATTGCTCGGTTACCATGACAACCTTACTCATGTCAGTGAGACAAAATCGTTAAGGACCTTCCATGTATTACATCTTCTATTGGCCAATAGTGGACATGTGATTGTGGGTGGTGTGATACATGCCTGACAAGACCTTAGAATTCCTATTGGCTGCTATATCTCAGCTATTTGCATATGTGCTGTGATTGGCTGTTAGCGGTTAGAGTGTGGCCATTATTTGCAATGGGCCATTATTCTCTATGGGAAATTTGGGGTCTTTAAACGTAAATTTCTTAAAAACGACAAATCTGATCAAAACGAAAACTAGATAGCCCACAACACACCGCCGAGGGCTTCGAAACGCAGTTTGAACGGAGTCTGTGTGTAAAGCGGTTCAGATTGTATTACGCGCAGAAAAATAGCTGTAAGAAGAAGAAGAAGAAACGGAAGAAGAAGAAGAATACGGATTACAATATAGTGCTTTTCAAGCACTATAATGAAGCTCTTCTTCATGGAAAAATAAGACATCCCCTAAAAATAAGACATAGCACATCTTTGGGAGCAAAAATTTATAAAGATATTGCCTTATTTTCGGGGAAACATGGTAACTGTACAGAGAAGACCTACACAGGCATACATAGAGGATACATATACAGTATATACACAGGCAGGGCAGAGACAAAGAGTAGGCAGGGGTGGGCGATGGCCTAGGACGCCAAATGACAAGGGGCACATTTTTTTCAGGCACCCGCAGCTTGGCCGGTCCTGGAAGGCTATAACACAACACAGAACACAGGTCCTGGAAGTATTCCCCGCTCATAATTTATTATAGTTCAGTAGGGGCGCTCTTATCAGGATCTGTGGCCTGAGCTGCCTTATCTACTTCCAGGACCTTTTGCTGAAGTTTGGCCGCCTGTATGTGTAGCTGCTGTTCAGCGGTCACAAGAGGCCGCATTTCCCTTGCGATGTCGGAGCTCCAGTGATGTCACTCAAGCGCTGACACCGCAAGGGGAGAGCGGCCTCTTGTGAGTGCAGGCAAAACGCTACCTGCGGCCACAAGGGTGCGGAGAAGAGTAGACGTACAGCCCAGGTGAGTATACGTGTTTTGCTTTTTTAGTTAGTTTGGTTGTTTTGGAGGATGCCTGCTACATGGGAGGGGGGCTAACAAGGGTTATATACAACTGGGGGAGCACACAGGAGTCTATATATAACTGGAGGAGCTCACAGGGGATCTATATATAACTGGGGAAGCACACAGGGGGTCTATATATAACTTGGGGAGCACAAAGGGGGTCTATATATAACTGGAAGAGCACACAGGGGGTTTATATATACCTGGGAGCAGCACACAGGTGGTCTATATACTTTTACGGGAGCACACAGGGGTCTATATACTACTGGGGGCAGCACACAGGGTTCTATATATAACTGGGAGCAGCACACAGGGGGTCTATATACTACTGGGGGCAGCACACAGGGGTCTATATAACTGGTAGCAGCACACGAGGGTCTATATATAACTGGGGACAGCACACAGAAAAAGTGAAGACTCTGATGAGAGAAGACGCCCCCTGTGAGTCACTGGTTGTAACTGCACTCTGTTATAGGGTTGCAGTGGTAATGGTCATGGTGTGACAGTATTATGTAATGGTATCATTGGTGATATCTCCCTGTTTTGTTCAGAGTAGTTTGGAGGCAATATGTAATCACTGCATAGTAGTAAGACCGTTATAAGATAATTACCATATGTATTGGGGATCTTAATACAGTGTGGGGGCACTTTAAGGGCATTATACCATGTGGGGAGCACCGATTCGGATAATGCTGGAAATAAGGGGGGGGGGGGGGGGGGGGGGGGTGCGCCTTCTCTGCCTTCTCTGCCTAGGGCACTAAAACTCCTTGTCCCGGAGGATAAATATATACAACAGGAGGAGGCATACACAGGAGTACATAAAGGATACGCATATACTGTATATAGCAAGAGACATATATTCAGGAGTACATAGAGGATACATAAATATGAGGTTACTCAGCTTTCTCAGCATCTTATACTCAGTATGATGTGGTCACCCAGCTTTCGCACCATCTTACACTCAGTATGATGTGGCCACCCAGCTTTCCCACCATCTTATAATCAGTATGATGGAGGTTACCCAGCTTTACCACTATCTTATACTCAGTATGATGGAGGTCACTGCCCAGCAGCCCTGACAGAGCAACCTGGACGGCTTTGTCAGCTCGGGTGCACTTGCGCTCTACAGGGGACCCGCATACCAAGCATCGTGGTCCAAGACCCCCAAGGTCCCCCGCAGAGGGGACAGAGACATCTGTGGCTTCCCTGGCTCACCAACCTGTAGGCCCCAGCCCATGACGCACAACTGCTGAAGCTGTTACAGAGTCACATGATACAGCTAGTGCAGCGCCATCTTCTCCCCACACAGCTCCCAGCTTCTGCATCGCTGCACAGATGGCCCAAAGAAATGCTCCTTTCTCGGATGTGACCTCCCCACAGTGGGACTGGCAGGCACACATGAAACTTTAGACTTGCCAGTAAATCTGATATCTTTTCGGAGGGGGATATGGCGGTCAGGATAGAGGTCAGCCATAGTGATATACAGGGGTTCACACATAGTGATATAGAGAGGAGTCACACATAGTTATATAGAGAGGGGTCACACATATACACACATGATATAGAAGGTCACTGTGAGGGCACGCACACACACACAGCCTGCTGCAGCTATAGCACACACACAGCCTGTTGCAGCCATAGCACACACACACACAGCTTGCTGCAGCCATAGCACACACCACACACACACTCAGCTTGCTGCAGCCATAGCATACATACACATAGCCTGCTGCAGCCATAGTGCACACACACGGCTTGCTGCAGCCATAGCACACATACACACAGCCTGCTGCAGCCATAGCGCACACACACACACAGCATGCTGCAGCTATAGCATACACGCACAGCCTGCTGCAGTCATAGCGCACACACAACCTACTGCAGCCATAGCACACACACACATCTGCAGCCATAGAACACTGAAGAAAAGCACACAATCTTTTCCCAGAGAGAAAACACCACACTGAGGACAGAGGCTACTGCTACACTACTTATGTCTTCTCCTCCTCCTCTATATTAAACAGGATATCTTCATATTACACTGCTGCTCACATACAGTCATCCAGCATCCAGGAAGAGAACAGCACAGATCTTCCCCCCACACAATGGACTCTTCCAGCTCAGAAACAAACCGCCAAATAGTGACCGACAACTTTTTCATGACCACCCTTATCTAATTGGGCCAGTGTCCTATTAAAATGTTGCTCATAATATAAATTGATGAGCAAAACTCATAAAATTCATATCAAAATTCAATTCTACATTTTTTTAGGATTTTTTTTAAAGCTGAAGTCGGTACATTTTTTTCCGACTCCAGACAAATCTAGGTCCGACTCCACGACTCTGACTCCACAGCCCTGATAGGGGTGCGTCATAATGGGTTACGACATGTTTTAAAAGATCCAGGTAAGCTTCCAGCTTTTTTGGCTGCCCTGCACCATCCCACATTTAGACTGCCGGATTGGTCTCTTGTTCCTGCCTTATCTGAGAGGAGGTCATCCAACGCAGACCTGTTCCGAAGTGTATGAAGAAGGTTTAAAGTCTCTGACCTGTGCACAGACTTTGGTTCTCTTCCTAGGGAAGACTGTGCTGGGCGCTTGATTCTAGCTGTTTGCGCCTACTGTTTTGCCCTTTTACTTAAACCTGCGGAGATGGATGACTTAATTGTACTTTGTACTTAACTGTCTTTGCAGTGCTTCTTCTTTATGTTCTCTTCAGCTCAAAGGCGGTTATGCTCTTATTTATGACTCTCCAGGTGTTCTGTGTCTGTTGTAGTAAAGGGTGGAGGGGGAAGATGTTAGTGTTGTTGTCATGGGGCTACTTTGATTGCGGGTGGGTGCTGGGGTGGAAGTTACGGCAGCAAGTTTTTTGTGGTTATGCTGCTAACTAGGGAGGTAGGGGTGGGTTTGTGGAATTCCCAAGTAGATAGTAAATGCCGTTCTCCTTGTGGGAGGGCTCTGTCATCATAGTGTCAGTCCATTTCCTGGTTCAGATGTCTTCGCTTACTCTGAAAGCTGCGTCTTTGAATGTCAGGGGCTTTAATGACTCTTCTTAGAGCTCTAGAGTTCTATATTCTATACACAAGCAACGTGTCCATATTTTTTTTTTTTTACAGGAGACGCACTTCTGTACCGACCATGTGCCTCGGCTTCAGTCGCGACATTACTGGCTACACAGTGCGAAGCCAGAGTCCAAGGCCAAAGGGGTGCCTGTTGCATTACATAGATCCTTGCTTCTTCCTTGTTCACTATTGGCAATGTGTATCTCCTGAATGCAGATCAAGGTAGGGTCCTCAGGGACATTCTTTTAGAGGTGGACAGCTTTGTGGAGGGTATCCTTTTGTTGGGAGGCGACCTTAATATGACTATGGAACCAGTGGTGGATACATCTTTGGGGCGCTCTCTACGGTCCCTAAAGCATTCCGGTCTTTGGTTAATACTGCATTGCACCCACACAGACTGGTAGACGTTTGGAGGGTGTTACACCGTAAAGATAGGGATTACACTTATGATTCTCCCGCCCGTGCATCTTACAGCAGGATAGATATGTTCTTCGTCTCGCAACTTGCCCTTTTATTCAATCTGTGCGCCATGACTGGAACAAGCTTATGGCCAGTGTTTCTTACCATGGGGATCCCGGATGGAAAACCTCAGGAATGGACGTGGCGTCTGAGTCGCTCCTCCAGGTGTGTAAATAGGCTGTTGAAGCTGTTATTTTTGATTTCCTTATGGTACACAGAGTGGATAACACGTCTCTTCCTATGCAGTGGGAAGCTTTAAAATGTGTAGTGAGAGGAGTTCTCATACAGCAGGGTTCCATATTAAAAAAGGAAAAGTCTGCTAAATTACAAAGGTTCTTTGTGAAGTTACACAAGCTCAATATTACTCACACTTAAGCATATGCTGAGTACAGTTACGCTAGAGAAAATAACAGTAGTACGGGAACAGATTGAGACCTTGATTCAGAAGGTGAAGACTGCTCGTAAGATGCAGTTTCGCAGTTGTTTGTATGCACAGGTCAACAAATGTGTTAGGGCACTGGCTAGATATAGCCATTCATGTACGCCCCCCCCCCCCTATATTTCCCACATAAATGATCCCCCAGGGGTTGCCCAGCATATTCCCAAATTCCAAACCGCGAAAGCGTTCCATGATTATTATAGCCATTGTACTCCTTGAAGGGACATTATGATGCCTCACCACAGGTGCTAAGGGAGAAATTGACCGAATACATGAATCATACGACTTTGCCTACGATTGATGATGACATGCTATACAAAGTAAGGTGGGAGCTGGAAAAAATTATTTGGGATGCTGCCCATGTTCCAATGACAGAATATACTATCACTTAGAGACAGAGAAACAATAATCAGTACACAGACACACACACACACACACACACATACATATATATATATATATTGTATATATATACATGTTGGTGAGACAATTATTGTTTCTCTGTCTCTGTCTGATAGTATACGATTGATGACGAGACACGGGAGGGTTTGGATGAATCCTTTTTGGAAGGGAAAATGGGCGTGGCAATTGCAGCGTTTAAGTCTGGTAAAAGTCCAGGTCCGGATGGATTCCCTCTCTGATAAAGGTGTTTAATGCAATCTCCTCGTCTGTTCAGTTCTTAAAACAGTCATTGGAGGCCCATGTGGTGGTTCTGCCCAACCCGGGGAAAGATTCAGCTTATTGCTGCAGTTATAGGCCTATCTCGCTAATTAATTGCAATGTAAGGCTATGTTTAGGCGTATAGGAATGGTCGTTCCGTGACCATGTCTCGGAAAAGATCATCCCGCCCGGTACTGCAGTACCACAGTGTTATGATGCGGGCGCATCAGCGCGCGCCCGCATCAGAACTCCTCACAGCACACAATGAAGCTCACTAAATTCACTAAATTGTGGCTGCAGAAAACTGACATGACAGTTGCTTGTGGCACCGTAGGGATCCCAGCCGGAGCGTATACTATGTGTATGTATATAAATGAGTGGATTTGTACATAAACAAATACTAAAACATTTTTTGTCATATATCTCAGAAAGAAAAAGACAAACCTGTGACTTGTATGTATATCTCATGGGTTAAAATAAAAACATAATTCAATTCATATCGCATTAAAATATAAAACCATACCATAAAAATAAATTAAAATTATGAATGTATATGGAGCCAAAGTCCACGCAGGGCCCTTTGCACTGACAGCTTTTGCGATCATGAATTATACCACAGTATCATTAAGTTGTATTAGTGTTGCCAGTTCATATCGATACAAGAAAAAAGACAGGGCACTACTAGCAACAGTATATCAAATTAGTTGTATAGGGTGCTCAACCCAATATGACATAGAGAAGCCTAAAACACTCCAAAAGAAAAAGGTATGTCATATACACATGGGTGGCACATCCAAGAATAAGAGACTATATCCTCACCAATGTATGCAATAAATCTTTATTCATGTCATAAACTACAAATGCAAAACAGACATGTGAAAATCATTTAAAAACACAAAGAAAACACTCACTGGCCCGTGTCTAATAACCACGGCACCAGTACCTCCCGACAGGTACCAATATAACACCCCCACCTATTGGCCCAAGTAATGTATATCAATAATGAAAGGCATATAAGTGAATGAGTATACAGATATGTGCATGGACCTATACTCTGATGGACACACAACCAGGAGTGACTCAAGATAACTGAAAAATAGGAATAAAAAAAAAAGGGAAGTAAGGAGAGATATCACCATAGGAGGGAGTCCATGTCGGGGTCCTAGAAATGCGGGGGGGCGTTCTGTCTCTGCCACGAGATTTTCTCAAGGGTACTAGTATACTGAAGTACTGAACATATATAGCACTTGTGATTAAAGTTAATGACTTCCATACCTGTACAATTGTCCATGCACACTCCCCATATAGATCCCGGCTAGCGCCTCCAAGCATGACCCAGGCGTCCTGCCTAGTCCACTGCGCATGTGCGTAATGAAGACCCAATCGGCGTCTTCCGGGTTCGCAACGTCCTCCGTCTTCTCATTCGGTCTTCGGCTCTTTCCGGCGGTCCCCATCGTCTTTTTTCGGCTATTTTCAGCTCCAGCCTCGTCTTTTCCGGATTTTGCGCTCTGCTGCCCACTAGCGGCTGATATGTGTAATACACTTATCAGCAGCTACAGGGATGTTCAGAATGTAGAAAAAGTTTTGGTTTTTTTTCAAAATTTTTTTTTCTATTTTCTGCACCCTATCGCCGCTGCGCTGCTAATCAGCAACTCCTCCTTTTTGGCGTAGGGTGTATACTTACTGTAAAAAAAAAACACGTAAAAAACACTACATTACACCACACTACATTGAATAAAGTTTTACACTACACCACTACATACCCCATATACCAATCCCCGTAAAAAGATGACCCCCAGGGTGTTTTCGGCATCAGAGGGATACGTTATTATTGCCTCCGACACCGAAACAGCCAGTGAGGATGAATGGGGGGATCCTTCTTTCCTCCATTCATCCTCATCCTCCTCATCATCCAGTGACGTGTCTGGGGGTAGCGTAGCGTACGCTGCCCCCCAGACACGTCTTTTCCGCCAGTACCGTCCCAATAAGAGATGACGGTATGGTGTGAAATTCTCCAAACTCTGTGAGAGTACCTCTGGGTACACTAACAGATTTAGGGTACATGCACACTGCGGAATGGCGAAGGATAACCCTTTGTGCATTCCGCAGCTGGCACCCGCCGGCGGACTGATGCAGGCGCGCGTCTCCACCCGTGTCATAGACTCCATTCTATGCACAGGCGGATTCCATCGTCCATCCAAAGAATGAATACTTTGGACGGAGAGCGGAATCCGCCCGTGCATAGAATGGAGTCTATGACACTTGTGGAGACGTGTGCCTGCATCACTCCGCCGGCGGGTGCCAACTGCGGAATGCACAAAGGGTTATCTGTCGCGATTCCGCAGTGTGCACGTACCCTTAGAGTGTATGAAGGAAGGGACACCCGAATCCAGCCCCCAGATGCCCCCTCCCCCCCCCATCCTCGGAACAAGTGGGAAGATCGTCCGGGAACTGATCTTCCCACTGCTGGATGAAGGTTACCACCTGCACGGGGATAACTTTTATACCAGCACCCCCTCTTCCGGTCCCTCGCTGCCCTGTAACTTGCGTCACGATCCGAACATATCAGAAGTAGTAATAGAGCCCTAATATTTAGCAGCCATGGAGCGGACCCAGCGCTTCTGGATATGTGGGACCCCGTATCGCACCAGGGCAACATTTTCCAGGTGACGTCCCCTACACTGGAAAACAGGAGACCCCAGAAGAAGTGCAGAGTGTGGCGTAACAGGGGGATCAGGAAGGACACCATTTTCCAGTGTGACACCTGTCCTGATCACCCCGGCCTCTGCATACTGGATCGCTCCAAGGCGCACCACACGTCATCGGAGTTCTACATTATCTAAATTCTGTCCCTTATTCCTATTTCAGGGGTCACGTTGATCCGGGGATTATTCTGATCGCCATTATGGAGTCGGGAAGGAATTTTTCCCCTGTGATGAGGCTACTGTCGTCTGCCTTACGAGGGTTTTTTTTGCCTTCCTCTGGGTCAACACAGGTTGAATTTGATGGACACCTGTCATTTTCAACCTTCAAACTAATAATTGGCCTAATACCCCCAAATAAATTAGAATTGTCCCTTTTCCCCAGCTAAGTAGGTATGGCCGCCATTCCCATTAGAGGATGCCATGATGCAATTACAAAGCCTTTGTGCGGCCAGGACAGTAGAAACCCCCCACAAGTGACCCCATTCTGGAAACTACACCCCATAAGGAATCTAACAAGGGGGGCAGTGGGGATATGGCCCCCTGGTGACGGACACATTTGGGACGTGAAAATGAAAAAAATTGTATTTTTTATTTTATCGGCACATGTTCTACGTAAGTGCCCGTCACCAGTGGGGTCCATATGCTCACTGTACCCCTTGTTAGATTCCTTATGGGGTGTAGTTTCCAGAATGGGGTCACTTGTGGGGGGTTTCTACTGTCCTGGCAGCACAGGAGCTTTGTAATTGCGACATGGCCTCCATCCTCCATTCCAGCCTCTAAATGGCGCTCTGTCCCTTTGGTGGCTTGCCCTGTGCCCATATGGCACATTATGCCCACATGTGGGGTATTTTCGTACTCAGGGGAAACTACCCTACACGTTTTGTGTTCATTTTCTTTTTTAACCCCTTGTGGAAATTTTTACTCTAAATCATTAATCTTGTCATGATTTTTTCATTTTCACATGGGGTTAAAAGAGAAAAAAAAACACTAAATGTGTAGCGCAATTTCCCCTGAGTACGGAAATACCCCACATGTGGACATAAAGCGCCATGCGGGTGCAGGGTAAGCCTCCGAAGGGAAGGAGCGCTGTCACGACCACGCGCGCCAACCTGCGACGGCCCTGACAAGGGGGAGGGGAGTCCTAACCACACCAGGCGGAAAGGATCTAAAACAAGGACCAAAAGGAAGGGGGGAAGGACAAGACAAGGGAATCAAAGGAACTTGGGGCTCTGGACTCCCCTGGGTTGCTCTAGCCCTACAGGTCGATTCACCTCACGCACTCACGCTTTACGCCCTGCTCCCGGGCCGTAACTCGAGCGTAAATCGCCACCTGCCGCCTTCCGCACACCCCGACACCAGACACCCACTTGGCCACGAACACTGCCTGCTCGTTGGCCAACACAAACACGACACTTCGCTGTATCTGGACCCACCAGTCGCTGTCATACACGTGACCCACTGACCGCAGCCAGACACACATCCACGAAGCACGCACACAGAACCTTGCTATGTTGGGACCCACCGGCTGTCGTCATACACGTAACCTTCCAGCCGCTGCCAGACACCCAAACACAACATACATACACAACTTTGCTGCCACCACCCTATCTATTACGTTACTGGGGAGACAGGGAACCCCAAGAGTGTTCCACCCGCAAGCAGACACACCCACAAGGTAGAGTAAGCCACCCGGTCATACACTATACGGTCACACACCGCACATGCACTCTTCCTGGAGCTAACTAGGTTCGTTTAGGCTACAAGACAAACCATCAAACTTTTAGGTTTAATGCATTAAAATGGACAGTACTTGGTTACAAAAAGATGGTTACAAAAAGACATACAGACACTGCAAACAATGAAAACAAAAGGGATAAAATAAGAAAGTTCTAATACTTAGCACAGGATGCGTCGTATGGGTTCTTCCTTCCCAGGGGATTTGGGCTTAGAAAGTGGTGCACAAACCAATTCGATTGGATCCCCAACTTTGTGACAATTACATGTTCCCTAGGTCTCACTTTTATGTAAGACCTGAAAGGGTTGGGCTGAGGGCGTCACCTGACATCTGTAACTCAGCCCCTTTGGGCAGCGCTTCAGCTGCCCCCCTCAGCCCTCAAGGGAACACACTTGGACATATCAAAAAAGATACTTTCCCAGGCACCATATCAATGGTACGGGCCCCAGCCCTTGTTCATAATTTATATCTCGTCATCCTGATTCCTGGCATATCAAACATCATATGCCTCGGACACTCAGAAGGTGAGATACCCCTTATGGCATGATGAGGACAGGTAGACAGGCCATGTTTGGACTCCCCGCGATGTCCTCATCATAACCGACACTAGGAAATTGGTTCTGTGGCTCTATGTTTTATCTGAAGAAAGTTATGGAAGATTTCATATTCCTATTCCTTTCCTCAAAGAGAGTTCACCCCCTGCTGGCATGGAGTCAGTGAGCCTGCCTCAGAGGTGCGAAGTCAACACTCTAGTCACAATCTACTCCACCATCTTCTTTACAGCTCCATGCTTATTCCCCCATGCAGAGAGACTTTTGGTCTTTTACACAAGGTAATCAGACGGCCTGACTCCAAGCTAATCAATAAGTCCATATGATTAACTTGCGTCAGCTATGGGTTATTGCCATTAGACTAAATCTATAAAATATCAATCACAATCTATAAAATATCTACTGCATGAATACATATAAACCACACCACACCTAAAACCACTTTACATATTCATGAATAAGGACAGGGCTGTCCATATTCCTTACACCTCCCCCTTTTATGAGATGGCAAGGGAGATCGATTCACAGATCATCTCCCGGCCATCTCCATGCTCCTTTCCTCTGATGGGACAACCCATTAGCAGGGGGAAGCACATCCTTTCTGACCAAGCCCCAGAATTATGAGTGGAGGTCAGCCGACCTCTCACACAGATATCAAGTATATCATAACCACTGGTGGCCACAATTACAGAGTTTACATAGCAATGGTACAGGAAACATCCTCCAATCTTAAGAAAGTCCTCTACCTTCCTAGAATCCCAAGGCATCTCATGAAGAGGTCTCGTCCCGGCCACCCACAAACTGTTGATATCTGGGGGGTCAGTTTTGATGTTGAAGGGCCTCTCATCTTTGACTCCTCTTGTAGTTAGAGAGACAACAAGTTCAATGACCAAGGACCCCAATGATCCAGATGGATCCACTGAACTTTTTCCACCTTGTAATCCATTTGGATAGTCCATTTTAATAAGGACTCCAACGGTTCCCATCACCTCCATGGTTTCCTCCACACAGTTCCTAGTCTCTGCATCTGGGAACTCTTTAGAAATGTTCTTGTACTTCAGGCTGCATTTAGCTATAGGAACACCGTCCATGCCTTCCTCAGTTGGCTTATGGACAACAGCCTCCGCTGCAGGATGTCCCTCCTGTATGGCAACACAAGAAAAATCTTCAGCCCCGGCATCACAGGGCCCTTTACATATATCACAGTCTCCCACATCAGTATCTGCTTTATCAATGGGATACTCCACGCTAATGTCCATACCTCCACCAGGTTCCTGGACATTGGAGTCCTCCGACTCCACACAGCTTTTTGGGGACAGCTCCCTAATCCCAGGGTGGGAGGCTGTCCCTTGCACAGATTTGGACTCTTCACACTGCTGAGACACAGAATCCATAGTGGCAGGAACACAGTCCATTTTCAAACTTATGGGGGCTTCCGGGCTGACCACCCCATCTCCTGTTACAGACATCAGGGTTCCTTGCACCACCTCCACCATGCAAAACATCTCAAAAGGACAGTCAGCCTCTTGGGTACCCACCACCTCAGCATCAGTGGGTTCACAAGCAATATCCTCCTTCGACAGTCCATTTAGATAAAGTGGTGTCTCCAGGGAGGGGTTACACCAGATGCTAGTGGTTGCAGCACTTCCCAGATCCTTGGAACAGTCCAACACTCCTCCAGCATTTCCCACAGGCCCACATGTTGTAATATTACAGTCCTTGCCATCGGTATCACACAGTACCTGGCTGGTTCTGCTGATCTCCTCCTCAGGTGCTGCTGTGTTTTCCATAACTGGGGTCTCCACATGCTGGAGTGTCCTCGGCTCCACATTGGTTCCCAGCCACACACTAGTAGCCACCTCTTGTTCTGGCACAGTCCTTGTAATAACAGTGTCCTTGGGGTTTAGCATCTTGGCACTCCTTTTTCCCCACTCTTGGATGAGTGCACGTTTAATGGTGTTATAGTCCTGGTAAGCCTCCGCAGGTAAGCAAACTAAAGTTTCCAGCAGGTTTCCCCTAAGGCAGCAGATGAAGTTGTGTGCCCATTTTTCCGCCGGCACATAGAATTGTAGACAAATCTCTTCAAACAGAGGCCCCAGGGTGTGTAGGTCCTCATCTGTCTCCATGATGGGCAAATAGTCAGGATCGGGCCCATACAGCATTGCCCCCACACGGCTCCCAAGCAGTTTTGTCAACTTTCTCTGGATTTCTCTCATAGCTTCTATCTCGGGTTGGACGTATTTCAGGCGTATCAGGGGCTCATATATACTTAGATTCCGCAGGTACTTTCGCAGGCAGATATCCATGATCCTCATGGTTTACAAATAAAAAGATAGAAAAGAAAAACAAGATAGGGGAGGGGAATTGTTTGCACGTATGTCTATAGAACAAAAATCAAGCACTGTGTTTGTCTTGTATACTGGTCCACCTCGCAAGGTATCTACCAGCCTTTAGTGTTAGGAATAATTCCGTAAACCAGACACTAAAGCCTAATCACACAAAAAAGTGATATCCCACCGCTGCTAACCAATTTGTCACGACCACGCGCGCCAACCTGCGACGGCCCTGACAAGGGGGAGGGGAGTCCTAACCACACCAGGCGGAAAGGATCTAAAACAAGGACCAAAAGGAAGGGGGGAAGGACAAGACAAGGGAATCAAAGGAACTTGGGGCTCTGGACTCCCCTGGGTTGCTCTAGCCCTACAGGTCGATTCACCTCACGCACTCACGCTTTACGCCCTGCTCCCGGGCCGTAACTCGAGCGTAAATCGCCACCTGCCGCCTTCCGCACACCCCGACACCAGACACCCACTTGGCCACGAACACTGCCTGCTCGTTGGCCAACACAAACACGACACTTCGCTGTATCTGGACCCACCAGTCGCTGTCATACACGTGACCCACTGACCGCAGCCAGACACACATCCACGAAGCACGCACACAGAACCTTGCTATGTTGGGACCCACCGGCTGTCGTCATACACGTAACCTTCCAGCCGCTGCCAGACACCCAAACACAACATACATACACAACTTTGCTGCCACCACCCTATCTATTACGTTACTGGGGAGACAGGGAACCCCAAGAGTGTTCCACCCGCAAGCAGACACACCCACAAGGTAGAGTAAGCCACCCGGTCATACACTATACGGTCACACACCGCACATGCACTCTTCCTGGAGCTAACTAGGTTCGTTTAGGCTACAAGACAAACCATCAAACTTTTAGGTTTAATGCATTAAAATGGACAGTACTTGGTTACAAAAAGATGGTTACAAAAAGACATACAGACACTGCAAACAATGAAAACAAAAGGGATAAAATAAGAAAGTTCTAATACTTAGCACAGGATGCGTCGTATGGGTTCTTCCTTCCCAGGGGATTTGGGCTTAGAAAGTGGTGCACAAACCAATTCGATTGGATCCCCAACTTTGTGACAATTACATGTTCCCTAGGTCTCACTTTTATGTAAGACCTGAAAGGGTTGGGCTGAGGGCGTCACCTGACATCTGTAACTCAGCCCCTTTGGGCAGCGCTTCAGCTGCCCCCCTCAGCCCTCAAGGGAACACACTTGGACATATCAAAAAAGATACTTTCCCAGGCACCATATCAATGGTACGGGCCCCAGCCCTTGTTCATAATTTATATCTCGTCATCCTGATTCCTGGCATATCAAACATCATATGCCTCGGACACTCAGAAGGTGAGATACCCCTTATGGCATGATGAGGACAGGTAGACAGGCCATGTTTGGACTCCCCGCGATGTCCTCATCATAACCGACACTAGGAAATTGGTTCTGTGGCTCTATGTTTTATCTGAAGAAAGTTATGGAAGATTTCATATTCCTATTCCTTTCCTCAAAGAGAGTTCACCCCCTGCTGGCATGGAGTCAGTGAGCCTGCCTCAGAGGTGCGAAGTCAACACTCTAGTCACAATCTACTCCACCATCTTCTTTACAGCTCCATGCTTATTCCCCCATGCAGAGAGACTTTTGGTCTTTTACACAAGGTAATCAGACGGCCTGACTCCAAGCTAATCAATAAGTCCATATGATTAACTTGCGTCAGCTATGGGTTATTGCCATTAGACTAAATCTATAAAATATCAATCACAATCTATAAAATATCTACTGCATGAATACATATAAACCACACCACACCTAAAACCACTTTACATATTCATGAATAAGGACAGGGCTGTCCATATTCCTTACAAGCGCCATTTGGTTTTTGAAGGCTGGATTTGGATGGAATGGATTTCGAGGGGCCATGTTGCATTCAAAAGGCCCCTGTGTTGCCAAGACAGTTGAAACCCCCCACAAGTGACCCCATTATGGAAACTACACCCCTCAGGGAATGTAACAAGGGGTGTAGTGAGCATATGGACCCCACTGGTGACGGGCACAAATGTGGAACAATGTGGCGTGAAAATGAAATATTACATTTTTTACACTATAATGTTGGTTTAGCCTTGAATTTATCATTTTCACAAGGGGTTAAAAGAGGGAAAAAAAAAATGTGTAGAGCAATTTCCCCCGAGTCCGTAAATACCCCATATGTGGGCAGGGCAAGCCTCCGAAGGGAAGGAGCGCCATTTGGATTTTGGAGGTTGGATTTGGCTAGAATGGATGATGAACGCCATGTCGCATTTACAGAGCCTCCAAAGGGAAGGAGCGCCAATTGGCTTTTGGAAGCTGAATTTCACTGGAAAGGATTTCAAGGGCCATGTCGCATTTACAGAGCCCTCGTGCTGCCAAGACACTGGAAACCCCCCACAAGTGAACCCATTCTGGAAACTGCACCCCTCAGGGAATCTAACAAGGGGTGCAGTGAGGATATGGACCCCTTGATGACGGGCATATTTGTGCCATGAAAGTGAAAAAATGAAAATTTTCCCTTTCACGTCACATTGTTCCACATTTGTGCCCGTCACCAGTGGGGTCAGTATGCTCACTGCACCCCTTGTTAGATTCCTTGAGGGGTGTAGTTTCCAGAATGGGGTCACTTGTGGGGGGTTTCCAGTGTCTTGGCAGCACGAGGGCTCTGTAAATGCGACATGGCCCTTGAAATCCTTTCCAGTGAAATTCAGCCTCCAAAAGCCAATTGGCGCTCCTTCCCTTTGGAGGCTCGTCCTGCGCCCCCTTGGCACTTTATCGCCACATGTGGGGTATTTCCGTACTCGGGAGAAACTACACATTTTGTGTCTTTTTTTTCCTCTTATCCCTTTAAGAAAATGAAAAATTGAAGGCTAGAACGTTTTAGTGTAAAAAATAAATTTTTCTTTTTTCACGCCATATTGTTCGGAAAATCTGTGAAGCACCTGTGGGGTCCAAATGCTCACCGCACCCCTTGTTACATTCCTCGAGGGGTGTAGTTTTCTAAATGGTGTCCCTTTAGGGGTGTTTTTTAGGTTTTGGCACCCCAGAGCCTCTGCCAACCTGAAGTGGTACAGTCAAAAATGACAAAACATAACGGAGGCATTGAAATTCACTAGGCGCTCCTTTATATCTGAGGCTTGTGGTTGCGTCAAATAGCGCAATAGGGCCACATATAGGGTATTTCTATAAACTGCAGAAACGGGGCAATAATTATTGGGGTGCATTTCTCTGGTAATAGGTTTATAATTATGAAAAATATTCGATTACAATAAAATCTCTGCACAGAAAATTAAAATTTTCTAATTTCTTACACACGTGGCTTTTATTTCTGTGACTCCCCTAAAGGGTTAAAACACTTTCTGGATATGCTTTTGCAGAGTGTGGGGGGTGCAGTTTCTGAAATGGGGTGCATTGTGGGGCTTTCTAACATACAGGCCCCTTAAATACACTTTTATAATTAAACCTGAACAGGTCCCTAAAAATATCTGATTTTGAAATTTTACTGAAAATTTGGAAATTTGCTGCTAATGTTTTAAGCTTCCTATTGTCTAAAAGAAATGAAAGATTGTTTAGTAAATGCTGCCAACATAAATTAGACATGTTGCTAATGCTATTTAATATATAATTTATGTGGTATAACCACTTTCTGTATAAGCAAAAAAGTTTCAAAGTTGGAAAAATGCATTTTTTCACAATTTTTCACATTATTTGTGTTTTTTTCATAAAGATTCGTTATGAGTATCGACTCCAATTTACCAGAAATGTAAAGTACAATATGTCACAAGAAAACAGTCTCAGAATCAGCCGGATAGGTAAAAGCATCCCGAAGTTATTAATGAATAAAGTGACACTGGTCATATTCATAAAATTTGTCTCTGTCATTAAAGCCATTTCAGGCTCTGTCCTTAAGGGGTTAAATTACTGCCCAAATGGTACGATGTCATAGTATGTCACAATGGACCTTTTGGTATGTATGCACATTAACACTGTTAGAATATAAAATTACATCTACAGACTATACATGCACATGAGGGCTATTATGCCCGTAAACAGGGGTACACCATAGCCCACCCATAATTGTGGATCATTAGAATAAAACTTATTTGTGCTTCATAAGTATGTTTATTATAAGTGAAAATTTATAAATAAAAAAAAAAGAAAAATAGAATGAACAGAAGACTATTATATAAAGTGATGTATAAACCACTACAGATAAAAATCAAATATATACTAGTGGTAGACAGTTTAAAGTATATACATATACACTGAACCTATTCATGCCAACGTGCAATAAAAGTAATTCATAGTACATACATAGTACATAGTTTACTTAAAAGAAAACTTTTGTGGGGTCAACTTACGGTATGTGGATATGTCCGATAGCATGGCGAGATTTTGTTCTTCATATAAATAAGAAAGTGAAGTACAACTACCCCACCACCTTTTATCAGCGATGCATATAATTATATTTTTATTGTTTTTTCATTCTTGCAACTCTTTTCTTTCCTTTTTATTCAGATTGTGTGGTGTGTGTTTTTTTCCACTTGACTCTAATTTAGTTAGATCTCTTTCAACCAATTCCTGAAATCTATCCAGTGCCTCACACCTTGAGGCAATTGGATAGAATCCAGGATTGTTTGTCTGGAAAGTAGTACCATGCATACCACTCTTCACACTTGATTCAGATAGGTTATGTAACACTATTGTAGCTATTTGTTCACTAAACTCTGTACAAGTGCTAATTGGGTACATTGGGTACATCTCCCATTAGATACACTTTCATGGTCATTGTTTATACAAAAAAAATGTCTTTTCACTGTTAAGTTACGTGCAAATTTATTTATATCTAATATAGTGTTATACAGATCAAAATCATAAGAGGTAGAGAAGCGAGGGGGTTGCTACAAGAGATTACTTTTAAACAGAGAATCCCTATGGATATTCAGAATAGCCACCAGACAACCAGTGGAGTTAAATTCCCGACATGATTTATTGCTAACATACTGAATTAATTTACATGTATGCATATGCTGTGATGTATATACATTTTAGTATTTTTGTAATTTAGTATTTTTTACCTTTGCGCTTTTTTAACCCTTGGTTTACCCTGTGTTTTAATATGTGGATCACATGATTAATCACATTGCGGGTTTTAAATTGTGAATCACATGACAATTTGTACCGCCCTATAAATTGTATAGAGGCCCCTATTGTAAGGCTATATTCAGTTGTGAAAAAGGCACGTGGCACTGCTTTACCTGTTCCCGTTTTTAGGGTACAAACCCACACACCGTATACGCAGCAAATACGCAACAAATACGCAACAAATACGCAGAAAATACGCAGCAGTTTGATGGTGAAGATTTAATGCTGAGTTCAGTTATTTAGATCTAATCTGCTGCGTTTTTGTTGCGTATTTGTTGCGTTTTTGCTGCGTATTCGCTGCGTATCGCAGCAGTAAATACGCTGTGTATACGGTGTGTGGGTTTATACCCGTAGGGTACAAACCCACTTGACGTATTTGCTGCGTGAATCAGTCTTAAAAATAAGCAGGCAAAACGCAGGTTGGCTTTATACGATTGTTCTGCGTTAAAATACGCAATTGCGTATTTTTGAAGCGTGAAGCTTGTTGTTAGCAAAGCATCAGTTGTTAACAACCTGTGCGAAAAACGCATGTAGCTTCACGCTTCAAAAATACGCAATTGCGTATTTTAACACAGAACAATTGTATAAAGCCAACCTGCGTTTTGCCTGCTTATTTTTAAGACTGATTCACGCAGCAAATACGTCAAGTGGGTTTGTACCCTTAAGCTGGTTTCACAAGAAAGAAATATTCACATTGTATCTCCTTGGAGTGCTGGACCTTTTCTCTAAATTCCTTTACCGTGCACCAACAAGGGAGTTTAGGACTGGTGAGTGTCATTGCTACAAGCGTCATCATATGGAAAGTGTGGAGGAAACATACCTTGTACTGAATTTAGAGCAATCAATGGTTATAGACAGTTCTTACACTGTGCGACAGACCATGCAGAATTTGCACACCTGGTTCTTGACAAACATTTACTGATACACATGCACATACACATGATACACATGCATTATCTTTCTTAAAATGTTAAATGTATTACTGCCAAATAGCATGTTGCAATTGGATTTGTGTTCAATTGGGTTTTTATTGGATATATACTACCTTAGTATTTAATGATATTATCATTGTTAACAAATCTTTTTCTTCCTTATGAACCTTACAAGGCCCTCTGGAACATCGCAGGAGCTCCTCAGGACCCTATCTGAATCCCTGATTGTCATCAGAGGACGGCATGAGCGAACTGAGATCGCCGTCACACAGGACTCCCAGGCACCTGGGTGGAAGGGGTAAGTGATGCAGCTTCAATCTTGAGTGCTTCACAGTCACTCCTTGATATACCCAGTGTAGATTTTATGCCCACTTCTGAGGCCCCTATTACAGATTCGACAGAGAAAAGAATGCTAGTTGCATTACTCCAATCTACAGTATAGAGATGGACTTTATTCAGCTACTGCGCCCAGTTAATGCAGTAATTCAATTGGTATAGGAAAGTATCGACCATGCAGAGACAGAAATTATGACCCGGAGAAAAGGGTGGAGACTTTGATGGAAAAAGTGGTGGACCTCGAAGACAGGTCCCTCGCAATCTGTAAAGTTTAGAAGCATCCTGGAATCATTCCATAGTAATCACATACATGTAGGTATATCACAACAATACATAAAAGATCTAATTGTGGCCATGCTTCCCGATTGTGCCACTGGAGACTTGGTGATTGATATGGCTCATCAGATCCTAAAACCTAAACATCTGGCAGATGATATAATGCTTGATGTACTCACCAGAATACATTTCTTCCATATGCAAGGAAGCACTAATGGCAGCATCTAGAGGCAAAGTTCAGATAGATTCAAAAAAATTTCTCTATACGCAGATCTATCTGGGGCAACTATGCAACAACTGAAGGTGTTATTACTTGAATATAAAATAATGTATAGGTAAGGTATACTAACCATATGGTAGCTAGGTAATCCCACGCTCTCGTAAATACTAAACCAAATAACAGAGGGAATAAGCTAAAAAGTAACTTTTATTAATATACAATAAAACAGTATTCCAGTGCAATAAACAATGATAAATGTGCTATTATTTACAATGTGCATAAAGCACAATAACTCCTCTAGTGGGAAATTAAAGACAATATGTCAGGATTGGACGCAGGGATTCAGTAGGCAGTAACAAGGTCCCCAAAAGTCCTCCGCCGAGGCAAGGGAAAATATGCCAATAAACAGAATCTGCTGCTAAGTGAAAATACTATTGTCCAATTGAAGTCTATTGCAGGTCACAGCTTCTTGAGGGAAATGCAATCCCATTAGGTCACAGTGTGTCCTGTCACCGTCAGTACCGTCACCTTTGCCCTACGCGTTTCTGTCACTCTGGTCGGTGACGTCATCAGGGGTCAGGAGGTGCATGGAAGGAGGTACAGGTGTAAACAAGGTAACAGTCATAAGAGCCATACATATAATATCACCGTAATAGGGTACAATATAGGCATCAAAAAATGACAGTCAGAGCCAGATATTCATTCTAGCAATGTTGTAATGCTCAGAAGAAGGCTGCTGTGGAATGAGGATGAGGAGATAATGGAAGCGTGTTACTCACTGTGTCCATACATTTGGACCCAAAAGCAGTATGTCCCGGAGCGGCAGTGGCCAATTTGTGGACCTATATGTAGTGTAAACATGTCTGGTCAATGAGTGCCCGTCCATGAGAGACATATAAGGGCATAATAGTATGATTAATTACTTACAATTCTGCTGGGTCAAGAGAGTGGCAGTGAGTGGTGCCGTGTTCCCAGTGTGGCCTCCCTATAAGGAACAATGTACTACTCAATTAGGTACAAGGGGCATGATAGCCAAAAAGTGGAGGCTAAAAGTATAAGGAAACACTCACCCGTTTTCTCCTAATTACCGGAGATGTCCTCCAGTCAGGCTGCAGTGGCAGACTAACCCGAGGGAGGCGTCTGCAGTCTATTTACCGACTGTGCAGACGCCGCGCGTGTGACGTCACAGCACGTGGGAAAAGCGTCCCCAACGTCCCCCCCCCACACGCCCAGGGGGTGTTATTACTTGTCTTGTCTATCCTGAGAGATCGAAAAATTGCTTATCATTGGGGATTTATCTATTCTCAAGGACAACAACCTACACATTGTGAAATGTGGAAGAAGGTATAGCTTTGCTTAGAACCTGGAATGTTTCAGATATCCCAACAGACCTTGGGGCCAAGTCCGCTCCAGGGAAATCGGGTTAGCAGATGTCTTCACGACTTAAGAAAGGCCACTCTTAAAGAATAATGAGTATCTGGTGGCGAGTTGGCCATCCCGGACAAGTGGACTGTGTTCCCCACATAAACCACATATCTCTGGTATGGTGATAAGACTTTTGTACAGACTGTTAAGAGGAAGCTATTTTGCTAATTGTGATGTAATTACAGACCAAGAAACTCACTTGTTACAAACTGATGCACATTGTATGCATCATCATATGTAAATTAAGCACACTATAAATCTAAAGCCTGCGTTACCTTACTAGCAATTAAAACTCATCATGTAGAGAAATTAGTGGCACTCACCAGGTTAAATTGCAAATAAAACAGACTTTATTCCATTATTCCAGACTGGCAACTGGGAAGTGGATCAACGGGCGACGATCGTTTCGCGTGCTCATGTGATGCACGCTTTCTCTCAGCCTACTGTAGCTTTCCAAGTGGTCATATGTGTGTGGGACCCAACAGGGAGATACCTTATTACAGTAGCTTACCTCAACAATGTGCGGTATACAGTAGTAGTAGCGTATCCCCCAATATGAGACAAGGTAAATTTCTGAATAAAACAACTTAGTGTAGCTTCCAGATCTAAGCAGGGCCATCTCTTATTCATATATTATATTTTTCTCCTAAACATAAGTTATTCCAGAATAGATATGTTCTTTATTGATAGGGAGCTGTTATTGAAGGCTAGGTCTGCAGGGATCTTACAAATAACATGGTCTGACCATGCGCCAGTAACATTGACACTTTCAGAACAGTATAATGACCCACCCACTTATGGAGGGTATATGCCTTTTTATTTTTAAATTGTAATATTTATTGGGTTTTTAAATAAAGAATATATAACATAATACAACGATGTAAGTATCAACTTGTATACAGTGGCTTCAAGCAAATAAGAAAGGAGAACGTAAAGTAAAAAGGCTTGACATAAGAGATTGCTAATGTCGTTATCAATTAACATATCATCAACAGTATAGCGAAACAGAACCAATCCACCTCAAGGAGCAGAGCAACATTAGATTAGCATAGGACATACAAGACTAGCCTGAAGCCTCGGTAACTTCAACATAAACACCACAAGACAAGAACAAAGGGAAAAAACTCAGAGGAATAGGGGGAGGGGGGGGGAATAGGGAGGCAGACTGGTTTCAAAACAGGAGTAACTACTCAACAGGTTTAACCTGACCGAACACAATATGCGTCCCACAGAGCCCAGATGGAGTCAAACAGAGGAAGTTTGTTGTGGAGAGAAGCCGTTAGATGTACCAGAGACTGCATCTCTTTTATTCTAGAAATAAGTTCAGACTGAGATGGAAGGGCAGTGGTCTTCCAGCTGCGGGCGATCAGGGTCTTGGCCGCTGTAAGAACCTGGAGTGCCAACTTAGTACCCAAGGTTTCAGGGGTAAGATCAAAGAAGTAAGCTAAGGGGTCCAAGGCGACAACAACGCCAAGCACCGCCATAAGCAAGGAATGAACTTGAGACCAAAATCCCTGAACGCCCGAGCAGGTCCAGAAAATGTGATATAGGGAGCCACAGAGCTACTACATCTCCAACAAATTGGGGAGTTTGAACTGTTTAGCCTATTCAATAACTATAAGAATGATACCACTGCATTATAAGCTTATATACAAATAGAGGACTTGGCAGCTCTACTCCAGATAATTTCCCAGGATTCAGGGGATATCGTCTGTGATAGTGTTGATTCCCATTTGTCCATATACTTATGCCTGGCCGCCCCCCCAGAACCCAAGATTCTGTATATGTGCAAGATTAAACCCCTCGTGGAGGTGCCTGCACAGCTGTTCAAAGACTGTAGGTTTGAAAACCGTGGTGGACCCCAAAACTGAGGTCATGAAATGTTGTAGACATATATGGGTATAAAGCTCAGACCTAAGAAGGTGTGATTTATAGTAAAGTCTGTCAAAAGGTAGGAATGTGCGTGCCTTTGGGTCCACCTCATCTGCAAACTGGAATAACCCCTTATCCCCCCAGGTACGCACCATGGAGGAGTCCAAGCTAGCGGAGAATGAGGGGGCAAGAAGGAACCATATTAATGGGGAGGTCCTGGAGTACAATTTAAATCTATCTGCAGATGAGGACCAAATTTGTTTAGTAAATTGAATGGGTCCCAGCAGAGGACCCACAGGCCAAGCAGGGGGCGTAGAACTCCATAGAAAAGAGTTTGGGTAAAAGGGGGCTAGCCATAGTTTCTCTATCAGCGTCCATTTTTTATTGGTGTGATGTGTCACCCAGCAAGGTATATGACGGAGGTGTGCCGCTCAGTAAGGGTATGTGCACACTGAGGAATTCAGACGGAACCTCCGTTGCGGAATTCCCAGCTCGCGCCTGCCCGCTCGGATTCCTTCCTCCGTTCAAAGAATGAACTTAATCATTCTTTGGATGGAGGGTGGAATCCGCGAGTGGGTACAAGGGACGGATTACACAATATATTCGGTGTCACCAGACCTCCCCGAGACTTACTACTCATCATAACTGAGTTAGGGATCCTATGCCTTTTAGCCCCCCCATATAAACTTAAATATAGCCGACTGGATAGATTTAAGTTCCTTCAAAGGGACTCTTACAGGTAGGGTTTCAAAATAGTAAAGGAGTTTTGGTAATATGGTCATTTTGACCGATGCTATTCGGCCCAGGAGGGAGATAAAGTGCGACTGCCAGTCAGAATGCAGATATGTGGCATAGGTTTTATAATAAAGAGATGTGGGGATATCCCGTTCAGCAAGGATTTAAAGACTTCCTGAAGTTCTTTAGCAGAAATAAGGGAGTTCAAGGAGTCCAAAGCTTCTGCTGACAAAGTCGGAAGATGGTAAGTCTCCAGGAAATCCCTGAGTTTCCGACTAACGGCTCCCGTGTCTGAGGGTAAGGGGGAAGGAAGAGCGTACAGGTTGGAAAGTTATCTAAGAAAAACAGAAGCAATGTCCTTAGGATGGTATTTAAGGCAGGGCTGTGGAGTCTGAGTCGTGGAGTCAGAGTTGGAGCTAGTTTTGGCTGGAGTAGGAGTCGGAAAAAAATGTACCCACTCCAACTCCAGCTTTAAAAAAAAATCTTTAAAAAATGTAGAATTGAATTTTGATATGCATTTTACAAGTTTTGCTAATGAATATATATTATGAGCAACATTGTAATAGGACAATGGCCCTATTACATAAGGGTGGTCATGGAAAAGTTGTTGGTCACTATTTGGCAGTTTGTTTCTGAGCTGGAAGAGTCCATTGTGTGTGGGGGGGGATCTGTGCTGTTCTCTTCCTGGATGCTGGATGACTGTATATGAGCAGCAGTGTAATATGAAGATATCCTGTGTAATAGAGAAGACATAAGTAGTGTAGCAGTGACCTCTGTCCTCAGTGTGGTGTTTTCTCTCTGGGAGAAGATTGTGTGTTTTTCTTCAGTGTTCTATGGCTGCAGCTGTGTGTGTGCGTGCTATGGCTGCAGTAGGCTGTGTGTGTGCTATGACTACAGCAGGCTGTGTGTGTGTGTGCTATGGCAGGCTGTGTGTATGTGTGCTATGGCTGCAGCAAGCTGAGTGTGTGTGTTTGTGTGTGTGTGCACACTATGGCTGCAGCAGGCTGTGTGTATATGTGCTATGGCCGCAGCAGGCTGTGTGTGTGTGTGGTGTGTGCTATGGCTGCAGCAGGCTGTGTGTGTGTGTGTGTGTGTGCTATGGCTGCAGCAGGCTGTGTGTGTGTGTGTGTGTGCTATTGTGTGCCCCTAAAGTAAACTTCTATATTACTGACACCTCTCTATATCACTGTGTGACTTCTCTATGTCACTATGTGTGACCCCTCTCTATATCACTATGTGTGACCCCCTGTATATCACTATGGCTGACCTCTATATCACAGGCATCTGGCATTGTTAGCAGTGTTTCTTTAAGTATGGTGAATATTTGCTAAGATCCTCACTTTTTAATATCTACAGAGCAGGTGTTTACCGTGTGTACACTGAGAGGAGTATATACGGTATGTCCTTGCACCTGTGAGTTGCTGCTGAACTTTCTGTTTTTTTGTCTGTACTTTAGCCACGAGCAGCGTGCAACCTGCAGTGTGAACAGAGTCTTAGATGTGCAGCCAATTTTTCCTTTTTTTCTAATGGTGAATATTTAGTTAGAAACATAGAAGACTGTCAGCAGGAAAAGATCACCTGCTCCATCTAGTCTAGTTGTGAGTAGTTCAGGACATGGAGGCTGGAGACTGGCTGCATCCACTGCACACACGGGAGAATCTGATTTATATCTTTCCTTATTCCCTCAGAAGTTGCCCCAGGATCATGTAGGACATTAGGGAGAAGCTGCTAAGCCAGTGTGATAAATAACTCCCCTGGTATATGACTGGCCATTTATGAAGGAGCAGGATTTGGAGTCGGTCCAGATAAAATATAGGAGTTGGCGTCGGTCCTGATAAAATTCAGGAGTCGGAGTTGGAGTCGAAGCTGCGGCTTACCTCCACAGCCCTGATTTAAAGTTTCCTAAATGGTCCTTCAAGGCCTGCGGAGACTGAGCCACCGCCCGATCTCGAAGCATACGAGCTAGGATAGTGTGTGCTTTGTTCCCTTTTTTATAGAAGCGTTATTTAGAGTACAAAAGTGAACACTCCACTTTGTGCATAATGAGATCTCTGAGAAGGGCTCTGGCAGCAATCAGTCTACGCAGGAGCTCTGCTCTCACACGTCTTGCTCAATCGGCTGCTCGTTCCGCCCCCCAGTATACGACTTTTTATTACATAACCCAAAGTCGATCAAAGTTTTAGAAAAGGACCTTACAGAACATTTTGCCACCAATTCAAATAACCAAACTAGTTTCACCTCCTTGTGGAATGTTAGGACATAGGATGCAAAAGGAAAAACAAGTTGAAATCTCTAAACTTTTGGCACATATTGAGGGTACAAACCCACACACCGTATATACAGCAAATACGCAACAAATACGCAGCAAATACGCAGCAGATTTGTTGGTACAGATTTGATGCTGTGTTCTGTTATTTAGATCTAATCTGCTGCGTATTTGCTGCGTGTTTGCTGCGTATTTGCTGCGTATCGCAGCAGTAAATACGCTGCATATACAGTGTGTGGGTTTATACCCTGAAACCCACAAAGAAATTAACTAACAAAATCGACATCCCTACGATAAAGATAAACTAACTGCATTGAGTCAGCAACTGAGAGGACAAAAACTTGTTATTACTCTTATAGTAATAAATCGGGCAAACAATTAACTGCTAAATTGAAAGCCCAACACATAAAACAAAAGATTCAGTTTCTATGGAACAAAGAGAACAAAACAGGGAATTTAAAGGGGTAGTGCGGCGCTCAGAAATTATTCACAGAATAACACACATTACAAAGTTATACAACTTTGTAATGTATGTTCTGTCTGTGAATCGCCCCGTTCCCCGTGTCCCACCACCCCCACCCATGTACCCGGAAGTGTGGTGCATTATACATTACCTGATCCGTGTCGAGGGCCGTCCGCCATCTTGTGCCAAATGTCATCTTCGGACGGACGGCCGAGTCGCTGCCGCCTGTCCCCCCCCTCCGCCGCGTCACAACTGTGCTCAGCCGCGAATGGCTGAGCACAGTTATGCTCAGCCAATCGCGGCTGAGCATCGCATGACGCTGCAGAGGGCGGACGGCATTAGGGACAGTCGGAGCTGTTCGCCGTCCACCCGAAGAAGACGTCACTCGCTGAAGATCGGAGACGGGTGTCGGCACGTGACAGGTGAGTATAGCGCACCACACTTCCGGGTACACGGGTGGGGGTGGTGGGACACAGGGAAGGGGGCCATTCACAGACATAACATACATTACAAAGTTGTATAACTTTATAATGTGTGTTAGTCTGTGAATAATTCTTTACCGCCGCACTACCCCTTTAACAAACCTAAAAGATCTTGCCAACAGGTTTAGAGATTTCTATGCTTCTCTGTACAACCTAGGAGCAGACCCTTCAGTTACCCACCCCAATCAATTGGATGTGAAGATGTTTCTACAAAGCCTAAGGGTCCTATTAAACAAAGCGATTTTTGACGATTAAGGGTCCATTTACACAAAAAAGATTATCTGACAGATTATCTGCCAAAGATTTGAAGCCAAAGCCAGGAATGCCAGGAATGAATTTGAAAAGAGCAGAAATCTCAGGCTTTCCTTTATGACCTGATCTCTGTTTATAGTCTGTTTCTGGCTTTGGCTTCACATTAGGGATGGTTCGTACGAACCTGAACTCTCGGGATACAGCCATAGCCATAGGCTGTATCCCAGTTTTCCAGGCGGTCCTCCGCCTGAATCCACCTTCTCCACGGAGCATGCAGACAGCGGTAATCACTGCCGAGAGTTCAGGTTCGTATGAACCTGAACCTCAGCAGGTTTGGACCATCCCTACTTCACATGTTTGGCAGTTAATCTGTCAGATAATCTTTCTATGTAAGGGTGCGTTTACACAGGCAGATTTATCTGACAGATTTTGGAAGCCAAAACCAGGAATGGATTTGAAAAAAGGAGAAATCTCAGTCTTTCCTTTATGACGTGTTCCCTGTTTATGATCTGTTCCTGGCTTTGGCTTCAAGAATCTGTCAGATAAATCTGCCTGTGTAAATGCACCATAAATGGACCCTTACAATAAACAATTGCAAACAAGATTCTTTATCGTTAACCTGAAATCGTTCACCATATTACACAGATGTCCAGTAAACCACAGATAGAAGCGGTTATCTCATGGAAGGGGTATTTATTAGAATCACGACGCGTTTCGGCCGCCAAGTATGAGGTGGCCTTTCTCAAGTTGTACAAAAACATATTGGGGAACAGGGGTTTATATGGTATGGGGCATGACATAGACACAGCATCACTTCCGGGTCAAACAATATGAATATAAATGATGCCACAGAGGTATATACACATAATATCTGAAGCTGGTGTAAAGGCATATAAAATCCGTACATATGTACAACAAAGTTTGTATAAACTTACATTTCCCCGGAGTTCCGAGGTCCAGCGTCCGGGTCCGGCATGATCACGTGAGTGGCCGGGCGTCCTTACGTCATTACGCACGTGCGTTAGGGACTCCGGAATCACGTGATGCCGGAACGCACGTGCGTAATGACGTAAGGACGCCCGGCCGCTCACGTGATCATGCCGGACCCGGACGCTGGACCTCGGAACTCCGGAGAAATGTAAGTTTATACAAACTTTGTTGTACATATGTACGGATTTTATATGCCTTTACACCAGCTTCAGATATTATGTGTATATACCTCTGTGGCATCATTTATATTCATATTGTTTGACCCGGAAGTGATGCTGTGTCTATGTCATGCCCCATACCATATAAACCCCTGTTCCCCAATATGTTTTTGTACAACTTGAGAAAGGCCACCTCATACTTGGCGGCCGAAACGCGTCGTGATTCTAATAAATACCCCTTCCATGAGATAACCGCTTCTATCTGTGGTTTACTGGACATCTGCGCCCTATCTGAGCCGGGATCCCCCATGGTCCTAAAGCCTGCTGCGGCTGATATACCTCTCCCTCTGACTGTACGACTCCCTTGGACGTACCCCGGCAGGAGCTGCGGTGTTCAACCCAATATGCTTGATATAGAGTTGTGCCTATAATCCAGCACAACTCTACTAGGTGAGTGTAACACCTCTTTCCCCTGTGTTTATCACTCTGGTCACCTTTTATTGCACCAGGAGGCGCCCCCACCTCTTTCCCTCTTCTCCCCCCTTTCTACATATTACACAGAATGATAGTTGTTAGTTACAATCATTAAGATTGCTACTGCCATCATTTACTCCAGTTAGATTACATACTTGCAGCGTAATTGTGATCCCGCTGCGAGTATGTAAAAGGCAGCCCCCTTAACCCCCGCGGCTTGATGCATACATTACCGGGTCTGTGCTCCGGCTTGCTTTGGGGGCTCCCGACCTCTGGACGTCCCGCTCAGGCAGCAGACACCATACCTTCTACTGATCGCATACAGAACTACAAAGGCCTGAGAACGTCACCAAGTAGCAATACCACAGTGCAATTTTTCTACTTATAACTTTGTCTGGCTGGATTATGTTTGAAGGATTATTCCAATAAAAATTTTAAACTCAAGTGTTTCCTACTTTACACCTGTGACAGTAAAAAGAGACACCTTTTACAAGGTGTAAGAAGAAAAGAGAACACGTAGTGGGATACTGAAAACAGATAATGTATCAACTCTTTGGGCAATAGTCAACCATCGGCCGCGCATTCCTATTACATGTAGCAATGCGCGGTCGGTGGCCAATAATTTTAGAGAAACAACTCGTGGTTCCAAAGGCAAAAGAGGGAGGGGTACACAGGGTACCCCAGGGGCACATCAGCTAGTCGTCAGATTGCGTTCAGGAAGGCCCGGGCACTCGAAGGGTACCTCAACAGCAGTCAATCAGTGCACCTGCAGCTAAGACCCACCCACTGCAATCAGAGGTGTTGCAGTTTATCTTGGTGGCGGCACAGACCATCTGTGTTAAGAAAGTGGTTTGGGGTGTGGGTGCAAACCCGGGTACAGCTTGAGGCTATGTTCACACTACGTATATGTCCGGCCGCATATTTTCGCGGCCGGACATATACGTGTTAAACTCCGGCCGGGAATTTATGTAAGTTGCGGCTGGCTACGTACGGTCCGCGAACTTACGCCCGTAGTCAACTTATGCTTCCCGAGCGCCCTACGTAGCGATCTGACAGCGGTCTTTTACTTGGATATCTTCGGCTAGCCCCAGACATCCCACAGAACCTTTTGGATCGGCAAAGAAAAGTGCAAAAATTAAGAAATCACCACTACGTACGGGACCGCATGTTACGCTACGGGCGTAAGTTACGGCATTTTCGTCCTCAAACAATGATCTGGTTCATTTTTTACGGCACCTCGTATGATCCTGGCATAAGTTATTACGTAGTGTGAACTGTGCAGCCGTAGATCGTATACTTTCCATTGTACGCAAACTACGTAAATCTCCGGCCGCTTATTCACGGAACGCGTTACGTCCTGAAACTTACGTAGTGTGAACATAGCCTGAATGTAGAAGCACATGGAAAGCCACCACCCTGGAAAAAACGGGACTCCCACTACACTTTTTGATTGTAACCACCAATGGTTGGGCTATCATCGTGCAGCCCAATTTCTGCGAGACAACAATCACTGTCTAAAGACTTCACAATAAGACAGTGCTACGTCACCCTACGGCAAAGTTAATTGCCCTGTTTTTCTTTTCTTAACATTTTAAATATAACAATCAATGAATACAAAAATAAACATACCATATCTTAACAGAACAAAATAATAAAAATTATGAGCCACACCATAAGGGTAAAACCGGTCTATCGCCACACTCTCCCGACCACTTACAACCTATTCAATCTATATCTTCAATATATCCAATTTTTTCTTTAACTACTACTGACCATAACATATGAACCCCCTTGCCTCCGTAGCCTGTTTTGGACTTAATGACCAAGCTAATTTTTTATAATCTGATCTCTATAGGTCATTATATCTAAAGAGGAGTGAATTTACAGTAGGAATGTAGTGATGTACTTAATTTTTACCAGCATTCTGCTCATCAGGCTGTGGGCTTTGAAGTCTTAAGATGCAGATAGGCACAAAGTGCTTTGCCTTGTTCATACTGTAAATTCGCTTCTCTCTAATTATAATGACTATAATTATGTATTTATAATGCTTTAATGATTCCGAGATTGTTTGTTTTCTTGTGACACATTATACTTAATTTTAGCGTATTCAATTGGTCAATATATTTGGTGTTTTTTGGAAAAAAAATCTAAAATATGAAAAATGTATTTCTGCTTTTAAAATTGTAAGTCATGCCACACATAAAATCATAATCCTTAGAAGATTAAAGAATACGGCACTCACCTGTAGATGTATCACAACAAAAATTTCTTTTTCATCTGCGGCTTCAGACACATACATGGATAATGGGGAGGACGCCAGACGCCCACAGCCTGTGGGCGTCTGGCGTCCTCTCCATTATCCTTGTATTTGTGTGCCGTATTCTTTCATCTTCTAAGGATTATGAATTGCTTGCTGTTGTGTGTATATATTGAGCACCAAATATGGGGCTATAGATAGGAAGTCGCATAGGTAGTGGAGGGGTAGAGGTCTTTTGTCACTGGGCTCTGTAGAGGAAGGAGACGAGCCAGAATTCTCCCTATAGCAGCCTAGTTGGGCCTTGGCCCTCTGCCAGGTCCCCTGTCAGGGACAGAAGAACCAGCCTAGAGAGTTCTTTGTCACTAGACTCCGTAGAGACAAGATGCAGTTAACCTATTCTCCTCAAGTAACGCTACTCAGCACTATGCAGTGTTAAACCCTTCACTAGAGAGGACAAGTCAGAGATGATCTCAACCCACGCCGTGGACAAAGAGAGTCACAGTGCAGGACAGTATCCACACAGCCAGGGCCGGTTTTAGACTAAATGTGGCCCTGGGCAAAGTTGAGCAAAGTGGGGCCCCAAATGCTGAAATATTGTAGCAGCAATTTAAGGTTCCCATACACTTGTTGGTGGTACCTGCTGCTCGTGGTGGGTTCGGCCATCAGTGTAAGGTGAATGGGGCTCTTTGTACAGTCCTCTGACATGATATCAGTGGACATATGGGGTTGGGCTTGATGGAAAATCAACATCCAACCTCTTTGTTCTCAGAGAGACAAGCCGTCATCAGATCTGTCTGGCTATGGCTTACCCCTCCTATAGAGAACACAGAAATGCTCAGCTGTGCCGAACATTCCTGTGTATGGGGAGGACAGGGCCAGATGAGATTTTATATATATATATATATATCATTAGTGATGTGTGTGCAGCCCTTGCTGTATATAGTGAACAATGAAGATATATACTAGCTGATCACGTTCCCTGGTGTCCTCAGGCCTTGTCTGTGGGATCCCCCAGTCCCAGCTCTCACTTCAGTGGGGACGGACTGAGGCGCAGCTTAAAGGGAGTCCCTCATGACAGGGATTGACAGACCAGTAGCAGGTCAGATAGAGGGCAACAGGCTCAGGGTGAGCAGGAGGGGAGCACGTGTACAAGGGGGGGGGGGGAGGAGAACAAGGGAGTGTGGAATGGTAAACAGAAGAGGTGGTTGGTTAGAAGGTAGTGGGGGGAGTAGTTTAAGGGGCCGGGGTATAAAAGTTAGCCTTAAGGGGGGGTGGTCACCCATTTGTGGATTAGCAGGCAGAGATCGCCCACCCACCCTCCCCCTTTTTTGTTGCGGGTAATTTGGTTTGGTGTCTGGAGTTTGGGTGGTGCAGCAGCGGTGGTGGGTTTGGTTATGACAATCGTCATGGCAGCTGTGTGGCGGTGGGGGTCCTCGGGGTTGGTGTGGACTTGGTCGTGGTGGGAGGGGACCTCGGAGTGGTTCCGGACTCCCGGGAAAAAGGAAATGCAATTATTGGGCTGGGCGGCTGTAGTTAGCCACCATTAAAAAGGGTACAGTTATACGCACACAGGTGTTTAGTTGGTGCCTCTGGGTTATGTGGCCCGTCGGCCAGAGGCAAATCCTGCGTGCTGTTGGGGTCAAGTTAAAATAAGCCGCCTGAGGGGAAATTTTGGGGCTCCGAGGACCGCCCCGTCAAAAATAAATATGTTACATTTTTGAGATGTTTATACTTGGTGTAATAAACGGCTGCTGTGGCCATTTAATTCCAGAACGGTGTCTGTGGTTATTGGTAAGGGAGGGGGTCAGAGGGGTGGAAAGTGGGGGGACCTGGGGAGGCGGAAGGGCCTTGGCAACTTCCCTAGTCATGGTCCTCTCTCTGAGGTGACAGGCCGTTCAGCCAATCACTGGCCATAACAAACAGACAAGGCCTGAGGACATCGGGGAACATGATCAGGTAAGTAACAGCTTTATTATGTTATACGCACAATCATCAGACAATGATTTTTACACTTGCCAAAAGACAATGATCAGCTGATTACAGTTGTCTCTATATACACAGAGCGATATCGGCCAGGTTAGGACAATTTTTGCTCTGTATATTAGGGCCCTTAGTCACATTGAGTCAATTCAGAAGGTTACATGCGGGGACTGCCGCCACATGCGGGGACTGCCGCCACATGCGGGGACTGCCGCTACATGTCAGGACTGCCGCTACATGTCAGGACCGCCGCTAGTGGTGTAAACACAAAAACTATTTATATGCATTGTTTTAAAAAATAAAATAAAAAATCACTCAGGACCAAATATTACCTCCATACCGTTATTGAAGAAAACTTTTCTTATATATAGGCCAATATTACCACCATAAAGTGACTGCCCCAAAATGACACTATATACACACCAATATTAGCACCACACCATGACCGCCACATGATTCTATATACACTATATACAGACCAATATTACTACTATAGACTGACCACCGCATAATGACTCTGTATACACTATATACAGACCAATATTACTGCCATAGAGTGACCACCACATAATAACTCTATATACACTATATACAGACCAATATTACCGCCATAGAGTGACCATCACATAATGACCCTATATACACTATATACAGACCAATATTACTGCCATAGAGTGACCACCACATAATGACCCTATATACACTATATACAGACCAATATTACTGCCATAGAGTGACCACCACATAATAACTCTATATACACTATATACAGACCAATATTACCACCATAGACTGACCACCGCATAATGACTCTATATACAGACCAATATTACCGCCATAGACTGACCACCGCATAATGACTCTGTATACACTATATACAGATCAATATTACTGCCATAGAGTGACCACTGCATAATGACTCTGTATACACTATATACAGACCAATATTACCCCTATAGACTGACCGCCACATAATGACACTATATACAGACCAGCACACACCATGACCACCACATAATGACTCCATATATACACCATATACAGACCAATATTACCACCATAGTGTGATCACCACATAATGACTCTATATACTCACTATATACAGACCAATATCATGTGGCAGTCACTGTATGGCGGTAATATTGGTCTGTATATAGTGTATATAGAGTCGTTATGCAGCGGTCAGTCTATGGCGGTAATATTGGTCTGTATATAGTGTATATAGAGTCATTATGTGGCGGTCACTCTATGGAGGTAATATTGGTCTGTATATAGTGTATATATAGAGTCATTATGTGGCGGTCACTCTATGGCGGTAATATTGGTCTGTATATAGTGTATATATAGAGTCATTATGTGGCGGTCACTCTATGGCGGAAATAACTCTATATACACTATATACAGACCAATTTTACCACCATAGACTGACTACTGCATAATGACACTATACACACTATATACAGACCAATATTACTGCCATAGACTGACCACTGCATAATGACACTATATACAGACCAATATTACTGCCATAGAGTGATCACCACATAATGACTGTATATACACTATATACAGACCAATATCATGTGGCGGTCACTCTATGGTGGTAATAATGGTTTGTATATAGTGTGTATATAGAGTTATTATGCATTATGTGGCGGTCAGTCTATGGCAGTAATATTGGTCTGTATATAGTGTATATAGAGTCATTATGTGGCGGTCCCTCTATGGCGGTAATAACTCTCTATACACACTATATACAGACCAATATTACCACCATAGACTGACCACTGCATAATGACACTATATACGGACCAATATTACCACCATACAGTGACCGCCACCTTGTTTTTTTTCTCAATAAAATACACCGTGTTGCCTTAGTGACATCATCATACACTATACATAGGAGCTGCAGCCAATCACCGGCCTCAGTGGTCACCAGAGAATGGCTGCAGCTCCTATACACAGTGTTTTCACCTCAACACTTGGAGTCAGCAGTGCTTATACACACACACTAATATATATATATATATATATATATATATATATAGAAAAACAATCCGAGGACAGCATCTCCTTATAAAGTGCTTATTGCTTTATTGTGCCAGTTTGCAAAGAATCTTTGCAAACTGGCACAATAAAGCAATAAGCACTTTATAAGGAGATGCTGTCCTCGGATTTTTTTTCTGGAATACGATTGGGGTGAAGGACCGAACCCCATGAGGACTGTGCATCCTGCACTGTGTAACCGCGGACCCAACCACTACTATATATATATATATATATATATATATATATATATACACACACTAACACATCCATGAAAACACATTATACAGATCCAAACCATCCAGTCCACACACTATACACATGACATGTAACACACTACAGTCATCCATTATACACCAACATTCATACACACACTACATGTACAGTATACTTACCCCCTCTAACAGCATGCTGGGTGTAGTTGTCCTTGTCCATGGCAGCAGCAGCAGCAGGAGGCTGTGCTCCTCACCCTGCAGCCCTCTCCTCCATCGTCCCGACAGCTCCACACCAGCCTCACCAGGAAGAGAGAGGAAATCACATGGTACAGAAGAGAGGGGGAGGGGGAAGCTACACACTCCGGAGCAGAGCGTCCTGTAGCCTCTGTGTGACCCCTGATAGCAGCCATAAGCTGCAGCCAGAGATCACTGCCAGAGCCTGCAGGACGCTGTCTGTGCGCTCCTGCACCTAACACTCACTGTAACTGGGGCAGGGGGCCCCTGGGGGATGGGGGCCCTGGGCAACTGCCCTCTTTGCCCCCCCCCTAACGCCGGCCCTGCACACAGCAGAAGGCTAGGAACTGAGCCGGATAGAGCAAAGTTGCTAGAAGCCTATGAACTCTATCTTGCAGTGCAGGTGTCAGCAGGTAACCCTCAGCATTCAACGCATCCCAGGTAACAGGGTCTGGGGCTTGTGTTGCCCACAAGGACGGATCCCACGACACTGGTAAGGCAATAGGTGGTGCAAAGACCCAAAGGTCAAAACACAGGAACAAGTATTCTCTCTTTCTTAAGTATTCTTCTACCTCATCCTCCAACATCCTGGCAGAGCACAGTACTTATTGGGTTCTCTCACGACATCCTCCTCTCTACTCCTCTGACTCTATACCTTCAGCACGCAACTCAGTCCATATGACTGTATTACTTCTCCTCCGCTCACTACAGATCTGGATCCTAACTTATCCAGTGTCTTATTAAGTTCAAAGTATTATTTCACGGTAAAGTTGTATGACCTGCTGCACATACATATTCTCCATGTAAAGTAGATCTTTTTTATAATAAAGAGACTCTGTGATTTCTCGCCCCGCACCAACACAGTACACGAGCATTCCTTGGGTTGACTCTACTTTCTGTGGGTGGCAGTGCAAATAGTCCGGATGGGTCATCATTCCACTCTGGACCACCGTGACTACAACCCAAGGGATCATGACATAACATCATTGTACCCAACTATATCTCAGCCAACCACCATAGAACTGGCCTCGCACTCTACCATCTGGCAAGTGACCGCCCATACCTCCGCCATAACACCACAGGGGGCATTACACATAACCACATAAATTTGTTACTAAGCAATTACTAAGTCACATTAGCAATGAGTTTACTTTATGCTGGCATGATTCGGTAAACATATATTACTTTCTTAGGGCCAGTTGATACAGAGTAAAATCGGCGGAATTACGCATGCTGTGTTTCAATATGCTCACACGCCTCTGTTTCTGCCGCTCTCCACTCAAAGAATTGACGTGTCAATTCTTTGAGCGGAGAGTCGCACGAGCCATCCCATAGAAAATAAGTGTCATATCTATACAGTATACCATAGTCCAAAGAGACCAGAATGTCAAGGCACTCACCACAGCTTCTTAATCAAGTTCGCTTGCTTTATTCACATATAGCACAGATACATAGATGCAGACAGGTGAACGGGCGACAGCCTGTTTCACGTGCTTAGCTCGCACGCTTCCTCTCGGTCCTGACGTCACTAGGTTACACAGTCCTTTTAAAGATGTACTGATTACTACATGAATACACATATCTAAAAATACACATAACTTATTTAAAAGAACATAGAACGTTACATAACTTACAGCAGTGATACCAATTAATAATAACCATGTAAATCGGAACGATCATTCAGACCAAGTGGTCCGAGTGCTTCCGTCTTTAGGATCAGCTCCGTTTCCTTTTTAATCAGCCTATTGTCTCTACCACCTCCTGCTGGGGAGTTCTTAACTTGCAATAGACCCATAAAGCGCAGTGCAGACGGATTACCGCTATGCGCTGCGCGCATATGTGAAATAACTCTCGGACAGCCTTTACCTGTTTTCAGAGAGCGTACATGCTCGGCAAATCGTTGATACAGTGGGCGGGTGGTCTTCCCGATATAATAGAAACCGCAACTACATACAAGTGCGTAGACCACAAATGCCGTGCGGCAAGTAATGAAATCACGTACCTGCCATGTTAGACCACCTAGCCGCACTGTATAACTCTCATTAAGATGTCCACAATAACTACAATGGCCACATTTATGATTTCCTTCTAACTTTTTGTGACCCAACCATGTATTTTTATGTCTCACCTCCAATGAATTTTTAAACCGTCCCTGAACTAGTTCATCACGAATATTCCTACATCTTTTAAATGCTAGTAAGGGTTTACTTTTAGCATATTCCTGTAGCGATTCCTCACCTTCCAGTAGATTCCAGTATCTGTATATTATAGATCTCACTGTTTTATCCATAGGACTGTGTCTAAAAGAGAAGACAAATCTATCCAATTTACTTCCTCTATTCTTCCTCCGGTAGATAAGCTGAGAGCGCTTTAATGTCCCTGCTCTTAGTCTAGCCTTGTCAATGACTTCTTTGGGATACCCACAGTCCAATAGCCTCTTACTGAGATCATTAGCTTGTTGTTCATATTGCTCATCACAATTATTTATCCTGCGGAGGCGTACAAACTGTCCATACGGCACTGACTGTTTTACATGATGGGGGTGATAGCTCTTATAATTTAGCAACATATTTGTGGCTGTGCTTTTACGGTAACCAGTTACTTTTAATTCTCCCTGTTGGAGTTCCAAGTGTACATCTAGAAAATCAAGTTTTTTATTACCATAGATGGCTGTAAATGACATGTTATATGTATTGATATTAATGTATTGAACAAATTGGTTGAACTCATTTTCTGAGCCCGCCCACACCAACAGGACGTCATCTATATATCTTAAGTACAAGGCTATCTTAGATATAAAGGGGTTTTGTACATTAAAGATAATTTCATCTTCCAGTTCAGCTAGGTATAAGTTTGCGAAAGTAGGTGCCACTGGCGTCCCCATCGCCGTCCCAGCCCGCTGACCAAACCATTGGTCAGCGAACTGGAACGGATTATGATGAAGGACAAACCCCAGTAGCTCACAAATGTACCCCGCAAATTCTGGTTCACACCTCCCACTATGCAAGAGCCGACGTCGCACAGCCTGTACACCAGCATCCTGCGGGATGTGGGTGTACAGGCTCTCGACGTCCACACTCGCCAACGACAATCCCTCTAACCACTCAAACTGGTCAAGTATAGCTAGCAGACCTTTAGTATCACGTAGGAAAGAGGGAACACCTTTTAACAATGGACGTAAAAGCCAGTCGAGGTATTTTGATACCGGTTCTGTAACCGAACCCCGGCCCGCAACGATGGGTCGTCCAGGAGGACGCTCCATCGATTTATGGACCTTGGGGATCCAATACCAATAAGGCTTACTGGGGAATTCCACCATGAGTTTCTCAGCAAATTTTTTGCGCATAAACCCCTTTTCCACCCCCTGTCTTAATAGGGATCTAAGTTTAGTAAGGTATCCCGTTGTCGGGTCATTACTCAATTTTTCATATGTGGTCACATCCCCTAGCAAGCGCATAGCTTCTTCCACATAGTATTCCTCAGTTAACAGAACCACGTTGCCCCCCTTATCCGCCGGCTTCACTATGATATCGTTCCTAGATTTTAACCATTTCAGTGCCGATAATTCGGCTTCTGACAAATTTTTCTCCACCTGCTGATAGATCAACGACTTGACCTTACGCAGTACATTGCGTTCAAACTGGTCTAAAAGTGAGCCGGAGGACAAGGGGGGATTGAACGTGGACTGTACTGAACCTCTGAAAATTTCCTCCTGAGTATGTTCATCGGGAGCGATGCCCTGTAATTCCATAAGTGCAGTTAGTATCTCTCTATCTTGGGAGTCAAAGTGTATACTAAGGCTGAACCCCAAAGGGCCTACATGTACAGGCTGTTCTGCTATAGGTGTCTCCTGATCAGCTAATTGTGGTTTATGGAAAAAGTATACACCCGCAGGATGTGTACAGGCTGTGCGACGTCGGCTCTTGCATAGTGGGAGGTGTGAACCAGAATTTGCGGGGTACATTTGTGAGCTACTGGGGTTTGTCCTTCATCATAATGCGTTCCATTTCTCTGACCAATGGTTTGGTCAGCGGGCTGGGACGGCGATGGTGACGCCAGTGGCACCTACTTTCGCAAACTTATACCTAGCTAGAACTGGAAGATGAAATTATCTTTAATGTACAAAACCCCTTTATATCTAAGATAGCCTTGTACTTAAGATATATAGATGACGTCCTGTTGGTGTGGGCGGGCTTAGAAAATGAGTTCAACCAATTTGTTCAATGCATTAATATCAATACATATAACATGTCATTTATAGCCATCTATGGTAATAAAAAACTTGATTTTCTAGATGTACACTTGGAACTCCAACAGGGAGAATTAAAAGTAACTGGTTATCGTAAAAGCACAGCCACAAATATGTTGCTAAATTATAAGAGCTATCACCCCCATCATGTAAAACAGTCAGTGCCGTATGGACAGTTTGTACACCTCCGCAGGATAAATAATTGTGATGAGCAATATGAACAACAAGCTAATGATCTCAGTAAGAGGCTATTGGACTGTGGGTATCCCAAAGAAGTCATTGACAAGGCTAGACTAAGAGCAGGGACATTAGACGGCTCTCAGCTTATCTACCGGAGGAAGAATAGAGGAAGTAAATTGGATAGATTTGTCTTCTCTTTTAGACACAGTCCTATGGATAAAACAGTGAGATCTATAATATACAGATACTGGAATCTACTGGAAGGTGAGGAATCGCTACAGGAATATGCTAAAAGTAAACCCTTACTAGCATTTAAAAGATGTAGGAATATTCGAGATGAACTAGTTCAGGGACGGTTTAAAAATTCATTGGAGGTGAGACATAAAAATACATGGTTGGGTCACAAAAAGTTAGAAGGAAATCATAAATGTGGCCATTGTAGTTATTGTGGACATCTTAATGAGAGTTATACAGTGCGGCTAGGTGGTCTAACATGGCAGGTACGTGATTTTATTACTTGCCGCACGGCATTCGTGGTCTACGCACTTGTATGTAGTTGCGGTTTCTATTATATCGGGAAGACCAACCGCCCACTGTATCAACGATTTGCCGAGCATGTACGCTCTCTGAGAACAGGTAAAGGCTGTCCGAGAGCTATTTCACATATGCGCGCAGCGCATAGCGGTAATCCGTCTGCACTGCGCTTTATGGGTCTATTGCAAGTTAAGAACTCCCCAGCAGGAGGTGGTAGAGACAATAGGCTGATTAAAAAGGAAACGGAGCTGATCCTAAAGACGGAAGCACTCGGACCACTTGGTCTGAATGATCGTTCCGATTTACATGGTTATTATTAATTGGTATCACTGCTGTAAGTTATGTAACGTTCTATGTTCTTTTAAATAAGTTATGTGTATTTTTAGATATGTGTATTTATGTAGTAATCAGTACGTCTTTAAAAGGACTGTGTAACCTAGTGACGTCAGGGCCGAGAGGAAGCGTGCGAGCTAAGCACGTGAAACAGGCTGTCGCCCGTTCACCTGTCTGCATCTATGTATCTGTGCTATATGTGAATAAAGCAAGCGAACTTGATTAAGAAGCTGTGGTGAGTGCCTTGACATTCTGGTCTCTTTGGACTATGCTATGTGACGATTTTTGGGTCGATTGAGCACCACCAGCTGAATTGGGTCCAAGTACGTGGCCACACAGTGCGGTAGTTCCCTCCGACCGGTAGTGCCATATGTCTTTTTTGCATTGATCTATACAGTATACGCTGCAGACAATAAATAGCAAACTGGAGCTCAGTGCATACTATCACCACTGTTCTGTCTGCAGCTGCAGCAATGATGCTTCCAGAAATGGCATGTGTACAAGTGGACCTGCTGCTCTACAGCCGGATGCTGCTGGCCGGAGGTAGAAAATGTCACTAATCACTTAGTTTTAGCATGTCTTTACACAAATTGAATTGCAGCGGATTTCACACTGCAAGTTAACAGTGAAATCCACTGCGATTCCAGGCATTTTGAGTAGGGTTACATACTCGCAGCAGAATTTTTCTTTTTTACTGCCATGGGAGACTGGGGACCATACGGGGAGCTGGTTGCAGCGATTGACTTTAAGGGTGGGTTCACTCATAACAGATCCGCAACAGATTTCACGAAATCCGCTGCAAATCCCTTACTATCATTCTGAATAGGTTAACATACTCGCAGTGAGTATGTATACGCCGCCCCCCTTAACCCGAGGAACCTGGTGCATACATTACTTGGTATACGCTCTGGCCTCCTCCTGTGGCTCCCGGCATCCTGACATCCCACTCAGCCAATCAGTGCGCTCTCTTGTCACAGCCACTGACTGCTGCTAGTATGTAAACCTATTCAGAATGACAGTAAGGGATTCGCAGAAGATTTTGTGAAAGATCTTTTACGTGTGAACCCACCCTTAAAGTCAATCGCCATCCATCTCCCCCTGCCTCCTGATCCGCCCTCTGTCCGGCCTCACAGCATCAGCAGTCATTGCGCATGCGCCGCCTCCTAACTCCCCCCCCCCCCCCCCCGCAATGACGCTGCAATGACGTAGCCGCGTCCACACTGCCTCTCTGGTGTCCTCACAATGCTGCCCCCGCCCCGTGTTTGTGACGCGCCCGGCCTTTCCCCGCCTCTCCTGCCTCCTGCGCCTTCTCACCGCCCGCTCCCTGAATCAGCTGGTTCTCTTCTGCGCGTGAGCGGGATCGTAGCACAACGGCACATGTGCGGAGAAGAGGACCGGCAGGTGGCACAATAGTATGCGGGGGGAGGGGGGGGTGAGGCGGAGCATGAGACAGGAGAGGCGGGGAAAGGCCGGGCTCGTCACAAACACGGGGCGGGGGCAGCATTGTGAGGACACCAGAGAGGCGGTGTGGAACCGGCTACGTCATTGCAGCTGCTCCGGGGGGGTCAGGAAGCGGCGCATGCGCAATGACTGCTGATACTGTGCGGCCGGACAGAGGGCAGATCGGGAGGCAGGGGGAGATGGATAACCACACCACACAGGCGGCGCTGGCCTAGGGCACGATCACTCTAGGCCACACCTCTTTGGCACGGCTACAGCCCGAATAAAGTATGAATTTCACCTCTGGAAAGCGACCAGCATGGATAAACATACCAGGAAAAAGAACAAATTGTCAGCTAAAAGAAGGTATAAGTAGTTGGGGTGGTCACAAAGTGGGTACAAAGTCGCTTTAACCTATTTAACTAGATAAATGCAAACTCCCGGAATACTACCCAAAACACTGAAATATCCACAAATAAACTAAACAAGACATCATACAAAAATAAACTACAACTAGACAACACGTATAATTATTTACATTTTTTTTTTTGGGGGGGGGCTAAGCTGGTCCTGCATCCAATTCCCACAGTACATGATTGTCCTGTAGTTTCTCTCATTGCAAGTAGTAAAGTCCAAGTGTAGTGTCCCACCACAGGTGGTTCCCTAAGTTAAAGTTCCCTATGTTAAGGTAAAGTAACTCTCTCAGGTGTCACACCAAGTACTGTGAGCTGTGATTTCCACTCCAGCCACTAGGTGTCTCACTCCATCTGTACACAGCTGTAGCTTATGTAAAAGGTTTAGCTATGCTTTGTTTGTTAACCTAACTGTGTTTAACCTCTGTACACCACACTCTCTCACCTACACTTCCTGTAACACGACCCCATATAAGAGAGGGGTTTCCTGTTAGCAGAAGTTCCTGGCAGTTAAGTTCAGGAGTGAAGAGAGTTCAGCCTAGTTCCAGTGAGAGACCAACAGCAGTTTTGCACTGCTAGACCTTAGCAGTGGGGCAACTGGGACACAGGACAATCCTTGTCTACACTAGTATTAGCACACAGGGCGGTCACTGAGACGCTGTAGGCAGAAGGCAGTAAGATATCCAGAGTATATCTAAATGTGAGTATGAGAAGTTCGTCAAGATTCTAAACTTACTGTTACTTACAGTACTGTTTACTAATTAGACAAGGGCTCCTATCCGGCCCCTACACTATCTTTATCCAAAAAAATGGAAACACAAAGAAGGAAAATCCGTGACTAATAAGTCAAAGGAAGCACCGTCTTGCAACTAACCAATAAATCTTAAGCTTTCGCCAAGACTTTTATGTGCATGTGTAATCACAATAATATAATGCAAATGCTAAGTATTGAATAAACAAATAACTTTATTGTTAAAACATAGCGATATAAAATGTCAAAAAAACACACAAAAATGGAAAAACGGCAAACCCGGTGGCAGATCAGGATAACCCCATGATAAGTTCTGCACTCAGGTGGTGAACTCTATACAAAGTCAAACAATATGATACGAGGGTAAGAATGTAACTCACATGGCTATCTGCCCGATTACAATACAATGAATTCATAAAGTGACTTATGCAATGTGTAAACAATCAAACCAGGTGCATGACATACCCATCAACAGTGCCGCTGCTCACCCGGGATGCCGCCAAATCCCGACGTATGTTTCGTCTCCTTCATCAGGGGGTGACGTCATCCCAGCAGGGAGGAACTTATATATCAGATCCCCACCAATAGTATGGTGGCAAACACACCTGTGATCTCTATAAGGCAGCATGCAATGTGTGGTTCAGGTCCGTTCCACCGGATGTGGCGTCACCAGGCCCGCACGTCACAAGAGGGGTGGGCCGCAGCGAACACGTCACCACGGCCCGCCCCCCCAGCGCCACCGCACCCAGAGAAGACGCCCAACCGGTCAGAACAACACCTTCTCCTCCACTTCGAACCCGGATTGTTAAATAATGGCATGCGATCCTGGGATAGGTATGGAGGATTTGGGGATGAGAGAGACAATGACTATAAAGACCTACATGGTGAAGACTGAAAACTATAAATTACATATATAAGAAATATAATATTACAATGCAAGAAATAATGATATAAATAAGACAGTGTACAAAGAATAAACCTAATAACCTAGAAATGGAAAAGTGTAAACAAAAAGTGCACTGAGTGCTGCTGATGTGCAGAAAAACGCATCAATACGCCAGAAAAACGCATGTGTGTATGAACATGGCCCAAAACAAAAAGAAGGGACCATATAAAAAATAAAGTGCAATATGTTAGTGAATGAAAATTAATGACTCACAAATATGCATAAACCACAAATGGGGTGGTGGTGATACACTACAAACAATATACAGTACTTTCCATCGATGAAAAAACAACAAACACAAAAAGAGGTGACAATCAAAGATCAAAAACCTCATAAGAAGTGAATGAATATGTGCAAATTCAAAGTGCAATAAGTGCTATGTGCAAAACCGCATCAATGTGCAAAAAATCGAATCATTGTGCAAAAAAGCCCATGTATGTGTAACTTACCAAACCAACAACTTAACAAACCAACTTAACAAACCAAATTACTTGCTCACAAAGTGCCAAGTGCTATTCAAGCAATTATCAAGACCGTGAAAAGAACGGTTTATTCCAAAATAAAGTTGTTTTAAGATTGTTTCTAAAAGTATGTAAATGAATAAAGTCCACCATGTGCAATGTTGATGTCATCTCTTTCCCTTCTATTTATCGATCTCTTCTCCATACGAACTTCATTCCCAAGGTATCTCATCTCATGTCTCTTTTGATACAGCTCTAACATCACATAGACCACAAGTTACTATAAAAATACAAAAAGAAAAATTAAAATCATGTGAAAAAATCACATATAATACAATAAAAACAACCTGCTGAGAGGTTTTAAAATAGCTCAGAGAAATGGCGCAAAACTCATCACTTCATTTAATCCATGGGGGTGTAAAGTTTTTAATTTCCAGATCCACTTACTCTCACATTGGCCTAGCCTTTTAGAGATGTCTCCTACTCGTATATCACAGACAATCCGGTCAATGCCTTTTACCCGGAAAAGTGTGGGGTCACAATTATGATGCATTTTGAAATGTCTTGCCACTGGTTTTAATGTCTCTACATCATCCTCTTTTTCAGACCCTAGAATGTCCCTCACGTGTTCGCGAACTCTCACCTTCAGTTCGCGTGTTGTCATTCCGATGTATATCATAGGGCATGGACAGCTGGCGTAATATATTACCCCTTTGGTGTTGCAGGAGATTGTCTGTGTAATCCTGAAAGATTTTTCTCCTGTGGAGTCAACAAAATTTTCTGCTTTAATTATGTTGGGGCAAGCAACACACCTTCCACATGGGTTGCAACCCCATTTCGGCCCTCTTGATCCAAATCTCTCACCTGGTTTAGACGGTTTATAATGGCTATGAACCAAAATATCCTTTAAATTCTTTGCTCTCCTTGCTGTCACGGCTGGCTTTGGTGTCAGATATTTTTCCAATGTGGGACCTGTTAGTAGAATGGGCCAATATTTAGCAAGTTTTTCCTTCATCCCATCCCACCTTGAGTGAAATTGTGTGATGAATCTCACCTTTTTGTTGTCCTGCTTTTGTTTCTTAGCATGTATTAGCTCCTGTTGGCTGGTTTGTCAGGCCCGTTTGTAAGCTCTTTTAAGGCATCTTTTTCCATACCCTCTTTCTTCAAATCTTTGTTTCAAGTCTGTAGCTTGTTTATTAAAGTCCTCCCCCGTGGAACATATCTTTCTCATTCTCAGGTATTGACCAATGGGGATGGCTTGGATCATCTGTTGTGGATGTGCTGAACTCTCATGTAAAAATGAATTTACCGAGGTGTCCTTCCGGAAAATATCAGTCTGCAAAAAAACAGATATGTCTTTTTTAATGATGATGTCCAAGAACTCAACACTGTCCTTACTGCTTTTATATGTAAGGTGTATATTTCTATCATTTCTGCTGAGTTCATTTAGAAAGTTCTTAAGACCTTCTTCTGTCCCCTGCCAGATCATGAAGATGTCGTCGATGAACCGTGCCCAAAAAATGACACGGTCCATCGACGCCACACGATCTGACAGGAACAGGTCCCTCTCCCACAGCCCCAGGAAAAGGTTGGCGAACGAGGGCGCACAAGGTGCCCCCATCGCCACCCCCTGGAGCTGCAAGTAGAGGGACCCATTAAAAGTAAAGAAGTTATGCTTCAAAGTGAATTCCAGCAGTTCAAGCACCAGCTCCGCCTCTCTGCCGTCGATTTTGCTCATTGACAAAAAATATGAGGTGGCCCTTAGGCCATCCTCGTGCTTGATATTTGTATACAGTGATTTAACATCACAGGTTACCAATAGCATACTATCGTCCAATTGGATGTTTTCAATTTTCCTGAGGAGATCAGCTAAATCCTGTATGTATGAAGGCAGGCATTCCACAATTGGTTTGAGTTGTACATCTATGTACTTACCAATTTTTTCTGTTAATGATCCTCCGCCCGATACAATCGGTCTTCACAGTGGTACATCAGCCTTCTTGTGCACCTTCAGAAGAAAGTATAGGGTAGGTATTTTTGGTTGTTGGACCCACAATGCTTCATATACAACAATCCCATGTTCCTTAAATTTTTTTAGGATCTTACACAGTTCACAGCTGAAAGAGGAGGTGGGATTAAAAGTCAGTTTTTTATAGCATCTGCCATCTCGTAGCTGGCGGTACGCTTCTTTTTCATATAGATTTCTTGGCCATATTACAACATTACCCCCCTTGTCTGCCATTTTGAATTCGACATCCTGCCATCCTTTCATTTTCTTGAGGCTCATTCTTTGTTCCTGGGATAGATTGTCATCCCTTACGTGGTGTGGCATATTTTCAAACTCTTGGGATACTAGTTTCACAAATAAATCTACCGCTGGACACCCCCCCAATGGTGGGAATTTGTTCGATTTTCTCTTTAAAACAGCTGGGACCTTACCTGTATTGTCTCCTCCATGTTCTTGTTCATACAGCAAATTTTCTAAAGTGTCTATAGCATTATGTTCTTCCAAGGTGGGAAAGTCCTCATCCAACTCCTTTCTATGAAACCATTTTTTCAATATCAAAGAACGGGCAAATATGTGTAGATCTTTTATTACTGTAAATGTATCAAAAGGAGATGAAGGTGCAAAGGTTAATCCCTTTTCTAAAACAGATACATCTATCGTTGTCAGAATATGATCTGAAAGGTTAATTACCTTTAATCTTCCACTGCTTGAGGGGCCACTCTGATCACTTCCTCTATTTCGATCACTGCCTCCCCCAAATCCATCATAATGGCGTTGCCTCGTCTGGCGAGGTTCAAATCGCGTATTGTTGTACCTCCTGAATCTTCTAGCTGGGGATCTCCCTCTATCACTCCTCTGTGTGACATGTGATAATATGGAGGATACAAAGGAGGATCTACTTCTTGATCTATTGGCAGGTCTGTCACCTCTCCGCCATCTATAAACACGTTTTGCTGTACATCATTCATATCTCTTACCAATTTTTTGGTTTTTAGTTCTTGGATGTCCTTTTCCCACACCGGGAACTGTTTTTCCATAGCTGTTATGAAATTATTCCTAATTTCCTCTATGGTTCCTTGCCGCAGCTGTTCTTTTACTTGTTCAATTTCGGTGTCCAATTTATCAATTATTCTCTTATTTAAACCGATCAATAATTCCATAAATGTAGTAGAGCCTTTATTGCACGCTTCCTCCCATTTAGAGGTGAATTCTTCATCGTCAATTTCGAAGGACGGAAAGACTTGAATCCTCAGACCTCTAGGTATAAGGCCCTTCTGTACGTATTTCTCAAGGAACGCCTTGTTCCACCATATTTTCATGCGCTTATGTATTAATGTTTTAAGATTATTTTGTAATTCATTTACATTTCTCTGAGTACTAAAACCAACCAGTGTGGATTCGTCATTAAATACCGCATCAACTTGTGACACCCAGGATTGTTCCCTGGTTTTGAAGTCCATACCTCCAGTGTCCCTGGGATCTGTAAATATACAGCAAATTATAAACATCCAAAAAATGGAAACACAAAGAAGGTAAATCCATGACTAATAAGTCAAAGGAAGCACCGTCTTGCAACTAACCAATAAATCTTAAGCTTTCGCCAAGACTTTTATGTGCATGTGTAATCACTATCTTTGCAAACAACTTACTACTACTACCAGGGGCGGAACTACCGCCGTAGCAGCCGTAGCGGCTGCTACGGGGCCCCTAACATCAGGGGGCCCGTGGCCTTGGCCCCCCGAAGATGACCGCTTGCAACACCCGGCGGCCGAGCGGGCCTCCCGGGTGTTCAGTGTTCTGACTGACAGCGCGAGAAGCCATAGGCTTCCCGCCCTGTCAATCATTCTTGTGACCGCAAGCAAGCATTCTGCTTGCGATCACAAGAGTGTCCCACCCAATGAGCAGCTCTTTGGTGAAGTCCTGGCAGCGTCATCGCTGAGCACTCAGTGTGCGCCGCCGCGGCTGGGACTTCCGGTACTAAGAACACAAACCGGAAGTCCCAGCCGCCGCGGCGCAAACTGAGCGCTCAGCGATGACGCTGCCGGGACTTCACCAGAGGACTGCTCATCGGGCGGAGGCAGAGAGAAGAGGAGACCGGCGACCGACGGGGGAGCGTGGGGTTAGGTGAGTTATGTGTTTGTTTTTTTAATCAGAGGGGCAACACTGCGGGCTATGTGGGGAAGGGGATGCACAACACTGCGGGCTATGTGGGGAAGGGGATGCACAACACTGCGGGCTATGTGGGGAAGGGGATGCACAACACTGCGGGCTATGTGGGGAAGGGGATGCACAACACTGCGGGCTATGTGGGGAAGGGGATGCACAACACTGCGGGCTATGTGGGGAAGGGGATGCACAATACTGGGGGCTAAGGATGCACAATACTGGGGGCTATGTGGGGAAGGGGATGCACAATACTGGGGGCTATGTGGGGAAGGGGATGCACAATACTGGGGGCTATGTGGGGAAGGGGATGCACAATACTGGGGGCTATGTGGGGAAGGGGATGCACAATACTGGGGCTAAGGATAGACAACACTGGGGGCTAAGGATGGACAACACTGGGGGCTACATGGGGGATGCACAATACTGGGGGCTATATGGGGGATGCACAATACTGGGGGCTATATGGGGGGATGCACAATACTGGGGGCTATATGGGGGATGCACAATACTGGGGGCTATATGGGGGGATGCACAATACTGGGGGCTATATGGGGGATGGGAATGCACAACACTGGGGGCTACCTATATGGGGGATGGACAACACTGGGGGCTACCTATATGCGGGACGGGGATGGACAACACTGGGGGCTACCTATATGCGGGACGGGGATGGAAAACACTGGGGGCTACTTTTATGGGGAATGTGGGCCATCTAAAAGGGGAACTACACAGAGGGGCCATTTATGAAGGGGACTACGGGGCATCTATAAGGGGAACTACACTGGGGGGGTTGACACAGAGGGGTCATCTAAGAGGACTACACAGAGGGGACCATATACTGTAGGGCAGGGATAGGGAACCTTGGCTCTCCAGCTATTGCAAAACTACAGCTTTATTTTTGACTGTCCATACATGATGGGAGTTGTAGTTTTGCAGAAGCTGGAGAGCAGAGATTCCCTACCTCTGATATAGGTGATGCACAGAGGGTGTCATCTACTATAAATGGATTACACAGAGGGGGATCTCTACTATAGTAGATGCACATGGGGCCATCTATATGGAGGACTGAACAAGGGGCAATCTATAAGCTGTCTACACAGAGCCTAATTTGTCTGTCTGGCAGATTCTGTGGATTCGTGGCTCGGAGTTCTTATAATGGCCCAGGACAGATGGAGAAGAAAATGAAAAGGAAACAACTCTAATGAGAGAAGGCGTCCCCTGTGAGTCACTTAATATAACTGCAGTGTAATTTATATGGTGTATAGAACCTGTGTAGAGCTGGGTGTGTTGATGGCATAGTGGTTGGTCGAGGAGGGGGGGGGCCCCAATCAAAAGTTTGCTGTGGGGCCCAGCCATTTCTAGTTACGCCCCTGACTACTACCTTCTTCTACGAGAGTCTGCCTAAAGAGTATTGTGATATATTTTTGTTTTAGCACTTGTGAGCAGTATTGTTCTTATATTTTTGTATTGCACTGAAGCTGTTTCCAGTAAAGTTCAAGCATTGTTTTTTTTATATTTAAATATCTCTTTATTACAATTTCAGCCATTAAAAATTTACAAACATGAACATTTTTCCCATAATAAAGTTCTTTTTACATATTTCTATATACCTTCCATACTTTTTAAACCCCACATCTCACCCCACCTACCCCCTCCCCTTAGATCCCAGAATACAATATGCCAACCCAATTTATTAATCCAAAAAAAAAGAAATTATTAAAAACTATTCATTCCTTCCCCTCATATCTACTATACATTTTCACTAATTCCTTCCAAGCTGATACCTCTAGAGCCTTACCAGAAGACCAATTCCTAACTATTAATAGTCTCACCACAAATAATCTTCTATGCAAAATTCTCCTTTTCTTTCTTCCTAGCTCCTCTAAATGAGAGTCATCTCCTGACACGGACAGTCTAGGGTCTTTCTCTATCTCCGTCTCCAATTCCTTACTAATTTCACCGATCTCCTCCCAAAAGTTCTGCAGCTCTGAACAGTTCCAGAAAATATGTACCCAATCTGCCCCCTCCCTTCCACATCTAGAGCATTCAGATTTTTCCAATTTCCTGAAATTTTTCAGAAATACCGGGGTATAATATAATCTGTGAAGAATATTAAACTGCACAATCTGATGATTCTGATATACCAACACCTCTCTGTTATTCCTCAATATCCTCCTCCATTGCATGTCTGACAACTTGCCAAGGTCCCCCTTCCACTTGCTCTTAATTCTCAGGGTTATCCCTATTTGCTCTCTATCTCGCAGTTTTTTTTATAGCCATGACACACCTCTTTTTAATACCGTTCCCCCTTCTAGTTGCTTTATTATATCAGGGGAGGATACAGCCTTAAAGGGCTTTTTATCTTGGGACCTGGAAACCGCATGCTCCAGTTGAGTGTATTCAAACCATGCAAATACCCCAATATTTAGCTCTAAGTCTCTGCCATGTCTTCAGGACACTGTCCTCAAAAATATCCTTCACTTTGGTTATCCCTGCTCCTTCCATTTTATAAAGAAACCCGATTTTATTAATTTCAACTAGATTCCTGTTGTTCCACAGGGGGGAACTGTTCCACAGTCAAGCGAAACCTCTATTCCAAGCTGCCTCCTCAGAGCTTCCCAGACTTTAACCAACAAGCCTATGGAGGGATATCCCACCACACAGCCCAGATTTCAGAATCTCAATTATACTCAATCCACCTTTCACTTTATTAACAATAAATTTAAACAACTCCACCCTCTCCCTACTCCAAAGAGAATATAATTGTGCAGCTAAAAAATATCTTCTCTTGTAATAGTCTTATAGTCTTATAGTCTTAAAAATAGTCTTATCTTGGGGAATGCAAACCCTCCCTGTTCCTTGGACAAACTAAAGAACTTAAAGAGGTATTCCCCCCAAGAGCTAAAAAAATGTAATGCTCCCAAACCTAGCTGGCCTTACTCACCAAGTCTCCCTGAGTATTTTGAGCCGTCTCCCGTCTTTCTAGCTGCTGCCGTTCCTGAGTTACAAGTTTTTCTAAAAGCCGATCTATATCCAAGATTGGAAACTACTTTTCACATCATGCAATGCTTATGCCTGATGATGGTGAAGTAGCAGAGCTGAGACAATGAAGGAGATGATGACAGTGTAGCAGAGCTGAGATGGCGATGGCGGTGTCGGTGTAGCAGAGCTGAGTTGGAAGTGACGATGTAGCAGAGCTGAGTTGGGGATGACAGTGTAGCAGAGCTGAGTTGGATGTGACGGTGTAGCAGATCTGAGCTGGGGATGACAGTGTAGCAGAGCTGAGTTGGAAGTGACGGTGTAGCAGAGCTGAGTTGGGGATGACAGTGTAGCAGAGCTGAGTTGAGGGGACAGTGTAGCAGAGCTGAGTTGGGGGGACGGTGTAGCAGAGCTGATTTGGGGGGACGGTGTAGCAGAGCTGAGTTGGAGGGACGGTGTAACAGAGCTGAGTTGGTGGAGACGGTGTAGCAGAGCTGAGTTGGCGGTTACGGTGTAGCAGAGCTGAGTTGGGGGTGACGGTGTAGCAGAGCTGAGTTGGGGGTGACGGTGTAGCAGAGATGAGTTGGGGGTGACGGTGTAGCAGAGCTGAGTTTTGGGGTGAAGGTGTAGCAGAGCTGAGTTGGCGGTGACGGTGTAGCAGAGCTGAGTTGGGGATGCCGATGTAGTAGAGCTGAGTTGGTGGTGACGTGGGTGATTGCGAGGGGCGGAGCTTGTCGCGGGCGATCACGGGGGCGGAGCTTGTCACGGGGGGAGGGAGATTGCCGCGGGTGATCGTGGGGGGGGCGGAGATTGCCGTGGGTGATTGCGGGGGGCGGAGGTGGTTGTGTGCTGGACGGTGCGCCGAAAGGCTCTGGACACAGGGGGTGAGCTCTGGGCTGACCGGGTTGCTGCTGTTAGAGAGGGAGACAGTCACAGCTGCACTGATCACTGTCTCCCTCTCTAACAGCAGCCACCCCATCAGTGTTCTCAGTCACTTCACTGTGCTAGGACTGAGGACACATGATGCCGTCTCGGAGGGTGGGGGCCAGGAGCAGGGAGCGTGTCGGGTTGAACTGAGGTCTGATGATTCTATGCAATCCGTGGGGGTGAATGCAGCTGGATAACAGCAAAACTGTGCAGAATCCATAATAACTTTATATTGGAAAGATGGAAAGCTACGGGTGGGCAACGTATTAATGCAAAAATAATTTGGGGGGGAATACCCCTTTAAGCCTAATCCTAACCCTTTTCCTGCACCAGATTAATTTATTCATTACTGTCTCAATTCTTGTAACCCTTAGGCGACCCTGGACATACAGGGTACATACATCCAGGGCCGCCTCCATGTGTTCAGAGCGGGGCCGCACGGTGGCCGCGCTCTGGACCGCCGTGGTCCCGGGTGCCGCTCGTAGCCCGGAACCACGGCTATTAGTGGGCACGGTCCGATCGCCGTGCCCGCTAATAAAGTAATCGCATGCAGCTGATGCAGCCGTTCCCTGGTGTCTAGAGGGGTGGATCGCTCCTCCGGGATGTTGTCCCGGAGGAGCGATCCACACATCTTACCCCGTCTGGGGTCTGCGCAGTAATGTCGCTGATCCTGACTCGACACTCGATTTCTTCCGGCTGCAGCAGCCGGAAGCAATCAATGTGCCTATCTCATGGATCTATGCTGCATATTTATGCAGCATAGATCTGTATAAGAGATCAGAGTATTTATACTAGAAGTCCCCCAGGGGGGCTTCTAGTATAAGTGTAAAAGAAAAATTGTAATAAAAAGCGATCAAAAAGTTGCATATGCGCAACCAAGGTACCAATAGAAAGAACACATCATGGAGCAAAAAATTACACCTCATACAGCCCCATAGACCAAAGGATAAAAGCGCTATAAGCATGGGAATAGAGCGATTTTAAGAAACATATATTTGTTAACAAGTGTTTGAATTTTTTACAGGCCATCAGATACAATAAAAGTTATACATGTTACATATCGTTGTAATCGTAATGACTTGAGGAACATACATAACAAGTCTGTTTTACCCCAGGGCGAACGGTGTAAAAACAAAAAAAAAACAAATAAAAGAAATGCGTTGTTTTTTTTTAATTTCACCACACATTGAATTTTTTTTTTGTTTCGCAGTGTACTTTGTGAAAAAATTCAGCCTGTCATTACAAAGTACAATTAGTGGAGCAAAAAATAAGGGCTCATGTGGGATTCTAGGTGAAAAAAGTGCTATGGCCTTTTAAGCACAAGGAGGGAAAAACGAAAACGCAAAAATTTAAATTGGCCCGGTCCTCTAAGGGTTAAAGGTTCTCTCATCTATCCATACAGGCGATGCATAAAACAAATATAACAATTTCAGAAGGATCACTGATCTTGCCAGGGCTATTCTTTCTGCCTTCGTGTGTTTCATCTTGAAGGGGTGCTCCGGCGGGGGGGGGCACTTTTTTGGGGGGACCGGGGAGGAGGTGGCTGAAATAAAAGACGTTCACTTACCTCCCCGGTTCCAGCGGCGGGTCCCGCATCACTGCGCTCCGGTCCCCAGTTCCCGGCCGCTTCCGGGTGTCTGACGCCGCCCGAGACGCTACGTTTCAGGGCCGCTCAGCCACTCAGTGAAGGAGGCGGGATCCGAGCGGACTTCAAACGGATCCCGCCTCCTTCACTGAGTGGTTGAGCGGACCTGAGACGTCACGTCTCGGGCCCGCGTCAGACACCCGGAAGCGGCCAGGAACCGGGCACCAGAGCGCAGTGATGCAGGACCCGCCGCTGGAACCAGGGAGGTAAGTGAACGTCTTTTATTTCAGCCACCTCCTCCCTGGTCCCCCCAAAAAAGTGCCCCCACGCTGGAGCACCCCTTTAACCCAAACTTCAATCTTGCTATCTAATTTTCTAATTAGTGGGGCCATATTTTTTTCAAAGAAGTCTGCCACATTCCCCATAATTTCTACACCGAGATATTTAAAACTATCCCCTATCTCCAGGGTTTTCAACTTCCCAAATTCACTCTCTGGACTACAGGGACGCTTGTTCCCAATTGGGAGAAGTATGGATTTATCCCAATTAATTCTGAGGCCTGAATAGCCTCCATATTCCTCTATCACTTCTATTATATGGTTCACTGCCTTCTCCGGGTTTCTAACAAAGAGCAGCATATCGTCTGCAAACAAACTGATCTTATCGTCCACTCCCTTTAAGCCAAAGCTACAGATCTTAATCGCAAGGGGCTCCAAAGCTAAAATAAATAACATTGGGGATAGTGGGCACCCCTGACGATTTCCCCTCTCCAAAGTAAAGACATCAGATTTATTACCATTAACCACAACGCAGGCCCTTGCATCCCTATATAACAGATTGACCTTGTCAATAAACCCTTTCCCCAACCCATACTTTTCCAAAACAACCCAAAAAAAGTCCCACTCCACCCTGTCAAACGCTTTTGCAGCATCTAATGACAGGATGGAGTGGGATCCATTCCCCCTCACACTCTGCATGTTATGAAAGTGCCTAGCTACACTCTGCATAATAGTCCTCCCAGGAACAAACCTGTTTTGATCACTGTGGATCAAACTCTGGATAACCTTTTTAAGGTGGTTGGCCAACAGTCTTGCATACAATTTAATGTCGGTGTTAAGGAGGGATATCAGCCTATGAGATTCTACTTCCTTAATATTCTTCCCCTCCTTTGAAATTAGAGTTATACCTGCTTCCTTCATGGTTTCTGGCAAATAACCTTCTATCAAGGCTTCATCAAGAACTCTACAAAGTGTCAGTAATAACTGATCTCCATACCTCCTATACACCTCAAAGGGTAACCCCGGTTCTTTCGGGGTCGTATTACCCTTTATCCCTTTTAATGTACCTTCCATTTCCTCCACCGTTATCGGGCCCCCTAATGCTTCTTTTTGCTCTTCTGTTACTTCTGGGAATTTCAAGCTGTCTAAATATACCCTGGTCTCTTCAACTAATCCCCTTGACTGATACAGTCTAGAGAAATAACTGGAGAATGCACTAATAATTTCCATTTGGCAATATACCAGAGTACCCTTTTCATTTTGAATTGCTGATATGGTCTTCTTTGGTTCTTGATTTTTAATTAAGGACCCCCCCCCCCCCAAAAAAGTTTATTTTTAGCCTTGTTTTCCAATATTCTATTATATTCCTCCTGTGCCTGTTGCCACATATTTCTACTCACTTCCTGGGGATCTTACATAGTTTTTCTCCCTCCTCACTACTTCTTCCTCTGCTGTTTTTTTCTCCTTCCTAAACTCCTAGCTATACTTTTCCTCAAGATTCCCCTTAAAAAGGCCTTTATAGGGTCCCACACGACCCCTCCCACTGCAGTACCCCAGTTTACCTTTATCATCTCCTCTAGTTCTTTATTTATATCTTTCTCGTTACTTAATAACTCAAACCAATATGCATTGACTCTCCGACCTCCTAATGGCCATTTTTCTTCCGTAAACATATCAATACATAAGGGAGAGTGGTCCGAGACTGCTTTTGGCTTATATGACATTTGGTTCACATACTGAACAAACAAGGGCTAGATCTATCCTTGAGCTTGTCTGACAAGTTTTATTGAAACAAGAGTACACAGCGGCTGTGGGGTTCCTCCAAATGTTATGCAACCCTAGTTCCTCACACATTCTAGCTAAGCTGGGTTCACACTACGTATATTTCAGTCAGTATTGTGGTCCTCATATTGCAACCAAAACCAGGAGTGGATTAGAAACACAGAAAGGATCTGTTCACACAATGTTGAAATTGAGTGGATGGCCGCCATATAACAGTAAATAACGGCCATTATTTCAATACAACAGCTGTTGTTTTAAAATAGCAGCAAATATTTGCCATTAAATGGCGGCCATCCACTCAATTTCAACATTGTGTGAACAGAGCCTTTCTGTGTTTTTAATCCACTCCTGGTTTTGGTTGCAATATGAAGACCACAATACTGACTGAAATATACGTAGTGTGAACCCAGGGTATAATCTTGGGCCTGCACTTATCCTGTCCCTATCCTCATCCATTACGCAGTTCATATCCCCTTGGAACATAACAAGCACATTTTCCCATTTGTTAATTATCCCAAACACCTTACTTAATATGGAGGATGAAAATGGAGGGGGTACATACAAGAATACCAGAATACACCTTAGGGATCCTATAATACAATCTAAAAATTATAAAACATCCATCTTTATTTTTACTTCCTTTAATTCCCACCCAACAGCCCTGTGTGCCAAAACAGTAATTCCCCTAGAATATACAGAAAACACTGCCTGATATTCATAAAACCACCAACTCCTTAGCAAATAGGAGGTCGTGGAATTTACAAGGTGAGTTTCAAGTAAACACACTATACATGGTAAATGATTTTAAATAACCCCAAACACCGCGTGTCTTTTTAATCTATCTCCTAACCCCCTATGAATCCATACCATAATCCTAGTACTCATTTAATACCTCCATCTTATCGTGTTCCCAAGGGGAGCAAAAATATATATAGACGCAGGAAGAGGGAAAAGAAATGCAAATATGAATTCCACGGCGGCCAGTGATTGGCTGAGCGGTCTGTTAGTTCAGACAGGCCGCTCCAAAGCTGATGCTGCCGCACAGGACCGGGAGAAGGAGAAGACCTGCAGCCTGGTGAGGTAAAGTATGAAACAAGGGCTGCAAGGACATCGGTAACAATGTCTCCGCAGCCCTCGCTAAACGATTTGTCGGGCCGTGGAATAGGCCCAGTAAACGAGCACAGATCTGCTCTGGTCCTGGTTGGCCCGTGGAATACAACCCAAAGTCCGGGCTTTCTGGATGATAGTATCCCTGTCTCTGGTGAATAAAATCCTGGCTATCAATGGTCTGGGAGCATCTCCTGCCACCGGCGGTTTTCCAGGAATCCTATAAGCTCTTTCTACCTGAAAACTCGCCGGAAGCATTTCGCCAAACTGTTTACTCAACCACTCCTGCACAAACGCTGTGGGACTATCTCTCTCCTCTCTCTCAGGGATACCTATTATGTTGTTCCTCCTCAACCTATTTTCCAAGTCTGTGAGTTTGTGTCTCATTTCTTTATTACTGCACTCCAGTTCTGTCATTACTTGCTTCATCTTCTGGACCTAATCCTCAACTACACTAATCCTTGTCTTCGCCTCACTGCACCTTTCCCCAGTCTTCCCCATTTCTCCCCTGATTAAGGATATCTCAGCCTGAATAATCCCTATCCTATTAAACCATCCAGTGAAACAGTACACTTATTAACTGCCTCCAAAAAATTTTCCAGAGCTGAATTCCCTTCTGGAGTTTCTTGCCTTAACTGAACCACCCCACCCTCCTCCAATATAGACTCATTTGCCTTCTTATTTGCCACACAGGATTTAACCCCCCTTGTGATGGTGACAAATACTTTTCCATCTTTTTGTTAAGTGCAACATTAACAGTTAGTTGTTTCAACACAGATATCAAAACTTCACTTCCTCGCCAAGTCTAATAATTATGTGGTGGGCAACACATATCACCAAAAGCGTCCAACTTTTTTTTATATAATTCCTAGAGGGAAAAAGCGCAGAGCACAGGGGCACCATCAATTATCCACCCCTTGAGAAAGCTCTCCCAGAGCCAAATCGCTCTGTGTAAGGCCGTACAGTTCTTATGAGTAAATTTATGAGTAAAACATTTCCCACATTCTGTATTTAGAAACCACTTGTCTCCTATGCAGGTCCTTCTATGTGTTCACCACTTTGTCCTTTTATGTAGCTCCTTTTCCACATTCACCACACTGCATCCTCCTTCCCCTCTCTGACCTGTTCATATAATAACTCTGTACAATTGGTCAAGGGGATTTATATGATAAGCCTGTGTGGAGTCCTGGGTCCGCACATAGAGTTCTCTCACTCCTCCACTTCCTTACAAAAAGGGCATAAAGCACAGGCAGGCCGTAATATATCTTTTTCAACCATCAGGTTAAAAACACACAACAAAGAAAGGTCTCACCCATTCTTTTCCAAACGCTGCTACTAAGACACCGTCTGTCCGCAGTCTGTCCGTCTCGGGCAAGTCACCACTCTCCGGTGCACCAGTCACTCCTTCCTGTCTTCCCCCGGCGCCTCTCTCACTGGCACTAAGGAAGGACAGGCACTTTAGACTCACAGCACTTCTCTGCACCGCCGATACTGCCAGATCCTGGTCTGGCCACCTCAAAACACCTTGGCTTCCATCCGGGGTCGCCACACACTTGGCTCCATCAGCGTACTCCCGGCAGCCACCTCTCTCGGCACTTCCGTCTTCTTCCGCTCCCAGCAGCGCCGACTCAGACCTCCTCGACTCTCACCTGAGGATTCCCAAAGTCACGCCACCGACTCGAGCTCCCGAGGGTCCGGGAAAGCCTGCCTCTTACCCAGGCCTCCAGTTCCCACCTCTGAGACAGGGACCGTCGTTTGAACCAGAACCACTGCGGGCTCAACGTCAGGCCCGGTATTTTCTCATGAAATCACCGGCATCAGACTTCCATCACTCCAGGGACGGTGCACACCTTCAGACTAGGTAACTTGGAGTGGTTCGCGGGCGGGAGAGCTCACTCTAGCTCCTCCCCTTCCTCCATCCTCTCAAAGTTCAAGCACTGTTTAAGTGGGGACTCTGTCATCACTTATGCCACACCTGCACCTACACCAGCGAAACCTGATGAACATTGTGTCTGCACTGCAGCAGGGAGGGCTGACACACATTGCGTGCATGGCTCATATGCTAAGCCTACTCCTGCGAAGATTCCTCCGCTACTTCCCAGGACTAAAGAAGCTGCTGAAGATGTTAAGGACACATGGGCTCTGGCATTTGAAAAGGGTAGCACAATGTGTGGGTGCATGTGCTGCGGTAAAATTAGCACAGAGTCAGTCCAGCACCTAACTAGTAGGTGACTTGTACTGAGAAACGTCAGTGCAATACAGGTGACGGTAACAAACTAGATGCAGCTATAGGTGTGGTGGTTGGTTGGTCTGTTGTGAGCTCGGCCAGTGCTGTTATTTGTTGTGACGCCAGTGCTAGTCCATTACACAGGCGTAATGTTGGTACCTGTTTGTATATGACCGTCTTGGATTCCCCAAAATGGTCGGTAACCTCCCGGGTTGTTATGGGTCTCTTGGGCTCTTGTCACGGCAACCTGGAGTGGCAACTGACCCACCCAGATTGTCGGTATCACCAGCCACAGAAGGGGGAAAATAACCCAAAGTGTGTATAGGTGTAAACAGAGATGAGCAGAGTCCTGTGCGTTTGATAGAAAAATAGAACAACTTTATTGTATAACTGACAGGATAACAGTACATGTTTCACAGACAATAATAATCTTGAAACATGCTTGAGCGCTTCACTTAGTACTTGAGGTAGGTGCTTGAGAAGAGTAGAAGTAGTATTGTAGAAAAGTAGAGAGAAGAGAGTTGCCAAAGGAGCCCTGAGCCCAATGTAGCCCTTGTACTCTGCCGGAACTTTAGTAGATATCTTTAGTGAAGAGAAATGATACTCAAACTCACGTTTTGACAGTGTCTGACTGCCTTCTGTCCCCTAGTGAAGTAGAACCCGTCCTAGGTGGATAGCACGAGCCCCAGTCGTGGTTATCTGGGTGTAGCTAGGTGTCCGAAATTTCCCAGTTACCTGCACTGAGCAGTAGGATACCTAGACCTTCTCTTTACGGTAGCTTTGTCCTACTGGGATCAGCTCCTCTTGTATCAGGAGTCTGTCCTGCACTTTTGAGACACGTTTCTGGCATGGGCTAGGATGTTCCTTGGTGGCTGCTCTCCCCTCCTTGGTCTCTAGCTGCATCTAGCTGCAACTCTTGGTCTCTAGCTGCATCTGTTTACACTGGAAGCTAGCCTGAACTGACCTAACTCACTTCCTCCCACACAGAGCTAACTCATCCTACAGGAGGAGAAAAGAATAGGTAGAAAAGAAAAAGCACCTGCTAGTGATCAGCACATAACACATGGTACAAACAGACAATTAACCCGAAAAATATAGACACCTAGTGGGGAAACTTTAAAATACCTCCTCCACCACTTGTTTTAACTTGAGAACTTTAGGACAGGTGCATAAAAAAACACTAGCACCTGTGACAGTGGTGCTTGAGTTAGTAAGTGTAGCTTGACACTGAACAGGTATAGGGGGCTGTCTTGTGGATCTTGCCTAAGCAGAAGTGTACTTGCTATGATCTGTCATGTATGTTAGTCACAGCCAAGTGAGCCCTGAGTTGGCACGCACACAGTGTCCCTGCCTACTTACTCAGTCTGTCTAATCGACAGTAGGTGCCTTGGGGACGGACCCTACTCTGTATAAGTGTAACACAAGACGAACGGGACAAACAAAACACAATGAGATATAGTCAAAGCTCACTGACTGGTAGCAAAGGTACAATATCACAAGGCAAAACCAGGTCAACAAACAGAAAGTCAGGGTGGAATACAAGCAAGGAAAGTCATACAATATGGGTCATACACTGACAGGTAGTGGAGGTAAAGAATCACAGAGACAGAATCAGGTCAATAGACAAACAGAGGGCAGAATAGCAGAATCAAAACTAAGAAATAGAGCTGGGTACGCTGTGTAGGAACAATGCCGCAATAACCAGCCAGGAACTGGGGAACTAGGAAACACTTATGGTGCCTTCACACGTACCGTATCTCAGCGGATTTCACGCTGCGAGTTTATCGCAATGAAATCCGCTGCAATAATGATTATTATGTAACTCAATGGCAATGTATATCAACAGCGTATTATTTGCGTTTATTTCCCGCTGTTTTGTTTATGCCCGTTTCATTTAGTTTACATGTTGTCACTTCCTTCTTAGTGGCTCGTCCAGCAGAAGAAGACATGTTTAAGGCTATGTTCACACAACGTAAGTTCTGTGGGAATCACGGCCGTTGTTACAACGGCCATAATTCCCAAAGGACTTCCGTAGTGCTGCCTTCTAAGGGAATCCCGGCTGGAGTGTATACACAGTGTATACACAGAAAAATTGAATAGCGGCCGCAGAAAACCCTGTCAGTGCACACTATAGAGCAAGCGGCTCTGGCTGCACGCTCCATAGTGTGCAGTGGGAAGTTCTGATGCCGGTGGGAACTCTGCAGTGCTGAAGGTGATCTTTTCAGACACTGGCAGTTCTGTGACCCGGCCGGTCTCATCCGTAGTGTGAATATAGCCTAATAGTGGTTGTGGAGGCCATCTTAGAGGACATGGACTGTTATAGCCGAATGGGAATCAACGTCTCCCGTCTAATTAGGTTGGTAAGTATAAAATCTGCTTTATTTTTTTTATTTGCATTACTTTAATGGAGCCGCTCGCTTCATTGTGTGAACTGACAGGGTTTCCTACGTTCAATTCACTAAATTGCGGCCGCAGAAAACTGACATGTCAGTTCTTTGCGGCGCCGCTTGGGATCCTGGCCGGAGTGTATACTATGTGTGTACTCTCCGGCCGGGATCCCATAGAAGAATATGCAGCGTGCCTAGGCGTACAAGGTACAATGGCCGTACTTTTACGCTGTGTGAACATAGCCTTGACCTTTATTTGTTTTAGAGCTTCCTCAAATTCTATGATCTTTAAAAGCACACACAACAGCCTCTTCTGTTCCTCTGTTACAACTGGGAGGCTAATAGTATCCAGAAAAGATTGTACTTCCTCTGTGGAACACTGGTTTTCCGTAGTATATAATTTTTTATAGTGTCTTACAAAACCCTCTAAAATGTCCTCCTGAGCTTTAGTCTCCTTCCCCCATCTTGTATTACTGAAATATAATTTCTTTCTGCCTGACTTTTAATTATAAATCTAAGTCCTAACGCATGCGCTTTGAAGTGTAAACATCGTAGGCGTGGTTTGGATAATCACCCGCGAAATTTAAATCTGTGGACTGCCCCTGACATCTTGAATTACCATATTGCGTTAATGAACTACTCCCCTTAAGACCGCGATTGGTCACTCTGTTTAGGATCACGGGCGGCTTCAATGGAGCATCTATATAACCTCCACTTTAGCCCCGCCCGCCAACGCCATACTTTGAAAAAGTCGGCGCAGCCGACGAAACTAGTCAGTAGTAGCAGGATGGCTAAGGCAATTTTAATATAGCATCACACTGAACTGAGTAGATAATGTGAAGAGTATGTGAACCATTAGACAGGGAGTAGCAATTGTGACACGGAGAGAATTGGATACTTAGTACCACTCACCCAGTAGTACCCGCTGAAGTGAGCGGTTAGCCCCGCCGTTGTGAGCGGTTAGTACTCCAGCGGCAGCATCTGAATCAGCATCTGCCGTAGCATGCTGTGACTATCAGATAGCGAGCGATTGTACATTCGCCGTTAGAGCACAATAGCGCAAGCAGCTTAGTGCCACCTCAGTACCGCCACAGTTAACTGGAGTCAAATTATAAGTAGCGATACTTACGATAACGGGCACCCAGCCTTGCTGACTACGGGTTGGAATATAGGCTAAGAGCGGACACAGTGGTCCAAGCCCTCCCCCCGTATCTCACAGCCTGGTCCCGCATCCAAAGTGATTGCAAGCGGTATATGTATAACTGGTAGCAGGAGAATCAGCGCTACAGTTACCAAGCCGCTTACATCATTTATAGAATATAGTGACACTCATCTCAAGTGCACTATTTCTGACTCGACAACTATAAGTAATTAAACACAAGACAGTTATGTATCGTGTTTCCAATCCCCTCCGTAAGAGTCACAACGCCTTGCTACTATTTATAACCACATAAAAAAGAGTGGAAAAAATTTTTTTTTTTTTTTTTCAAAGTGAATGAAAAACAGATCAGTCATGTGTCACTAGTGCATATAGCATAAATCAGCATAACAACTGCAAAGGTCACATACCTCCCAGAGTGTTATAAACCTGAACCTCATAAGTGGTTGTAAGACCCAGTGAAAAATTACTGTTCTGAATTCATTATCTCATCATATACTCAGCAGTGTGTATCTATTTTTACTAGCACTGTATATACACAATAATCACATTTTTCCTCTTTATGTATATTTTATAATAATGATTAAAAGTTAAGTTTTACCTTTTGGGCAAGTAGGGTATCTAGGCCTAGGCTCTAAGTTTCAACTGTTAACCAATACCTCCCTTAAGGTTGGGATCACCTACCCCAATCAGTTACATAGAGAGTTAACCCTCTCATTTTTAGATCCTGTCTCCCACAATTGTGGATAAGTTGTTTCTGATCTAAACAATTAAATACGAATACGTATTATGGCAAGTTTCTTATCAAACATACTATCAACAGAGACCCTCCAAAGTGCTGCTAATCAAGTATTCTCTTTAGCCGATCTCCCCTTGAACAGCATAGATATAAACACAGCGTTCAAGGAGTTACAGAAGACCTACAAGAGCTACATTAGGTCATGGTGGGAGATCAGCAGTCTCCAAACCTACATCGATCAAAAAATCGTATATCGAGGACTACGCATTAACATTCGTCCAAACTCACATCAAGAGGACGCCGAATTCATAAAAGGCTGGCAACAACTAATGACGGCTAACTCTATACGCATGCTAGAATATTTATTAACGCATGAAAGAACAGTCTTCTCAAAACTAACAGTCCAGTTAGAAACACAGCTACAACAAATACAATTTTTCAATACTAACCCAGAGTTCACAAACTTCGAAACAAGGCTACAACGGCACATTGAGATCTTTCAATCAGAGATAAAGGAGCGAAAACATCGTAAATATATCCGTGATAAAAGAGACTTCGAAACAGGAGAAGTTTACAAAGAGATCACTAACACGAATAGACATCAATACTCAGAATACTCGGAATCAGACTATTCCGGTACAGAAGACCCAACATTTTCAGACGGTGGTGGATACCAACGACAGAGAGCGAGGGACTTCTATCCTAAAAAACAAACACGAAAATCAAAGAACAAAAGACAACAAACACAACGTCAAGTCACAAATCAAGGATGGACCCCAAACCAAACATCACAGCACCAGCATCAAGCACCCCAATACCAAAGACCACAAGAAATGGCAATGACACAAATTGGCAACCTTGTACCATCATCTTCATGTGGTACATCTTCCTTACCTTCTGCACATCCCAACACTACGACAAACAATGCACCAACCACAACACTTGGGCAAGCACAACAACAACAAATGAATTACGCCCCACTTACTATTCAACCACCAATCACAAGTCATTTTTTAGGCCCGGCTCAACTCAGAGATCGCAGCCAATGGGCATACAAAAATCCCCGATACAATTGAATGAAAAACCACAAATTCTGAACCTGTCTTCTGTTACACTTACAGATGTGGAAATTAAAATACTGGAAAAAGGTTTGTCCTATACACCTACCCCCCGTTTTGACAAATTTACATGGATAAAGGATATCCATCTTTTTGCTAGGAAACTAGCTCTTCACAAATTTTATAAAAACAGGCAAGCTAATCCGTCTAATCTATCAATAAGAGAAAGAGAAGCAATTGAAGCTCTGTTTGATCTCCAAACTGAAAACGAGACAGGAATACATGAATTCTCAGCACCAGTCACAAATTTACGACCCAAATCTCTATTCACACCATCATTGGTGACATTTCATAATATAGATAAGTTTGTGAACCTAGTCTGCAATGATATACAAAAAACTGAGACAAAAATTTCCAAAGGTGCTATGAACTTAACCCATCAAGAAAACAAAGCATTAAAAGATCTTACTCACAATCAACTAATTGAAATAAAACCCTCGGATAAGGGAGGGAATTTGGTAATCATGGAAAAAGATGACTACAGACAAATGTGCCTACGTCTATTACAAGATGAAAATACATATAAAATATTGCAAGGTGACCCCTCAAAGGAATACCTGAGTGAACTGAAGCAACTACTGACTGGAGCAAAAGACCAAAAATTATTGTCAGATCTCGAATTTAAAGCCCTTTACAATCCTACCCCTACGTTGGCCACCTTCTATGCCCTTCCGAAAGTTCACAAGCAAAGGGTACCTATGCCTGGACGACCGATTGTCTCCGGCAATGGCTGCCTTACCGAAGGCATAAGTAAATATGTGGATCAAGTACTAGCATCATTTGTCGAAACACTACCATCATACCTCAAAGATACCACAGCCACAGTCAAAAAATTACAAGAAACATCAGTAATTCCTGGAGTAATGCTTGCTAGCCTAGATGTAGAAGCCCTTTATACCAGTATTAAACATGAACATGGCTTACATGCTGTAGAATACTTTTTATCAAGTAGAGGTAATACGTTCATACCTCACAACAAGCTGGTATTAAAACTACTCAACTTTCTCCTATCTCATAACTACTTTATTTTTGATAAAAAATTCTACCTTCAGAAGACTGGGACTGCAATGGGTACTAGTTGTGCTCCCACCTATGCCAATCTCTATCTCGGCTGGTGGGAAGCCACCCAGGTATTCAATGAAAACTACCAACAATACACTGACCATGTACTCTTCTGGGGGCGCTACATCGATGACGTCCTAATACTGTGGGACGGAGATGTAGCGCTCTTTAACGAATTCGTAGGGTACCTCAATTCTAACACTATAGGACTCACGTTAACAAGCGAGATTCATTCTAATCAAATTAATTTTTTGGACCTTACGATCTCAATTGAAGACAATGGTGACCTTTCGACGAAAATTTACCGTAAAACCACAGCTACAAATAATTTCTTACAGTGGAAAAGCTTCCACCCTACCCCTCTTAAAAAAGGAATTCCAGTCGGACAATATCTCAGAGCGAGGAGAAATTGCTCTACAGAAGAGGCATTTCTTAATGAATGCGAGGTACTATATCGAAGATTCATCAATAGAGGATACCCCAAAAAGGTTCTTCATAGGGCTTTTTATCGCGCAAGAACTACTGACCGCAATACTTTACTCAATAAAAACACATACACGACCCCAACATCTAAGGTCATCAGATGTATAGGCACATTTGATTCAGCACATCACAAAATGAAACAAATCATACAACAATACTGGCCAGTATTACAAGCAGATCCTGACTTGAAGGAAGTTCTCTCAGACACCCCAAGTATTACATATAGAAGGGGAAGAAACCTAAAAGACCACCTGGTACACAGTCATTTTTCCAACACGACTGAAGATAATTCATCAACCACATGGCTTAAATCTGATATAAAGGGCTCCTACCCATGTGGCTCATGTGTCCATTGTAAACATGTACCGAAAATGAAGACTTTTACTAACCCAATAGACCAGAAAATTTATACCATAAGACAATTCATTAATTGCCAGACTAGAGGCATAGTATACGCAGCCAAATGTCCCTGTGACTTGCTTTATGTCGGGAAAACAATTCAGCCTTTTAAAAATCGCATCGGCTCCCATCTAAGCAATATCAAAACAAAAACGGAAACCAGCGTAGCACGCCATATTAACGATTTTCATAATGGAAACCCCAAAGGACTAGTGTTCTGGGGTATCGAAGCAATACGCCTTGGACCTAGAAAAGGAGATTTAGACCTGAAACTCTTACAGGCAGAAGCTAGGTGGATACATCGCCTACAAACACTTTCCCCGCAAGGGTTAAACGAGGGTTTTACCTTTACTCCATTTCTTTAATTTAGGTACATGTAAACGATCTGTGTATATATATGCTTTTTAGATCCTAAATTTGCACCCCAACAACCCTCTTACATACAAACAAAAAAAACCGTTCAAAATGGCCATTTCCACGTGAATCATCAAAACCAATAATAAAAATACATAATAAATTCATAACCAATAATAGATACATACTTACCAAACGTTCAGCGATGAACACTCGGGTTGCCTTGCCCGTAGGGATTAAAATATCATGGCCATCTGGAAATGAAGAGATAAGTCAAGAATCAGTCCAGATAACAAATATTCGCAATTATTGTAATAACGATTATAATAATTATAGCATAACAATATTGCATAAATAACGTAAAAACTATAGCACACTTCATTGCACACAAATTCATTTATTACACCCGCACTATAAAATCCATATTCCATAATTGGAGCAGCAGATCAACATCGAGCATTTCTACTGAACAAATAAATACAAACATCGCATGTTTTTGAGTCCTAATGTACAACTAATATGCATAATAATACTTGGTAATAGCGATAATAATTACAGCATAACAATACTGCATAAATAATGCAAAAATCACAGCATACTTTATTGTATACAAATTCATTTATTATACCCACACTATAAAATCCATATCTCCAGAATCGGAGGAGCAAATCAACATTAAGCATTATTGAACAAATAAATACAAACATCGTATGGATCTGAGTCTTAATGTATAACTAATATGCATAATAACACTTGATTTACTCTTCAGCGCTTTTAGCGCTCATATAAGCACAAGAAAGTATAATGGAAGTCTAAGTCCCATCGCATGCGCACTTAAGAGCAAACATCCACATGAAATCTAAGTCCTAACGCATGCGCTTTGAAGTGTAAACATCGTAGGCGTGGTTTGGATAATCACCCGCGAAATTTAAATCTGTGGACTGCCCCTGACATCTTGAATTACCATATTGCGTTAATGAACTACTCCCCTTAAGACCGCGATTGGTCACTCTGTTTAGGATCACGGGCGGCTTCAATGGAGCATCTATATAACCTCCACTTTAGCCCCGCCCGCCAACGCCATACTTTGAAAAAGTCGGCGCAGCCGACGAAACTAGTCAGTAGTAGCAGGATGGCTAAGGCAATTTTAATATAGCATCACACTGAACTGAGTAGATAATGTGAAGAGTATGTGAACCATTAGACAGGGAGTAGCAATTGTGACACGGAGAGAATTGGATACTTAGTACCACTCACCCAGTAGTACCCGCTGAAGTGAGCGGTTAGCCCCGCCGTTGTGAGCGGTTAGTACTCCAGCGGCAGCATCTGAATCAGCATCTGCCGTAGCATGCTGTGACTATCAGATAGCGAGCGATTGTACATTCGCCGTTAGAGCACAATAGCGCAAGCAGCTTAGTGCCACCTCAGTACCGCCACAGTTAACTGGAGTCAAATTATAAGTAGCGATACTTACGATAACGGGCACCCAGCCTTGCTGACTACGGGTTGGAATATAGGCTAAGAGCGGACACAGTGGTCCAAGCCCTCCCCCCGTATCTCACAGCCTGGTCCCGCATCCAAAGTGATTGCAAGCGGTATATGTATAACTGGTAGCAGGAGAATCAGCGCTACAGTTACCAAGCCGCTTACATCATTTATAGAATATAGTGACACTCATCTCAAGTGCACTATTTCTGACTCGACAACTATAAGTAATTAAACACAAGACAGTTATGTATCGTGTTTCCAATCCCCTCCGTAAGAGTCACAACGCCTTGCTACTATTTATAACCACATAAAAAAGAGTGGAAAAAATTTTTTTTTTTTTTTTTCAAAGTGAATGAAAAACAGATCAGTCATGTGTCACTAGTGCATATAGCATAAATCAGCATAACAACTGCAAAGGTCACATACCTCCCAGAGTGTTATAAACCTGAACCTCATAAGTGGTTGTAAGACCCAGTGAAAAATTACTGTTCTGAATTCATTATCTCATCATATACTCAGCAGTGTGTATCTATTTTTACTAGCACTGTATATACACAATAATCACATTTTTCCTCTTTATGTATATTTTATAATAATGATTAAAAGTTAAGTTTTACCTTTTGGGCAAGTAGGGTATCTAGGCCTAGGCTCTAAGTTTCAACTGTTAACCAATACCTCCCTTAAGGTTGGGATCACCTACCCCAATCAGTTACATAGAGAGTTAACCCTCTCATTTTTAGATCCTGTCTCCCACAATTGTGGATAAGTTGTTTCTGATCTAAACAATTAAATACGAATACGTATTATGGCAAGTTTCTTATCAAACATACTATCAACAGAGACCCTCCAAAGTGCTGCTAATCAAGTATTCTCTTTAGCCGATCTCCCCTTGAACAGCATAGATATAAACACAGCGTTCAAGGAGTTACAGAAGACCTACAAGAGCTACATTAGGTCATGGTGGGAGATCAGCAGTCTCCAAACCTACATCGATCAAAAAATCGTATATCGAGGACTACGCATTAACATTCGTCCAAACTCACATCAAGAGGACGCCGAATTCATAAAAGGCTGGCAACAACTAATGACGGCTAACTCTATACGCATGCTAGAATATTTATTAACGCATGAAAGAACAGTCTTCTCAAAACTAACAGTCCAGTTAGAAACACAGCTACAACAAATACAATTTTTCAATACTAACCCAGAGTTCACAAACTTCGAAACAAGGCTACAACGGCACATTGAGATCTTTCAATCAGAGATAAAGGAGCGAAAACATCGTAAATATATCCGTGATAAAAGAGACTTCGAAACAGGAGAAGTTTACAAAGAGATCACTAACACGAATAGACATCAATACTCAGAATACTCGGAATCAGACTATTCCGGTACAGAAGACCCAACATTTTCAGACGGTGGTGGATACCAACGACAGAGAGCGAGGGACTTCTATCCTAAAAAACAAACACGAAAATCAAAGAACAAAAGACAACAAACACAACGTCAAGTCACAAATCAAGGATGGACCCCAAACCAAACATCACAGCACCAGCATCAAGCACCCCAATACCAAAGACCACAAGAAATGGCAATGACACAAATTGGCAACCTTGTACCATCATCTTCATGTGGTACATCTTCCTTACCTTCTGCACATCCCAACACTACGACAAACAATGCACCAACCACAACACTTGGGCAAGCACAACAACAACAAATGAATTACGCCCCACTTACTATTCAACCACCAATCACAAGTCATTTTTTAGGCCCGGCTCAACTCAGAGATCGCAGCCAATGGGCATACAAAAATCCCCGATACAATTGAATGAAAAACCACAAATTCTGAACCTGTCTTCTGTTACACTTACAGATGTGGAAATTAAAATACTGGAAAAAGGTTTGTCCTATACACCTACCCCCCGTTTTGACAAATTTACATGGATAAAGGATATCCATCTTTTTGCTAGGAAACTAGCTCTTCACAAATTTTATAAAAACAGGCAAGCTAATCCGTCTAATCTATCAATAAGAGAAAGAGAAGCAATTGAAGCTCTGTTTGATCTCCAAACTGAAAACGAGACAGGAATACATGAATTCTCAGCACCAGTCACAAATTTACGACCCAAATCTCTATTCACACCATCATTGGTGACATTTCATAATATAGATAAGTTTGTGAACCTAGTCTGCAATGATATACAAAAAACTGAGACAAAAATTTCCAAAGGTGCTATGAACTTAACCCATCAAGAAAACAAAGCATTAAAAGATCTTACTCACAATCAACTAATTGAAATAAAACCCTCGGATAAGGGAGGGAATTTGGTAATCATGGAAAAAGATGACTACAGACAAATGTGCCTACGTCTATTACAAGATGAAAATACATATAAAATATTGCAAGGTGACCCCTCAAAGGAATACCTGAGTGAACTGAAGCAACTACTGACTGGAGCAAAAGACCAAAAATTATTGTCAGATCTCGAATTTAAAGCCCTTTACAATCCTACCCCTACGTTGGCCACCTTCTATGCCCTTCCGAAAGTTCACAAGCAAAGGGTACCTATGCCTGGACGACCGATTGTCTCCGGCAATGGCTGCCTTACCGAAGGCATAAGTAAATATGTGGATCAAGTACTAGCATCATTTGTCGAAACACTACCATCATACCTCAAAGATACCACAGCCACAGTCAAAAAATTACAAGAAACATCAGTAATTCCTGGAGTAATGCTTGCTAGCCTAGATGTAGAAGCCCTTTATACCAGTATTAAACATGAGCATGGCTTACATGCTGTAGAATACTTTTTATCAAGTAGAGGTAATACGTTCATACCTCACAACAAGCTGGTATTAAAACTACTCAACTTTCTCCTATCTCATAACTACTTTATTTTTGATAAAAAATTCTACCTTCAGAAGACTGGGACTGCAATGGGTACTAGTTGTGCTCCCACCTATGCCAATCTCTATCTCGGCTGGTGGGAAGCCACCCAGGTATTCAATGAAAACTACCAACAATACACTGACCATGTACTCTTCTGGGGGCGCTACATCGATGACGTCCTAATACTGTGGGACGGAGATGTAGCGCTCTTTAACGAATTCGTAGGGTACCTCAATTCTAACACTATAGGACTCACGTTAACAAGCGAGATTCATTCTAATCAAATTAATTTTTTGGACCTTACGATCTCAATTGAAGACAATGGTGACCTTTCGACGAAAATTTACCGTAAAACCACAGCTACAAATAATTTCTTACAGTGGAAAAGCTTCCACCCTACCCCTCTTAAAAAAGGAATTCCAGTCGGACAATATCTCAGAGCGAGGAGAAATTGCTCTACAGAAGAGGCATTTCTTAATGAATGCGAGGTACTATATCGAAGATTCATCAATAGAGGATACCCCAAAAAGGTTCTTCATAGGGCTTTTTATCGCGCAAGAACTACTGACCGCAATACTTTACTCAATAAAAACACATACACGACCCCAACATCTAAGGTCATCAGATGTATAGGCACATTTGATTCAGCACATCACAAAATGAAACAAATCATACAACAATACTGGCCAGTATTACAAGCAGATCCTGACTTGAAGGAAGTTCTCTCAGACACCCCAAGTATTACATATAGAAGGGGAAGAAACCTAAAAGACCACCTGGTACACAGTCATTTTTCCAACACGACTGAAGATAATTCATCAACCACATGGCTTAAATCTGATATAAAGGGCTCCTACCCATGTGGCTCATGTGTCCATTGTAAACATGTACCGAAAATGAAGACTTTTACTAACCCAATAGACCAGAAAATTTATACCATAAGACAATTCATTAATTGCCAGACTAGAGGCATAGTATACGCAGCCAAATGTCCCTGTGACTTGCTTTATGTCGGGAAAACAATTCAGCCTTTTAAAAATCGCATCGGCTCCCATCTAAGCAATATCAAAACAAAAACGGAAACCAGCGTAGCACGCCATATTAACGATTTTCATAATGGAAACCCCAAAGGACTAGTGTTCTGGGGTATCGAAGCAATACGCCTTGGACCTAGAAAAGGAGATTTAGACCTGAAACTCTTACAGGCAGAAGCTAGGTGGATACATCGCCTACAAACACTTTCCCCGCAAGGGTTAAACGAGGGTTTTACCTTTACTCCATTTCTTTAATTTAGGTACATGTAAACGATCTGTGTATATATATGCTTTTTAGATCCTAAATTTGCACCCCAACAACCCTCTTACATACAAACAAAAAAAAACGTTCAAAATGGCCATTTCCACGTGAATCATCAAAACCAATAATAAAAATACATAATAAATTCATAACCAATAATAGATACATACTTACCAAACGTTCAGCGATGAACACTCGGGTTGCCTTGCCCGTAGGGATTAAAATATCATGGCCATCTGGAAATGAAGAGATAAGTCAAGAATCAGTCCAGATAACAAATATTCGCAATTATTGTAATAACGATTATAATAATTATAGCATAACAATATTGCATAAATAACGTAAAAACTATAGCACACTTCATTGCACACAAATTCATTTATTACACCCGCACTATAAAATCCATATTCCATAATTGGAGCAGCAGATCAACATCGAGCATTTCTACTGAACAAATAAATACAAACATCGCATGTTTTTGAGTCCTAATGTACAACTAATATGCATAATAATACTTGGTAATAGCGATAATAATTACAGCATAACAATACTGCATAAATAATGCAAAAATCACAGCATACTTTATTGTATACAAATTCATTTATTATACCCACACTATAAAATCCATATCTCCAGAATCGGAGGAGCAAATCAACATTAAGCATTATTGAACAAATAAATACAAACATCGTATGGATCTGAGTCTTAATGTATAACTAATATGCATAATAACACTTGATTTACTCTTCAGCGCTTTTAGCGCTCATATAAGCACAAGAAAGTATAATGGAAGTCTAAGTCCCATCGCATGCGCACTTAAGAGCAAACATCCACATGAAATCTAAGTCCTAACGCATGCGCTTTGAAGTGTAAACATCGTAGGCGTGGTTTGGATAATCACCCGCGAAATTTAAATCTGTGGACTGCCCCTGACATCTTGAATTACCATATTGCGTTAATGAACTACTCCCCTTAAGACCGCGATTGGTCACTCTGTTTAGGATCACGGGCGGCTTCAATGGAGCATCTATATAACCTCCACTTTAGCCCCGCCCGCCAACGCCATACTTTGAAAAAGTCGGCGCAGCCGACGAAACTAGTCAGTAGTAGCAGGATGGCTAAGGCAATTTTAATATAGCATCACACTGAACTGAGTAGATAATGTGAAGAGTATGTGAACCATTAGACAGGGAGTAGCAATTGTGACACGGAGAGAATTGGATACTTAGTACCACTCACCCAGTAGTACCCGCTGAAGTGAGCGGTTAGCCCCGCCGTTGTGAGCGGTTAGTACTCCAGCGGCAGCATCTGAATCAGCATCTGCCGTAGCATGCTGTGACTATCAGATAGCGAGCGATTGTACATTCGCCGTTAGAGCACAATAGCGCAAGCAGCTTAGTGCCACCTCAGTACCGCCACAGTTAACTGGAGTCAAATTATAAGTAGCGATACTTACGATAACGGGCACCCAGCCTTGCTGACTACGGGTTGGAATATAGGCTAAGAGCGGACACAGTGGTCCAAGCCCTCCCCCCGTATCTCACAGCCTGGTCCCGCATCCAAAGTGATTGCAAGCGGTATATGTATAACTGGTAGCAGGAGAATCAGCGCTACAGTTACCAAGCCGCTTACATCATTTATAGAATATAGTGACACTCATCTCAAGTGCACTATTTCTGACTCGACAACTATAAGTAATTAAACACAAGACAGTTATGTATCGTGTTTCCAATCCCCTCCGTAAGAGTCACAACGCCTTGCTACTATTTATAACCACATAAAAAAGAGTGGAAAAAATTTTTTTTTTTTTTTTTTTCAAAGTGAATGAAAAACAGATCAGTCATGTGTCACTAGTGCATATAGCATAAATCAGCATAACAACTGCAAAGGTCACATACCTCCCAGAGTGTTATAAACCTGAACCTCATAAGTGGTTGTAAGACCCAGTGAAAAATTACTGTTCTGAATTCATTATCTCATCATATACTCAGCAGTGTGTATCTATTTTTACTAGCACTGTATATACACAATAATCACATTTTTCCTCTTTATGTATATTTTATAATAATGATTAAAAGTTAAGTTTTACCTTTTGGGCAAGTAGGGTATCTAGGCCTAGGCTCTAAGTTTCAACTGTTAACCAATACCTCCCTTAAGGTTGGGATCACCTACCCCAATGACTTTTAATTATAGACATTATTTATTTAACTTACCACTATCTTAGTACCAATTTTTCTCCAAAAAGAATTATTTATTTCTCGCCTTCCTCCCGAAGAGTTCTGCATATTTATTTTGCGCATCCTCCCATTTTGCTTTCTTCTCTGCATCCGAGAGTCTAACAAACTCTACTTCAGCAATTTCTACTTTTTTCATTTTTCCTTTTTAAACTCCCTCCTCTTTTTACTCACTGTCTTCCCCAATATTCCTCTCAGAAAGGCTTTAGAGGCATCCTACACTACACCATCCGACGTGGACCCCCAGGGTTGGACGGGGGGCCGCAGGTGAGAGGGAGGGGGGGTTTCAGTGGTTGGGATGGTGCCGCCGGTAAGCCGTGGGTGATGGGGGGACAGGGACAGTGAGCCGAGGCGCCACTGGTAAGCGCCACCGGCAGGCGTCGCTAGAGGGCCATGACTGACAGCAAGTGACAGGAGGGGGGGGTGACGGGGCTGCGCTCATAGAGGTGATGGAGCCGCGGGTGACCGGGGGACAGTGAGCCGCAGGTGCCGGTGGGTGGGGGTTGACGGGGCCGCGTGGTCATGGAGGTGATAGAGCCGCAGGGGGGACCAGGGGGGACAGTGAGTCGCGGGTGACGGGGGGAGGATGCCGGCGGTAAGCGACAAGTGACAGCGCGTCCCAGCAGCCCCAGGTGACAGTGAGCCGCAAGGCCGCCGGTAAGCGCCGCGGGCGAGCGGATCTTGGCAAGTGACGGTGGGGGGCGGGTGCCGCCGGTAAGCGCCGCGGGCGAGCGCCCAGCAGCCGCAGGTGACGGGGACAGTGAGCCGCGGGGCCGCCGGTAAGCGCCACGGGCGAGCGCCCAGCAGCCGCAGGTGACCGGGGACAGTGAGCCGCGGGGCCGCCGGTAAGCGCCTCGGGCGAGCGTCTCTCAGCAAGTGACGGACCGGGGGGGGTGCCGCCGGGAAGCGCCGCGGGTGAGCGGCTCTCAGCAAGTGATGGACCGGGGGTGGTGCCGCCGGTCATGCGGGTGGGTGGGTGACGGGGGGCTGCGGGGTGCCGCGGATATGAAGTGATGGAGCCGCGGGTGATGGGGGACAGTGAGCCACGGGGGGGCTGGTGTCCTCTGTAACCGCCGCAGGGTGCTGCGGGCGAGCGGCATGGGTGAGCCATGGGTGACGGGGGGGAAAGTGAGCCGTGGGTGGTGAGATGGTGTACATGGAGATGGGGGGTGCCGCGGGTGACAGGGGTGCCGCGAGTGATGGGTCACAGTCAGGGGGTGAGCTCTGGGCCTGGAGGGGGGGCACACGGTACCGGTGACTGGGGTGGCTGCTGTTAGAGAAGGTGACAGTGACAGCTGCACTCATCACTGTCTCCCTCTCTAACAGCAGCCACCGCCGTCCTTCTTCACTTCAGATTGGCTGGGTTAGAAGCGCTAACCCGGCCCATTGAAGAGAAGGAGGACACGTGATGCCGTCTCAGAGGGTGCGGGCCAGGAGCAGGGAGTGGTGACGGGTTGGACTGAGAGCTGAAGATTCTATGGGTTTGGTGGGGGTGAATGTACCTAGATAACAGCAAAACTGTGCAGAATCCTTAATAACTTTATATTGGAAAGATGGAAAGCTACGGTTGGGCAACGTATAAATGCAAAAATAATTTTGGGGGGAATACCCCTTTAACCTTGATTTAACCCCACTGAGTATGCCTCGTTTTACATCATTTAAACCAATTTGTGCCCTAAAGCATAACAACTCATTAGTTTATTTCAGTCCTCTAGTGTCCATCCAATTTTCTGCCTCTCCTGGCAACTGGAAAAAACAGGTTTTACCCTCATGTATGACCCTAAGCTTTGCAGGATAAACCATTGCATACTGCAGTTCATTCGATCTCATCCTTTTTAACATTTGCAAATTATGCCCTTGCTTTCTGTGTATCTATTGAAAAGTCCGGGTAGATTGAGACCTTATTGCTATTATATTTTACACCCCTTTTCTCTCTGGCTTGTCTCAAGATGATGTCTCTGTCACTAGACAGTATAGTTTTGGCGATTAGGGGCCTTGGAAAGTTCCCAACTACAGCTGTCCTTGTCGGGATTCTATGATCCCTTTCTACAGGCTTGGACTGGCCCACAGGGGAGCGGGGGAATCCCCCGGTGGGCCCTACCCTTTAGTGAGCCCCTAAACAGGAGGTGGGCCTCCCTGTCTAGCAGCTCCAGGATGACATATGATCCCCCAACACTGCTGCACATGCCTTTCATCTGTTGGCACTATAAAAATTATTATTATTATTATTATTATTATTATTATTACTTGATGCCTCTATAGTAACTTGAGGTTTCATCATATTGCATAGAGGCAGGGAGTGACTGGTGTGACAAGCAGCAGCATGTAGTGTGCAGATTTAGCGCAGCCCCTCTCCTTTCCCCTGGGACCCTCCGCCACCTTCTCCTCTCAGGCTGCCTCTATCTGCTCTATGTGCTGCTGCTGCTGGCAGTCAGGACACAGGAGGAGAGGGGCTGCAGCCTGCCCAGTGTGGCCCTGGGATTGCAAATCTGACAGCATGTGAGCTGTACCTGGTGCTTTACTGTACCAGAGGTAAGTCTGTGTGTGTGGATATGAAGTATGTATATTGTGTGAGTCTGTGTGTATGGTGCATGTGTGTGTGTGTATTATCTATGCGTATGTGTAATATGCATTTGTTTAGATGTGTAGATGTGTGTATTCTGCATGTGTGTGTACTATGTATGCATATAGGTAATGTACATTTCTTTATGTCAGTGTATGTATTGTGCATATATTTATGTATATTTATTTATGTGTATAATATGTATGTACATGTTGTGTGCACTCATTTGTAACTCCCCCTCTCAGCTTTCAGGTGTACAATTCAGCAGGGAGGGAGGAGAGAGGAGACTTTTTAGCTTGTAGTTATTCAGGAGTTTGGAGAAGCCTCTTTGACTCTTTGGACCAGAGAATAAAAACATTTTCTATGCTGAAGAAGCACAGACAAATATATTTAAACCTAGCTGGTCTTACTCACCAAGTCCCCCTGAGTATTTTGAGCTGTCTCCCATCTTTCTAGCTGCTGCGGTTCCTGAGTTACAAGTTTTTCTAAAAGATGGTCTATTATCAAGATAGGAAACTACATTTCCCATCATGCAATGCTTATTACTGATGATGGTGAAGTAGCAGAGCTGAGATGGTGTAGCAGAACTGAGATGATGATGGTTTAGCAGAGCTGAGATGGTGTAGCAAAGCAGAAATGGTGTAGCAGAGCTGAGATGGTGTAGCAGAGCTGAGACGGTGAGATGGTGTAGCAGAGCTGAGACAGTGAGATGGTGTAGCAGAGCTGAGATGGTGTAGCAGAGCTGAAATGGTGTAGCAGAGCTGAGATGGTGTAGCAGAGCTGAGACGGTGAGATGGTGTAGCAGAGCTGAGATGGTGTAGCAGAGCTGAGATGGTGTAGCAGAGCTGAGATGGTGAGATGGCGTAGCAGAGCTGAGACGGTGTAGCAGAGCTGAGATGGTGTAGCAGAGCTGGGATGGTGTAGCAGAGCTGAGGCGTGAGATGGTGTAGCAGAGCTGAGACTGAGAGATTGTGTAGCAGAGCTGAGACTGTGAGATTGTGTAGCAGAGCTGAGATGGTGTAGCAGAGCTGAGACTGTGAGATGGTGTAGCAGAGCTGAGACGGTGAGATGGTGTAGCAGAGCTGAGATGGTGTAGCAGAGCTGAGACGGTGAGATGGTGTAGCAGAGCTGAGACGGTGTAGCAGTGCTGAGATGGTGTAGACGAGCTGAGATGGTGTAGCAGAGCTGAGACAGTCAGATGGTATAGCAGAGCTGAGACGGTGAGATAGTGTAGCAGAGCTAAGATCGTGTAGCACAGCTGAGACATGAGATGGTGTAGCAGAGCTGAGAGGTGAGATGGTGTAGCAGAGCTGAGACGTGAGATGGTGTAGCAGAGCTGAGACGGTGAGATGGTGTAGCAGAGCTGAGACAGTGAGATAGAAGAGCTGAGATGAGCGCCAAGCACGGGTGAGCTGTGGGGGGGCTTGGCTAATGCCAGTAATGCCGGGGGGGGCACACGGTGCGTGTGATGGGGGTGGCTGCTGTTAGAGAGCGAAATAGTGACAGGTGCACTGATCACTGTCTCCCTCTCTTACAGCAGCCACCACCGGCAGTGTCCTCCTTCACTTCAGTTTGGCTAGGTTAGAGGCGATTACCCGGCCCATTGAAGAGATGGAGGACATGTGATGCCGACTCGGAGGGTGGGGGCCAGGAGCAGAGAGCGTGTCGGGTTGGACTAGGATTTGATGATTTGGTGGGGGTGAATTTACCTAGATAACAGCAAAACTGTGCAGAATCCATAATACATCGATATTGGAAAGATGGAAAGCTAGGGGTGAGCAACGTATTAATGCAAAAATAATTTGGGGGGGAATACCCCTTTAACCCCTTAAGGACCGGGCCTGTGTCACTTTATTCATTAATAACTTCGGGATGCTTTTACCTATCCGGCTGATTCTGAGATTGTTTTCTCGTGACATATTGTACTTTACATTTCTTGTAAATTGGAGTTGATACTTATAACGAATCTTTATGAAAAACCCCAAATAACGTGAAAATTGTGAAAAAATGCATTTTTCCAACTTTAAAACTTTTCTGCTTATACAGAAAATGGTTATACCACATAAATTATATATTAAATAGCATTAGCAACATGTCTACTTTATGTTGTCGGCATTTATTAAACTATATTTCATATTTTTTAGACAATAGAAATAGTAAAACGTTAGCAGCAAATTTCAATATTTTCTGTAAAATTTCAAAATCAGATATTTTTAGGGACCTGTTCAGGTTTAAAGTGTATTTGAGGGGACTGTATGTTAGAAAGCCCCACAAAGCACCCCATTTCAAAAACTGCACCCCCAAAACTCTGCAAAAGCACATCCAGAAAGTTTTTTTTAACCCTTTAGGGGAGTAACAGAAATAAAAGCTAAGTGTGTAAGAAATGTGAAAATTTTAATTTTCTGTGCAGAGATTTTATTGTAATCCAATATTTTTCAGAATTATAAACCTATTACCAGAGAAATGCACCCCAATATTGATTGCCCCTTTTCTGCAGTTTATAGAAATACCCCATATGTGGCCCTATTGCGCTATTTGACGCAACCACAAGCCTCAGATATAAAGGAGCGCCTAGTGAATTTCAATGATTCCGTTATATTTGGTCATTTCTGACTGTACCACTTCAGGTTGGCAGAGGCTCTGGGGTGCCAAAACCTAAAAAACACCCCTAAAGGGACACCATTTAGAAAACTACACCCCTCAAGGAATGTAACAAGGGGTGCGGTGAGCATCTGGACCCCACAGGTGCTTCACAGATTTTCCGAACATTATGGCGTGAAAAAAGACAAAAGTATTTTTTACACTAAAACGTTGTTCTAGCCTTCACTTTTTCATTTTCACAAAGGGATAAAAGGAAAAAAAAAACACAAAACATGTAGCGCAGTTTCTCCCGAGTACGGAAATACCCCACATGTGGACATAAAGTGCCAAGAGGGCGCAGGACGAGCCTCCAAAGGGAAGGAGCGCCAATTGGCTTTTGGAAGCTGGATTTCACTGGAATGGATTTCAAGGGCCACGTCGCTTTTACAGAGCCCTCGTGCTGCCAAAACACTGGAAACCCCCCACAAGTGACCCCATTCTGGAAACTACACCCCTTAAGAAATCTAACAAGGGGTGCAGTAAGCATATGGACCCCACTGGTGACGGGCACAAATGTGGAAAAATGTGACGTGAAAGTGAAAATTTTCATTTTTTCACTTTCACGGCACAAATGTGCCCGTCACCAGTGGGCTCCATATGCTCACTAAACCCCTTGTTACATTCCTTGAGGGGTGTAGTTTCCATAATGGGGTCACTTGTGGGGGGTTTCAACTGTCTTGGCAACACAGGGGCCTTTTAAATGCAACATGGCTCCTCGAAATCCATTCTAGCCAAATCCAGCCTCAAAAAAACAAATGGCGCTCCTTCCCTTTGGAGGCTTACCCTGCACCTGCATGGAGTTTTATGTCCACATGTGGGGTATTTCCGTACTTCCGTACGAAATTGCTCTATACATTTTGTGTTTCTTTTATCTTTTAGCCCCTTGTGAAAATGAAAAAATCAAGACAAGATCAATGATTTAGAGTAAAAATTTTTAAAAAATTACACTAAATGTTTGTCTAGGCTTGATTTTTTTCCATTTCCACAAGGGGTTAAAAAAGAAAATAAACGCAAAGCGTGTAGGGTAATTTCCCCTGAGTACGAAAATACCCCACATGTGGGCATAATGTGCCATAAGGGCACAGGGCAAGCCACCAAAGGGACAGAGCGCCATTTAAAGGCTGGAATGGAGGAAGGAGGCCATGTCGCAATTACAAAGCTCCTGTGCTGCCAGGACAGTAGAAACCCCCCACAAGTGACCCCATTCTGGAAATTACACCCCATAAGGAATCTAACAAGGGGGCAGTGAGCATATGGACCTGACTGGTAACAGGCACATATGTAGAACATGTGCCGTGAAAATAAAAAATGCAATTTTTTTCATTTTCACGTTCCAAATGTGTCCATCACCAGGGGGCCATATCCCCACTGCACCCCTTGTTAGATTCCTTATGGGGTGTAGTTTCCAGAATTGGGTCACTTGTGGGGGCTTTCTACTGTCCTGGCCGCACAGGGGCTTTGTAATTGCATCATGGCAAGCCTCTAATGGGAATGGCGGCCATACCTATTTAGCTGGGGAAAAGGGACAATTCTAATTTATTTGGGGGGATTAGGCCAATTATTAGTTTATAAGGTTGAAAATGACAGGAGTCCATCAAATTCAACCTGTGTTGATCCAGAGGAAGGCAAAAAAAAACCTTGTAAGGCAGACGACAGTAGCCTCATCACAGGGAAAAAATTCCTTCCCGACTCCATAATGGCAATCAGAATAATCCCCGGATCAACGTGACCCCTGAAATAGGAATAAGGGACAGAATTTAGAAAATGTAGAACTCCAATGACGTGTAGTACGCCTTGAAGCGATCCAGTATGCAGAGGCCGGGGGGATCAGGACAGGTGTCACCCTGGAAAATGGCGTCCTTCCTGATCCCCCTGTTACGCCACACTCTGCACTTCTTCTAGGGTCTCCCGTTCTCCTGTGTGCGGGACGTCACCTGGAGAATGTTTTCCTGGTGCGACACGGGGTCCTTTATATCCAGAAGCGCTGGGTCCGCTCCATGGCTGCTAAATATTAGGGCTTTATTACTGTTTCTGATATTTTCGGATCGTGCCTCGTGCCGCAAGCTACAGTAGCTTGGGCAGCGAGGGACCGGAAGAGGGGGTGCTGGTATAAAAGTTATCCCCGTACCGGTGGTAACCTTTATTCAGCAGTGGGAAGATCAGTTCCCGAACGATCTTCCCACTAACTCCGAGGATGGGGGGGGGGCATCTGGGGGCTGGATTCGGGTGTCCCTTCATACACTCTAAGGGTACGTGCACACTGCGGAATGTCGAAGGATAACCCTTTGTGCATTCCACAGCTGGCACCCAGCGGCAGACTGATGCGGGCACGTCTCCGCACATGTAAAAAAGATGTACACTATAGCACTTCCCCACACAGACCCTCCGGTCTAAGTGTAGTATAAAACACAAGATAAAGCATGTAGATGCAAAAGTTACCTGTCCCTGTGTCCTATAGGGACAAAATAGTTCAAATCCAATAGCATGGTAACAGCATCTCACTTAGGCGGAAATACGGAAAAAAGAAGACTTTATTCCAGCATGGCAAACAGAGCGACGTTTCAACCTTATAGGTCTTTTTCAAGCATACAAAGTTAGGAACAACATGTAGTATATAAGGGATCATCAGCCAATGGGAAGGGAACATATAATTAACACACATTAACCCTTAACAAACCTGTGCTAGACAACAGTTACAGATAATCTTTATTTATACAAAATCAGGTGCTACTCTTATCACTATAGGGTTAAAACTACTCACAAAACCTTAGTCTCCAACAGGTGTATCCACTATCCGAGCTTAGAGGGAGCGCGACAAGCACAGGCGCCGGCGTCTCACGGCGCTTACTGCGCTTGCGCTTAACCAAAACCAATCACAGCAAGGTGGGCGTCAACAGCCGCGATCATGTGATCGCAACCATAGCAACCCACCACGCTCACCCTGACGGGGGTCAGCCGGCCACTGCTAATGACAAAAACTCAATTTCTACCAGCCAATAGTTCAATATAAGAAAAGTCTCATGTGAAAGTCCTGTAATCCAGCTGATCTTCGTCCTCATCCAAAACAGGCCACATGCGGAGCGTTCACGATAACTTCTCCAAAGGCACATTTGGCATAAAACAGCTCCTCTTCATGCAGATAAGTCAGTGGTTGCGAATCACTATCATTGGTGTAACTCTTCACTCACCACCTCTGGTCATAAGCTGCATCACATCACACGTTGATATAAGCTGTGGTACCACCGGTATCATGTGCTGCGGTCCCTCCATCCATAAGCGCAAAAGCACACACTAAATCCGCGCGTGTCCGCTTCTCAATGGTACAATCGGACCATGTAACTATACATGCAGCAAACAGACCCGGGCATAGGAACTTGCTATCCAATGGCAGACTGGAATCATCGGACATCATTTTCTCATAACATCACTTCATGATGACAGTTCATATGAGACGACCTACAGTATAAGTCCCATAGAGTGTCACTGGAGGCAGCTGGAACAAAGTACAGCAGAAGGCTCGGCTGACACCACATCAAGATGAAAAAAATATAAACTCCTCTGTAGTATAAACGCTCCTCATTTAGTGGACCCATGGGGGACAAACGGATGTGTCTAAAACAAAAAGTGAAAAGCAACAGGTTAAAAGACTATATAAAACCACAACTAAAAACAAAAGAGGTTGAATCCTAACATATATTATTTTACAAATACGGACTAGATGCACTACATATTCGGCAACACCTTATACTCCAAATTTAAGCCCCTAGGGCTCATTGTATTTAGTAGAAAAATCCATTTCAGTTCCAATTTTTTGAGCTTCAATACCCTATCACTTCCTCTGACCAACGGGGGGACACCGTCATTTACCCTAAAGCGCAACTGGCTTAATGTATGTCTTGCTTCTAAAAAGTGTTGTGGGACTGGCAACTCAATTTTTCCTGTGCGGATAGTACTTTTGTGTTTCTGTATCCTCACTCTTATTTCATTTGTTGTTTCACCCACATAATAGAGACCACAAGGGCAAGAAATTAAATACACCACAAAACTCGATCTACAGTTGTATCTCTGTTTGATTTTAAATTCACGACCAGTATGCGGGTGATGAAAAGTGTCTCCCTTGACTAAATTCCCACAACAGGAGCAATTCAGACAAGGGAAACAACCAGTTTTGCAGGTGGATAATAATGTTTGTACCGGACCTTTGGATATTCCTATGTCAGATTTTACAACTACATCCCGAATGTTCCGTGTCCGTTTATAAGACATTAAGGGAGGGAGTCTAAATTCTTCTACCTTCGGACAACCTTTAGCAAGTATACCCCAATTTTTTCTCAGGACATTAGCAATTTTACCACTCAATGGGCAGAATGTAGAAATAAAGGGAATGCGTTTTTCCGTGGTGCGTGTCTTAGGTGTAAACAAATCAGATCTACATACTGACAGGGCTTTATTTTTATGTTGTTGTACCAGTTGCGAGGGGTAACCCCTGGCGATAAACTTATCGCACATGGAGTTAAGCCTCTCATCCACAACTTCCTCTTGTCCCACTACCCGTCTAACACGGAGCATTTGACTCCACGGTAGGGATTCCAGCATCCTACGTGGGTGATTGCTCTGAAAGTGTAAAATGTTGTTTCTATCTGTTGGTTTAACAAATAAATCAGACTCCAACTTATTACCAACTTTAAAGATACGTGTATCCAAAAACTGTACTTCCAACCTGGAAGACACAAGGGTAAAATGCAAATCATTATGGAGGTCATTCAAGAAAACCTGGAACTGCAGTAGCTCCTCCTCTGACCCCTCCCATACCAAAAAAATATCGTCGATATAGCGGAGCCAGCAACGGACATGTCCCCAGAAAGATGACAAGTAAACAGACTCCTCCTCCAGGACCGCCATATAGATGTTAGCGTATGTAGGGGCCACATTGGACCCCATGGCGGTCCCACGTCGCTGCAGAAAAAACTCGTCCCCAAAGGCAAAAAAATTCCTACGTAGGACAAAGTCCAGCAGCGACAGGAGGAAGTCTGTCCGTTCCGGGGGCATGTCCGTGCCAGTCAGCTTACATCGCACTGCCGACAATCCCATATCGTGTGAAATAGACGTGTATAAAGAAACAACGTCAAAAGACGCAAGAATACTCTGATCTGACACAACCAAGGTGGAAATCTTGGACAAAAAATCTGATGTATCCTTCACATATGAAGCAGCCCCCGTCGCAAAGTGTCTCAACATGCGGTCCAAAAAAATAGCCACGTTGGAACACAGAGATCCCCTGCCTGAAACGATCGGGCGTCCCGGAGGGGCGTCTAATCGCTTATGGATCTTAGGCAACATATATATCACAGGGGTGACAGGATTAGTGGGCAATAAAAATTCACACAGTTGTTCATCAATAGTACCTTCCGTTACAGCTGTCTTCACCAATCTCTCCAATTCCTGTTTGTATATGAGGACAGGGTTATTAGACAATTTAGAATAGACCTCCTCATCATAAATCTGGCGATATACCTCGTGTTTGTAATCCTCAGTGCTCATCACCACCAAGGCCCCGCCTTTGTCGGCGGGCGTGATGGTGATACGCACATCGGATACTAGCTCTTCCAGAGCTTCCTTCTCTAGCTTGGTAAGATTATATTTAATGACTCCCTTCTGTTCACTCTGTCTCAACAATTCAATTTCTCTTAAAACAACCTGTGTATATGCCTCAATACAGTGATTATATACAGGGGGCTGAAAAGTACTGATGTTAGATAAGCCTGTGTCCTTCAAACAAAGCATGTTATTCTGTCCCTTAACAGCAATTTTCTTAGGCTGCTCAGAAAAAAACACCTTCAATTTTAGTTTACGAAAAAAACTATGTAAGTCCAAGTCCAGTCTGAACCAGTCCATTGAATATATAGGGCAACAAGACAGCCCCTTGGATAATAATTTCACCTGCAAATCAGTTAGTGTAAATCCTGAGATATTTACCACAAGAGATGGGTCATCTACATCGGTTGGTTGCGTTTCGCCGTCATTCGGGTCACCCTGTTGTTGTTCTCTTTTCCGTTTCCTCCGCACATGTCATAGACTCCATTCTATGCACGAGCGGATTCCACTGTCCGTCCAATGTGTTTATTCTTTGGACGGACGATGGAATCCACCCGTGCATAGGATGGAGTCTATGACATGGGTGGAGACACGCGCCTGCATCAGACCGCCGGCAGGTGCCATCTGCGGAACGCACAAAGGGTTATCCTTCGCCATTCCGCAGTGTGCACGTACACTAAATCTGTAAATGTACCCTGAGGTACTCTCACAGAGTTTGTAGAATTTCACGCCATACCGTCATCTCTTATTGGGACGGTACTGGCGGAAAAGACGTGTCTGGGGGGCAGCGTACGCTACGCTATACCCAGACACGTCACTGGATGATGAGGATGAATGGGGGAAAGAAGGATCCCCCCATTCATCCTCACTGGCTGTTTCGGTGTCGGAGGCAATAATAGCGTATGCGTCCGACACCGAAAACGCCCTGGGGGCCATTTTATATGGGGATTGGTATATGGGGTATGTAGTGGTGTAGTGTAAAACTTTATTCAATGTAGTGTAGTGTAATTACTACATTACACTTTTAACATTCAGTATAAAAAAAAAACCTACGCCAAAAATGGTGTTGCTGATAAATGCCGCACTTTTGTGCAGCACTTATCAGCAGACTGTGGCAGTAGGATATAGAATATAACACCTTACGCCAAAAAGGAGGAGTTGCTGATTAGCAGCGCACTTACGTGCGATGCAGATCAACATTCAACAAGGGTGCATTCAACAAGGGTGCAGAAAATACAAAAAAAAAAAAATAATAAAAAAAAAAAAACATTTACAACATGCTGAACATCCCTATAGCTGCTGATAAGTGTATTACACTTTTCAGCCGCTAGAGGGCAGCAGAGCGCCGAAAAAGTCGAGGACATCTGAGGGGCCAACGGAAGAAGATGACTTCACGGAACCCGGAAGACACCGATCGGGACCCCGGGATCCGGTGAGTATGGCCAAATACCTGCTCTGGACCCCTCAGCTACCTAGCTGAGGGTCCAGAGCAGGTATTTATCATTTTTGGGGACTTTGATCGCCGTGATCGGCCGGCCAGTCACGGCGATCGGGACGTGGCACCGTGGCCACCATTACTTTTAACCGTAATGGCGGTCGGTGCTGTCTTGGACAGCACCGGCTGCCATTATTTTCCGGGCCTATAAAGTAACAACTGAACCTCCATAACGTGTTAACGTACAAAAAATACTTTATTACATAAAAAAGCACATACATAGGGAATCGTACTACACAGTGAACTGCGACTGAGAAAGTACATTAAAAACCAACAGAAAAAACATACAAATGAGGGGTGCTACTGTCAGGCAATGTGTAGAGAGATGATCAGGGACAAAAATGCAATTCATAGGTATACTACCATAAACCCACCCTAAACCAACTCCATCTTCACAATAGTCATACAAAATGTATTATCTTACCCAAATGGAGGTGATGTACCAGCCGGACAGTCGCCCCCACCCCAACGCACGTTTCGGTGAACAACCTTTATCAAGGTTGATAAAGGTTGTTCACCGAAACGTGCGTTGGGGTGGGGGCGACTGTCCGGCTGGTACATCCACCTCCATTTGGGTAAGATAATACATTTTGTATGACTATTGTGAAGATGGAGTTGGTTTAGGGTGGGTTTATGGTAGTATACCTATGAATTGCATTTTTGTCCCTGATCATCTCTCTATACATTGCCTGACAGTAGCACCCCTCATTTGTATGTTTTTTCTGTTGGTTTTTAATGTACTTTCTCAGTCGCAGTTCACTGTGTAGTACGATTCCCTATGTATGTGCTTTTTTTATGTAATAAAGTATTTTTTGTACGTTAACACGTTATGGAGGTTCAGTTGTTTCTTTATAGGTGTGGTGTCTGTAACTAGAACCCAGTGATATTAGACCAATACTATATCCCCTTCTCAGGATAAAAACACATATAGGCTGTAGGGTAGGGGAGATCTGCTATATCTCTGTTTGTGTATACATTATTTTCCGGGTCATCGGGTCACCGATGGCCTGGAAAGGTTCAGATCGCCGCTATTGGCTGATCTGAACTGATCAGCCAATAGCAGCGATCGTCGGCATGGAGGGGGTTAACAACCCCCCATGCCGACAGGGAGAGATGGCCTGCAGTGTATTTCAGCAGGCCATCTCTCCCGATCGCATGCGGCCGGTCCGCGGCGCCCTCTTAAAGGACCTGCGTACCGGTGCGTCATGGATCCTTAAGTGACAGTGATCCATGACGTACCAGTACGTCATGGGTCCTTAAGAGGTTAAGGCACCTTGTGTCTTCTTGACCTAACAGTATCTAGCAGTGTCAGCAGTTGGGAACACGCATCAGAGCTGACAGATTCCCTTTTAAAGGAGAAGTCTTGTGAAACTAACAAAATACCAGCAGGCAGGGGGGTGCAGGAAGATAATAAAGGAACTATACTCACCAGTCCCCGTGCTCCTGCGCTGATCTTTCTCCCACAGCCACTAGAAGTCATTTTTAGCCATTTTCGACCGGGTTCCGTATATGTCACAGCCCCAGTTCCTTTAGCTGCAATGTCACATACTCGGCTGATGGATTGCCTGCTCAGCCAGTCAATGACCCACCAAAGGCCTTTAGTGTCAGGACAACGCTGCTAGTCTCTAGCAGCGTTGTCCTGACACTAAACACCTTTGGTGGAATGTCCAATGTGAAGCTCAAGGGTGAATATGTGGAATTTTTTGTATCATTCTCTGTGAAGTAAAATTGCAATTATGAAAGGATTTTTCTGGTATGTGCTGATTATTGGTCTATGAACAGGATCTGTTTATACCAGATGGAGGATTGGCACTTGGCGGTTCTTTTATTGGAATGTTAACAAATCCGCCATATATAACCGTATACCAGTGGATTCTAAACTAAGTGACCAGAAATGCTGGGAATTGTAGTGTATAAAAATGTTTGTGAACCACAAGTGTCCCTCCAAAAAGTTGAGAGGTATGGAGGAAGGGCTGACTGCAAAGCATTATGGGAAAGCTTGATGTCATGTGTTATTATCATCATCATCATCATAAGCTTTACAGTAATGGAGGAGCTTTATCAACCTGAAAGAGACAAAACACAGTCTGATTTGCCTATAGCAACCAATCACAGCTCACCTTTCATATCTTAACAAGCTCTTATAAAATTAAAGCTGAGCTTTGATTGGTTGCTGTGGGCAAGTTAAGCTTCCTAAGTTGCACATGGCAACCAATTACAGTTTAGCTTTTAGTTTACCTGAGTAATTTAAGAAACTAAAGCTGATCTGTGATTGGTTGCTATGGGCCATCAAACCATATTATTTAGTGTTCTTAGTGTGGCCTAACCATAAGCTGTTTGCTTTGTCACAAGTGTGTTTAGTGACCTCTGCAGTAAAGCGCATCGTCAGTCATTAATGGGTTAATGCTTCAGATGTGTTTGTCTGCAGTAACCATGGCAACCATGCACTGTGATGACAAGCGCTTATGTCATAAAGAAGCTTCCATAAAGCAACGCACTGCGCCCTGATCAGTGCCATCTCGGATGCGCCAGAGGACGATGAGCTTGACTACTTTACTGCCCCCTACCCGTGACGTAATTTGGAGGTTCTAGCAGGGGAAAAATGGTGGTCTGCTTTAGTCTACCCCTTCATCGAGTCTCGAAGTGGACCTGGATCTGTGAGGGAGAAGAGATACATCCGCCTAGCCATCAATAAGGTGACAGATATTGCAGCCAGATTTGTCACATCCAGTTTATTATATTTATAGTATGGTATTACCCTTTAAGCCCAGGGGAGGGGCAACTCTCCAGCCATGGCTCCTTCAAGGTTTCCACCACAGGGTTTTTTTCTCGCCTAAGTGCTGGAGGGTGACTCTTCGTGAGTCGGGGGTCTGCCATTTTCAGTGTCATGTAATTTTAAATAAAATTGGGCCCCTTTGACACCTGATTACAATGTGTTGTGTCTTTATTTTGCATTCTTTTGTTTAACTTATTATTCTTGGGAGTTGGGGATCCATTTTATATTGCAGAGTCATAAAGTTGGACATCTGCCTGATACACAGATCTATCACCTGCACAATGCGCAAAAGTAGTATGGAGCGGTGGATAGCAGAATTCCTGCATGCACATATTTTTGGATTAATGGGGCACTCAAATCTTGAAGAAAAAGCATGCATTGCAAGGTTTATACCTACATCTGCAAGGTTTGTCAAAAGGTCACAACAATCATAGAATATCATAGCAACATGGACACCCCCATTAATATACATCATATATATATATGTTGCAAGGAAATTATAAAATCAGGGATTTCATCAAATCCCTAAGGATTTTATATACATATTGTGCGTGCGTGTGTGTGCTATGTATGCATAAAGGTAATGTGCATTTCTTTATATCTATGTATGATGTGTGTGTATATTGTGCATATTTGTATGTACACGTTATGTTCACTAATTTGTAAACCCCCCTTTCCCCTCCCATACATAAACCTGCTGGGGACTCAGCGTCCAAGTGTCATTTTAGCAGGGAGAAGCCTCTTTAACTCTGGATCAGAGAATAAAAACGTTTTCTATGCTATAGAAACACAGACAAATATATTTAAGGTACCATGTGTCTTCTAGACGTAACCGCATTTAACAGTGTCAGCAGTTTGGAACATGAATTACAGCTGACAGATTCCCTAAAGGAAAGTCTAATGGCAAACAGGCAGGCAGGCAGGCAAGGGGGTGTGGAAAGAAAATAAAGAAAGTATACTTATCAGTCCCTGTGCCTCTTAGCACTGCTTTCCAGTCTCTCTCTCAGCTGCCAGAAGTATTTTTTGCCAGGGTTTGGTGTACATCTCAGCCTTAGCTCCTTCACCTGCAATGTCACGGAGCGGCTGATGAATTGCCTGCTCAGCCAGTCAGTGACTACAGCAGCGGTGTCCTGTCATTGTCACTGATTGGCTGAGTGGGTGATCCATCGGCTGAGTATGTGACTTTGCAGCTGGAGGAGCTGCAGGAGGCTGGCGTCTGTCAGATATCTTTAAGGAAGCGCTATGAGGGCACGGGGACAGGTAAGTATACTTTCGTTATTATGTACCCACACCCCCCTGCCTGCCTGAGATTTGTTAGTTTCATCACACTTCTATTTTCAAGAAAGTTAAGTGGCACACTATGCTGTTAGCATAGAGTAACTAACAAGTTCCAGCACTCTTCCAGCACTGGAGCCAGTAACAGCAATCTCTGCAAGCTAAGTGCTTTTATATTGTATTTGTGAGCGAGTTTTCGAGCGTGCGAGTTTTAGATCTGAAGTGTGTTTTTGTCTCAAGTGTGGGACTTTAATATTCTGGGAAGGAGTATATAACATACCTGTTACTGAGTGATATCTGTCCTTACTGGGTTTATATATAACAAATCCCTGTACACATATAGTATATAGCAAGGTACTATAGATTAGTTTATCTGTATTTATTTTCCTAGGGGTTATATACATTGTATCTGGTTTACTTGGGACACATTACTATAGCCTGTATACACACAAGCTTGCTGGGTGTAACACAGATGGATGGTCAGGGGGGGTTGATTCCTAATTAAGAGTTGATAAATTACATCTGTGTGAAGCCTGCCAGTCTCTTCCAGCACTGGAGCCAGTAACAGCAATCTCTGCAAACTAAGTGCTTTTATATTGTATTTGTGAGCGAGTTTTGGAGCGTGCGAGTTTTAGATCTGAAGTGTGTTTTTGTCTCAAATGTGGGACTTTAATATTCTGGGACTTTAGATTCGGGGAGTTTTAGAGGAAAACAAATTGTATACTTGCTTTTGAATACATTGTTTGCTTTTGTTGCTTGTTGTTTTTGTTTTGTTTAGTTATACATAATATCCCCATAAAAATGAGCGCCATGTTTGACAATGCGGCCCAATGTACATCTTGTGCGATGTATGCAATCCTTGATCAACTGATCGAGGGTGCATACCATTGTGGGAGATGTGTGTATGTTGCTGGTTTGGAAGCCCAGATCCTGGATCTAAATGAGCAGCTGCGACGTTTGAGATACATTGGCAAACTGGAAAGGGGTCTGCTGCTCACTGAGCAAGCGCTCCAAGGGGGGTAGATGGGGGAGAGAGTGATAGCATGGAGGTACAGGAGGAAGAGGCAACTAGTTGGGTCACAGTTAGAAAACAGGGTAGAGGGAAGAGTGTGAGGGAGGCCAGTCCTGATCTGGCACACCCCAACAAGTTTGCCAAATTGGCGGATGAGGGGGATGTTGATTCAGGGGTGGCATTTCTGCAGCAGGACACTGCCTCTGAAAGCCAGGGGGGTGTCTGCTCCAGTAAGGTGGGAAACAGGAGTTCAGGGCAGGCCAGGCAGGTACTGGTAGTGGGGGACTCAATTATTAGGGGGACAGACAGGGCAATCTGTCACAAAGACCGGGATCGTCGAACGGTGTGTTGCCTTCCTGGCGCTCGAGTTCGTCACATCGCGGATCGGGCTGACAGATTACTGGGAGGGGCTGGCGATGACCCAGCAGTCATAGTGCACATTGGCACCAATGATAAAGTTAGAGGTAGGTGGCGGGTCCTTAAAAACGATTTCAGGGACTTAGGCAGGAAGCTTAAAACTAGGACCTCCAAGGTGATATTCTCCAAAATATTACCTGTACCATGAGCCACACCTGAGAGACAGCGGGAGATTAGGGAGGTAAATAAGTGTCTCAAGAGCTGGTGTAGGATAGAGGGGTTTGGGTTCATGGAGAACTGGGCCGACTTCTCGGTCGGTTACAGGCTCTACGGTAGGGATGGGCTGCATCTCAATGGGGAGGGTGCAGCCGTGCTGGGGGAGAAGATGGCTAAGAGGTTGGAGGAGTGTTTAAACTAGGGACGGGGGGAGGGCAACTACAATATAGTAAGTGAAGACAGAGTAGATGGAGAGCTGGGCCTAGATTATGGAACTGGGGGTGGAGCGGCGGGAGGGGTTAGAACAGTTACTAGTGACAAGAGGAAAGGGAATATGGAAAAACATATTAACTGTATGTATACTAATGCTCAAAGCCTCACTAATAAAGCTAAGGAATTAGAACTCATAATGGTTGAAGAGAAATATGATATAGTGGGGATAAGCGAGACATGGCTGGATAAGAGTTATGACTAGGCTGTTAATATCCAGGGTTATAGTCTATTTAGAAATGACCGGAAAAATAAGAAAGGGGGAGGGGTCTGTCTATATGTTAAATCATGCCTTAAGCCCATTCTGCGGGAGGATATAAGTGATGATAATGTGGAATCTCTTTGGGTAGAAATAAGGGGAGGGACGAAGAATAATAAAATTCTTATAGGAGTGAGTTATAAACCTCCAAGTATAGTGGAAGAGTCAGAAAATCTTCCTATAAGACAAATAGATGCGGCAGCGAAGCAGGGGGAAGTCATTATTATGGGGGACTTTAACTACCCAAACATAAACTGGAAAGCAGACACCTGCAGCTCCAGGAAGGGAAGCGTGTTTTTGGAAATAGTAAAAGATAATTACCTTTCCCAACTAGTACAGGAACCAACAAGAGGGGGGGCCCTTCTGGACCTGATCTTAACCAATAGGCCAGACAGAATATCAAAAATAGAGGTGGGGGGGTCACCTAGGTAATAGTGACCATAACATAGTAAGTTTTCAATTATCCTTCAATAAAATAATTAGCGGGCTACAAAAACATTAAATTTCAGGAAGGCTAATTTCCAAAAACTAAGAGAGGACCTTGGGAACATAGACTGGGACAATGCCTTCAGAAATAAAAGTACACAAGAGAAATGGGACATATTTAAGAGCATCCTGGGTAAATCATATGAACGGCACATACCATATGGGAATAAAAGTAGTAGAAATAAGAGAAATCCAATGTGGTTAACTTCAGCTGTAAGGGGTGAAATAAATGATAAGAAACAAGCATTCAGACTACTAAAACAAGAAGGTAGTGGGGAAGCATTGAGCAACTATAGACAGAAGAATAGAATGTGTAAAAAGCAAATAAAAGAAGCAAAAATAGCAACAGAAAGAAGGATAGCCACAGAAAGTAAAACGAATCCCAAAATGTTCTTCACCTATATAAACAACAAAAGACTTAAAACTGAAAATGTTGGTCCCCTCAAAAATAATCTGGGTGTAATGGTGGAGGGGGAAGAGGAAAAGGCCAATCTACTAAATACATTCTTCTCTACTGTATTCACAGAGGAGAATCCCATAACAGACGACATGACTAGGGATAATATAAATCCTCCCATAAATCTCACCTGCCTAACACAACAAGAAGTGGGGAGACGCCTTAAAAACATTAAAATCCATAAGTCACCGGGCCCAGAAGGTATCCATCCTAGAGTTTTGCAAGAATGAAATACTGTGTTAGACAGACCGTTATTCATAATATTTAAAGATTCTATTACGACAGGGATTGTTCCACAGGACTGGCGCATACCTAATGTGGTACCAATATTCAAGAAGGGGTCAAAGAGTGATCCTGGAAACTACAGGCCTGTAAGTCTAACATCTATAGTAGGTAAAGTATTTGAGGGGTTTGTAAGAGATGCTATACTGGAGTATCTTAATGAAAACCATCTTATGACGCAGCACCAGCATGGATTTATGAGGGATCGATCCTGTCAGACTAATCTGATCGGCTTCTATGAAGAGGTAAGTTATAGACTGGACCTGGGGGAGGCTGTGGATGTTGTGTATCTGGACTTTTCAAAGGCATTTGATACTGTGCCGCATGAAAGGTTGGTCTACAAAATGAGGATGCTGGGACTCGGGGAAAACTTATGCAAATGGGTAAGTAACTGGTTGTGTGATAGAAAACAGAGGGTGGTCATTGATGGAACATATTCAGATTGGGTTTTAGTTACTAGTGGGGTACCACAGGGGTCAGTGTTGGGTCCACTTCTTTTTAATATTTTTATTAATGATCTTGTTGAGGGGCTACAGAGCAGAATCTCCATTTTTGCAGATGATACTAAACTGGGTAAAGTAATCAGTACAGAGGAGGATAATATCATATTACAGAGGGATTTAGAGAAGCTAGAGGCTTGGGCGGAGAAATGGCAAATGAAGTTTAATGTGGATAAATGTAAGGTTATGCACTTGGGCCATAGAAATAATAAATACAGTTATGTGCTAAATAATAAAAACACTGGGTAAAACTACTTCGGAAAAGGACCTGGGGGTATTGGTGGACAGTAAACTCAACTTTAGTGATCAGTGCCAGGCAGCAGCTGCCAAGGCTAATAAAATAATGGGATGCATCAAAGAGGTATAGATGCTAAAGATGAGAACATAGTTTTGCCTCTTTATAAATCACTAGTCAGACCACACATGGAATATTGTGTACAGTTTTGGGCACCGGTATATAAAAAGGACACAGCTGAACTAGAGCGGGTGCAGAGGAGGGCAACAAAGGTCATTAAGGAAATGGGTGGGTTACAGTACCAGGACAGGTTATCAAGCTTGGGGTTATTTACGCTGGAAAAAAGACGTCTTAGGGGCGATCTGATCACAATGTACAAATATATGAATGGACAGTACAGAGATCGTTGTAGTGGTCTTTTTACTCCTAGGTCTGTAACCATGACAAGGGGGCATCCTCTACGTCTAGAGGAAAGAAGATTTTATCATCAGCATCGACGCGGGTTCTTTACTGTACGAGCGGTAAGACTGTGGAACTCTCTACCACATGATGTTGTTATGGCCGATTCATTAAATAAGTTCAAGGGAGGCCTGGATGCTTTTCTTGAACAATATAATATTACAAGTTATGGCCATTAGATTTCCGGTGATACGTTGATCCAGGGATTGTTCTGGTTGCCACTGGAGTCGGGGGGGGGGGGGGGGGGGGGGAGTTTTCTCCCTGTGGTGGGGTGGTTGTCGTCTGCCTCGTGGGGGTTTTTGCCTTCCCTGGATCAACACAGTAGGGGACTCTTGTCTTCTTTCAACCTTATTTACTATATTACTATGTTACTAGCAGTGAGCTAGCATTGCTGGTCACATACACCGCTGTGTGCAAAGTCGCTATAGTAATGTGAAAGGTTTGACGCTGGTCATATCTGGTATATGTAAGGCGGGCCCCTAGAATTAAATTCCCTGGTGGGCCCAAGGTACCCCAGTCCTACACTGCAAGCTAGGATGTTCCATACAGCAGTCAAGTTGGGCCCTGGCTCCCGCCAGGTCCCCAATCCACAAGAAGTGAAGGAATAATGCTTTTATTTGTATAGTGCACACAAATTTCACAGCACTATCTGTATGTTTTGAGTGTGGGAGTAACCCCACATAAACACAGAGAGAACATACAAACTCTTTGCAGATGTTGCCTTTGGTGGGATTTGAACCCAGGACCTCAGCCCTGCAAGGCTACAGTGCTAACCACTGAGCCACCATGCTCCAGATAGAGCCAAGTTGCTAGAAGCCTATGCACTCTATCTCGCAGAATGGGTGTAATTAAAGAACTCTGACCACTCTGCTCATCCCAGGTAACAAGTAGAGATGAGCAAACCGGGTTCGGGTTCGAGTCCAGCTGAACCCGAGCGATCGGTATTTGATTAGCGGTGGCTGCTGAACTTGGATAAAGCCCTAAGGCTATGTGGAAAATATGGATATAGTCATTGGCTGTATCCATGTTTTCCAGACAACCTTAGAGCTTTATCCAAGTTCAGCAGCCCCCGCTAATCAAATGCTGATCGTTCGGGTTCAGCTGGACTCTATCCCGAACCCGGTTCGCTCATCTCTAGTAACAAGGTCTGGGGCTTGTCACCCGACACTGGTGGGCAATAGGTGGTGCAAAGACCGTCAGAACACAGGCACAAATATTCTCTCTACTTTCAAGTACTCTACTTATTCTACCTCTGAAATTCTGGCAGAGCACAGTACTACTTGGGTTGGGACTCTCGACATCCTCTTCTCTACTCTTCTGTTCCTCTTTTCTACCTCTCAGCATGCAACCCAGCCAGCATGGCTGTGTCACTCATTCTACTTTCAGTACAGATGTGGACTCTATATAACTCTGTATAAAGTAACTTATGGGCAGGTCACTGTCCATAGGGTAAAAAGGTGTAGCCAGACCACTAAAAATAAAAGCAGTGGCACAGGGCAGGGCTATATCTCGGCCAACCACTACATCAGTGGAGTCACGCTGTTCCAGCTAGTGACCGTCCGTCTGTCACTGCTCACCGGCAAGCCTGTAGCAACACCACACCCACATGACGGTGGACCACCACATATGCATTAATGTGGATAAATTGCTATCCTATCATTATTAGACTATAAGTTCAGCATTTTGCTGGCTTTCCTTAGGATCACTTCTCTGTCCATGTAACTCAATACTAATAGATTGAGGATTAGAGCCTGGGGGTAATGGTTTAGATGGGATCCTATGGGCCCTTATAATCATAAAGACTGGTGACAGATGTTCTGTCCTAATTTGTTGTAACCAACCTTTAAGAAATGTCAAGATATCAATCTTTTCATCAACTTCCCGGATACCTTAAAGGGGTAGTGCGGCGCTCAGAAATTATTCACAGAATAACACACATTACAAAGTTATACAACCTTGTAATGTATGTTATGTCTGTGAATCGCCCCGTTCCCCGTGTCCCACCACCCCCACCCGTGTACCCGGAAATGTGGTGTATTATACATTACCTGATCGTGTCGAGGGCCGTCCGCCATCTTGTGCCAAACGTCGTCTTCGGACGCTGCCGCCCGTCCCCCCTCCGCCGCGTCACAACTGTGCTCAGCCGCGATTGGCTGAGCACAGTTATGCTCAGCCAATCGCGGCTGAGCATCGGATGACGCTGCAGAGGGTGGCCGGCATTCGGGACAGTCGGAGCTGTTCGCCGTCCGCCCGAAGAAGACGTCACTCGCTGAAGATCGGAGACTGGTGTCGGCACGTGACAGGTGAGTATAGCGCACCACACTTCCGGGTACATGGGTGGGGGTGGTGGGACACTGGGAAGGGGGCCATTCACAGACATAACATACATTACAAAGTTGTATAACTTTGTAATGTGTGTTAGTCTGTGAATAATTCTTTACCGCCGCACTACCCCTTTAAATTCTTATAGTACTCCTATGTGAGCGATAGTCTAGATCTATCACCTTGCCTTTCAACACAGAGTTGTTGTCTGTTGACTCTTTAACAAACTTTTTTAAGCTGCTCTTTTAATCCGCCACCAAAGTAACCCTATTTTTTATGCTTCATAATCCACGGAGGTTGTGGATGAAGCTTTGCAGTGAATTTGCAGTTCTCGTGGCGTCATGTATCAATATAATGCTAGAAGTGCTGAAAGTGTTTAAAGCAGGGCTGTGGAGTTGGCAAGGTGCAGCTCTGACTCTAACACTGACTCTGAATTGTATCAGCCACCGACTCCGATTCCTTCATAAATGACCAATCAGACACCAGGGGAGTTGTTTGATAAACTAGTGTAAAGTAGAACTGGCTCAGCAGCACTTCCTCCTACATGATACTGGGGCTTTCTGTGTGTGCAGTGAATGCAGCCAGTCTCCAGCCACCATGTACTAAAGAAATCAGAACTAGACAAGATGGAGCAGGTGGTCTTTTTCTCCTAAACAATCTTTTATGTTTATAAGTATATATTCACCATACACAAAGAATAACAGCTAAAAATGCCAGATAACTGTGACATAGAGGTCAGACTTAGGCCCAGATATATCAGCTGTCAGTGGCAGCGCTCCTGAATCATCATGGCCCCACAGGAACTACCTGCTCAGCCAGTGAGTCAGTGGCTTAGCTACCATGAAGGCAGGGAAGGCAGTTGCTATGGGGCCCTGCCTGGCCTGTCTCCCCTGTCTTCAAGGTAGCTACGCTACTGATGGTTAAGCACTCTGCCAGAGACGCAGAAGGGAGCGTCTGCAATCCCCTCTGAAACACCTCCGCACCTCCCCCTGACACAGGCTCAGAGCGTCCTGCACCAGTGTCCCCCTCTCCACAAGTGGAACAGTCCCGGGATGTTCCGCTAAGCCCCGCCCCCATCGCGGCAAGCCCCGCCCCCAGCGCCCACCGCAGGTGGGATATTCGCTCATCGCACATGGCCTGAGGAGGAGACACAGCAGGAAGATGGTAACTATCACTGCCAGCTGGAAGTCACCAGCTTCCCTGGCATCCTGTATAATGGGGGTCACCAGCTTCCCTGGCATCCTGTATAATGTGGGTCACCAGCTTCCCTGGCATCCTGTATAATGGGGGTCACCAGCTTCCCTGGCATCCTGTATAATGTGGGTCACCAGCTTCCCTGGCATCCTGTATAATGTGGGTCACCAGCTTCCCTGACATCCTGTATAATGTGGGTCACCAGCTTCCCTGGCATCCTGTATAATGGGGTCACTCAGCTTCCCTGGCATCCTGTATAATGTGGGTCACCAGCTTCCCTGGCATCCTGTATAATGGGGTCACTCAGCTTCCCTGGCATCCTGTATAATGTGGGTCACCAGCTTCCCTGGCATCCTGTATAATGTGGGTCACCAGCTTCCCTGGCATCCTGTATAATGGGGTTCACCAGCTTCCCTGGCATCCTGTATAATGGGGGTCACCAGCTTCCCTGGCATCCTGTATAATGTGGGTCACCAGCTTCCCTGGCATCCTGTATAATATGGGTCACCAGCTTCCCTGGCATCCTGTATAATGTGGGTCACCAGCTTCCCTGGCATCCTGTATAATGGGGTCACTCAGCTTCCCTGGCATCCTGTATAATGTGGGTCACCAGCTTCCCTGGCATCCTGTATAATGGGGGTCACCAGCTTCCCTGGCATCCTGTATAATGTGTGTCACCAGCTTCCCTGGCATCCTGTATAATGGGGGTCACTCAGGCTCAGCTTCCCTGGCATCCTGTATAATGGGGGTCGCTCAGCCTCCCTGGCATCCTGTATAATGAGGTCACCAGCTTCCCTGGCATCCTGTATAATGGGGTCACCAGCCTCCCTGGCATCCTGTATAATGTGGGTCACCAGCTTCCCTGGCATCCTGTATAATGTGGGTCACCAGCTTCCCTGGCATCCTGTATAATGTGGGTCACCAGCTTCCCTGGCATCCTGTATAATGGGGGTCACTCAGGCTCAGCTTCCCTGGCATCCTGTATAATGGGGGTCGCTCAGCCTCCCTGGCATCCTGTATAATGGGGTCACCAGCTTCCCTGGCATCCTGTATAATGGGGTCACCAGCTTCCCTGGCATTCTGTATAATGGGGTCACTCAGCTTCCCTGGCATCCTGTATAATGGGGTCACCAGCTTCCCTGGCATCCTGTATAATGGGGTCACTCAGCTTCCCTGGCATCCTGTATAATGGGGGTCACCAGCTTCCCTGGCATTCTGTATAATGGGGTCACCAGCTTCCCTGGCATCCTGTATAATGGGGGTCACTCAGGCTCAGCTTCCCTGGCATCCTGTATAATGGGGTCACCAGCTTCCCTGGCATCCTGTATAATGGGGTCACTCAGCTTCCCTGGCATACTGTATAATGGGGGTCACCAGCTTCCCTGGCATCCTGTATAATGGGGTCACCAGCTTCCCTGGCATCCTGTATAATGGGGGTCACTCAGGCTCAGCTTCCCTGGCATCCTGTATAATGGGGGTCACTCAGGCTCAGCTTCCCTGGCATCCTGTATAATGGGGGTCACTCGGCTACCCTGGCATCCTGTATAATGTGGGTCACCAGCTTCCCTGGCATCCTGTATAATGGGGGTCACTCGGCTTCCCTGGCATCCTGTATAATGTGGGTCACCAGCTTCCCTGGCATCCTGTATAATGTGGGTCACCAGCTTCCTTGGCATCCTGTATAATGGGGGTCACCAGCTTCCCTGGCATCCTGTATAATGTGGGTCACCAGCTTCCCTGGCATCCTGTATAATGTGGGTCACCAGCTTCCCTGGCATCCTGTATAATGGGGTCGCCAGCTTCCCTGGCATCCTGTATAATGGGGTCACTCAGCTTCCCTGGCATCCTGTATAATGGGGTCACTCAGCTTCCCTGGCATCCTGTATAATGGGGTCACTCAGCTTTCCTGGCATTCTGTATAATGGGGGTCACCAGCTTCCCTGGCATTCTGTATAATGGGGTCACCAGCTTCCCTGGCATCCTGTATAATGGGGGTCACCAGCTTCCCTGGCATCCTGTATAACGGGGGTCACTCAGGCTCAGCTTCCCTGGCATCCTGTATAATGGGGGTCACTCAGGCTCAGCTTCCCTGGCATCCTGTATAATGGGGGTCACTCAGGCTCAGCTTCCCTGGCATCCTGTATAATGGGGGTCACTCGGCTTCCCTGGCATCCTGTATAATGGGGGTCACCAGCTTCCCTGGCATCCTGTATAATGTGGGTCACCAGCTTCCCTGGCATCCTGTATAATGTGGGTCACCAGCTTCCCTGGCATCCTGTATAATGTGGGTCACCAGCTTCCCTGGCATCCTGTATAATGGGGTCACTCAGCTTCCCTGGCATCCTGTATAATGTGGGTCACCAGCTTCCCTGGCATCCTGTATAATGGGGGTCACTCAGGCTCAGCTTCCCTGGCATCCTGTATAATGTGGGTCGCTCAGCCTCCCTGGCATCCTGTATTATGGGGTCACCAGCTTCCCTGGCATCCTGTATAATGGGGTCACCAGCTTCCCTGGCATCCTGTATAATGGGGTCACTCAGCTTCCCTGGCATCCTGTATAATGGGGTCACCAGCTTCCCTGGCATCCTGTATAATGGGGTCACTCAGCTTCCCTGGCATCCTGTATAATGGGGGTCACCAGCTTCCCTGGCATTCTGTATAATGGGGTCACCAGCTTCCCTGGCATCCTGTATAATGGGGGTCACTCAGGCTCAGCTTCCCTGGCATCCTGTATAATGGGGGTCACTCAGGCTCAGCTTCCCTGGCATCCTGTATAATGGGGGTCACTCAGGCTCAGCTTCCCTGGCATCCTGTATAATGGGGGTCACTCAGGCTCAGCTTCCCTGGCATCCTGTATAATGGGGGTCACTCAGGCTCAGCTTCCCTGGCATCCTGTATAATGGGGGTCACTCAGGCTCAGCTTCCCTGGCATCCTGTATAATGGGGGTCACTCAGGCTCAGCTTCCCTGGCATCCTGTATAATGGGGGTCACTCAGGCTCAGCTTCCCTGGCATCCCGTATAATGGGGTCACCAGCCTCCCTGGCATCCTGTATAATGGGGTCACCAGCTTCCCTGGCATCCTGTATAATGGGGTCACTCAGCTTCCCTGGCACCCTGTATAATGGGGGTCACTCAGGCTCAGCTTCCCTGGCATCCTGTATAATGGGGTCACCAGCTTTCCTGGCATCCTGTATAATGGGGGTCACTCAGGCTCAGCCTCCCTAGCATCCTGTATAATGGGGTCACCAGCTTTCCTGGCATCCTGTATAATGGGGTCACCAGCCTCCCTGGCATCCTGTATAATGGGGTCACTCAGCTTCCCTGGCATCCTGTATAATGGGGTCACCAGCTTCCCTGGCATCCTGTATAATGGGGGTCACCAGCTTCCCTGGCATCCTGTATAATGAGGTCACCAGCTTCCCTGGCATCCTGTATAATGGGGTCACCAGCTTCCCTGGCATCCTGTATAATGGGGTCACCAGCTTCCCTGGCATCCTGTATAATGGGGTCACTCAGCTTCCCTGGCATCCTGTATAATGTGGGTCACCAGCTTCCCTGGCATCCTGTATAATGGGGGTCACCAGCTTCCCTGGCATCCTGTATAATGGGGGTCACCAGCTTCCCTGGCATCCTGTATAATGGGGGTCACCAGCTTCCCTGGCATCCTGTATAATGGGGGTCACTCAGGCTCAGCTTCCCTGGCATCCTGTATAATGGGGGTCACTCAGGCTCAGCTTCCCTGGCATCCTGTATAATGGGGGTCACTCAGGCTCAGCTTCCCTGGCATCCTGTATAATGGGGGTCACTCGGCTTCCCTGGCATCCTGTATAATGTGGGTCACCAGCTTCCCTGGCATCCTGTATAATGTGGGTCACCAGCTTCCCTGGCATCCTGTATAATGTGGGTCACCAGCTTCCCTGGCATCCTGTATAATGTGGGTCACCAGCTTCCCTGGCATCCTGTATAATGGGGTCACTCAGCTTCCCTGGCATCCTGTATAATGTGGGTCACCAGCTTCCCTGGCATCCTGTATAATGGGGGTCACTCAGGCTCAGCTTCCCTGGCATCCTGTATAATGTGGGTCGCTCAGCCTCCCTGGCATCCTGTATAATGGGGTCACCAGCTTCCCTGGCATCCTGTATAATGGGGTCACCAGCTTCCCTGGCATCCTGTATAATGGGGTCACTCAGCTTCCCTGGCATCCTGTATAATGGGGTCACCAGCTTCCCTGGCATCCTGTATAATGGGGTCACTCAGCTTCCCTGGCATCCTGTATAATGGGGGTCACCAGCTTCCCTGGCATTCTGTATAATGGGGTCACCAGCTTCCCTGGCATCCTGTATAATGGGGGTCACTCAGGCTCAGCTTCCCTGGCATCCTGTATAATGGGGGTCACTCAGGCTCAGCTTCCCTGGCATCCTGTATAATGGGGGTCACTCAGGCTCAGCTTCCCTGGCATCCTGTATAATGGGGGTCACTCAGGCTCAGCTTCCCTGGCATCCTGTATAATGGGGGTCACTCAGGCTCAGCTTCCCTGGCATCCTGTATAATGGGGGTCACTCAGGCTCAGCTTCCCTGGCATCCTGTATAATGGGGGTCACTCAGGCTCAGCTTCCCTGGCATCCTGTATAATGGGGGTCACTCAGGCTCAGCTTCCCTGGCATCCCGTATAATGGGGTCACCAGCCTCCCTGGCATCCTGTATAATGGGGTCACCAGCTTCCCTGGCATCCTGTATAATGGGGTCACTCAGCTTCCCTGGCACCCTGTATAATGGGGGTCACTCAGGCTCAGCTTCCCTGGCATCCTGTATAATGGGGTCACCAGCTTTCCTGGCATCCTGTATAATGGGGGTCACTCAGGCTCAGCCTCCCTAGCATCCTGTATAATGGGGTCACCAGCTTTCCTGGCATCCTGTATAATGGGGTCACCAGCCTCCCTGGCATCCTGTATAATGGGGTCACTCAGCTTCCCTGGCATCCTGTATAATGGGGTCACCAGCTTCCCTGGCATCCTGTATAATGGGGGTCACCAGCTTCCCTGGCATCCTGTATAATGAGGTCACCAGCTTCCCTGGCATCCTGTATAATGGGGTCACCAGCTTCCCTGGCATCCTGTATAATGGGGTCACCAGCTTCCCTGGCATCCTGTATAATGGGGTCACTCAGCTTCCCTGGCATCCTGTATAATGTGGGTCACCAGCTTCCCTGGCATCCTGTATAATGGGGGTCACCAGCTTCCCTGGCATCCTGTATAATGGGGGTCACCAGCTTCCCTGGCATCCTGTATAATGGGGGTCACCAGCTTCCCTGGCATCCTGTATAATGGGGGTCACTCAGGCTCAGCTTCCCTGGCATCCTGTATAATGGGGTCACCAGCTTCCCTGGCATCCTGTATAATGGGGTCACCATCTTCCCTGGCATCCTGTATAATGGGGTCACTCAGCTTCCCTGGTATCCTGTATAATGGGGTCACTCAGCTTCCCTGGTATTCTGTATAATGGGGTCACCAGCTTCCCTGGCATCCTGTATAATGGGGGTCACCAGCTTCCCTGGCATCCTGTATAATGGGGGTCACCAGCTTCCCTGGCATCCTGTATAATGGGGGTCACTCAGGCTCAGCTTCCCTGGCATCCTGTATAATGGGGTCACCAGCTTTCCTGGCATCCTGTATAATGGGGGTCACTCAGGCTCAGCCTCCCTAGCATCCTGTATAATGGGGTCACCAGCTTTCCTGGCATCCTGTATAATGGGGTCACCAGCCTCCCTGGCATCCTGTATAATGGGGTCACTCAGCTTCCCTGGCATCCTGTATAATGGGGTCACCAGCTTCCCTGGCATCCTGTATAATGGGGGTCACCAGCTTCCCTGGCATCCTGTATAATGAGGTCACCAGCTTCCCTGGCATCCTGTATAATGGGGTCACCAGCTTCCCTGGCATCCTGTATAATGGGGGTCACCAGCTTCCCTGGCATCCTGTATAATGGGGGTCACCAGCTTCCCTGGCATCCTGTATAATGGGGGTCACTCAGGCTCAGCTTCCCTGGCATCCTGTATAATGGGGTCACCAGCTTTCCTGGCATCCTGTATAATGGGGGTCACTCAGGCTCAGCCTCCCTAGCATCCTGTATAATGGGGTCACCAGCTTTCCTGGCATCCTGTATAATGGGGTCACCAGCCTCCCTGGCATCCTGTATAATGGGGTCACTCAGCTTCCCTGGCATCCTGTATAATGGGGTCACCAGCTTCCCTGGCATCCTGTATAATGGGGGTCACCAGCTTCCCTGGCATCCTGTATAATGAGGTCACCAGCTTCCCTGGCATCCTGTATAATGGGGTCACCAGCTTCCCTGGCATCCTGTATAATGGGGTCACCAGCTTCCCTGGCATCCTGTATAATGGGGTCACTCAGCTTCCCTGGCATCCTGTATAATGTGGGTCACCAGCTTCCCTGGCATCCTGTATAATGGGGGTCACCAGCTTCCCTGGCATCCTGTATAATGGGGTCACCAGCTTCCCTGGCATCCTGTATAATGGGGGTCACCAGCTTCCCTGGCATCCTGTATAATGGGGGTCACTCAGGCTCAGCTTCCCTGGCATCCTGTATAATGGGGTCACCAGCTTCCCTGGCATCCTGTATAATGGGGTCACCATCTTCCCTGGCATCCTGTATAATGGGGTCACTCAGCTTCCCTGGCATCCTGTATAATGGGGTCACTCAGCTTCCCTGGTATTCTGTATAATGGGGTCACCAGCTTCCCTGGCATCCTGTATAATGGGGGTCACCAGCTTCCCTGGCATCCTGTATAATGGGGGTCACCAGCTTCCCTGGCATCCTGTATAATGGGGGTCACTCAGGCTCAGCTTCCCTGGCATCCTGTATAATGGGGGTCACTCAGGCTCAGCTTCCCTGGCATCCTGTATAATGGGGGTCACTCAGGCTCAGCTTCCCTGGCATCCTGTATAATGGGGGTCACTCAGCTTCCCTGGCATCCTGTAAAATGGGGTCACCAGCTTCCCTGGCATCCTGTATAATGGGGTCACTCAGCTTTCCTGGCATCCTGTATAATGGGGTCAGTCAGTCTCCCTGGTATCCTGTATAATGGGGTCAGTCAGCCTCCCTGGTATCCTGTATAATGGGGTCACTCAGCTTTCCTGGCATCCTGTATAATGGGGTCAGTCAGTCTCCCTGGTATCCTGTATAATGGGGTCAGTCAGCCTCCCTGGTATCCTGTATAATGGGGTCACTCAGCTTTCCTGGCATCCTGTATAATGGGGTCAGTCAGTCTCCCTGGTATCCTGTATAATGGGGTCAGTCAGCCTCCCTGGTATCTTGTATAATGGGGTCATCCCGCTTCCCTAGCATCTTGTATAGTAGTCAGTATAATGGAGGTCACCCCCTGGACTCAGAGCTGCCCCAACCAGCAGGGACTCCAAACGGCCTGCTACCACTCACCCCCCTACCCCCCCCCCCCCCCCCCCCCCACCCCACCCCAGGGCATAGCGTCTCAGAGCTGCCAAATGCAGGGGGACAGCTCCATATCGCTGGTACAGGTAATATGTTGGGGGGCCCCATACACTTTTTTGCTATGGGGCCCCATGAATCCTAGTTACGCCCCTGCAGTGAGTGACTGCAGCTGTGTCCCACCTCACTCCCTGATTAGCATGACATCATAGGACTTCTTTATTATGATCCCACCACCCCATTTCTCTCCTGGATTTTTTTTACTGTTGCCTAGAATACACCTTTAATTTTTGCCTCTCTTAAACACACATGGAGCCTGCTGCAGCCATAGCACACTGAAGAAAAACACACGGGGAGATTTATCAAACTGGTGTAAAGTAGAATTTTCCAGATTCAGATCAGATTCCACTCTTCATTCCTTACCGATTCGTTGAAAAATGAAAGGCAGAATCTGATTGGTTGCTAGGGACAACTAAGACAATTCTACTTTACACCAGTTTGATAAATCTCCCCCAGTCTTCTGGAGTTAACTGCTACACTACTTATGACTTCTTGCCCTCATTCTCTATATTACACATGATATCTTCTTATTACATTGCTGCTCATATACAATCATCCAGCATCCAGGAAGAGAACAGCACAGATCTTCCCCCACACAATATATATATGGATTGTGTGGAGGAAATGCTTCACCCTGTGTAACTAAATGTATGTGAGAAAGTGTTTTTTCTGTTGTTTTTTTATTTTTATTTTTTTATTTTAAATGAGGGGCTTGGATTGATAGAACATAAAATATATTAGTGAGCAACATTTGTAAAAGCCATAAGAAAACTCAATAATTAAATTTTGAAGGATTTTTTTTTAAAGCTGCAGTCAAGTCGGTACATTTTTTCCAACTCCAACCAAAATGAGCTCCGACTCCACAGCCCTGGTTTAAATCTTCGTGGCGTCTCTGTACATGTTTCTTCAGTTTTGTTTACCTCATGCTTCATTGTTGGTATATCTGCTCTAATTTCTGCCTGTTTGGATACACCATTGATTGCTTTCATTATGTCATTTAGGTTGCTCCACTATTACTTTATTAGTGGGGCTAAAAATATATCAACCTTTCCTGCTTTCTTGCCTTTTGGGTGGCATAGTGTCTCACTAAAATGCAAGGCTAAACACTTTTCAACAATTTTTCACTAAGGTGCAAAGCAATTTCTCACTAAAGTGCAGGTTGTAACAGAGATGAAAAGCAATTCTGCAGGTTGTAGCAGAGATAAGCAGCAATTATTCCTCATTAAAGGGCAGGTTGTAGCATGCAGCAATTATTTCTCACTAAAGTACAGGCCACAGCAAGGGCAAACAATAATTATTTCCCATAAAATTACTTAGAGACAGAGAGAACAACAACAGAGAGGAACAATTATATTTTTCTAAGAAGGGACATAGTAGTAGTAGTAGTAGTAGTAGTGACTACTCTATCAATCATTTCATTAAAGTTCAATGTGCGGACATCAATGTATGACTTATATGGGTCAAAAAGAGTCATTAACAATAGTAGCAGGAGTCCTTTTAAATATGATCTTTTTTTCCTAGTATATAAACCTTAAATGTTCCTTTATATTACAAAAAGGTTTAGATAAGGAACCTATGTTATAAGGCGTAAGGTATTTTATCTAGAGACAGCAAGTATATGTGTTAAAAATCTTAGTATGCAATGTATAACAATATACCATTCTTCAGGGTTTAAATGGGTAGTTCAAAAAAAAAAAATTCTTTCAGGGTACAAACCCACTTGCCAGATCCGCAGCGAGTCCCCTTGCTGCGTATTTGCAGCGAGACTCGCTGCGTATCTGGCCCCTATTCTTTCAATGGAAGACAAAATCGCAGCAGGGATGTACATTTTGTCTGCAGCCCGCCCCATTAACCCCCTGGCCGCCAGACATTATACATTACCGGGCCCCTGTTCCTGCTTGCTTCGGGGCTCCCGGTGTCCTCACGGCCCGCCCGGCCAATCAGTGCGCTGCGGCGGGGCAGCGCACTGATTGGTCGGGCGGGACGTGCCGGGAGCCGCCGAAGCAAGCAGGAGCCGGGATCAGGTAATGTATACTGTATCCTGCCCGCCCCCCCTGCAGCCCCGATCGCCCCCTGCAGCCCCGATCGCCACCAGCCCCACATGATCACCCCCGGCCGCACGATTGCCCCCGGCCGCACGATCGCCAGCGGCTGGGGGCGATCGTGCAGCCAGGTGCTGGTGGCGATCGTGCGGCCGGGGGCTGGGGGCGATCGGGGCTGCAGGGGGACGGGCAGGATACAGTATAAATTACCTGGTCCCGGCTCCTGCTTGCTTCGGTGGCTCCCGGCACGTCCCGCCCGACCAATCAGTGCGCTGCCCCGCCGCAGCGGACTGATTGGCCGGGCGGGCTGTGAAGACACGGGTGCCCCGAAGCAAGCAGGAACGGGGACCCGGTAATGTATAATGTCTGGTGGCCGGGGGGGTTAATGGGGCGGGCTGCAGACAAAATCGCAGCAGGGATGTACATCCCTGCTGCAATTTTGTTTTCCATTGAAAGAATAGGGGCCGGATCCGCAACGAATCTCGCTGCAAATACGCAGCAAGGGGACTTGCTGCGGATCCGGCAAGTGGGTTTGTACCCTCAAAGAGATTTGTAATTTACTTCTAAAAAATCTCAAGTCTTCTAGTTTCTATCAGCTGCTGTATGTCCTACAGGAAGTGGTGTATTCTTTCCAGTCTGGAGGGCAGGAGAGGTTTTTCTATGAGGCATTTGCTCTGGACAGTTCCTGTCACAGACAGAGGTGTCAGCAGAGAGGACACTGGAAAGAATACGCCACTTCCTGCATCCAGTCTGCCCTTTTAGTATTTCCCTTCTTATTATCTTAGGATAGATATATGTTTATTCCAGGCAGGTTTAAATTCTGTTAATGTAGATTTACTTACCAAATCTGCTGGAAGTTTGTTCCAAGTATCTACTACTTTTTTTTTTTGTAAAATAATATTTTCTCACATTGCTTCTGATTGTTCCCCCAACTAACCTCTAACATTTGCAAAACCAGAAAAAAATTGTGGTGTGTGGTGAAATTGGAAAAAAACGCATTTCTTTTATTTGGGGGGGGGTATTTGTTTTTACTCCATTCGCCCTGGGGTAAAACTGACTTGTTGTGCATATATAACATGTATAACTTTTCTTTTATCTGATGGCCTGTAAAAAAATTCAAACCATTATTAACAAATATACGTTCCTTAAAATCGCTCCATTCCCATGCTTATAGCGCTTTTATCCTTTGGTCTATGGGGCTGCGTGAGGTGTCATTTTTTGCGCCATGATGTTTACTTTCTATCGGTACCTTGATTGCGCATATACGACTTTTTGATCGTTTTTTATTACATTTTTTCTGGATTTGATGCGACCAAAAATGCACAATTTTGCACTTTGACAGCTGCCTCCGATTACCTGATTAGCGGGCACGGCAATGAGACCATGCCAGCTAATAGCTGCGGTCCCGGGCTACACGCGGCACCCGGGATCACGGCGGTTCAGAGCAGGGTCACCGCACGGCCCGGCTCTGAACACCTCCTGGGGACATATGACGTACGGGTACGTCATATGTCCCTAAGAGGTTAAAGAGTATCTAAGAGAAGGCAAATTTAAATTGAATTAGATGAAAAAACAAACCACTACTACCGACCTGATTGATCCTGTCTGCTAAACAGTGACTTTTTCGACCTAAAAACAAAAATTGATTTTCTGGCCTTTGGGAGTATTCAATTTGTAAAACACAGCAATCACTGAGCTCAAGGAGATCAGTGAAAAAGATTCAATGAAATACTCAATCAAGAATCTCCACTCATGCCCCTAAAATTTAAATATGCAAAAAAGGAGTCAGTTGAGCCTCGGTTACGAGTTTCAAAACATGAAAATAGCCAGATATCCCTAGCCTGTTGTCAGGGGTGCCTCGAGTATTCAAGTTGATTTGATTACTATAATAAATAAAAAATAAAAATGAAAGATCAAAATGAATTTGATGAGTCATTAACTACACTAGATAATCATTATACTCAACTCTCTGACTTTCTAAAGGAAATTTATGAAATGGATAGCTGTTACTATAGGTACGACACGAACTGGAGAGAAAGGAACGGCTGCACATCCCATGTATGGCTGATACTAATGCCGCTAGGCCTATATTAAAAATCAACACCAGAGTGTCTGTATATGATTTGATCAAGCCATAATAGCCCTGTGTACCAATGTGCAGGTCCTCTGGTTCACACGGGTCCCTACGCTAACTCCACACCATGTCGGTCAGTGACCGCCACCCCCGCAAAGAGTCCACGTGCAGGGAAGGGAGGCAATGGAACAGCCCTGCAACCCCCATGTCACAGGACCAGACCCAAAAAGCCCCACCAGAACCCGGCCAGCACCACCGGCGGAGAAAGCTGCCCCCAAACGGCACAAGTATGGATATGGTATTACACTTACCACTGCTGCTCTCACAGAGTGGGGAAGACATAAGGTACTGACATGTGAGCACAGGCATATCCTGAACAAAAGTTTGCTATGGGGCCCAGCCATTTCTAGTTACGCCCCGGCCTAGCGGCATTAGTATCAGTCATAGATGGGATGTGCAGCCGTTCCTTTCTCTCCAGTTCGCGTGTTACTATATGTACCTGAAATACAGAAGAGAACTGCGAGAATGTGAAGATGTTCTAAAGCATCACTATGACCATGCTGCATTTTCTCTGTCTGTTTTTTTTATTTGATTTGAAATCGAAGATTAACAAAAGTGGTCTTTATTGAGCTGCTGGCTTCTACCTTTGAAACAGCTACAAAATGAAATGAAGACAGAGGACACGCCTCAATGGGAGATGTCTGGGTTAATTTTACAACTATATGTAAATTATCCTCCAGAACAGCAAACTCTAACCCTTTGAGGACCTGTCCCAAAATGACCTAGTGGACTGCGCAAACTTTGATCTTAGTGTTTTCGTTTTTCCCTCCTACCCTTCTAAGAGCTCTAGCACTTTCAGTTTTCTATCTACAGGGCCATGTAAGTGCTTGTTTTTTACAGGAATAGTTGTACTTTGTAATGGCGTCTTTCATTCTACCATAACATGTATGATGGAACCCCAAATATATTATTTATGAAGATATAAATAGGTGAAATAGTAAAAAAAGAATGAAATATGGTAACGTTTGGGGGGTTCCTGTGTCTACGTAATGCACTATATAGTAAAAGCGACATGGTACCATTATTCTAGAGTTCAGCTCAAACACAACCATATGCAGGTTTACACAGTCTAATGTTATATATATATATATATATATATATATATTTTTTTATGAAATCCTTTTTTTTTGGCAATTAGTTATTAATAAAATGGGCCTATTGTGATGCTTTTTTAATGAAATCCTTTTTTTTTTGCAATTAGTTATTAATAAAATAGGCCTATTGTGACGCTATCACCTACGGGGCTGTATGGGGTGTAATTTTTTCTGCCATGATCTCTAGTTTTTTTTTATACCATATTTGTGAAGATCGGACGTTTTGATCACTTTTTATTATTTTTTTTATATATAATGTAACATCAAATCGGTAATCGGGGCACTTTTTTCCCTCTTTTCGTCTACGCCGTTCGCAATGATGCTTGTTGTATTTTAATAGATCGGACAATTACGCATGCTAGGGTATATTATATGTTTTTTTATGGGTTTATTTATATAATGGGAAAGGAGGGTGATTTTAACTTTTATTTGGGGAGGGGCTTTGGGGTAGTGTATTGGTGTTTTTAACTTTTTTTTTACACACATTTGAAGTCCCTTTGGGGGACTTTTACATACATTAGTGTGATTATTCACACTGATCACTGCTATGCAGCGGCGTTTAAGGAGTTAATGACACGCTGCAGCGCGATCGCTGCAACCTGTCTTTAGCGGTGAGGTGTTGGCTGCTCACTGCAGCTGGCCCCCACCTCCTATGAAGCGCGTTCCGCTCTGGAGCGCGCTTCATAGCAGGAGAAACACCCAGGACGTACAGTTACGTCCAGGGTCATCTGGTGACAGACTTCCATGGCGTAACTGTACGTCCAGGGTCGTCTAGGGGCTAAACATGGAAGAACTCAAAGCCTAAAATTTGGCTTTAACCCTTAGGCGACCCTGGACGTACCCATACGTCCAGGGCCGCCTCACCACGTTCAGAGTGCGGCCGTGCTCTGAACCGCCGCGGTCCCGGGTAGTAGCCCGGGACTGCGGGTATTAGTTGACAGCTGCATCCGATTTCCAAATGCAGCCGTTCCCTGGTGTCTAGTGGGGAGGATCGCTCTTAAAGGACGTTGTCCCAGAGGAGTGATCCACACATCTTACCCCTTCCGGGGTCAGCGCCATAATGGCACTGATCCCGGCTCGGCACTCGATTGCTTCCGGCTGCAGCAGCCGGAAGCAATCAATGTGCCTATCTCATCGATCTGTGCTGCATATCTATGCAGCACAGATCTGAATGAGAAATAAGTGCACTTATACTAGAAGTCCCCCAGGGGGGCTTCTAGTATAAGTGTAAAAGTTAAAATAAAAGTGATGTTATTAGTAAAAAAAAGCCCCCTCCCCTAATAAAAGTCAGAATCACCCCCCTTTTTTCCATGTTATAAATAAAAATAAACAAATAATAAATAAACATGTTTGCTATCGCCGCGTGCGTAATCGCCCGAACTATTAATTAATCACATTCCAGATCTCGCACGATAAACGACGTAAGCTCAAAAAAAATCCCAAAGTGCAAAATTGAGCATTTTTGGTCGCATCAAATCCAGAAAAATTGTAATAAAAAGGGAAATGGAGCGATTTTTAGAACATATATTTGTTCACAATGGTTTGAATTTTTTACAGGCCATCAGATACAATATAAGTTATACATGTTACGTATCGTTGTAATCGTAACTACTTGAGGAACATGCAAGTCAGTTTTACCCCAGGGTGAACGGCGTAAAAACGTATACCCCCCAAATAAAAGAAATGAGTTTTTTTGTTTAGTTTTTTTTCAATTTTACCACACTTTGAATTTTTTCTGGTTTCGCAGTGTACTTAATGAAAAAAATTCAGCCTGTCATTGCAAAGTACAATTAGTAGCGCAAAAAATAAGGGCTCATGTGGGTTTCTAGGTGAAAAAATGCAAGTGCTATGGCCTTTTAAGCACAAGGAGGGAAAAACGAAAACGCAAAAATTTTAATTAACAGGATCCTCTAAGGGTTAAGAACATACATCTAACAGATAAAGAGATTATTGAAAAAAAAGGGGATCTGCAATGCAGACTGTTTAAAATGGGCTCTGTACCCACTCAAGATAAAATCAAACCACAAGCGCCTCTGTAAGAAACATCAATACATCTAACAGATGAAGAGATCATTGAAAAAAGTGGATCTGCAATGCGTACTGTCAAAAATGGGCTCTGTACCCACTCAGGATAAAATCAATCCAAATTGTCAGTGGATAGTCTGATACGTTTGTCAGTTATCACCCCATCAGCTGTGTGTTCTGAGATAACACTGGCTGCTGGGCAAGATAACACTTCTATGGTGTGTCTAGCAAGCTCAAGCCATTCATCCACTTTGGACACCCAGAAGTTAAATGGGTCAAGACCAAGTCCAAAACCGTCCATGTTGAGGCGCAGCACTGTTGTCGCACACCCCTTACCCAGTGCCAGGTTCTTACCACCCAGCCAGTGGTCGGCCTGGGTTCTGTTAGCACGTGATGCTACCTGTCGAGGTTGGGGATCCTGGCTGTGCACCATTCAAGCAGTTCTGGAGACTGTCGACGGAGATCCAGAGGCACCAGAGGCAGTGTAAGCCACCAAAGTCACCCAGTGAGCAGTCAGGGATATGTAACGACTTTGACCGTGCTTACTGGTCTATGTGTCTGTAGTCAGATGGACCTTGGTGGACACAGATGCAGCCAATGCGCTTGAGATATTTTCTGCAACGTGCTGGCCCAGGACAGGGACAGCTTTTCTGGTAAAGAAATGTCTGCTAGGCATCTGAAACTGGGAACATGGCAGGGCCAGAACGTGGCGGTATCACTACCTTGTGCACTACCTCGGTCTCCCCTTTCTACACTTGATATTGCTCGCCTACCACCTCTGGTTCTCACCATGTTCACAAGATAGATATGAAATCTTAGATAGAAGATTAAAAAAAAAAAAATCTAAACCAAAATTGGTATGGGGAAAGATGTTAAAAAGAACCCCCCATCCAAAAGATAGATGCTAGTCCAAATATAAGAAAATTATTGTTCTTTATTAACCCCTTCACGTCAGTAACATGTATATATACGTTCCTATTGCACATACCCTGTGCAGTAGGAATGTATATATACGTTCCTGTTACTGACGGGGTTACTGATGAGAGCGGGATCGCTGCAGAGATAGCGATCCCGCTCTCATCTGAGTACAGCACCGGAGATAATGAGAATCAGCTGCGATCCCGCAGCTGACCCCCATTAACCCCTTAGTGACCGAAGAAACGGTACTGCACGTAACCCCCCAGATTACACGTAACCACCGCACGTTGCCCGTAACCACCGCACGTTGCCCGTAACCACCACACGTTGCCGTAACCACCACACGTTGCCCGCAATCACCGCACGTTACCAGTGACCCCCTCCAGATTGTCCGTAATCACCCCAGATTGCCTGTAACCACCCCAAATTACATGTACCCACCCCAGATTACCTATAAGCACTTCAGTCTATCCGTAACAATTCTAGATTGTCTGTAACTCCTCCAGGTTGCCCGTAACCACCACAGGTTGCGCATAACCACCCCAGGTTGCCCGTAATCATGCCAGATAACATGTAACCCCCCAGATTGCACGCAACCACCAAAGGTTGCCTCTGACCACCGCACGTCGCCTCTGACCACCGCAACTTGCCTCTGACCACCGCACCTTGCCTCTGACCACTGCACCTTGCCTCTGACCACCCCAAATTGCCAGTGACCCCCTCCAGATTGCCCGTAACCACGCCAGATTACAGGTACCCACCTCAGATTACCTATAAACACTTCAGTTTATCCGTAACCACCCCAGATTGTCTGTAACCACCCCAGATTGTCTGTAACCACCCCAGATTGTCCGTAACCACCCCAGATTGTCTGTAACCACACCACGTTGCCCGTAACCACAGCAGGTTGCCTGTGACCACCCTAGATTGTCTGTAACCACAGCAGGTTGTCCGTATCCACCCCACGTTGCCCGTAACCACCCCACGTTGCCCGTAACCACCCCAGGTTGCCTCTAACCACCCCAGGTTGCCTGTGACCACCCCATGTTGACCATATCCACCCCAGATTACCCGTAACCACCCCAGGTTGCCCGTAACCACCTCCAGATTACCCGTAACCACCCCAGACTGTCCGTAACCACCCCACATTACCTGTAATCTCATTTTTTTTATTTTATTTTAGTAACTGCGCTATTCTAATAACTATTACTAGCTGCGGTTTTGCTCCAGCAAATTGGTGCTCCTTCCCTTCTGAGCCCTGCTGTGTGCCCATACAGTGGTTTATGCCCACATATGGGGTACCGTTGTACTCAGGAGAACCTGCGTTACAGATTTTGGGTACATTTTTTTCTTCTGTTCCTTGTGAAATTTAGAAATTTCAAACTAAACCAACATATTATTGGAAAAATGTTTCATTTTTACTGGCCAATTTTGAATACTTCCCTCTAATACCTGTGGGGCCAAAATGCTCATCCTACCCCAAGATGAATTCTTTGAGGGGTGTACTTTCCAAAATGGGGTGACTTTTGGGGGGGTTCTATTCTGAAGACATTACAGGGGTGCTGCAAACGCACCTGGCGCTCAGAAACTTCTTCAGAAAAATCTGCACGGAAAATGCTAATTGGCGCTCCTTCCCTTCTAAGCCCGGCTGTGTGCCCATACAGGGGTTTATGCCCACATATGGGGTACCGTTCTATTCAGGAGAACCTGCGTTACAGATTTTGGGGTGAATTTTCTCTCCTGTTCCTCGTAAAATTGAGAAATTTCAAACTAAAGGAACATATTATTGGAAAAATTCGAGTTTTTCATTTTTACTGTCTACTTTTGAATACTTTCCTCTAATACCTGTGGGGTCAAAATGCTCACCACACCCCAAAATGAATTCTTTGAGGGGTGCACTTTCCAAAATGGGGTAACTTATGGTGAGATTTTACTCCGCTGGCACTACAGGGGCACTTCAAACGCACCTGGTGCTCAGAAACTTCTTCAGCAAAATCTGCATTGAAAAAGCTACTGTAATTGGCGCTCCTTTCCTTCTGAGCCCCGCTGTGTGCCCATGCAGTGGTTTATGCCCACACATGAGGTACCTTTTTACTCAGGAGAACCTGCGTTACAAATTTTGGGGTACTTTTATTCTCTTGTTCCTCGTGAAATTGAGAAATTTCAAACTAAAGGAACATATTATTGAAAAAATTCGAGTTTTTAATTTTTACTGTCTACTTTTGAATACTTTCCTCTAATACCTGTGGGGTCAAAATACGGTTCAGGGAAGAAAAAGAGTGCTGCACCTCACACCTATGGCTGATACTAGTACCTTTCGGCTGCATAAAAAACATCAGAATTCTGTATGTGAATTGATCAAGCCACACTGCCGCATGTACCTCGTGCAGGTATCTGATACACATGGGTTCCTATACTAAGGCCACACTGTGCTGGTCAGCGACCACCACTCCCGCAGGCGTGCACAGTCAGGGAAGGGAGGCCATGGAACGGCCCTGCAACCCCCATGCCACAGGACCAGACCCAAAAATGCCACACCAAAACCCAGCCAGCACCACCGGCGGAGGAAGCTGCCCCCAAACAGCACAAGTCTGGATAAGGTATTGCACTCACCATAGCTATCAAAGATAGAATGGGACAGAGAGGAGAGATTAAAACCATGAGCACTCAGGTGTCTCCTGCTAATTGCGGTCATGTGGGTCTCACCAGGAGGAGTGCAAAACACGGAGAAAAGAGAGAAACAAAATACGGTTCAGTGAAGAAAAAGAGTGCTACACCTCACACCTATGGCTGATACTAGTACCTCTCGGCTGCATAAAAAACATCAGAATTCTGTATGTGAATTGATCAAGCCACACTGCCACATGTACCTCGTGCAGGTATCTGATACACATGGGAAACTTCTTCAGCAAAATCTGCAATGGAAAAGCTAATTGGCGCTCCCTTCCTTCTGAGCCCTGCTGTGTGCCCATACAGTGGTTTACGCCCACATATGGGGTACCGTATTGCTCAAGAGAACCTGCGTTACAAATTTTGGGGTGCTTTTTCTCTCATGTTCCTTTAGAAAATGAGAAACTTTAAATCTAAACGTATGTATTATTGGAAAATTTAATTTTTCATTTTTTTTACGGCCTAATGGTGAATACTTTCCTCCAGCCCCTGTAGGGTTAAAATGCTCATTATACCCCTAGATTAATTCTTTAAGGTGTGTACTTTCCAAAATGGGGTCACTTATGGGGGTTTCCAGTATACAAACCTCCTTAATCAACTTAAAAAAAGAACTGGTCCCTAATAAAAAATCAGTTTTGGAAACTTTCACGAAAATGTGGTAATTTGCTGATAAATTTCTAAGCCCCGTAACACCCTAAAAAAGTAAAATATGTTTATGAAATGAAGCCAGAATAAAGAGGTCATATCGGTAATGTGACTTAGTAACTAATTTATGTGATACGACTTCTTTTTTTAGAAGCAGAGAATTTCAGTTCATAAAATGCAAATATTTTTTTATTTTTCATGATATTTTGATGTTTTTCACAAAAAACACACAAAGTAGTGACCAAATTTTGCCACTAATATAAAAGTGCCATATGTGACGAAAAAACAATCTCAGAATTGCTAGCATACGTTAAAGCATCACTGAGCTATAAGCGCAGAAAGTGAGACAGGTCAGATTTTGAAAAATGAGCCTGGTCTTTTAGGTGCAAATAGGCTTGGTCTTTAAGGGGTTAACCCCTTAAAGAGGACCCGTCACCCCCCGCGCCAGGGGTGACCGGCTCTCGACCCCCAGCTTAGATCCTCTTATAGTTACCTCATGTCGCCGAGTCCCGCTGGCGGAGCCGGTCCCGGGACGGAGATATCCCGGTGAGAAGCCGGCGCGCGCGCTGTGGAGATGGGTCCAGCGCCCATAGAGAATGAATGGAGCCAGACTCATCTCTGCTGCGCGCGCACGGCTCCATTCATTCTCTATGGATGCCGGACCCATCTCCACAGCGCACGCGCCGGCTTCTCACCGGGGTATCTCCGTCCCGGGACCGGCAGCAGGACTCAGCGACATGAGGTAACTATAAGGTGATCTATCTGGGGTTCGGGAGCCTGTCACCCCGGCGTGGGGGGTGACAGGTCTCCTTTAAGAACCAGGCAAATTGTAACTTTTGCATTTTCGTTTTTTCCTCCTCGCCTTCTAAGACCCATAACTCTTTCATTTTTCCACCTACAGGGCCATGTGGGGACATGTTTTTTTCAGGACTAGGTGGACTTTGTAATGGCATCTTTCAATCAGCCCTAAAAATGAATGACAGCACCCCCAAAATATAATTTGTGGGGTGAATTTGGGTCAAAGAATGCGATTCCGCAAATTTTGGGGGGGGTTCCATGTTTACGTAATGCACTTTACGGTAAAACATTTTCCTTTATTCTATCGGTCATTCTGAATACAGCAATTGGCAGGTTTACTAGGTTTTCTATCATTTTACCATTTTTATTAGCAGCAAAACATTTTTTTTTTTTGCAAAAAGGCATATTTAAAATGGCCCTATTGTAACTCCTATAGCGCTTTTATTTTTTCACCTACGGGGTCGTATGAGGTATAATTTTTTGCGTCATTATCTCTAGTTTTTATTAATAAAAATTTTTTCGAGATCAAACGTATTGATCACTTTTTATTATTTTTTTTATACATAAAATGTCATTTAAGAAAAGCAATCTCGGTGGGGTTTTTTTTACCGCTTTTTTCAACGCCATTCACCGTGCGGGAATAGTATTGTTTTGGTTTTAATAGATTGGGCGATTATACTACGGTATATAATATGTTAATTAACTTTATTACTTTCTATGTGTTTAATGTATGAAATGGGAAGGGGGGTGATTTACACTTTTATTGGGGGAGGGGCTTTGGGGCATTTTGTTAAACATTTATTTATTTACACTTTTATAGTTCCCTTAGGGAACTATTACTTACATACATTAGATCAGTAACCCCTTAAACACTGATCGCGGCGTTTAAGGGGTTAAAGGCATTAAGGGTGAGGGCCTGGCTGCGTATAGCAGCCGGTCCTCACCCGCTATGGGGTGGGCTCAGCTCGTGAGCCCGCTCCATAGCCCGGGACCGCGGCAGGGCGTACATTTACGTCCTCCTGCCTTAAAGCCCAGGCAGCGCGGGCGTAAATGTATGCCCGCGGTCCTTAGGGGGTTAAAGTACAATAATTTTCTTAGATTTGGTCTTGCATCTGTTGGATGGGGGGTTCTTTTTAACATCTTTCCCCTCATACCATTTTTTATTTTGTTTAAAGAGTGAACTGTGCATATAGACCTTGCATATTAGAGCCCTTTATAGGACTAAAAAAAACAACAAAAACAACAGATCTACCTACTCGATAAATCCAGGTACACAAATCAGATGTACAATTATTACTTGATGTAATTGTACATGTGATCTGAACGTATGTCAGCTGATAGGAATACCGCTATAATCAATGAACAAATGCACATACACAAAGAGATGTACGTTTAATTACTGTATAACAGATTTCAAGTATTTCGTATTTTTCCTGACAGAGGACTTTTTTCAGCTTATAGGAATACAGCTGTAATAACTAAAGAAATCACTTACACAAACGAGATGTACGTTTATTCACTGTACTACAGATGTCTACTACTTCGCAATTTTTCCTGAAGGACAGAGGACCTTTTTCAGCTTATAGGAATACAGCTGCAATAACTCAAGAAATGCACATACACAAATAAGATGTAGGTTTAATAACTGTATAACAGATGTCTACTATTTCGTATTTTTCCTGGGCGGACAGAGGACCTTTTCAGCTTATTGGAATACAGCTGTAATAACTCAAGAAATGCACGTACACAAATGAGATGTATGTTTAACCCCTTAACGACATCGGGCGTACCTATACGCCCCCGCAGGGTGGGCTTTAACGCAAACGGGCGTATAGGTACGCCCAATGTTTCCCCGTTCGCTGTGTGTTCACACACAGCGGTCGGGGAAGATGGCCTGCTATAAATCATAGCAGGCCATCTTAGCTTCTCGGCACGGGGGCCGGCCGTTCACGGCGATCGGGCCGGTGGCACGGCGATCAGAGTCCCCCAAAATAGTAAATACCTGCCCTGGACCCCTCAGCTAGGTAGCCGAGGGGTCCAGAGCAGGTATTTGTACATTACTCACCTGTCCCGGGCTCCTGATCGGCGTCTTCCGGGTTCGCGGCGTCCTCGTGTTCGTTCGGGTCTTCGGCTTCCTCCGTGACGTCACGTTCGGCTTCTCTCGGCTATTTTCGGCTCCAGCGTCGGCTTTTTCTGTATTTTGCGCTCTGCTGCCCTCTAGCGGCTGATATGTGTAATACACTTATCAGCAGCTACAGGGATGTTCAGAATGTAGAAAGTTTTTTTTTTTTTTTCAAATTTTTTTTTTCTATTTTCCGCACCCTATCGCCGCTGAGTGTTGATCAGCATCGCACGAAAGTGCGCTGCTAATCAGCAACTCCTCCTTTTTGGCGTAGGGTGTTTTTTTTCTATATTCTACTGCCACGGTCTGCTTATAAGTGCCGCACATAAGTGCGGCATTTATCAGCAACTCCTTTGTTGGCGTAGGTTTTTTTTATTATACTTACTGTAAAAAAATACGTAAAAAACACTACATTACACCACACTACATTGAATAAAGTTTGACACTACACCACTACATACCCCATATACCAATCCCCGTATAAAGATGGTCCCCAGGGTGTTTTCGGTGTCGGACGCATACGTTATTATTGCCTCAGACACCGAAACAGCCAGTGAGGATGAATGGGGGGATCCTTCTTTCCTCTCATCATCCTCATCATCCAGTGACGTGTCTGGGGGTAGCGTAGCGTACGCTGCCCCCCAGACACGTCTTTTCCGGCAGTACCGTCCCAATAAGAGATGACGATATGGCGTGAAATTCTACAAACTCTGTGAGCGTACCTCAGGGTACACTTACAGATTTAGGGTACGTGCACACTGCGGAATGGCGAAGGAGAACCCTTTGTGCATTCCGCAGCGGGCACCCGCCGGCGGACTGATGCGGGCGCATGTCTCCGCCCGTGTCATAGACTCCATGTTATGCATGGGCGGATTCCATCGTCCGTCCAAAGAATGAACACGTTGGACGGAGAGCGGAATCCGCCAGTGCATAGAATGGAGTCTATGACACGGACGGAGACGTGCGCCTGCATCAGTCCGCTGGGGGGTGCCAACTGCGGAATGCACGAAGGGTTATCTGTCGCGATTCCGCAGTGTGCACGTACCCTTAGAGTGTATGTAGGAAGGGACACCCGAATCCAGCCCCAGATGCCCCCAGATGCCCCCTCCCCCCCTCCCGTCCTCAGAACAAGTGGGAAGATCGTCCGGGAACTGATCTTCCACTGCTGGATAAAGGTTACCACCTGTACGGGGATAACTTTTATACCAGCACCCCCCTCTTCCGGTCCGTCGCTGCCCTGTAGCTTGCGGCACGATCCGAACATATCAGAAGTAGTAATAGAGCCCTAATATTTAGCAGCCATGGAGCGGGCCCAGCGCTTCTGGATATGTGGGACCCCGTATCTCACCAGGGCAACATTTTCCAGGTGACGTCCCCCACACTGGAGAACGGGAGACCCCAGAAGAAGTGCAGAGTGTGGCGTAACAGGGGGATAAGGAAGGACACCATTTACCAGTGTGCCACCTGTCCTGATCCCCCCGGCCTCTGCATACTGGATCGCTCCAAGGCGTACCACACGTCATTGGGGTTCTACATTATCTAAATTCTGTCCCTTATTCCTATTTCAGGGGTGACGTTGATCCAGGGATTATTCTGATTATGGAGTCGGGAAGGAATTTTTCCCCTGTGATGAGGCTACTGTCGTCTGCCTCACGAGGGGTTTTTGCCTTCCTCTGGGTCAACACAGATTGAATTTGATGGACACCTGTCATTTTCAACCTTATAAACTAATAATTGGCCCAATACCCCCAAATAAATTAGAATTGTCCCTTTTCCCCAGCTAAGTAGGTATGGCCACCATTCCCATTAGAGGATGCCATGATGCAATTACAAAGCCTCTGTGCGGCCAGGACAGTAGAAACCCCCCACAAGTGACCCCATTCTGGAAACTACACCCCATAAGGAATCTAACAAGGGGGGCAGCGGGGATATGGCCCCCTGGTGACGGCCACATTTGGGACGTGAAAATGAAAAAAATTGTATTTTTTATTTTCTCGGCACATGTTCTACGTAAGTGCCCTTCACCAGTGGGGTCCATATCCTCACTGCACCCCTTGTTAGATTCCTTATGGGGTGTAGTTCCCAGAATAGAGTCACTTGTCGGGGGTTTCTACTGTCCTGGCAGCACAGGAGCTTTGTAATTGCGACATGGCCTCTATCCTCCATTCCAGCCTCTAAATGGCACTCTGTCCCTTTGGTGACTTGCCCTGTGCCCATATGGCACATTATGCCCACATGTGGGGTATTTTCGTACTCAGGGGAAACTACCCTACACGTTTGTGTTCATTTTCTTTTTTAACCCCTTGTGGAAATGGAAAAAAATCAAGGCTAGACCAACATTTAGTGTAATTTTTGTAAAATTTTTACTCTAAATCATTAATCTTGTCATGATTATTTCATTTTCACAAGGGGTTAAAAGATAAAAAAAAAACCATTTAATGTGTAGCGCAATTTCCCCTGAGTACGGAAATACCCCACATGTGTACATAAAGCGCCATTCGGGTGCAGGGTAAGCCTCCGAAGGGACGGAGCGCCATTTGGTTTTTGAAGGCTGGATTTGGATGGAATGGATTTCGAGGGGCCATGTTGCATTCAAAAGGCCTCTGTGTTGCCAAGACAGTTGAAACCCCCCACAAGTGACCCCATTATGGAAACTGCACCCCTCAGGGAATGTAACAAGGGGTGTAGTGAGCATATGGACCCCACTGGTGACGGGCACAAATGTGGAACAATATGGCATGAAAATTAAATTTTACATTTTTTACACTATAATGTTGGTTTAGCCTTGAATTTATCATTTTCACAAGGGGTTAAAAGAGGGGAAAAAAACAAAATGTGTAGAGCAATTTCCCCCGAGTCCGTAAATACCCCACATGTGGACATAAAGCGCCATGTGGGCGCAGGGCAAGCCTCCCAAGGGAAGGAGCGCCATTTGGATTTTGGAGGTTGGATTTGGCTAGAATGGATGATGAACACCATGTCGCATTTACAGAGCCCTCGTGCTGCCAAGACACTGGAAACCCCCCACAAGTGACCCCATTCTGGAAACTACACCCCTCAGGGAATCTAACAAGGGGAGCAGTGAGGATATGGACCCCTTGATGACGGGCACATTTGTGCCATGAAAGTGAAAAAATGAAATTTTTTACTTTTACGTCACATTGTTCCACATTTGTGCCCGTCACCAGTGGGGTCCATATGCTCACTGCCCCCCCTTGTTAGATTCCTTGAGGGGTGTAGTTTCCAGAATGGGGTCACTTGTGGGGGGTTTCCAGTGTCTTGGCAGCACGAGGGCTCTGTAAATGCGACATGGCGCTTGAAATCCTTTTCAGTGAAATTCAGCTTCCAAAAGCCAATTGGCGCTCCTTCTCTTTGGAGGCTCATCCTGCGCCTGCTTGGCACTTTATGTCCACATGTGGGGTATTTCCGTACTCGGGAGAAACTGCGCTACACATTTTGTGTCTTTTTTTGCCTCTTATCCCTTTAAGAAAATGAAAAATTGAAGGCTAGAACAATGTTTTAGTGTAAAAAATAAATTTTTCTTTTTTCACGCCATATTGTTCGGAAAATCTGTGAAGCACCTATGGGGTCCAGATGCTTACCGCACCACTTGTTACATTCCTTGAGGGGTGTAGTTTTCTAAATGGTGTCCCTTTAGGAGTGTTTTTTAGGTTTTGGCACCCCAGAGCCTCTGCCAACCTGAAGTGGTACAGTCAAAAATGACCAAATATAACGGAGGCGTTGAAATTCACTAGGCGCTCCCTTATATCTGAGGCTTGTGGTTGCGTCAAATAGCGCAATAGGGTCACATATGGGGTATTTCTATAAACTGCAGAAACGGGACAATAATTATTGGGGTGCATTTCTCTGGTAATAGGTTTATAATTATGAAAAATATTGGATTACAATAAAATCTCTGCACAGAAAATTAAAATTTTCAAATTCCTTACACACTTAGCTTTTATTTCTGTGACTCCCCTAAAGGGTTAAAACACTTTCTGGATATGCTTTTGCAGAGTTTGGGGGTGCAGTTTCTGAAATGGGGTGCTTTGTGGGGCTTTCTAACATATAGGCCCCTCAAATACACTTTAAACCTGAACAGGTCCCTAAAAATATCTGATTTTGAAATTTTACTGAAAATTTGGAAATTTGCTGCTAATGTTTTAAGCTCCCTATTGTCTAAAAAAAATGAAAGATAGTTTAATAAATGCCGCCAACATAAAGTAGACATGTTGCTAATGCTATTTAATATATAATTTATGTGGTATAACCACTTTCTGTATACGCAAAAAAGTTTCAAAGTTGGAAAAATGCATTTTTTCACATTATTTGGGTTTTTTTCATAAAGATTTGTTATGAGTATCAACTCCAATTTACCAGAAATGTAAAGTACAATATGTCACGAGAAAACAATCTCAGAATCAGCCAGATAGGTAAAAGCATCCCGAAGTTATTAATGACTAAAGTGACACTGGTCATATTCATAAAATTTGTCTCTGTCATTAAGGCCATTTCAGGCTCTGTCCTTAAGGGGTTAATAAATGAATGAGCAGACTAAAATACACTTTTGGGCACTATGTATAAATTGGAAAATCCAATATGCAGCCTGCAATCCCAAAGATAAGTATTGCTGTGGCTGCAATGGTGTCCATGGACAGGAACATAGCGTTTTGCAAATATGCTACTGTCACCTTGATAAACACCCCACTAATCTGTCTAATCTCAATGCCTATCTCTGTAATATCACTAATCTCACTACCTATCTGTGAGATAGCTGTCTGTACAGATAAAAGAGTGAGGAGACAATGGAGTCCAGAACGCAGCACAGTGACTACTCAAAATGGCTGCATGCAAGCAGATGATACACTGCGATAGCCGTCTGTACAGCACAGTAAGTGAGTGATTAAGGAGACAATGGCGCCCAGAACACAGCAGTGATTAATGGAAATAGCAGCGTGCTGGCAGACAACAGTACACGGAGATTGCCGTCCACACAGCACGCTGAATGAGGAGAAAATGCCACCCAGAACACAGCACAGAGACTTTTATATGAGATGGTCATGTGATTTTAGCAGCCAATGAGACCCCTACACCTCAGCAATGGCGTTTCTGCTCAGCACTGATTGGCTGGCAAAAAAAGGCATTCGAACGCTAACTCAAATGAACAGTAAATTGTTTGGTTTGGGTTAGAAAAAAATCGAGATATTCGACTCGAACCTAACTTTTCTTGAACAGTTAGATCAACACTAGTCTCTAGAACTGGACACAGTATTGCACATGTGGTCTCCCTAGAGCTCTATACAGCAGGATCACAATCTCCTCTTCCTACTGGTTATACCTCTAGCTATACAGTCCAGCATACGATTTGCTTTCCCTACCACCGGGTTGCACTGGTGCACAAGGCTGTCAGAAATGACTTACCCTATATTCTTCTCTTCTGCAGTCTTTGCCAACACAGAACTGCCGATATAATATTTAAATAGAGTATTCCTCCTCCTCAACTCCATTATTTTACATTTGGAAACATTGAACTGTAGTTTGCAAACCTTACCTACTAAACTTTCTCCTATGTTACTTACAAACATATTAAAAAGAGTAGGGCCCAGAACAGACGATTGTGGCACACCACTTGTAACCAGTCTCTGCTCAGAAGAAAAAGAACACCATTAACAATAACCTTTTAATATCCTTCAGCCAACAACAAATGCACTGGGATTAAGGGATTAAGTCCAATTTTCTCTGACTTCTCTAATAGCTCTTTATGGGGAAGTGCATCAAAGGCTTTGCTTATGTCCAGATAGGCCCACCTTCATCCAACACTTTTGTGACATAATCAGTGAAATCAATAAGATTAGTCTGACATGATCTGCATGCTATGCTAATTTTGATCCATCCACGTTTCACCACAAGTGTCACTGTCATATTTTTTTTTTCCAGATATCAATAGTACAGGCGATTTTAAGAAACTTTGTAATTGGGTTTATTAGGCAAATATGCCATTATCTGCATTATCTGCCATTATCCCCCCTCCTCTCTCTTATTCACTGCTCATTATCAGGACATCTCGACTCTTTTACATCAGTTGGGCCCTGTCTGTTCTATGGAGAGGGGAGGATGAAGGAGGGTGATTAATGTCTGTATCCAATTTATTCATCATTATCATTGCTTTTATGTTATAACTTAGTCAATGTTGTACTTATGTCATATATCATTCACTGTTTAACAATGCAGTTAATTCTTACTGTAATTCTTATTTTGTGACCTGAACTTATTTGAGAGTATTATAACGATAATATGCAGCATGAAGGTACAATGCACACTAGAAGATGTGCAGTTTTGTACACATGACATAGAAGATATTTTGTATTTGCTATCTGAATCCAGTTCGGACATTAGGGAACACCTAGACAGCCTTCACACTCTCCCTTCTCTTTTTATTATAAAAGAAGTCCGATCAGCAACAAAGCATTTATTTATGTTTGCTACTGCGGAAAGGGCCCAGATCCCTGAAATGCGTTTAGCACCAAAACCAGCGCTAAAGGCAGCTGCTTAAAGGAAAAAACCTACAAATTTATACAGCTGAAGACCCAAGTAAATCTATATAAAATCACTTTTTATTAGTCTTTCATTAAAATACAACATAATGGTAAAAGAAAAAATCAGAACTGGATTGGCAGAGCACATGGGCGACTATCTGGTAAACAGCAATAATATAGTATATTACAGGTAAAGGAAGTTACATCCTGGGGGCAAACGTCATACAGCCTCCCATTCATATAAACCAGAAACCAAAAACTGGTAACATCAAAAAGACACATGTATTAGTATACAATGTTCAATACCTCATGAATGTCAGTACACAGAAGCCCAGTGCAATGTGCCCTGACGTACGTTTTGGCTGAACGCCTTTATCGAGGCCCTCGATAAGGCCCTCGAGGGGAAGTATGTCCTACTGTGGAATATAAGTAATGCTTAAAGGAAAAGTCCGGTGAAAATTTTTATTGAAGGGGTTATCCAGCGCTACAAAAACATGGCCACTTTTGCTTCTGCTTATACAGAAAATGGTTATGCCACATAAATTATATATTAAATAGCATTAGCAATATGTCTACTTTATGTTGGTAGCTTTTATTAAACTATGTTTCATTTTTTTTAGACAATAGAAAAAATATTAGCAGCAATTTTCCAAATTTTCAGTAACATTTCCAAATTAGATTTTTTAAGGGACCTGTTCAGGCTTAAAGCGTATTTGAGGGGCCTGTATGTTAGAAAGCCCCACAAAGCACCCCATTCAGAAACTGCACCCCCCAAACCCTGCAAAAGCACATCTAGAAAGTTTTTTAACCCTTTAGGGGAGTCACAGAAATAAAAGCTAAGTGTGTAAGAAATTAGAAAATTTTAATTTTCTGTGCAGAGATTTTATTGTAATCCAATATTTTTCATAATTATAAACCTTTTACCAGAGAAATGCACCCAAATATTGATAACCCGTTTCTGCAGTTTATGGAAATACCCCATATGTAGCCCTATTGCGCTATTTGACGCAACCACAAGCCTCAGATATAAGGGAGCGCCTAGTGAATTTCAACGCCTCCGTTATATTTGGTCATTTCTGACTGTACCACTTCAGGTTGGCAGAGGCTCTGGGGTGCCAAAACATAAAAAAACACCCCTAAAGGGACACCATTTAGAAAACTACACCCCTCAAGGAATGTAACAAGGGGTGCGGTGATCATTTGGACCCAACAGGTGCTTCACAGATTTTCAAAACAATGTGGCGTAAAAAAGGAAAAATTAAATTTTTTACACTAAAACGTTGTTCTGGCCTTCATTTTTCATTTCTACAAGGGGATAAAAAAAAAAAAACGTGTAGCACAGTTTTTCCACAGTACGGAAATACCGTACCATAAAGTGCCAAGCGGGCGCAGGACGAGCCTCCAAAGGGAAGGCGTGCCAATTGACCTTTGGAAGCTGAATTTCACTGGAATGAATTTCAAGGGCCATGTCGCATTTACAAAGCCCTCGTGCTGCCAAAACACAGGACACCCCCCTACAAGTGACCCCATTCTGGAAACTACACCCCTCAAGGAATCTAACAAGGGGCACAGTGAGCATATGGACCCCACTGATGACGGGCACAAATGTGGAACAATGTGATGTGAAAGGGAAAATTTTCATTTTTACACTTTCGCGGCACAAATGTGTCCGTCATCAAGGGGTCCATATCCTCATTGCACCCCTTGTTAGGATCCTTGAGGGGTGTAGTTTCCAGAATGGGGTCACTTGTGGGGGGGTTTCACTGTCTTGGCAGCACGACGGCTCTGTAAATGCGACATGGCGTTCAGCATCCATTTTGGCCAACTCCAGCCTCCAAAATCCAAATGGCGCTCCTTCCCTTCGGAGGCTTGCTCTGCGCCCACAGGGCGCTTTATGTCCACATGTGGGGTATTTACGGACTCGGGGGAAATTGCTCTACAGATTGTGTGTTTTTTTTTCTCTTTTAATCCCTTGTGAAAATGAAAAAAGTAAGGCTAAACCAACATTATAGTGTAAAAAATGTAATATTTAATTTTCACGCCACATTGTTCCACATTTGTGCCCGTCACCAGTGGGGTCCATATGATCACTACACCCCTTGTTACATTCCCTGAGGGGTTTAGTTTATATAATGGGGTAACTTGTGGGGAGTTTCAACTGTCTTGGCAACACAGAGGCCTTTTAAATGCAACAAGGCCCTTGAAATCCATTCCAGCCAAATCCAGCCTCCAAAAACTAAATGGCGACTTACCGCACCCGCATGGCACTTTATGTCCACATGTGGGGTATTTCTGAACTCAGGAGAAATTACACTACACATTGTTTTTTTTTTTAATCTTTTAACCCCTTGTGAAAATGAAAAAAATCAAGACAAGATCAATGATTTAGTGTAAAAATTAAACATTTTTACACTAAATGTTGGTATAGCCTTGATCTTTTCCACAAGGGGTTAAAAAAGAAAATTAACACAAAACGTGTAGGGTCATTTCCCCTAAGTACGAAAATACCCCACATGTGGACATAATGTGCCATATGGGCACAGGGCAAGCCACCAAAGGAACAGAGCGCCATTTAGAGGCTGAAATGGAGGATGGAGGCAATGTCGCAATTACAAAGCTCCTGTGCTGCCAGGACAGTAGAAACCCCCACAAGTGACCCCTATCTGGAAACTACACCCCATAAGGAATCTTAACACAGGGTGCAGTGAGCATATAGGACCCCACTGGTGACGGGCACATATGTAGAACATGTGCCGTGAAAATAAAAAATACAATTTTTTTCATTTTCACGGCACAAATGTGCACGTCACCAGTGGGCAATATCCCCGCTGCACCCCTTGTTAGATTCCTTATGAGGTGTAGTTTCCAGAATGGGGTCACTTGTGGGGGGTTTCTACTGTCCTGGCCGCACAGAGGCTTTGTAATTGCATCATGGCAAGTCTCTAATGGGAAGGGCAGCCATACCTATTTAGCTGGGGAAAAGGGACAATTTTAATTTATTTGGGGGTATTAGGCCAATTATTAGTTTATAAGGTTGAAAATGACAGGTGTCCATCAAATTCAACCTGTATTGATCCAGAGGAAGGCAAAAAAAAAAACTCGTGAGGCAGACTACAGTAGCTTCATCACTGGGAAAAAAAATCCTTCCCAACTCCATAATGGCAATCAGAATAATCCCCTGGATCAACGTTACCCCTGAAATAGGAATAAGGGAAAGAATTTAGAAATTGTAGAACTCCAATGATGTGTTGTACACCTTGAAGTGATCCTGTATGCAGAGTCCGGGGTGATCAAGACTGGTGTCACACTGGAAAATGGTGTCCTTCCTGATCCCATTGTTACACCACACACTGCACTTCTTCTGAAATTTCCTGTTTTCTAGTTTGCGGGATGTCATATCCAGAAGCGCTTGGTCAGCTCCATGGCTGCTAAATATTAGGGCTTTATTACGGCTTCTGATAATTTTGGGATCGTGCCGCAAGCTACAGTAGGTCGAGCAGCAAGGGACTGGTGCTGGTATAAAAGTTATCCCTTACAGGTGGTAATCCTTATCCAGCAGTGGGAAATATCAGTTCCCAAACAATCTTCCCACTAACTCGGAGGATGGGGGAGCATCTGGGGGGCTGGATTCGGGTATCCCTTCCTTCATACACTCTAAGGATACATGCACACTGCAGATTAGCGAAGAATAACCCTTTGTGCTTTCTGCAGCTGGCACCTGCCGGCGGACTGATGCAGGCGCGCGTCTCCGCTCGTGTCATACTCGATTCTATGCACGGGCGAATTCTGCCCTCTGTCCAAAGAATGAACGTGTTCATTCTTTGGACAGACGACGGAATCCGCCCGTGCGTAGGATGGAGTCTATGACACGGGTGGAGTACGCGCGCCTGCATCAGTCCGACGGCAGGTGCCAGCTGCAGAAAGCACAAAGGATCATCCTTCGCCAATCCATAGTGTGCATGTACAATAAGGCTGGGTTCACACTACGTATATTTCAGTCAGTATTGTGGTCCTCATATTGCAACCAAAACCAGGAGTGGATTGAAAACACAGAAAGGCTCTGTTCACACAATGTTGAAATTGAGTGGATGGCCGCCATTTAATGGCAAATATTTACTGTTATTTTAAAACGGCTGTTATATTGAAATAATGGCCGTTATTTACTGTTATATGGCGGCCATCCACTCAATTTCACCATTGTGTGGACAGATCCTTTGTGTTTTTAATCCACTCCTGGTTTTGGTTGCATTATGAGGACCACAATACTGACTGAAAATATACGTAGTGTGAACCCAGCCTAAATCTGTAAGTGTACCCTGAGGTACTCTCACAGAATTAACGCCATACCGTCATCTCTTATTGGGACGGTACTGGCAGAAAAGACGTGTCTGGGAGGCAGCGTACGCTACACTACCCCCAGACACATCACTGGATGATGATGAATGGCGGAAAAAGGATCCCCCCCCCCATTCATCCTCACTGGCTGTTTCGATGTCTGAGGCAATAATAGCGTATGCCACCCCCACCGAAAACACTATGGGAGCCGTCATACGGGGATTAGTATATGGGGTATGTAAATAAGTAATGTAGTGTCGTGTAAAACTTTATTTCATGTAGTGTGGTGTAATGTAGTGTTTTTTACGGGTTTTTTTTTTTTGACAGTAAGAAAAAAATATACGCCAAGAAAGGAGTTGCTGTTAAATGTTTTTGACAGTAAGAAAAAATATACGCCAAGAAAGGAGTTGCTGTTAAATGCCGCACTTATCAGCAGACAGTGGCGGTAGGATATACGCCAAAAAGGAGGAGTTGCTGATCAGCGGCACACTTACGTGCGATGCTGATCAGCACTCAGCGGAATTAGGGCGCATAAAAACAAAAAAACATAAAATCTTTTTAACCCAAATCAACTGATCAGTGAATAATAATCACTGATCAGCCGCTATGATGGGGCAGTAGAGCAAAGCTGCCGAAGATATCCAAAGCCCGCCGAAGCCCGAAGAGCGGAAGATTGCCGAAGACCTGACAGAACCCGAAAGTCAGCCAACGGACGCAGAGGGACCCGATCTTCGCTCCGGACGCCGGGATCAGGCGAGTATGGTGCACCTACACCACCCACACCTATACTGCACCCCTCAGCTACCTAGCTGAGGGGTGCAGAACAAGGGGACACTGTTCTTTAACACTTTGATCGCCGTGATGGGCCAGGCGGTACTGGCCGGCCCATCACAGTGATCGTGGGGCGTGGCACCAGTGCAATTTTTGCGGAAGCACACTAATGGCGATTGGTGCTGTCTCAGACAGCACCAACCGCCATTGCTTTCCGGGTCACCGATGACCCGGAAAGCTGAATTTAGCTGCTATCGGCTGATCTGTATTGATCAGCCTATAGCAATGATCGTCAGCACGCCTGATGTCGTTGAGGGTTTAAAGTGACTGTACTAACAGGCCCAGGCTGAAGCACTGGAGGCGGGACGACCCACCCTATGATCGGGTTCCATTGATTCTATTGGAGTCACATCATGGAGGGGCTGGAGTTTCTTCCCACTAAGGGTGGGTCAGGCCCACCTCCAGTGCTTCAGCCTGGGCCTGGTGGTACAGTAACTTTAAGCTCCACTTACTCCAATGGAACTGGGTTTCAAACTCTACCCAATCTGGAGGTAAGAGTGGTACAAAAGTGGCCAAGTTTTTGCAGCACTGGATAACCCTGTATTGTACTGCCCCCCAAAAGTTATACAACTCCCCAATATACACTTATGGGAAATGCTTATAAAGTGCTTTTTTCCCCTGTACTTACTACTGCATCAAGGCTTCTGGATAACATGGTGATGTCACGACCTAACTCTCAGAGCTGTGTGGGCTGTGGCTGCTGGAGAGGATGATGGCTGAGGGACACAGGGCACTGGAGGGACACTGAGCATCCCCCTGCCATCATCCTCTCCAGCAGCCACAGCCCGCACAGCTCTGGGAGTCGGGTTGTGACATCACCATGTTATCCAGGAAGTGAAGCCTTGATGCAGTAGTAAGTGCAGAGGAAAAAAAGCACTTTATAAGCATTTCTCGTAATAAGTGTATATTGGGGAGTTGTATAACTTTTGGGGGGCAGTACAATACTTTAATAAAATTTTTCTCCAGACTTCTACAATATGGCGCTGACCTTCTAATCAAGTAGATTGATTTTTGCATTCCTTAAAGCGACTCTGTACCCACAATCTGAACCCCCCCCTTCCCCCCCCCCCCCCAAACCGCTTGTACCTTCAGATAGCTGCTTTTAATCCAAGATCTGTCCTGGGGTCCATTTGGCAGGTGATACAGTTATTGTCCTAAAAAAAAAAAATTTAAAACTTGCAGCCCCGTGCCTAACGGGCGTGGCCTAGATCGTGTATGCATTAGGCTGGCACAACCTCTCTGTCCCCACCCTCTTCATCATTAGGAATGCTCCAGGCAGATTGTCTCCTATTCCCCACGCGTCAGCCCGCCACATGGGCTGGATCGTTAAGGCACCTGTGCAATGTTCAGCATAGAGAAAATGTTCCAGTGGCATGCCTAATGATGAAGAGGTGGGGAGGAGGGACTGAGGGGTGGTGCAAAGTTAGGGCAAAGATATTCTAAGCAACGCCCGTTGGGCACGGGGCTGCAAGTTTAAAAGTTGTTTGTCTTCTCTGTATAGGATGCATTCACATGTACAAAATCTGCAGATTTGATGCTGTGTTCAGTTATTTAGTTACATTGATATTAAATCTGCTGCAGATCCTGTACGTGTGAAACACAACCTATACACTGAAGGAAAGGGACAGTTTGGGCTTTGATTAAAAAAAAAAAAAAAAAATTCCTTTGTATTCTGGTTGGCCAACTTATTTTATGTACAAATGTATGAGTGAACAGCACATATGTATTTTACTTGGTAATTGTTGCCCCCCTCTCCGATCAGTATCCTCCACATAATGTGGCTAACGGCTGAAACTCTCAGCAAGCATTCTTGAACCCAAACGCTCGGCATCAGATTCCCTGCTGTCTGCCCGCTCCGTGGAGCGGATGGATGCAGTGGGAGTACCGCCTGGAAAACTGGGATACAGCCTATGGCTATGGCTGTATCCCAGTTTTCCAGGCGGTCCTCCCGCTGTATCCACCCTCTCCACGGAGCGGGCAGACAGTGGGAATCATTACCGAGAGTTCGGGTTCGTACAAACCCGAACCGAACTCTGTTTGGACCATCGCCTAGTTGGTAGTTTATTGTTCTTAAGTTATCAATTTATTGCTTTAAAGCTGGACACTATTTCCATCAATTATTCACAATCAGCTTTAATTTACAAGTGTTTTCTGCATTATATATCCAACAGCATACTAAACAATCTGTGCAAGTCCAGCTTGCCAATAGTATCCAATAAAAAATAATTTACATCAAATGTTTCCTTTTTTTTCTTTTATCTTTTCAAGATTGCAGAGGGCATATGAAGTTCTTTTTCAATAGCAAAACCAGACAGCAGAGTAGCAAGCTTGTGTACGTGCATTCTGCAACAAATCCAAACAGTCTTATCTAGTATAGAAATTATAGATCAGGCCAGAACAACCCTGGTTACTTTTGCTTAAAATATGTAAGGCATGTCTGTCAATGTGCATGTTCACTTTGCTTAAAATATGTAAGGCATGTCTGTCAATGTGCATGTTCACTGTAAACTCTAACAGCTTTGCTAAGCCTCTACAATGCAGTTTTCCAATTAAAAAAACACAAACATTTTTCATAGTATTTTGTTCCTCCAAAAAATGTTGTGTGAAGCCACCCTGATGGCAATTAGAAGGAATTTATGTACATGCTGATTCTCATAATATAAACTGGCACAAACACATAGCCAACAGGCCTTCGTGCCAATCTAATCTCTTTTGCACAGCTCTTCCTACTAATTTTAGTATAGATCCTTAAAGTGTAACTGTTGTTACAACTTTCAAAATCTAAATCAAAAGTAGATATAAGGCAAGTTTGCAATTTACATTCATTATTTTTACTTTTTAGTTATCATGGAGAACACAGCACTTCCTGTTTTCTGACTTTTTTTTTTCAAAGAGTCAGAAAAGAGGAAGTCCTGTGTATCCCAGGTCATCTAAGCGCTCACAGAGAAGGCAGCCATGTGATTGATGGACACATTGAGCCGTGACTCTCTGTACTGGCTGGAAGTCCAGTCAGAAATTCTGCCTTCAGAAGACTGGACCTGGATTTCCGGTAAGTTCAGCTTTGTTTTATATCATAAGAAAAGAATAATGAATGTATATGGCAAAGTTGCTTTACTTCACATCAACTGTTGATTTAGATTTTGAAAGTTATAATGACAGGTACACATTTTAAGCAAATTTAGGCTCTACACTTTTTTTTCAAAATTCTAGTTGCCACTAAAATAAACCTAAACAAAATGAAAAAAAAAATCTGTCCAGTGTTTGATTTTCAGCTCACTATGTGCTTTCTATCATTGTCCTAAACTTATGTCTGGTGGACGGAGCTGTCTCTCTCCTTCAGCCAAAAAAATCTGCATTGTTTTATAAAGCATATGCACTCCAAGTCGCCGGCGTCGTGCTGGTGTCCAGTTTTGGGCTTTTCCATAGTACATACCCTTTTTTTGATTGGTTAGCATCTTTAACCCTAAAAAGAAAAAAAAAAAACACAAAAACACAAAATGAGAACAGTCAAGCATAATAGGCCAACTAAAGAAATGCAGTAACTGTTTGGATTTCTATCCACATTGTATGCAACGAGAGTATAACATTATTGGGCAATGCCCCAGAGACACTGCTTTAGCAATATGGTGCAGCTCCTGAACTACATAGAGTACAGATGCATCCTTCCTTATTCCGCATAACCAAGCAAAATCAGGAAACCGTAATTACACGCACTGGTAATTCCCTTAGAGCGTAACTATAAAATATTTTTACTTTTTAGCTTTAGCTAGCTTAGGCCCTGTTAAGAAGTTTTGCAATATACAATAATAATCTAAAATGAACAGTTTTTCTAATACATCTAGCCGAATGTGCTCTCAGCCCTCTGTCCGCCTGTGCATTACTTTTCCCTTCCAGCTGGCCACGCCCCCCTGGAGATCCGTACTCTATGTACGGATTCTCAGTCAGCAAGCACAAGTCAGGCAGCTCCCACACACTGTAATTCCCTCCTCTCAGATCCACTGTTATATGTACTGTAGGGCAGGGCTGTTAGCTAGGAGGTGCTGATAACTACAACCTAATGCATGAGACCTAAGGACTCTGGTGGGCTCTGCCATGTCAGGGGGCAGCAGGTGTAAGGAGCACTGTACTCACAGACCCCCAGCTCCACACTCCTTCAGGTCTCAGAGTCAGACTGTGTGCTTCTGTGTCTGCAGCCTGAGCCTGTCATGCCTGTGTAGATCTGGGCTCAGCTGTGACCGGAGCAGGGGCCCCAACCCCCAGCGTGGAGCCGACAACACAACCAGCTTTGCATCATCACTGAGCAGAGGAAGTAGTGCACAAAGCTTAAGAGTTTGCTGTGAGTGCAGGGCAGGCTGTCAGCAGAGGTTGGTGTGTAATGCCCCAATATTACTGATACACTGATCGTTCACACTCAAGTATGTCATGTGTGGAGAGAAGCTCCTGGGTCTATTAAGACTGGGGGCCCAATGACAGAGGCCCCATCCCAGCAAATTAATGTCCTGTTCCTATAACCCCGCCCCCGTACAATAAGCCCCGCCCCCCGGGTGGGGTACTCTATCACTGCTAGAGTGCATAGGGCAAAGGGGTTTTACATCATCTCTATTTCTGCCAGTTAGAGGTCATCCAGCTTTCCCAGCACACTGTAGTCAGTATAATAGAGGTCACCCAGGATCTTGTAGTCAGTGTAATGGAGGTCGTCCTATCATCCTTGTGCTGCCCGATAGATATTAGATAGGGGAGTGTGTGTGTTAGGTAGATAGATCCAGTAAGAAATATACATCTACCAGCTCATGACAAATCTTGTATTGCATAAATATGTACCATCCATGAGAAAACCACCAGCTAACACCTTTTAATTACTAAAACTTTATTACCTACAGTATATATAGCCATTGTATGTAGGCAGAGATAGTCTTATGATTAAAGGGGCTCTCCAGGGTCAAAAATACATAGTTGCTTTGTTCCAAAACCAATATTATGTGGTATTACAATTTGGTTCCATTCTCTTCAGTGGAACTGAGCTGCAATACTACATGCAAACTGAGGACAGTGGTGGAGCTGCTTCTGGAAATAAGCAGCTATTGGTTTCTAATCTTTGATAACCCCTTTAATTTTTATGTGGTTCTGTATGTGAAGTGTAGAAAGCCTTTTACACTTTCACTATTCACTATGTGTAATGGAACAGAATATTCCCTTTATTTTTTGAAAAACATTGTTGTTTGCTGATGTTCTTTGTGGGTAACATCATTGTTTGGGGGCCACTCGCTGCCCCCCCTCCTCAGGCTGAACCTCTAGCTGCGCCCCTGGGTCTGGTATAAGGTTGTCCTGATCCCACCATCATACCGCTATCCCTACATGTGTGCAGCCATTAGTCTCCACCATCACTATGCAGCCATCTTTGTGGTGATATATACACATCCCTGCTTGTCTTGTAGAATTCTCTGTCATAGTGACTGACTATACCAGTATTCCTACAATTCCCATCACGTCCTGCCATAAGAAGGCTAGCAGGGCAAGCTGGGAGCTGTATATAAACCCTGGAGTATATAAAGAAGTCATCCAGGCTAGTTGTGTCATCACAGATCACCCATCCTCCATCACCTGATACTCCCCCAGCAGCCCACTGATTCATAGTAGAGCTTGCTGTGGTGTGAGGGAGAGGGGAGGCCACACCCACTCTGTCAGCCTGGAGAAAAAATTTTTTGTTTGAGCCGACCAATTGGGGATATCTCAGCAACCGCACAAGATATCCACACAAGTTAGGGCTCTTTTTAACGGGTAACACGTGGGCTTATTTGAGGAATTTAATTTTTTGGTCACTTAAATTATAGTTGCGCTTTAAGCCATGCCTGCACCTGTGAAAGGGACTCTGCCCCCGAGGACAGGAAACCTGGAGAATAAAAGGAAAAATCTCCTTCTCTGTTCCAGAGATGCGTGTCTCCTTCCTGCCCAAGTGGTGTCAATGGTAGTTATGCACCAGAGGCCTTCCAGAGGAAAGGTGTAAACTAAACAGAGAGCCTGCCATCTAGAGTCATCTAGCTTCTTTCCAAGCATTCCACTTCTTTCACCAAATGCATTAAACTCTCGCTCCTTATTGTTGGCCAATTTTTCACAAAAGAATGGTGAATTTTCTTGACACGTCAATGCACAGACTTAACATTAGCGACGTGAAGGGGGTGGTATGGAGCAGGCTCAGAAAGTGAGCCTGCTTACATAGTGGTCTTGTCTGTTATCTACAGCTGACACCAGTGACCATGCTGATGTCGGTCATTTAACTATTTAAATGCCATATGCTGTACAAGCAAAGCAAAAATATATTTCATACATTATTATTAATATTATTATAGCATAAAGTGCAATGGAATAATGACATTTTATAACATCCATATGGGGACCTAAAAAGTGTGTGTGTGTGTGGGGGGGGGGGGGGGGGGGGAACACTGTATGTAAAATGTAACATGTATATAAAAAAAAAAAAAAAGCAATCAAAAAGTCCCATCTACTCCAAAATAGTACCCATAAAAACTATAGTGTAAAAAAAAAAAATCCTTTCACAACCCCAGAGTCAGAAATTTTTTTTTTAATTTTTTTTTTTTAAGTAGTAAATAAAACAAGGGCTATAAAATAAATAAGTAATTATTGCAATCATACTGGCCCGGACAGTACAGATATCAGGGCTGTGGAGTCAATAAGCCGCAGCTCAGACTCCAGGGGACTTATTTATCACAATGGTTTAAAGTAGAACTGGCTCAGCAGCATTTGTGTGTAATGTCTTAAATGGTCCTGGGGCGACGTGTGAGTGACCGTGTGAGTGACCGTGTGAGACCAGTTTCCAGACTAGATAGAGCAGGTGGTCTTTTCCTGATGACAATCGTCTATATTTTATTCTTAATATTCACCATACACAAAGGAAAACTGCTAACAATGCCAGATACCTGTTATATAGAGGTCAGCCATAGGCCAAGATTATTATCTCTCTCTGTATCTGCGCTCCTGAACCATGGCCCCACAGAAACTATCCGCTCAGCCAGTCAGTGAGTTTCTATTTAGGCTGTGACATCACAGGATTGAGAGCCCGTAAGGGGACCATCAGCCGCGACGCTGCACTGTGGGGGGGCATGGGAACAGGTAAATAGAACTTCTTTATCCCACCACCTCCTGTCCCCCTAGATTTTTCAGTATTGCCCAGAATATCCCTTTAAAGTGACACTGTCACCCCCTTTGTGCATGCTAACATCTCTACACAGATGTAAAGGGTAAATTTTGCGTTTTTCATACCTTATTTTATATCATATGTCATGGGGCTTGTTCAAGTAAAAAGTCATCTTTTATCAACTGCAGTGATTCGGCATTTAGGAAGAGAACAGCATAGATCTCCCTCCACACAATGGACTCTTCCAGCTCACTAAGAAACGCCAAATAGTGACCAACAACTTTTCTGCCAACCACCCTTATCCAATAGGGCAAGTGCTTTACTACTGATATATAGAGGAAAGGTCCCTAGATTCATAGAACATAAAATATTATCGATGAGTAACATTCATAAAATTTTTAAAGTTTTTTTTTTAAAGCTGGTGTCGAAAATGTATTTAAGTTGTTCAGTAGTCTCTAGTCTCAATACACCCCCCCCCCTTCCAGAGACGGCTGATGTGAACAACTCCCTATCAGCAAATATGTAGCAACTTTGTAATGCTGGGATGGTCAATCTGATGTTGCTGATGAGCTCACTACGATTATCCCTCCCAGGAATTACAAAGAAGCTACAAAGTTGCAGATAAAGCCTGCCATAAATATGTTTACATCAGCCATCTTGGAAGGAAGGCGGTGGTGGTGGTGGTGGTGGGGGGGGGGGGGACCGAGAGAAAAGCTCACACACAGTTTTTTGTCTCTTCAGCAGAAAGCAGCAGCTCAAACTGGGGGATGGAGACTGAATAGATAACAACCTGTATGGACGGAGTTGTTATTCTCCATGAGGTGGGATAATTAATCCCCTTAAGGACCGGGCCTAAAATGGCCTTAAGGACCGGAGGCAAATTTTATGAATATGACCTGTGTCACTTTATTCATTAATAACTTCGGGATGCTTTTACCTATCCGGCTGATTCTGAGATTGTTTTCTTGTGACATATTGTACTTCACATTTCTTGTAAATTGGAGTCGATACTTATAACGAATCTTTATGAAAAAAAACAAAATAACGTGAAAAATTGTAAAAAAAAAATGCATTTTTCCAACTTTAAACCTTTTCTGCTTATACAGAAAATGGTTATGCCACATAAATTATATATTAAATAGCATTAGCAACATGTCTACTTTATGTTGGCAGCATTTATTAAACTATTTCATTTTTTTTAGACAATAGTAAGCGTAAAACATTAGCAGTAAATTTCCAAATTTTCAGTAAAATTTCAAAATCAGATATTTTTAGGGACCTGTTCAGGTTTAAAGTGTATTTGAGGGGCCTGTATGTTAGAAAGCCCCACAAAGCACCCCATTTCAGAAACTGCACCCCCCAAACTCTGCAAAAGCAGATCCAGAAAGTTTTTTAACCCTTTAGGGGAGTCACAGAAATAAAAGCTAAGTGTGTAAGAAATTTGAAAAACAAGAACTACTAACCGGTAATGTCTTTTCTTTGAGCCCATGACGGCACCCCTGGAGAGGACCACCTCCTACTCCCATTGGACAGGAAACAGAACACTGGACCTTAAAAGAATCGCCTCCTCTCACCAACACCAGTTCTTTGCAAGGATCCTAGAAGCGAATCTTTTTAACAAACACAACATAGCATACCATCTGTGTCACATAATATCTGCATATATCCATATGTATATATCTACATCTATATATACATATATACACACACACACACATCTTTATTTCTTTTTTTTTTTAAATAAAGTATATACATTCAAACATACATTAACTCCGTCAAGGTATGTCATATCTTTTTTCAAGGGCGGGTGTTAGGCGGGGTGCAGTCATGGGCTCAAAGAAAAGACATTACCGGTTAGTAATTCTTGTTTTCTCTTCACGCCCTATGACGGCACCCCTGGAGATTAGATTAGGAATTTCTTCGCCCGCCTGGGGAGGGACTACTGCGTGAAGCACTCTTCTACCAAACATCAAGTACTCTGTTGAGGATAGTTGTAGCCTATAATGTCTAAAGAAGGTGTGTGGAGTGCTCCAAGTAGCGGTTCTACAGATCTGTTCTAGTGTGACAGATGCCCTCTCTGCCCAGGAAGTGGCTACTGCTCTGGTGGAGTGTGCCCCAAACCCTACGGGGATATCCCTCCCACTGGATCTATAGCATTCCCCAATAGCCTGTTTCACCCATCTGGCGATGGTCTGTGAGGTAGCTGCCTTACCCCTGTTCTTCCCCTGGAAGGATATTAAGAGATTATCAGTCTGTCTCCAATCTCTAGTGACCTCCAGATAGTGTAACAGAATACGTCTAACGTCCAATGTATGAAAGGCTGCTTCTCTGTCGTTAGATGGATTACTACAGAATGAGGGAAGAACTACCTCCTGGGACCTGTGGAAATTGGACACCACCTTGGGGAGAAAGGCGGGGTCAGGAGATAAGATAATTCTGTCGTCCCTAATTGTCATGTATGGAGGGATGATGGAGAAGGCTCTGATCTCGCTAACCCTTCGGGCTGATGTGATAGCGAGCAAGAAGGCAAGTTTCCAGGATAGCAGCTTGATAGGCAACTCTAACATTGGCTCAAATGGAGAAACGGTCAGTCCTGATAGAACTATATTTAAGTCCCATGGAGGGAGTCTGGATTTTATACTGGGAGCCAGTCTAGCCGCAGCTTTTGTGAACCTTTTGACCCATGAATGTTCAGCCAGTCTGAAGTCAAATAGTGCACTAAGGGCTGATATTTGAACCTTTATAGTGCTTGGTCTCAAGTTCTTGTTAAGACCCTCCTGAAGAAAGTCCAGAATTAGTGGAATATTAGGATGAGCAATCACATTGATCGGCTGATTCACGTATCTGCAAAAGGCCTTCCAAGTTCTCAGGTAGATTGCTGATGTAACCCTCTTTCGGCTGGCCAAAAGTGTGGATATCACTTGAGGGGATAGCCCTCTGTCAATCAAAAGTTGCCTTTCACACGCCAGGCTGTCAAGTGAAGGTTCTGCGCTGTCGGGTGAAGCACTGGTCCCTGGTGAAGGAGATCCCGTCTCTCTGGAAGCACCCAGGGGTCTGCTATCGATAATCTCGTCAACCAGGCGAACCACACCCTTCTGGGCCAGAAGGGTGCAACTAGAATGGCATCTGCTTTGTCTTGCCTGATCTTGCGTATTACCCGAGAGAGAAGCCTGATTGGTGGAAAGGCGTAAAGGAGATTGCTTCCCCAGTTCTGTGCTAGTGCATCTATGGCCGTGGGGTTGTCCTTCTGAGATAGGGAATAAAACTCTCTTACTTTTCTGTTTGTCCTTGTGGCAAATAAGTCTGTCTTTGGGGTCCCCCAGAGTCTGCAGATTTGATAAAAAACCTCCTGGGATAGCTCCCATTCTCCCTGTCTTAGTTTGTTCCGGCTGAGGAAATCCGCTGTTACATTGTCCGATCCTTTCAGGTGTAGTGCTGTCAGAGAGAGAAAATGAGGTTCTGCTAACCTGAAGATATGGTGCGTGATCCTCATCAGGTCGGTTGACCTGGTTCCACCTTGATGATTTAGGTAGGCTACTGCTGCCGCATTGTCTGACAGTACCTTTACGTTTTTCCCCTGAAGTTCTGGTAGTGCCTGTATTAAAGAGAGAAAAACGGCTCTTAACTCTCGTACATTCTGGGATTCTCTGGCTTCTTCCGGGCTCCATTTTCCTTGTAGAAGAAGAGGTCCCGTATGAGCCCCCCATCCAGAAGGACTGGCATCTGTTGTAATGGTCTTTATTTCTGTAAAAGTCCATGGAAGACCCTTGTCTAGATGTTCCCGTTGTTCCCACCAGGACAGGGATCTTAAGGTCTGCGGAGACAGAAGAAGAGGGAAATCTAGGGAATCAGTTACACCATCCCATTCCGACAGAATCTGATATTGGAGCCTTCTGGTGTGATATTGTGCCCACGGTACTGCCTGGATACAAGAGGTTAAAAGCCCTAACAGTGATATGGCTGACCTCATAGTAGTAAGGGGGTTATCAGAGAGTTGTCTGATTCTCGTCTGGACCTGTAAGATGTTATTCTCTGGGAGAAAGGATTTCTGAACCCTGGAGTCTAGGTAGATACCTAGGAATTTACACCGCTGGCTAGGTGTTTTGTTGGATTTCTCCTCATTGACTTCCCATCCTAGAGAGAAAAAAACTGACTCTATGAATTTAATATCTGTCTCCAGAGCTATCTGAGAATTGTTTATAATGAGAAAGTCATCAAGGTAGGGGATAATAATATTTCTTTCCCTGACATGCGCCATGACCTCTGCCATAACCTTGGTGAATGCTCTGGGAGCCTGGGAGATACCAAATGGCATGGCTGTGAACTGGAAATGTGAAACCTCTGAGCCCATATTTACTGCCACTCTCAGAAATCTGTAATGGACAGGATGCATAGGAATATGGTAATAAGCATCTCTGAGATCGATGGTGGCCATAAAGCAGTCTTCCGAGAGATTCAGAATGGCTGAGGATATTGACTCCATTCTGAACCTCTCGTAAGTAAGGACTCTGTTCAGTGGCTTAAGATTAATTATCGTTCTATATGAACCATTGGGCTTTTTCACAAGAAACAAAGTGGAGTAGAACCCCACTCCCCTTTGCTCCCTGGGAACTGGAACAAGTACTCTTTTACTTAAAAGGGAATGAATCTCAGCTAGAAGAGCCGTGTGTTTGTCAGGGTCTGATGATAGGTCAGTACATACAAATCTTACCCCTGGGGAGGATGAAAAAGAGATTTTAAGGCCAAATTTTATTGTATCCAACACAAAAGTGCTACCAGAAATTGTACACCACTGTGAAAAATAACAAGCTAAACGCCCTCCCACAGGGACCTCATGTCATTGAGGGGCCTTCTTGTCAGAAGAGGGAAAGAAAAAACCCTTATTCTTCTTTTGAGGTCGCCAATCTTTTCTACTACTGGCACTTCCACCCCTAGGTCTCCTACCTCTTCCCCTGAATGGTCTACTGGTCTGTTGGGGTATAAGGGGAAACCACTTTTTTCTGTCAGAGGCTTTCTCTAGGATAGATTCCAGGGCTGACCCGAATAGAAGCTTCCCTTCACATGGGACTCCACATAACTTGGCCTTTGATGTGGTATCACCTTTCCACTCTTTTACCCATATAGATGTTCGGGCTGAGTTTGAAAGGGCCGCTGATCGAGCTGACAATTTTAAGGCATCTGCCGATGCTTCTGCAATAAATGACACTGCATTGTCAATTGTAGTAAATGCCTGGTTAAACTCCTGGCTTGGATTACTTTCCTTGACTTTATCTTTAAGTTCAGTCATCCACATTTTCAGTGATCTGGCCACTGAAGTAGTCGCAATCAAAGGCTTGAATGCGGATGTAGAGGCCTCCCAAGACTTGAAGTAGATGTCGGCTCTCTTATCTAGAGGGTCTTTAAGCACTGCTGTGTCCTCAAAGGGTAGTGCGTTCTTTTTTGAGATCTTCGCCACTGGATGATCTATCTTGGGAGCCCCCTCCCAGGATTCACAGTCTTCCTGACTGAAAGGATATTTCCTTTTGTACTAAAAATAAGAAAAGGTTTAGAATCAATATAAGTGTTATACTACACAGTATACCTCCAAGATGGATGGATGCAACACCAGACTTACAGCCCGAGGGATAAAGAACTTCCGATCTGGATTGGCCCACTCGTGACAAATAAGAGTCTTAATACTCTGGTGTACTGGAAACACTAGTCTCTTCTTTGGAGCTAACCCCTCAAACATTATGTCCTGTACGGATCTTGGTTGAGGAGTATCGTCTATCTCCATGGTTAATCTGACATTCTTAATAAGAGAGTCTATGGATTCAATCGGCAACAGGGACCCCGCCGATTCTTCCCCTGAGGCCTCCTCTGGTTCAGAGACTAGTTCGCCCTGATCGTCCACCCCAACTGATAGATCCTGAACTTCCTCATTTATTGGAGAAGGATCCATCTGCTGACTCGGTCCCGCAACAACAAGTGGCTGAGAGTCAGGAGGGGGGTTTACGCTGACTTCAGGCATCTCAGAGGAAGTAGAGCGAGAGGGTAAGGAGGCCTGCAGAAATACAACAATAAGCACCTTGGTAGGGGGAGTCTAAAGCGAAATTAAATAATGTAACAGGATACTTTTACCTACCCTGATTTCTCGCCTAACCATGTCTCTCATGTTTCTAATGAAGGATGGTCCTTGATCTTCTAATACTCGGTTCATGCACCCCCCCCACAAGGTCTTATTGTATGAACTACTAAGCCTCTTTCTGCAGACCGGACACTCTTTAATCTTAGTACGCTCCTTTTTAGAGGATCCCTCCTAAAATATAAACCATAACATCCTGATAAGATAGTGTACTTGATATGTATATGGGGGGAACCCCTCTTACCACACCATACCGCTGGATTATCTGTAGCAGAGGTCTGGGATTGTTCAGCGCCTTGGGACTCCATCTGACCCAGGATTGGCCTTAGGTCCCCACAGCTGGCACAGCAAAAGCACAGCAACCGACTTTCTAGCAGCAGGCTCCTTATGCAGGTGCAAGGCACTCTGAGCTCTCTGCTGCTTCTTTAAATATGGCGCCAAACGCACCTAGGGCCGGCTGTCCCCGCCCCCGCGCTGATGCGGCACACCCTCCCGCCGTCCTTCCCCGGCAAGCCGTGGCCTGGGCCTATTGATCAAGGCCTATAGGGACATCCCCCCTCCGGAAGCCCGTCCGGCGTCATCACGGCTTCCGGGAGCGCGCCGCGACACGTGGGGACGCTGCGTCAGACGTCGTTACGTCATTGCGTCCCCCTGTTCGCGCGTGCGCATCCCTGCCACCGCTACACGCTAGGAAGGACGCCCGAGGGGCCGGGAGACGCGCGGGGCCCGATTAAGTGGAGGTGCTGGACGGGCCTCAGTCTTTAGGTACGGACGCCTCGGGAGCCGGTAAGCCTTTCTGCCGGTGATCCCCAGCCCTATGAAAGTCCTCCTGGAGGAGACATCCTCCATGTCCTGCTCCCATGGGACAGGAAACAGTAACTGGTGTTGGTGAGAGGAGGCGATTCTTTTAAGGTCCAGTGTTCTGTTTCCTGTCCAATGGGAGTAGGAGTTGGTCCTCTCCAGGGGTGCAGTCATAGGGCGAGAAGAGAAATTTAAATTTTCTGTGCAGAGATTTTATTGTAATCCAATATTTTTCATAATTATAAACTTATTACCAGAGAAATGCACCCCAATATTTATTGCCCCGTTTCTGCAGTTTATAGAAATACCCCATATGTGACCCTATTGCGCTATTTGACGCAACCACAAGCCTCAGATATAAGGGAGCGCCTAGTGCATTTCAATGGCTCCGTTATATTTGGTCATTTCTGACTGTATCACTTCAGCTTGGCAGAGGCTCTGGGGTGCCAAAACCTAAAAAACACCCCTAAAGGGACACCATTCAGAAAACTACACCCCTCAAGGAATGTAACTAGGGGTGCGGTGAGCATCTGGACCCCACAGGTGCTTCACAGATTTTCCCAACAATATGGCGTGAAAAAAGACAAAAGTATTTTTTACACTAAAAAGTTGTTCTAGACTTCAATTTTTCATTTTCACAAAGGGATAAAAGGAAAAAAAAAAAACACAAAACATGTAGCGCAGTTTCTCCCGAGTACGGAAATACCCCACATGTGGACATAAAGTGCCAAGCGGGCGCAGGACGAGCCTCCAAAGGGAAGGAGCGCCAATTGGCTTCTGGAAGCTGGATTTCACTGGAATGGATTTCAAGGGCCACGTCGCATTTACAGAGCCCTCGTGCTGCCAAAACACTGGAAACCCCCCACAAGTGACCCCATTCTGGAAACTACACCCCTCAAGGAATCTAACAAGGGGGGCAGTGAGCATATGGACCCCACTGGTGACGGGCACAAATGTGGAACAATGTGACGTGAAAGTGAAAAATTTCATTTTTTCACTTTCACGGCACAAATGTGCCAGTCATCAAGGGGTCCATATCCTCACTGCACCCCTTGTTAGATTCCTTGAGGGTGTAGTTTCCAGAATGGGGTCACTTGTGTTGGGTTTCCACTGTCCTGGCAGCACAAGGGCTCTGTAAATGCGACATGGCGTTCATCATCCATTCTAGCCAAATCCAACCTCCAAAATCCAAATGGCGCTCCTTCCCTTGAGAGGCTTGCCCTGCACCCACATGGCGCTTTATGTCCACATGTGGGGTATTTACGGACTCGGGGGAAATTGCTCTACACATTTTGTGTGTTTTTTTCTCTTTTAACCCCTTGTGAAAATGATAAATTCAAGGCTAGACCAACATTATAGTGTAAAAAATTTAATATTTCATTTTCACGCCACATTGTTCCATATTTGTGCCCGTCACCAGTGGGGTCCATATGCTCACTACACCCCTTGTTACATTCCTTGAGGGGTGTAGTTTCCATAATGGGGTCACTTGTGGGGGGTTTCAACTGTCTTGGCAACACAGGGGCCTTTTAAATGCAACATGGCCCCTCGAAATTCATTTCAGCCAAATCCAGCCTCAAAAAACCAAATGGCGCTCCTTCCCTTTGGAGGCTTACCCTGCACCCGCATGGCGCTTTATGTCCACATGTGGGTTATTTCCGTACTCAGGGGAAATTGCTCTACAAATTGTGTTTTTTTAAATTTTTTAGCCCCTTGTGAAAATGAAAAAAATCAAGACAAGATTAATGATTTAGAGTAAAAATTTTAAACAAAATTACACCAAATGTTGGTCTAGCCTTGATTTTTTTTCCATTTCCACAAGGGGTTAAAAAAGAAAATAAACGCAAAGCGTGTAGGGTAATTTCCCCTGAGTACGAAAATACCCCACATGTGGACGTAATGTGCCATATGGGCACAGGGCAAGCCACCAAAGGGACAGAGCGCCATTTAGAGGCTGGAATGGAGGATGGAGGCCATGTTGCAATAACAAAGCTCCTGTGCTGCCAGGACAGTAGAAACCCCCCACAAGTGACCCCATTCTGGAAACTACACCCCATAAGGAATCTAACAAGGGGTGCAGTGAGCATATGGACCCCACTGGTAACAGGCACATATGTAGAACATGTGCCGTGAAAATAAAAAATGCAATTTTTTTCATTTTCACGTCCCAAATGTGTCCGTCACCAGGGGGCCATATCCCCGCTGACCCCCTTGTTAGATTCCTTATGGGGTGTAGTTTCCAGAATGGGGTCACTTGTCGGGGGTTTCTACTGTCCTGGCCGCACAGAGGCTTTGTAATTGCATCATGGCATCTTCTAATGGGAATGGCAGCCATACCTATTTAGCTGGGGAAAAAGGGACAATTCTAATTTATTTGGGGGTATTAGGCCAATTATTAGTTTATAAGGTTGAAAATGACAGGTGTCCATCAAATTCAACCTGTGTTGATCCAGAGGAAGGCAAAAAACCCTCGTAAGGCAGACAGTAGCCTCATCACAGGGAAAAAATTCCTTCCCGACTCCATAATGGCGATCAGAATAATCCCTGGATCAACGTGACCCCTGAAATAGGAATAAGGGACAGAATTTAGATAATGTAGAACCCCAGTGACGTGTGGTACGCCTTGAAGCGATCCAGTATGCAGAGCCGGGGTGATCAGGACAGGCGTCACACTGGAAAATGTTGTCCTTCCTGATCCCCCTGTTACGCCACACTCTGCACTTCTTCTGGGGTCTCCTGTTTTCCAGTGTGGGGGACGTCACCTGGAAAATGCTGTCCTGGTGCGATACGGGGTCCCTCATATCCAGAAGCGCTGGGTCCGCTCCATGGCTGCTAAATATTAGGGCTCTATTACTACTTCTGATATGTTCGGATCATGCCGCAAGCTACAGGGCAGCGAGGGACCGGAAGAGGGGGTGCTGGTATAAAAGTTATCCCCGTACAGGTGGTAACCTTTATCCAGCAGTGGGAAGATCAGTTCCCAAACGATCTCCCCACTAACTCAGAGGATGGGGGGGGGGGGGGGGCAATCTGGGGGCTGGATTTGGGTGTCCCTTCCTTCATACACTCTAAGTGCACGTGCACACTGCGGAATGGCGAAGGACAACCCTTTGTGCATTCGCAGCTGGCACCCACCGGCAGACTGATGCGAGCGCGCGTCTCCGTCCGTGTCATAGACTCCATTCTATGCACGGGCGGATTCCGCTCTCCGTCAAATGTGTTCATTCTTTGGAGGGACGATGGAATCCGCCCAAGCATAACATGGAGTCTATGACACGGGTGGAGACGCACGCCCGCATCAGTCTGCCGGTGGGTACCAGCTGCGGAATGCACAAAGGGTTATCCTTCTCCATTCCGCAGTGTGCACGTACCCTAAATCTGTAAGTGTACCCTGAGGTACTCTCACAGAGTTTGTAGAATTTCACGCCATACCGTGATCTCTTATTGGGACGGTACTGGCGGAAAAGACGTGTCTGGGGGGCAGCGTACGCTACGCTACCCCCAGATACGTCATTGGATGATGAGGATGAGGATGAATGGAGGAACGAAGGACCCCCCATTCATCCTCACTGGCTGTTTCGGTGTCGGAGGCAATAATAACGTATGCGTCCGACACCGAAAACACCCTGGGGGCCATCTTTATACGGGGATTGGTATATGGGGTATGTAGTGGTGTAGTGTAAAACTTTATTCCGTGTAGTGTAATGGTGTTTTTTACATGTTTTTTTAACATTAAGTATAAAAAAAAAAAAAACTACGCCAAGAAAGGAGTTGCTGATAAACACTGTAGGATATAGGAAAAAAACACTCTACGCCAAAAAGGAGGAGTTGCTGATCAGCGGCGCACTTACAAGCGATGCTGATCAGCACTCAGCGGCGATAGGGTGCGGAAAATAGAAAAAAAAAAAAAAAATTTTCTTCAACCCTATAGCTACTGAAGCCGAAGTTTGACGACGCTGGAGCCGATGATTACCGATGGGGACCGCCGGAAAAAGACGAAGACGCCGACGAAGACGAGGACGCGTTCGGAACCCGGAAGACGCGTTCGGAACCCGGAAGACGCGATCGGGACGCTGGATCCGGTGAGTATGGGTCAATACCTGCTCTGGACACCTCAGCTACCTAGCTGAGGTGTCCACAGCAGGTATTTAACCCTTTCATGGGGTACTTATATCGCCGTGATCGGCCGGCCGCTCCTGGCCGGCCGGTCCCGGCGATCGGGACGTGGCACCGTGGCCACCGTTACTTTTAACAGTAATGGCGGTCGGTGTCGTCCTCGGACAGCACCGACCGCCATTGCTTTCCGGGCCATTGGGTCACCGATGACCCGGAAAGCTGCAGATCGCCGCCATATGCTGATCCGAATTGATCAGCCAATAGCGGCGATCGTCAGCACGGGAGGGGTTAATCACCCCCCGTGCCGACAAGCAGGGATGGCCTGCTATACATTATAGCAGGCCATCTTCCCCGATCGCTGCGTGTGTACACGCAGCGATCGGGGAAACCGCGGGCGTAAATGTACGCCCGTTTGCGTTAAAGCATGGGTTTTGGGGGCGTACACTTACGCCCACGGTCGTTAAGGGGTTAAAGAGGTGTTCTAAGGGTGCATTTACACAGATTTTGGAAGCCAAAGCCAGGAATGGATTTAAAAAGAGGAGAAATCTCAGGCTTTCCTTTATGACCTGATCCCTGTTAATAGTCTGTTCCTGGCTTTGGCTTCAAAGATCTGTCAGATAAATCTGTCTGTGTAAACGCACCATAAGATTTATGTTTTTTTTTTTGTTTTGTTTTTTAAATCATCTAGCATTATTGCTTAAGTCAAGAAAAACTTCCCCATAACTATTTTTCTTCTCTATCAGCTTCTCCAGAGATGACAACGCTTTTTTTATAGCTTGTATTGTTTGTTTACAAGCTGCTCGGTCTCTTCACTTACACAGCACACCTAGTGGCCCGAGTTGGAATTGCAGTGTATAACAAGCTAATCAAATACCTCATGTGCTGCAGCCTCAGGCCAGGCTCACACTATGTAAAAACAACGTCCGTAATTTCATAACAACTGTTTTTACATAGTGTGAACCTGGCTTCAGACAGTCTTTTTTACCTAACCAAAATATAATCATGTCAAATTTTAACATTATAATGAACTGACTAAAATATATATCTTTTCTCTTTTTAATTCTTTTTATTTATTAAGATTAGAGATGAGCCAAAGAACTCATCAAGCGAAGCCCTTCATTTGATTGGCGCTCTGCTGATCACACCGCCGGGCTTCCTGCACTGCTCCGCTCCCTGCCATTCCTTCAAGGATGCAGGAAAAGGGTACAAACACACACAGCAGATACGCAGCAGATTTGATACTGTATTTAGTTTTTTAGCTTAAATACGCAGCGTATATGCCGTGTGTGTTTGTACCCAAAAACTGTATTCAATCCTGGGAAAATTCTCCTAGTTTCCCAAGATTGGATCAAGCTTTTCCCTGGCACCCGGAGTGCTGCGGCAGGGAGCGGAGCACTGCAGGAAGCCCGGTGACTTGATAAGCGGAGCGCTGATCAAACGAAGTGATCCGCTTCGCTTGATGAGCGCTTTTTATCATCTATTTTCTGGACTATTTTCCTCCTGCTTCCACAGCCTCTGCCTATGGTGCAATGGTAAGTATCAGGATTACCATGTTCACTGACCAGGGATCAGGTCCTGTGTCAGACTTTGATTGTGCCCTTTGATATAGCAGAAGCAGCTAGCATGGGTGGGTTAGGACAGGGTGGAGATTATTTCTGTGTTGTGACAGAGAATCGTAGCTGAAGCTATCAGATCGGCACCACAGACACACACAGCATTCCCCCCTCTCAGAATGACTGTCAATGCTGTTAGGGCCCTTTTACACAGAAAGATTATCTGACAGATTATCTGCCAAAGATTTGAAGCCAAAACCAGGAACAGACTATAAACAGAGATCAGGTCATAAAGGAAAGCCTGAGATTTCTCCTCTTTTCAAATCCAGTCCTGGCTTTGGCTTCAAATCTTTGGCAGATAATCTGTCAGATAATCTTTCTGTGTAAAAGGGCCCTTACTCTGGTAGGGATGCAGCCTGCTAAGCAGCATAGAGATTCACAGTGGGGGCGGAGAGACACTGTGGCTGTCTGTGCTGCTGCAGAGAGGCAATCAGAAATCATCAACACCTGAGTCCCTTCCCCTCTCCACACACAGAGGACTCAGCCACTTTCAGCTACATCCGAGGACACATGCAGGCACAGTAGTTGACGTCTCCGGACCAGAAACACAGACGGTCCGGAATGTCACAGGAAGTCAGAGGCTCAGTAGCAGGCAAATCACGTGACCAGGTCGGGGATTTCCAAGAGCCGACAACTAATGATAGGGAAGTATATTAGAAAAGGGTCCTTTCCTAATACCAAAAATAATTTTTTCCCGGAAAACCCCTTTAAACATAATTTTACCTAACTGGATAACCCCTTCAAAAGGGGGAGTGATTGACACATGGGTGCAAGACTCATTGGTAAGCACATCTGACACAATGTACTGTAACAAGCACTATACCTGTGTGCCCACTTGACCCACTGGAAGAGGAAACCACTTAAGTGTATATTATTATAGCTAAGGCAACTACTTCTACAGATAAATTGCTATAACATTACCAATAGCATCCACCATGCAGGCTTCTCTTGTGTATGCCTCCACTGGAATGGTGTTTTGAAAACAGTGCAAAGATAGCACACCTTGACCGGTTTTCCAAATATCTATAATATGCTGTATTTTAGAACATGGCTGAAAAACAAAAACAAATATATTTACAACAAACATCACACAGTTGCCCAATGGTAGATTCCCTTGAGCAATGTCACAAAAAAAAAACAAAAAAAAAAAAACAACTAGTGCAGCAGGGCAACACACTGATTGGCTGAGCGTCCACCCGGGAACCCCCGAAGCAAACTGGATCACCGAGCAGGTAATGTATATGTTCCGGCCGACAGTGGGTTAACGGGGCCGTCTCCTGACATGTCTATCCCACTGCGAGTATAGCTTCCCATAGACATTACAGGGCAGAGATCCACAGCGGATTTCGCTGCGAATTTGCGGTGTACTGAATATACTGAGGGGTTGTTGCTGGGTGGTCTAGTGCAACCTTAGGGCTCACCTTCTGTAACATTCCTGTCATGGTGGGGTCAGAGGGTGCCAGGGCCCTTCACCTCTCAGCATATACACAGGGGAACATCTTTAATAAAAGTCTTTACACAGTAGCAGGGCAAGTATATGGAAACTTTACTTGAAGAAAATACAGGGGCATCTGATTATGAATATATGTTGGCTTGATCAGAGTCCTTAGCTTCGGTTTGGGGGGGGGGGCTGTTACCTTGGTTACTATAACTTGGACTTGGTAGAATGATAGGATTACAGAAATAGTGTAGACAGACCTGTTCCAGGGACTTTGTGGTTTCCAGCCTTTATAAGGTACGTGTGAATAGATACTTGAAGTTAATGACTTAAGAATTGATGCTGTCAACACTCACTAGCAAGCAGGAGGAAGACGCATGAACACACTGACTTGAGAGCCAGGAAGATATGGACGGTGAATCGGTGACCCTCTAAGACTTCACCAATCCGACAGCAGGCACTAATAAATACAGAGAATGTCCTACTGAGACTTTGAGGACACATATTAATCCTTATAGCTGTCTGGAAACAGGTTAGGAGACTGAACTTCAAGCCTGACAGGATTACTGAGGTGATGCAGGGAGGTTAGATGTGACTCTGGCCAAGCCATACTACTGTCAACTGTCAAGACCAGCAAAGCCTTCTGGGTAGAAAGTAGGCAGAGGCAGCTTTCCCCTGGCCAATCACTAGAGTCTGATGGGTTTCAGGGGAGGAGCACTGATCAAGCTCAATACTTGTATACAAACATATAAATTGACCAATCAATATTCTCCTAGTGGGTTGCTATGGAAACTGTAATAACACTTGTACCACTAGAGGTCAATACATAACAGCATAATAAACAAATACATGACAGGAAACAATGCTCATTTAATACATTACCACAAGAAAGGCCAGGAAAAGACACAAACACAGAGGGAGATTTATCAACCATGGTGTAAAGGAAAACTGGCTCAGTTGCCCCTAGCAACCAATAAGATTCCACCTTACATGTTCCAAAGAGTCTGTGTGAAATGAAAAGTGGAATCTGATTGGTTGCTAGGGGCAACTGAGCCAGTTTCCCTTTACACCATGTTTGATAAATCTCCCCCATAGGGCCCAATACAGACAGTCCAGGGTTGCCAATGGCAACAATATACCTCCAGACGCCTGACAATATATACTGGACCGGGCCATTACAAATTCACAGCGAGAAATTTGCAGCCTTAAGATGATGTTTCCTATCATCTAGGCGACTGAAGGTTCCCCCATTTAGGATAGATAAATGGGCAGCAGATCTTCTAGCATTATAGAATTTTATGTGGGCACTAAAAGGAGATTGGAATGAATGGCCACCCATTACAAATACTAATGGTTAAAGGGTTTACAGGATTGGAAAAACATAGCTATACCACACGCAAACTGAGGACAAGAGCGGTGCTGTTTGTGGAGCATTTTTTTTCTTTAGGGTAGGTTCACACACACTGTATTGCAGCAGACTTTATGCTGCAGATACGCAGCAGTTTTGATCTAAAAAACTGAACACAGCATAAAATCTGCTGCAGATCCTGTACGTGTGAACACACCCTTAAATCCCGGATAATCCCTTTAAACAAGGGACTGCACTGTTTTCCCTGCACAGCTGTACCTGTAGCACCTGACTGTGATGGTAACTGCATCACAGCCCTAGTTAAGTTAATGAGTCGTGCTTCAGACACAGGGCTAAATTCTGCAGCTTCTTCATTTGCTAAAATGGTTACTCTTGTACAAATAGTAAGTGTGGCTCAACAAGTACAAGCAGGTGCCATGTGCCAGAGTAAAATCTACCCCAGCTTTGAGCTGGCAAAAATTTCTGCTACAATTTACACCAGTTTCTGGCATCAATTAAAATGGCTAATTATATAAATGCTGCAGGATTCTGTGCCCCTTCATGCTAAGCCCTGTCAATCTTCTAATAAGTGAAGAATGTGGGTACAAAAGATAAATCGTTCCACCCTATTTGTCTCCATGCAAAATCATTGTTACATCGGATGACCCCTTTGTGGGACAGCTGATATTACTAATAACATAGCTATACTAATATAGACATAAAGGGGGAGATTTATCAAACATGGTGTAAAGTGAAACTGGCTCAGTTGCCCCTAGCAACCAGATTTCACCTTTCATTTTACAAAGACTCTGTGGGGAATGAAAGGTGGAATCTGATTGGTTGCTAGGGGCAACTGAGCCAGTTTTACTTTATACCTGTTTGATAGATCTCCCCCACAGTATGCATCCCCACTGTTCATGAATAGCTCTCATACCTCACCAGCTACCCTCTGACAGTAAAATCCACCTGTAGACAATTAAAAAAAAATAAGCCTTAAAACAAGATTAAAAGAGTCACTGTTGTGAAATTTTTTTTTGCAGAAGTCAATAGTCCAGGCGATTTTAAGAAACTTTGTAATTGGGTTTATTAGGCAAATATGCCATTATCTGCCTTTAAAAAGCATTTTCCCAGGCCCCCACTCCTCTCCTTTCTGTCATCCACTGCTCAGAATCAGGAAATCTCAATCAGACGCATCCTGTCTGTTCTATAACGAGGGGAGGGGGGAAAGAGACGGAGCAGAAATGTCAGCAGCAGAAAACAGCAGGGGAGCTATTCAGAGGTCAGAGAGGTCCATGGTGACATCAGAGGAGAGAGGACAGGGGGTAATGTAGCTTTTAACTAACTCTTTGTTGTCCTGTTTTGGTTTCTCTTTTCTCTCTCTATAGGAGAACAATGAAGACAGGGGGGAGAGCTTCAAACTGCTTTTTCATGATAAAAAAAATTTCGGCTAATAAACCCAATTACAAAAGTTTCTTAAAGCGTAACTGTCATTTCAGGGTAATTTTTTTGAAAACATTAAATATTAATAGTACAAGAATTTTAAGAAACTCTGTAATAGGTTTTATAAACCAAAAGAGTTTCCTTCTGGACTGAAAAAGCCATCTCCCAGCCTCCCCCCTCACTTCAGAAGCAGGATTTCTGTGTCCATTATGTGGCTATGGAGAGGGGAGGGGCTGTTAGGAGTGACTGAGCACGGAGCAGTTCTGCACAGCACAACACCCTGCAATCTTCTCTCAGTAAGTTTATAGATAAGCACTGACCATTCTGACCCCTAAATCCAGCGCTTTAGGTGCCCAGACAGTGTACAAACAGCTGACCTTCATGTCGCCTCTTCCTGCTCCCTCGGCCCCTCCCCCCTCCATAAGGATAGAATGGAGAGAGCAGAACCCGTCTTCACTGGCTTCTCTGTTATGAAGACGTGTTTGCCTGATAATGCACAGATAAGAAGTCAGGGGGGGAGGCTGGAAAATTGCTTCTTGAGTACAGAAGGAGGCTTTTTTGGCTGATGAAACCTATTAGAGTTTCTTAAAATTGCTTATACTACTGATTTCTGCAATAAAAAAAAAAATAAAAATAAAAAAATAAGAGTTACGCTTTAAAATCGCCTGGACTATTGATTTCTGCAAAAAAAAATTCACGAGTGACTCAGCTTCATACCTGTTTGCAGCTGCCCTTGTAGTGAGTAAGTGCCTCATATAGATGACTGTATGGTCGAGATCTCTTCCCTTTCCCCACATAAAAGACAGCGCTAATAAAAGTACGGAAGCAATCTAGTTGAGATAAGTCTTGATAACGAGATGGAAGATTTCGCGTGACCCTGGGAGGAAAGTTCCAATTTGTTTAGAAATGCAACTATAAGTATACTTATTAAGAAACATCTAATTCATACTCTACCCTTGGTCATCCACCATACTACTTTTTGGCTTTGACTTCATGTAAAATTATTGGCGCATACCTAATAATGCAATTAACCCCTTAAAAGGCTACTGACAAGTCATCAGGCTCACATTAATAGTTTTCAATCACAGCAGATACAGCTGGGAAGAGCGTGGGACAGCAGCGCCATCCGCTCTGTAGTTGCCTGTTCCCAAGTAAAGACAACACATCAGAAAAATCTAACATTTATTCTCTACATTAAATGTGGCCCATATCAAGCTACAATGAGCAAAAAAATAATAATTCATCATCATTAAGTTTAATTCCTTACCTGGGATCCAACAATAAGTAATTAAAACTAGATTTTAAGACGCCCTCTCTCCACTTTAGGGTTTTATCTGGTTGGTCAAATTCTCGTGAGATTTCTGCCTCATCTTTGTTGCAGTCCGGAATGTTAAATGTGTGTAGGGCTAAACAGAGTTCTGGGCTATAATCAAAGGACAAACCTATAATGGAAGAGTAAAGCTCACATTAAAACATGTACTGTAACAAAATCTACACCGTACACAAAAACTATTGATAAAGTGGGCAATGAACCTTTTCACAGAAGGTTTTTTGGTGATTTGATTCCTAAATGCAAAATTCAAGTTTTCTAAATGGTCTTAAAAGAAAAACAAAGCAACTCTGTACCGCCACCTTGCCGCCCCAAACTGTCAACACCACATTCTAGAGGTCCTCATGTCGTGCCCGGTGCAGGGGGTGAGCCGGTCTCCCGGTGCCAGTATTTTATCAATGCGGGGCAGTGGCAGTCAAACTGGCTTGGCCTAGACCATCAGTGCCCTATGCCTGTGGCGCCTCTCTCCCAGCCTCTATCCAGCCCACTTTTCTAAAAGTGAAAGGAGTCAGGGAGAGGTGTGCCGCAGGCCTAGGACACTGATGCCCTGACAGTTTGACTGCCAGCCCCACCACACTGATAAGTCATTTTTCTTCTAAATACCAGCAGCGGGAGACAGGTTGATCCTCAAACTGGGACCTCTTCAACGTGGTGCCAGCGGTTCAGGGGAGGCAAGGTGCCGGTACAGAGTCGCTTTAAAAGGGGTTCTCCTGGGAGGAAAAAAGGCTCAAGCCTTCTGCTTCCCTACACTGACTTCCTGTGAATCCATATTAGGGAAATAAGCCTTCCAAGAAGTGGATGGGGCAGGCTAAATTTCAACAGTCTGTGAACATAGCCTTTCTGTGTTTTCAATCAACTCCTGGTTTTGGTTTGAAAATACTGACAAGAATACTGTGTGGAAACATACTTTGTCCAGGCTTAGGCTATCTTTGTTCAGCCCAAAACCACAACTTCAGACCCTAGGTATATACCCATGATTCTAACCAGACGTCCCATAATTTACATCTAAGACTATGTGAAGCAGCACAGGTCTGGGCAACATATCAAAGATACCTGATGATGTCAAAATGGATATGGGATGAGGATAAACTAAGTAATAAAAGCCCTGCCACTGTAGTTTACAAGGGGGTGGAGGCCCAATTGCCCCATCTCCTTTGAAACTAAGAGGCAGATTTATGGATATATGCCAGGTGTAAACCCTGCTAATCTGACAGGTGTATGAAAAAAAAAAAAAAAAAAAAAAAAAACAGCCTGTGGAGCCTCACTTAAGAGCCAGATATTCCTACGGAAAGGACACTGCCAAGAAGTGGCTCCTGTAGGAAAACCAAGAAAACCCCCATATTAATTGGCCCTATAAGTCAATGTAATGACAAGGGAAAATTCTGGCTCGGTGGGCTTTAACCAGCCGGCAGTGTTATCTTTGGCTGCTCTCCTTGAGATCAGTGATCTATTTCTCCTATGGCTTTACTAGGCATTGCTCCCAACCTAGCCAGAATCCTGTTCCACACTGATGAGAAGCAACACCCTGAAACAGCTGTATGTGGATAGATACCTGGCCTTGTTTTTTTCCCTTGTCATTACATTGACATAGGGCCACTTAATATGGTGGTTTTGGCTGTTTTCCTACAGGAGCCACCCCTTGGCCGGGATATCTGGCTAGTCCTGTGTTTTGAGACTCTTAAACGAGGCTCCACAGGCTCCTTTGCATTTTCTTATTTCCCACGCAACTTTTTCATTCAGCACTTTAAGCAGCAGCTAGCCATTTTAACTTTGGCTGGTCTCCCTGAAATCAGTGATCTGTTTCATCTGACAGATGAGAAGCCTCCTGGTGAGACCTCTGCCCATGCCCTATTGCACACGGGGCGATAGGAATGAAGGCAAGTCTATTACCTGTGTAGTAAGGCCGCTTGGAGCAATGGGGATGGGGCTACAGCTCCCAGACCACTGATCCGGCTTGCTCCTTTAATAATCATTAGGAACGGGCCGGCCATGGGCTGATCAGCACTGTGGGGGAGTAGCTCCACTGCCAGTGCGTCAAATAGCTTTACTACATGCTGGATTAAAATGCAAAGTACACGGAAACAGCGCTGAAGATAAAGGCAACAGACTTTCCTTCATCACCCCACGCGCAATAGGGACATGTTAGATTCATCTAACCTGCTGATACAGAAAAAAATAAAGGATAAACCTGCTGATAATTTCCCCATAAAAGGAGAAGTCTGTCGAAAATTTTTATTAAAGTATTGTATTGCCCCTCAAGTGTTATACAAATCCCCAATATACACTTATGTGAAATGCACATAAAGAGCTTTTTTCCCTGCACTTACTACTGCATCAAGGCTTCACTTCCTGGATCAAATGGTGATGTCACAACCAGACTCCCAGAGCTGTGCGGGCTGTGGCTGCTGGAGAGGATGATGGCAAAGGGATGCTCAGTGTCCCTCCAGTGCGCTATGCCATCATCCTCTCCAGCAGCCACAGCCCGCACAGCTCTGGGAGTCGGGTTGTGACATCACCATTTTTTCCAGGAAGTGAAGCCTTTATTCAGTAGTTAGTGCAGGGAAAAAAAGCACTTTATAAGCATTTCCCGTAATAAGTGTATATTGGGGATTTGTATAACTTTTGGGGGACAATACAATACTTTAATAAAAATTTTCACCGGACTTCTTTAAGATAAATGAGACAGTCCTAGCAAAATCAGAACTGTTGGCAACTATCTATATAATGAAAATATTCATGACTTACCAGCTGGTCTATTTGAAGTCTGTTCCTTTAAAAGCTTGTCTAATAACAAGATGCACAATTTCCGATTTTGGCTTGTTACTTGCCCAGGATCTTTTCCAAGCCCTCTCAATCTGCTAGCAATTTCATCATTGGACAATCTGTATAGTTCTCTAGCGACTCTGCTTGGCGAATTTACTGAACATGCATGGTTTATGGGTATAGTATTTATTTTATAGTTTCGCCAGTCATATAGTATAGTATTGTCCGAATTTACTGCAGTATTATAGCCAGACTGGTCCATCGATGGCATATGCTTTTCGATAAGAACATGTCCTTTTTCATTATCCTTATAAACATATTCGACAGGCTCAACTTGGCTTAAATTTACTGGGCGTCCACCAGGTGATAGCGGCACATGCTGGCTGACACAATCATGGATTGTACTTGGAGGACGTTGGACGCTACTTTCATCGGCTTTTGAAATGTAAGAAAGTCTGCTGAAGCTGTAACGTGGAGCTTTAACACCGTTTACAGCTCTGTCTTCCACTAATGTACTATGAAAAAAAGATCCTGTACATAAAGATTTGTCTACCATCGTAGAACTGATGAAGGGACTATTTTTACAATCAGCAACTCCGCTAATCTCAGATTCACCATCTTCTGTAAGCCACACACTGTCTGAGATTCCATCACGAGGAGTACAATGGTTAGTGTTGGTTTGATTTGACTGCCAAAAAGATTCTTTTTCTGTCTCTGAAGAAAGGTCATCTGTAAGAAAATTACCAATACTCAGTGAAGTTTCTGCCTCAGAAACTTCTTCCCTATGATTCTGTGGAATGGTGTTTGTCAATGTCAACTCTGGTGAATTGTTCGCCAAAACATGATTGAGCGTTTCAGATGTATTTGATATTTTAATGGCTTCATGCGTCATACTAGGCAATTCATCTAGTGGAAGAGGATGTGTAGAAGATACCAGAAGGCCATCAGGACTCCGGACTCGCCTGCCTCGTTTAGGCATTTCCACAGAGTCCTCAAACAGCGAAGAACTATTCTGACGAAATCTAAAAGAATGGAGTCTGCTTTTACTACGCGGTGTAAAGAAGGGGCTTTTTTCTTCATTTTTTGTGGATGGTGAATGAAAATTCTTGGTTGCCAACATCATTTTATTTAAGTCTTTATTAAGTTCAGAAATTCCTTTTTCATTTACATAATTTTTATGGGATTCTATAATAAGTGTATCCTCGGCGCTACTAGAGGAAGAACTCACGTCTTTCTGTGTATGGCCACAGTGTAGTGATTGTGGTTCACCACTCACTGGTGCACATGCCGCTTTTGATCCAGTCCTATGACATCCTTTTATTGACAGTAATAATTTCCTTAAGTGAACTTGCAAATCCTGGCTGTCATGTTGAGAATTAATAGCTTCAACAGGTAGAGTGGGAGATTGGGAAATGCACTGCATTTCTGAGGATCTTGCCGTTTTATTTGTACATTCAGCTGTAAGTATTCCTTTCCTTTCACTATTTACCATTGGCATGTAAGCCCCTGTTAATTCCTCATTTTCCACTGCTAGCTTATCTTCTTTCAATGGATGTTCAACATTCATGGTTTTGTCTGTACAGGTCTTTGAAAGGCCTGGTGCCTCATCTTTGCTCTGGCTACAGATACCATTTGAATCCTTAAAGGAACTGTCTGTTCCATTTAACACCCACTTTTTATCACCACTATTCCATAGGCTTGTGTTACAGTCACTGTACTTATGCTTAACTTCACACTCAGTAGTATTTCCACATACAATCAAAGTCTTATCCATGTCATCTTCAATGCATTCTTTGCTGTAGGTGTAAGCATGGTCTGGAGAGGTTACATCCAATCCAAGTTTGCCAAAAACATTAAAATCTTTTGTACTGTGATTAAAGTTAAATACTCTGTTACTTTTCAAATCATGCTGTACTGTTGATTCCATACTGCTGCTTACAGGATTGTTCAGCATGCTTGCCTCATTTACTATATATCTAGTATTGGTTTCACAATTGTGATCAACCAAGTGAGGAGTCTTAATTATTTTGCTTTTGGGAGAGTTCTCCAAGGTTATGTCTGTAGAATTAGATTCACTACAGTGATTACTTTTTAACGTCCTAGTTACCGGAACAGCTCCTTTTGCTCCCATTGGCTTTAATTCACATATTTCTTTCATTATTTCAGCACTATAGCCAATTTCTTCTTTTCTGCATTCACCTTTTGTAGATAAAAAGTACATTTCCGCTGGAGCTGAGGTTTCTGTATCATCCATGTGATTCACTGGTGTCACCGTTTGAGGAACAGACATGAGAGATATTTTGGTACTGCTTAAGGGAGACTCTTTATAGGTCGACTCAAGTAGTAGCGTAATGCAGCTCATTCCTATGATATCATCATCAGGTAAAGAGGAACAATTCTTGTGACATCCTGTGGAGAAAATCAGGGGATTAAAATAAGATAGTACCACCTAAGATTTCACACACATCAAGTCTTTTGCAATATATAGATAAACATACTCCAAAAACAAAAAAAAGGTAAAGAATAATAAATTTTACTAAATATAATAGTTATAGATGCTCTGTGTGAATTGCTATTAGCCATAGTTAAAAATTGTATTTATATACACTATTAATATACAGTTAGTCTCAAAGATGCTTTTTTAAGACTGTATTTCTAAAGATGGTCAACTACAAATAGACAAAACTTTTTATTTTATACTTAAGTCAGCCAAACAGTATAAGGTGTACGATGGCCTCTTGCCTCACAATCGACAGATTATGTAGGTGGAGGGAAGGGCCTGGTGTAATGGGTTTTCACTGCCTGAAGAGAGACCGGTTCTAGTGCCAAACATTCATGTGTATAGGGAGAAATAACAGTTGGATGAGTTACCCAAAGCGACTCTGTACCCACAATCTGACCCCCCCAAACCACTTGTACCTTCGGATAGCTGCTTTTAATTCAAGATCTGTCCTGGGGTCCGTTCGGCAAGTGATGCAGTTATTGTCCTAAAAAACAACTTTTAAACTTGCAGCTCCGTGCCAAACGGGAGTATCTATGCCCTAACTTTGCACCACCCCTTTTTCCCCCCTCTCCACCCTCCTCATCTTTAGGAATGCTCCAGGCAGATTGCCTCCTATTCCCCACCTGTGTCAGCCAGGCACATGGGCTGGATCGTTAAGCAATGCAATGTTCAGCATGGAGAAAATGTTCCAGTGGCATTCCTAATGATGAAGAGGGTGGGGAGGAGGGACGGAGGGGTGGTGCAAAGTTAGGGCACAGATACCCCCTTTTGGCACGGGGCTGCAAGATTAAAAGTTGTTTTTTAGGACAATAACTGCATCACCTGCCGAACAAACCACAGGACAGACATTGGATTAAAAGCAGCTATTCGAAGGTACAAGTGGTTTTGGGGGGGGTCAGATTGTGGGTACAGAGTCGCTTTAATGTTAAAAGAAAGGATGTGCAAATTAGCCCTCACAACACTTAGGAAAAAGTGACATCCCTAAGTGTTCTGAGAGCTATTTGCATATTCTTTCCTTCCAGGATTCCCAGCGGAGCAGGAATGGCCTTTAAGTCTCCACTAGTGATGAACAAATACTATTCGATAAAAATAGTACGCTATTCAAATGCATTCAAATATTCGAACGCCAACGCAGTAAAAATTCGATTCACCCTTCCAAACACCCCCCCCCCCCCCCCCCCCCGCCCCACGAGCGCTTTTTTCCAGCCACTAAACATGCATGGGGGAGGGACAGGCACTAGGAATAGGCAGGACTTTAAAAAAAATAAAATAAAATAACTGTGATTGGCTGGCTAAACTACATCACCTCCTGAGCATAAGAATAGTGATTTCAGATTTGTGTCATTTGCTGGTTGAAGCTAGAGAGGGACAGACTGTATACCAGGTAGAGAAAGCTTTTAGGTGAAGTTAGGTAGGAAGGGACCCCCAAAAGCCCTTGTTAGGGCTAAAAGTATAAAAACCATATATTTAGAAGCTGTTGTGAGACAGGCAGTGCGTTTAGACATCTGATAGTGTATACGGCTGTATACTGTGAGTGTGGGATAATAGCTGTTATCTTGCTACTACTGATTTGCGCAGTCTGCGTCCTGTAAATGCGTTGAGCAGCTCTTTAAATTTTATTGTGTTAAGAAAACAATTATAAATCTGGTATACAGCTGTATACTGTGAGGGGGGATACCTGTTATCTTGCTACTACGGATTTGTAGTTAGCGTTAATTTTCATTATTACGTATTTTACACTGCACCTGACCTGATAAGTACGCAAGTGCATACTGCTAGACCAAGAAGTACGCTTCTACTTTACATTCATAATTTGTTCGTGAATCTTCGGTGTACACTTGGGAAAATTGGGATGTTCGTGCATCACTAGTGTTAGATGCACCCAGGCATGCTTCCCCTGCTGTCCTATATATATTCCAGAGGTGTTGGCATCATCTCCTGAGGTGTCATTGTGCACTTGATGACCTAGTGGTTGAATATTGATTTCCAGGTCCCAAGTATTTTTCTCACATAGACTATAATGGGATTCGATATTCGTTCGAATATACGAATATCGGGTGTTATCCGAATCGAATTTCGAATTAGTGACTAGTCACGGGCGGCTCCCTGCTCAGATGAGTAGTTGCTGCCCTTCACACGGCACAATAAAACTTTCTTTTTCTGCTAACTGAAGCTACTGCTGCAGCAGTCTTTAAAAAAAAAAAAAAAAAAAAAACAACAACACACACACACACACACGACTTGCTAACACAACGCAACAAAAGGTAGCACCCAAATTTATAGAAATAAAAGGATCAAATATTCATAAGCTTATCTAAATTAATCTATATAGAGAAATGAATAGACTATCTACCCAAAAGAACAAATTTTACCATGTATTTCATCTGCCAATTGATCAGATACTCTCTCTTTATATTCCTGAAGAGTAACAACACACCTCCTGTTATTCTCCATCAAGGCAAAGTCTAGTGCTGTGTTTCCATCCTGCAATATAAAAAGACATGATGGGAAAGTCTATCAACAGCAAAGGAATTCAAGAAAAATGTACTTCACTTAGGGAAAACAAAGTTACCTGATCCTGAATAGTAGGGTCTCCACCTTTACGTAGTAAGAAAATAAGAGCCTTACAACACCCCCAAGAAGCTGCTACATGCACAGGGGTCAGATCATCAGTAGACCTAAAAAAAAAAAAAATAAAAAAAAAAATAAAATAAAATAAAAATAAACACACACAGACACACACACCAGAGGTTAGCCACGTGCTAGAAATAGAACAAACATGCAATAATTGTTTTCTTTAAAATAATAAACCAGTGAAATGTTTCCAAACCTCATAAACTTTAATATGTTAACCCTTTGAGGACCAGGCCCAAAATGACCCAGTGGACCGCGCAAATTTTGATTTTAGTGCTTTCGTTTTTCCCTCCTCCCCTTCTAAGAGCTCTAGCACTCTCAGTTTTCTATCTACAAGCCATGTAAGTGCTTGTTTTTTACAGGAATAGTTGTACTTTGTAATGGCGTCATTCATTTTACCATAACATGTATGATGGAATTCCAAATATATTATTTATGAAGATATAAATAGGTGAAATCGTAAATAAGAATGCAATATGGTAACGTTTGGGGGGTTCCTGTGTCTACGTAATGCACTATATGGTAACAGCGACATGACACTATTATTCTATAGGTCAGTCCAAACACAACCATATGCAGGTTACACAGATTCTCTAATGTTATATATGTATTTTTTTTATGAAATCCTTTTTTTGGCAATTAAATATTAATAAAATGGGCCTATTGTGACGCTTATAACTGTTTTATTTTTTCACCTACGGGGCTGTATGGGGTGTCATTTTTTCCGCCATGATCTCTAGTTTTTATTAATACCATATTTGTGAAGATCGGACGTTTTAATCACTTTTTATTGATTTTTTTTAATATATAATGTAACATAAAATCGGTAATCTGCGCACTTTTTCCCCTCTTTTCGTGTACGCCGTTTACCGGTCGCAATGACGCTTGTTATATTTTAATAGATCGGACAATTACGCACGCTACGGTATATTATATGTTTATCTATTTATTCATTTTTATATGTTTTATTTATATAATGGGAAAGGGGGGTGATTTAGACTTATTGGGGGAGGGGTTTTGGGGTAGTGTGTTAGTGTTTTGAACTTTTTTTTTTTTTACACTTTTGAAGTCCCTTTGGGGGACTTCTACATACAGCACTTTGATTTCTACACTGATGAATGCTATGCCATAGGCATAGCATTGATCAGTGTTATCGGCGATCTGCTCATTGAGCCTGCCTGTGCAGGCTCAGTGTAGCAGATCGCCGATCGGACCGCACGGAGGCAGGTAAGAGACCTCCGGCGGCCCGTTTCAACGATCGGGACCCCCGCAGTCACACTGCGGGGGTCCCGATCAGTAAGTGACAGGGGACTCCCCCCTGTCACTTACACTTAAACGCCGGTTAATGACACGCGGCAGCGCGATCGCTGCAGCGTGTCATTACCGGTGAGGTCCCGGCTGCTGATTGCAGCCGGCCCCCACCTGCTATGAAGCGGGAAAAACACCCAGGACGTAAGGTTACGTCATGGGTCGTCTGGGGACAGACTTCCATGACGTAACCCTACGTCCAGGGTCGTCTAGGGGTTAAAGAATGCATGCGTACTAGCACACTTAGTCAAGTTCACATCTATCTAAGTTCTCACTCAGGCGCAATGATCTTATATTGGAAAGAACTTTTTTCTAAGTACCGTGACATGCGCAATACATTTCACAATCGCCTCTTGAGGTTAAGTCTAAAAACATGCGCAGTTGTCAATCAACATAGCGCAACTGCGAGATTTGCTCTTTTTCCGCGATAACATGACGTCATAACTGTTAGACGTAGTTCCAACCAAGAGTGATTCTAGTTGGTTAGCTAATTAGCATTGGAGGGATTCTAATAGGCATATGTAAATGCCAGTCAAATCGAGCTGCTTTCATTGGTCTATTAAAATTTGAGGAGCACACTCCTCCTGCGACCCAATTATGAGACTTTGGTTTAAATATTACCGCAGTATGCGGCGCCGGTCATTATAGAAATCCTCTTGAGAAAGCCACTAGTGTATGTGGCGAAACGTTGGGGTTAGGTGGCGGATGTTTGTTATATGTTGTTTTTAGACAGACAATAGAATCAATGAGCATCCTTATCGTATAGCGGCAGCGGCACAGACTATATTCGTGTACTGGCTCAGCCTGAAGCCGGACACGATATCACACTTTGATTATTAGTCCCTTTTGTTTAAATGTCAAATAGTATCTTACATTTATATGATCTAAGGCTACCGGGTTTGGCGCTTTCAGAGTATTGCATGGGCAGTGGTCCCCCTACACCTACCCGCTCTATAGCCAGACGATCTATTTATTTACTTACAAACATAGACTTAGCAAACTAAAACTAATTCCATCTGATTATTGGGTATTATACATTTCCAAATAAACAGGGCCCTGGTGGTGACAGCGCACAGAGTTTTTCAATACCTTGGAAACTTGCTTTATGAGTAGCCGAGCAGATCACTGTATATGTACTTATTGTAAATTGAGACTGCATTTGCAGACCAATAGTTTAGTTGTGAATCCATAAGGGTTCAAACGGGGATATGATATCTGGTCAATGGGTAGCATATACCCCCCTACCTCGTTTGACATCAACCCATGAAAGATATTGCAACTAGTACTATAGAGCTACTTAGTTTGCTAACACTTACCATCTCTAAAGGGACGCAATAGGGAGGAAGTCTTTACAGAATGGGGTGTTTTATGCTTATCCCAGTTTCTGTGGTAAATTCAAAAAAATTCAGTGACTCCCTCCTGTGGCATTACAGCACTTTAGGATATTATTCTGGTATATCCAGTCCTATTTGCCAAGCCACCATTATACACTGTCAAGGTTCACTTGAACCAGTAAAGGATGCTCTCTATTGCTTCATGTTTTTAAAATTATATTACTTATCGCACAGTTTTTAACATTATTAATAATAAAAGTTAAGTCTTATTTACATTAGAGGTCTTCACAGTTTGTTCTATATTGATCCGTTGTCTCTTATGTTAAAGAATAAACGGTGAGTATAAGTTATTACGATTTGTAAACCACTGGACAACAAGCAATCTGGTCAGTTCGCATATTCTGCAAGGATGTTCCCAAACACCTTCGCAAAATGTGCAGCTGCAGGAGAGATTACAGCCTCCAGTCTTCTTTGGTATAATACCAAAAGGTTTGTAGATTTAGGGATCTTCTCAAGCTCTAACAGGTTGAACAGGGACAGTCGATGGACAGCCATTTATTAGGTCTCTCCAGACGGTCTTGTGATGAGCAGTGCCTGTTTACTCCAGACATGGAGATGTGCTGTGCACAATGATGCATTGAATAGGCTGCACAAAAAATCCAAATCAGCCAATGAATGAACATTTTTTCATTTTTCGTTTTACACAGGCCAAATGTCAGCAGTGACATTCCTAGGATCAGTGGCCCTATGTGAATTTACCACCGGTGACTGCAATTAAGGTGTAGAAACATCTCTAAAGATGACCAAGAGAAATGGGGAGGCTACAGAGCTAAATTTCAGGTGACAGCAAAAGGCTTGAATACTTATGTCCATTGGTAAATCTTCCATTGGTAATTTTAGATTTCCTTTTTAATCCCCCCTATAGTTTTGCCCAAGATTGCTAGGGCTGAGTCACAATAGTTTTGCTTTGGGGCCTCATTAGACAGCCTGATATTAATTGTAACCCTATTACACAGTGCAGCATGGACTGTGTGTATACATCTCTATATCTCTCATTAGCAATGTCCATTCAGCCCTTACTTTAAAAGTTTATAGAGTCCGACGCTTCATTCATTCTCTATGAGCGTCGGACTCATCTCAGGAGCGCGCGCGTGCCGGGCTTCGGGCGCTGAAATCTCCGGGGGAGATCAAGAAGCGGGACCCCGCATGATCAGGTAAGTATAGGGGGCTCTAGCGGGGGGGATGGGAGCCTGTCACCCCGGCACGGGGGGTGACAGGTTCCCTTTAACAATGAAAGGTGTTACCAGTAGATGAATAGCACAGATATTAAGTCCCTATACACATTATACTTTTGTCGACCATCCATACTGCTTGCGGTGGGTTTGACTGCCGGTATGTGGGTCTCCCAACAGATCACTGACAGATGGAAAATCACCGCCTGACCTGTTTTATTGCTAAATACAGTTGGTGTCAAAAAAATAGAGCTCAAAAACAAGGAGAAAAAAAAAAAAAAAAAAAAAAGTGACAATGAAAACTAGCCTGGTCTTTAAAGTGTCACTGATTTTAGGAAACTTTGTAATTGGGTTTATTATGCAAATATGCCATTATCTGCATTCAAAAAGACTTTCCCCAGGTCCCCACCTCCCTCTCATTCTGCTGCTCATTATCAGGAAATCTACTCTAACCTATGAGGGGTGAGGAGGGAGATTAGTCGCCAGCAGAGAAGGATTACACAGTAGGACCTGTGTGAAAGCCCGTATTCAGAGGTCAGAGAGGTCTGTGCTGACTTTAGAGGAGATAGCTCGGTGATGTCGCTGTAAATTAACTCTTTGTTGTCCTGTTTTGGTGCCTCATCTCCCTCAACCCCTCCCCTCTCCATAAGACAACCATGAAGACAGGGGTGAGGGCTTCAAACTGCTTTTTCATGATAAAAATGCATTTTTCGGCTAATAAACCCAATTACAAAGTTTCTTAAAATGGCCTGTACTATTGATTTCTGCAAAAAAACAATAATTACTAACCGGTAATGTCTTTTCTTTGAGCCCATGACGGCACCCCTGGAGAGGACCACCTCCTACTCCCACTGGACAGGAAACAGAACACTGGACCTTAAAAGAATCGCCTCCTCTCACCAACACCAGTTTTTAGCAAGGATCCTAGGAGCGAATATTTAACAAACACAACGTAGAATACAATCTATGTCATAAATATATATAATTATTTTTTTTTTTTTTAAATAAAGTATATACATTAAACATACATTAACTCAGTCAAGGTATGTCAGATCTTTTAGAGGGCGGGTATTAGGCGGAGTGCCGTCATGGGCTCAAAGAAAAGACATTACCGGTTAGTAATTCTTGTTTTCTCTTCTCGCCCTATGATGGCACCCCTGGAGATTAGATTAGGAATTTTTTTCCCCGCCTAGGGAGGGACTACTGTGTGAAGCACTCTTCTACCAAACGCCAAATCCTCTGTTGAGGACAGTTGTAGCCTATAATGTTTAAAGAAGGTGTGTGGAGTACTCCAAGTAGCGGTCCTACAGATCTGTTCTAGTGGGACAGATGCCCTCTCTGCCCAGGAAGTGGCTACTGATCTGGTTGAGTGTGCTCCAAACCCTATCGGGATATCCCTCCCACTGATTTTATAGCATTCCCCAATAGCCTGTTTCACCCATCTGGCGATGGTCTGCGAGGTAGCTGCCTTACCCCTGTTCTTCCCCTGAAAGGATATGAGGAGATTGTCAGTCTGTCTCCAATCTCTAGTCACGTCAAGATAGTGTAATAAGATACGTCTAACATCCAGTGTATGAAAGGCTGCTTCTCTGTCATTAGATGGATTATTACAGAATGAGGGAAGAACTACCTCTTGGGACCTGTGGAAATTGGACACCACCTTGGGAAGAAAGGCGGGGTCAGGAGATAAGATAAGATAACTCTGTCGTCCCTAATCGTCATGTATGGAGGGATGATAGAGAAGGCCCCGATTTCGCTAACCCTTCTGGCTGATGTGATAGCAAGCAGAAAGGCGAGTTTCCAGGATAGTAGTTTGATTGGTAACTCTTAACATTGGCTCAAATGGAGAAATGGTCAGTCCTGACAGAACTACATTTAAGTCCCAAAGAGGGACTCTGGATTTTATACTGGGAGCCAGTCTAGTGGCAGCTCTTGTGAATCTCTTGACCCATGGATGTTCAGCCAGTCTGAAATCGAATAGTGCACTAAGGGCTGATACCTGAACCTTTATAGTGCTTGGTCTCAAGTTCTTGTTAAGACCCTCCTGAAGAAAGTCCAGAATCAGTGGGATATTAGGAGGAGCAATCACATTGATCGGCTGATTCACATATCTGCAAAAGGCCTTCCAAGTTCTCAGATAGATTGCTGATGTCACCCTCTTTCGGCTGGCCAAAAGTGTGGATATAACTTGAGGAGATAGCCCTCTGTCAATCAAAAGCTGCCTTTCACACGCCAAGCTGTCAAGTGAAGGTTCTGCGCTGTCGGGTGAAGTACTGGTCCCTGGTGAAGGAGATCCCGTCTTTCTGGAAGCACCCAGGGGTCTGTTATCGATAATCTCCACAACCAGGCGAACCACACCCTTCTGGGCCAGAAGGGTGCAATTAGAATGGCATCTGCTTTGTCCTGCCCGATCTTGCGTATTACCCGAGGTAGAAGCCTGATTGGTGGAAAGGCGTAAAGGAGATCGCTTTCCCAGTTCTGTGCTAGGGCATCTATGGCTGTGGGGTTGTCCTTTTGAGGCAGGGAATAAAACTCTCGTACTTTCCTGTTTGTCCTTGTGGCAAATAGGTCTGTCTTTGGGGTCCCCCAGAGCCTGCAGATTTGATGAAAAATTTCTTGGGATAGCTCCCATTCTCCCTGCTTTAACTTGTTCCTGTTGAGGAAATCCGCTGTTACATTGTCCACTCCTCTGAGGTGTAGCGCTGTCAGAGAAAGAAAATGGGGTTCTGCTAACCTGAAGATGTGGTGTGTGATCCTCATCAGGTCGGTTGACCTGGTTCCACCCTGATGATTGAGGTAGGCTACTACTGCCGCATTGTCTGATAGCACCCTTACGTTTTCCCCTTGAAGCTCTGGCAGTGCCTGTACTAAAGAGAGAAAAACGGCTCTTTGTACGTTCTGGGATTCCCTGGCTTCCTCCGGGCTCCATTTTCCTTTTAGAAGAAGGGGTCCTGTATGAGCCCCCCATCCAGAAGGACTGGCATCTGTTGTAATGGTCTTTACTTCTGTAATATTCCATGGAAGACCCTTGTCTAGATGTTCCCGTTGCTCCCACCAGGACAGGGATCTTAAAGTCTGTGGAGATAGAAGAAGAGGGAAATCTAGGGAATCAGTTACACCATCCCATTCAGACAGAATTTGATATTGGAGCCTTCTGGTATGATATTGTGCTCACGATACTGCCTGGATACAAGATGTTAGTAGTCCTAACAATGACATGGCTGATCTCACAGTAGTAAGGGGATTAGCAGAGAGTTGTCTGATTCTCGTCTGGACCTGTAAAATCTTATTCTCTGGGAGAAAGGATTTCTGAACCCTGGAGTCTAAGTAGATTCCCAGGAACTTACACCGCTGGCTAGGTGTTTTATTGGATTTTTCCTCATTGACTTCCCATCCTAGAAAGAAAAAAACTGACTCTACGAATTTAATATCTGTCTCCAGGGCCACTAGAGAATTGTTAATAATTAGAAAGTCATCAAGGTAGGGGATAATGATGATATTTCTTTCCCTGACATGTGCCATGACCTCCGCCATTACTTTGGTAAATGCTCTGGGAGCCTGGGAGATTCCAAACGGCATGGCTGTAAATTGGAAATGTGAAATCTCTGCGCCCATATTTACTGCTACTCTCAGAAATCTGTAATGGTCAGGATGCATAGGAATATGGTAATAAGCATCTCTTGAGATCGATGGTGGCCATAAAGCAGTTCTCTGAGAGATTAAGAATGGCTGAGGATATCGATTCCATTCTGAACCTCTCGTATGTAAGGGCCCTGTTAAGTGGTTTGAGATTAATTATAGTCCTATAAGAACCATTGGGCTTTTTCACAAGAAACAAAGTGGAGTAGAATCCTATTCCCCTTTGCTCCCTGGGAACTGGGATAAATACTTTTTTTTGTCTAAAAGGGAATGAACCTTAGCTAGAAGAGCCGTGTGTTTGTCTGGGTCTGATGATAGTTCAGTGCATACAAATCTTTCCCCTGGGGAGGATGAAAAGGAGATTTTAAGGCCAAACTTTATTGTATCCAACACAAAAGTGCTACCAGAAATCGTACACCACTGTGAAAAGTAACAAGCCAAACACCCTCCCACAGGGACCTTATGTCATTGAGGAGCTTTCTTGTCAGAAGAGGGAAAGAGAAACCCCTTATTCTTCTTCTGAGGTCGCCAATCTTTTCTACCACTGGAACCTCCACCCCTTGGCCTCCTACCTTTTCCCCTGAATGATCTACTGGTTTGTTGGGGTATAAGGGGAAACCCCTTCTTTCTGTCCGAGGCCTTTTCTAGGATAGATTGCAGGGCTGACCCGAATAGAAGCTTCCCTTCGCACGGGACTCCACATAACTTGGTCTTAGATGTGGTATCACCTTTCCACTCCTTTACCCATATAGATCTTCGGGCTGAGTTTGAAAGGGCAGCTGACCGTGCCGATAGTTTTAAAGCGTCTGCCGACGCTTCTGCAATAAACGATACTGCATTGTCTATTGTAGTAAATGCCTGGTTAAATTCCTGACTTGGATTACTTTCTTTGACTTTATCTTTAAGTTCAGTCATCCACATTTTAAGTGATCTAGCCACTGAAGTAGTCGCAATTAAAGGCTTGAATGCAGATGTAGAGGCCTCCCAAGACTTTTTCAAGTAGATGTCAGCCCTTTTATCTAGAGGGTCTTTTAGCACCGCTGTGTCCTCAAAGGGTAGAGCGTTCTTCTTAGAGATTTTTGTAACCGGATGATCTATCTTGGGAGCCCCCTCCCAGGATTCACAGTCCTCCTGACTGAAAGGATATTTCCTTTTGTACTAGAAATAAGAAAGGTTAGAATCAATACAAGTGTTATATCACGTAGTATAATTCAAAGATAGATGGATTTAACACCAGACTTACGGCCCGAGGGATAAAGAATTTTCGATCTGGATTGGGCCACTCGTGGCAAATAAGTGTCTTAATACTCTAGTGTACTGGAAACACCAATTTTTTCTTTGGAGCTAACCCCTCAAACATTATGTCCTGTACGGATCTTGGTTGAGGAGTGTCATCTATTTCCATAGTCAATCTGACGGTTTTAATGAGAGAGTCTATACATTCAGTCGGGAACAAGGACCCCGCCGATTCCTCTCCTGAGGCCTCCTCTGGTTCGGAGACTAATTCGCCCTGATCGTCCACCCCAACTGATTGATCCTGATCTTCCTCATTTATTGGAGAAGGATCCATATGCTGACTCTGTCCCGCAACTACAAGTGGCTGTGAGTCAGGAGGGGGGATTACACTGACTTCAGGAGTCTCAGAGGAAGTAGAGCGAGAAGGTAAGGAAGCCTGCAGAAATACAACAATAAGCACCCTGGTAGGGGGAGTCTAAAAGGAGGAAATCAAATGATGCTACAAGATACTGCTACCTACCCTGATTTCTCGCCTAACCATGTCCCTCATGTTTCTAATGAAGGATGGTCCTTGATCTTCTAATACTCGGTTCATGCACCCCCCGCACAAGGTCTTATTGTATGTACTACTAAGCCTCTTTCTGCAGACCGGACACTCTTTAATCTTACTACGCTCCTTTTTAGAGGATTCCTCCTAAAATATAAACCATAACATTCTGATAAGATAGTGTAAATTAATATGATATGGGGAGAACCCCTCTTACCCCACCATACCGCTGGATTTTCAGTAGCAGAGGTCTGGGATTGTTCAGCGCCTTGGGACTCCATCTGACCCAGGATTGGTCTTAGGTCCCACAGCTGGCACAGCAAAAGCACAGCAACCAAAACTTAGCAGCAGGCTCACTATGCAAGTGCAAAGCACTCTGAGCCATCTTGCTGTCTTGTTTAAATATGGCGCCAAAACGCACCTAGGGCTGTCTGACCCCGCCCCCGCCGCGGCGCTGATGCGGCACACCCTCCCGCAGTCTCATCCCGGCAGGCAGAGGCCTGGGCCTATTGAACAAGGCCTATAGGGACATTCCCCCTCCGGAAGCACCGTCCGGCGTCATCACGGCTTCCGGGAGTGCGCCGCAACACGTGGGGACGCCGCGTCTGACGTCATCACGTCCCCCTGTTTGCGCATGCGCACACCGGCCGCAGTACTCGCCTGGAAGGACGCCAGAGGGGCCGGGAGGACTCGCGGGGCCCGATCAAGTGGAGGTGCTGGACGGGCATCAGTCTTCAGGTTCGGACGCCTCGGGAGCCGGTAAGCCGCTATGCCGGTGATCCCCAGCCCTATGAAAGGTCCTCCATGTCCTGCTCCCCTGGGACAGGAAACAGTAACTGGTGTTGGTGAGAGGAGGCGATTCTTTTAAGGTCCAGTGTTCTGTTTCCTGTCCAATGGGAGTAGGAGGTGGTCCTCTCCAGGGGTGCCGTCATAGGGCGAGAAGAGAAAAATAAATTAAAAATTAAACGACAGTGACACTTTAAGTGGTAAAACTGCAGTTTACAATATTTTGTCCATTTATCTAGTAAAAGCTAAATCATTTTTCATACAACAGACACCTTTAGTAATATCAATCACGCAGAGGTCCCATGTTAGGGTAGCTTCACACGGGCGGGCTCGCAGCGAGATTCTCGCTGCGAGCCCGGCAGGTCCTGGCAGTTCCCATAAACTACATACTTGCTGCGGACCGCAGCGAGTATGTAATTGTTCCGCGCTTAACTCCTTCTACTCCCGGCCGGCTCCCCCGCTGTAAGCAGCATACATTACCTGTCCTTGCTGCTCGGGTCCGGCGTCCTGCTCTCCCGTCCGGCCAATTAGTGTGTTGCCCAGCCGCAGCCACTGATTGGCCGGGCGGGAGAGCAGGACGCCGGACCCGTGCAGCAAGGACAGGTAATGTATGCTGCTTACAGCGGGGGAGCCGGCGGGAGTAGAAGGGGTTAAGCGCGGTACAATTACATACTCGCTGCGGTCCGCAGCAAGTATGTAGTTTATGGAAACTGACAGGACCTGCCGGGCTCGCAGCGAGAATCTCGCAGCGAGCCCGCCCGTGTGAAG